>NC_141014.1:31223205-31845235 GCF_052327205.1 Somniosus microcephalus | reverse complement strand
ATTGCTACATGCAAGTTGTCACTCGTTTGTGGCAAGTTCCGAGTAATTAAACCATTCACTGAAATAAGTCACACCGGCACACGGGTTTATCAAGAGCGCACTCTTTTTAAAAAGTGTAATTAACGTATCGCAAACAGATGTTATTGACGACAATTACCGCTACGTTAGAAAGAGTAACAACTTACAGACAACTGGGCGGAGATATTCTCCAGGAGCGGATGCGAGGGCTTGTAAGGGAGGCATTAGGAGTGTGTAATGGGGGTTGGAGGGGCAGTTAAAGAAAAGATGACTTGCATTTCGATAGCGCCTTTCACAACCTCAGGACGTCCCAAAGCGCTTTACAGCCAATGGAGTACTTTTTGAAGTGTAGTCACTGTTGTAATGTAGGAAAAGGGGTGCATTAGGTAACTGGGGTTGGAGGTTCAGTTAAGGGGGTGCATTGGGAGAGTGTAGCTGGGTTGGAGGGTCAGTTAAGGGGTGCATTGGGAGAGTGTAGCTGGTTTGGAGGTTCAGTTAAGGGGGTGCATTGGGAGTGTGTAGCTGGGTTGGAGGGTCAGTTAAGGGGGTGCATTGGGAGTGTGTAGCTGGGTTGGAGGGTCAGTTAAGGGGGTGCATTAGGTGTGTGTAGCTGGGTTGGAATAATTAGAGCTGGGGGACATGTTAGAAGCATATATTCCGATTACCCCAGTCTCTCTTTGCTCTCCTCTGGAGTGAGCTGGTCGAATGACTTCGCGGTCTCTTTCCCCAGGAAAGCATTGTGATCGAACTGGAAGCCTTTCTGATCCTCGTGCTCCCGCTCGTCCAGGTCCTTGGTGTGATGCACCCGGTCCTTCTTCTCCGACGTGGGCTTGCAGAAAGCCAGAGAGGCGCAGGCAGCCAGCAGCCCAAGGAGTCCCAGCGACTTCATCATCACTGCAAAAAGAAAACACAGGGAATGAGAGCGGAGCAGCAAACTAGTAAGTAGCTGGAAAGGCAAGGTGAAGCATTAAAAAAAAAAACCCCACCAAGATCACAAAATGACACAGCACAGAAGGAGGCCGTTTGGCCCATTGCGCCTGTGCCGGCTCTTTGAAAGAGTCCAATTAGTCCCGCTCCGCCCTGCTCTTTCCCCATAAGCCCTGCAAATCTTTCCTTTCAATGGGTCAAAATATTGTCTGGTAACACTCCTGTGAAGCACCTTGGGATGTTTTACTATGTTAAAAGGCACTATATAAATGCAAGTGGTTGAGTATATCCAATTTCTTTTTCAAGAGTTATTATTGAATCTGCTTCCACCGCCCTTTTAAGCAGCACATTCCAGATCGTAACAAAAAAAAAAAATGCTCATATCCCTCATCTGGTTCTTTTGCCAATGATCTTCAATCTGTGTTCTCTGGTTACCGACCCTCCTGCCACTGAAAACAGTTTCTCCAGACATAATCACAAAAAAACCCAGGTTAAACGGATTTTGAAACAATTTAAATTGTGTAAATATAATTAAATGCAAGCCAGATAATATTGAGAAATTGGCATATTTCCTCACTTAGGAAACACAGAACATGCCACATTGCCTGGGTGCAAAGCAACTCACCCACCCCCCTCCCTTATCCAGAGGTTAATGGACGCGTCACCACAGCCAGACCTGAACAATTAAACTGAGATTTCAGCTTTCCTAAGACTTGCATTTATATAGCACCTTTCACGACCACTGGACATCTCAAAGTGCTTTACAGCCAATGAAGTACTTCTGGAGTGTAGTCACTGTTGTAATGTATACAGAGTTAGACTTTAATATTAATGTGAATTACTAACCGAAAATCACACTGAACAGGACTAGACAGAGACAATTCTAAAACGTTTGATAGAATGAATATGGAGTGAAAGTTTCAGATTTATTTCTCGTCTCCTTTTTGCACCATGCATTTTTCCCAGGAATATTTTCCCTCTAGCCTAAAAAAAAAGTGTTTATAAATAATTATTTTTCCACATTCAAACCTATTTAAAAAAAATCTTGTTAAATACATCAATGCCAAAAAATCACTGTGGCTTCAAAAATCTGCGAGTTGGAAAGGCGTGAATTTTATGCAAAAATGCAGTTTGCGAGCTTAAGCGAAAATAACTGTCCTTGCAACCGGTTGGGTGTGTTAAGACAAGTGTCTGGGCAGTGCAGTCCGTTTGTCTGCCTGCTTTATCGATTGTAGGTTAAAACAAAGCTTAGAGCATGCATAGCAATAGGGGAGACGTTGCAGACTTGGGGGGTCTCTGAGTGGGTTTTGCAAAAATCCTCCGCTCTATTTTTAATATTACAGACCAGACACAATCTATAGAAACCTTTTGGGAAGTTTTCAAAACAATCTCCCCTCTCCCAAATCATTGCAATTCAATTTAACAGAAAGCAGCATTGCCATTTAATCCACATTCTACCAGCTTAAAACAATAACATTCGTTCCGAAACTTTAAGGAACTTTTTAGAAAACTTTTTTAACAAGGAATAAAATCTAACATTTAACAAAGTGCTTAAATGTCAGGAAAGTGGCAGTGAAACACAATTTTGCTAGGTGTAAAAAAAGTCAACATGAACTATTTGTAAACTTTAAAACATCCTTCCAAACTTTGTTATATTTAAAAAAAAGTTAAATGCACAACTGTATTAAAAAAATTAAAGTTTAATACCTGCGATTTTTGTAATGCAAGTTGAAATCTAATTTTTTCTGATAAATCTCACCCGTTATCAGAGCGTGTGATAAGATGCTGAAATTATGCAACTCGGTCTCTGCAGAAAGTTATAACTCTGACCAGAGAAGGGGTGGTGAGATTACCCAATCGCCGCTAACCTTTCATTCTGTGAACTCAGCCCGCAAATTTGTCACGAGCCCTGTGATTGGCGGAGTTCACTCGGCTTGACGTCGTGCCACTGAAGGCTTTCTGATTGGTCGGGAACCGCCACGTTGCCAGGAGTACGAGTGACTGCGCCTGCGCCATGGGCGCACTGCCTTCTGGTACTTGTAGTTAAAAAAAAAAATTACTAAGCAACAACTTGCATTTATTTAGCACCTTTAACGTCCCAAAGCAAATAGAAGATTACGGGAGGGGAAAAAAAGTGAGTAAAAAGGACGAGAATGCTCTGCCACTCATTATTGATCGACGGCTAAAACATCCAATCACAATTATGTGGGGTTTTGAGTGATGTTCGTTCAGCCAATGAAAATGAGGGAGCGACGCGGGGGCCCCGCCCAGCGCTCGTCGGTAGAAAGACCAATCAGGATTAAGTTGGTGCTTGAGTGATGTTCTCTCAGCCAATGGAAATGAAGCTGCGGCGCGCGGGCGGCCCCCGCCCTGCGCCGGTCGGAGATAGACCAATCAAGATTAAGCTGGTGCTTGAGTGATGTGCTCTCAGCCAATGGAAATGAGGCGGCGGCGCGGGGCGCCCGCACAGCGCCGGTCGGTAGTGGAACCAATCAGGATTCTCAGGAGCGAGGTCTTGGTCCCGCCCCGCCACTGATTGGCTGGCCGGGTTAGGGCGGGAGGGTGTTGTCCGCAGGCGGGAGGCTAGAGGCGCCACAAGCCCAGAGAGACAGAACATAGTTAAATACTAACTAAATTATAAAATATTAACCAATAAGTCAGTCTTAAAATAAAACAATACCTATTCAGGGTAGGTGACAGCTTTTTACCCGAAAAAAAGAGGTGAGGAATAAAATATAAAAAAAAATAATTGTGAGCAAAAAAAAAACCCTTTAACATAGTTTATAAATGATGTTTCTGTCAGAATTTGCTGCATTTTACCTGTGGCCAGGTTAGCATTAAGAAGGGAAATAACAACAGAAAATGCTGGAAAAACTCAGCAAGTCAGGCAACATCTGTGGAGAGAAATTTGAGTTGACGTTTCGGGTTTGACCCTTCTTCATTGCTATCGTACTAGCATTAAGGAGGGGGTTGTCACTGCTGATTATTTTAAAGCCAAGACAATTGTTTGCATCAAAATTCTGGGGAGTCCCAGTTAAATTTTGCGCAAACTCCCTATTTTTTTTGCATTGCTATCAATATATAGGGATGCTTAATAGGTCTGAGGCTGAAGCAGACTGTTTGCAACCTTTGGTGCCGTATTTGACCCCGATGTGAGCTTCCGACCACATAGCCGCACCATTGTCAAGACTGCCTATTTCCACCTCCGGAATATCGCCTGACTCTGCCACCTCCGCTCACCGGCTGCTGGAAAGCTCATCCATGCCTTTGTTACCTCTAGACTTGACTATTCCAATGCTCTCCTAGCCGACCTTCCAACCAACATAAACTTAAGAGGACATCCAAAATTCTGCTACCCGTGTCCTAACTCGCACCAAGTCCCGTTCACCCGTCAACCCCCCCCCGGTGCTCGCTGATCTACATTGGCTCCCGGTCCGGCGACGCCTCGATTTTAGGCGCCAGCCAAGGGCTCAGTACCCTCGCCCCTGCATCAGAAGGTCGTGGGTTTGAGTCCCCACACCAGAAGCTTGAGCACAAAATTCCCGGCCGACTCTCCAGTGCAGTACTGAGGGAGTGCTGCACTGTCGGAGGTGCCATCTTTCGGATGAGACGTTCAACCGAGGCCCCCGTCTGCTCTCGGGTGAACGTAAAAAAAATCCCATGGCCACTATTTCATAGAAGAGCAGGGGAGGCCCTGGTGTCCTGCCCAATATGTGTGTGGGATCTTGCTGTGTGCAAATTGGCTGCCGCGTTTCCTACATTACAACAGTGACTACACTTCAAAAAAGTACTTCATTGGCTGTGAAGCACTTTGGGACGTCCTGAGGCCGTGAAAGGGGCTGTGTAAATGCGAGTCTTTCTTTAAAATTCTCATCCTTGTTTTCAAATCCCATCATGGCCTCACCTCTCCCTATAATGTGGATAAATGTGAGGTTATCCACTTTGGTGGCAAAAACTGGAAGGCAGATTATTATCTGAATGGCAATAGATTGGGAGAAGGGGAAGTGCAACGAGACCTGGGTGTCCTTGTGCACCAGTCGCTGAAGGTAAGCATGCAGGTGCAGCAGGCGGTTAAGAAGGCAAATGGTATGTTGGCCTTCATAGCGAGAGGATTCGAGTACAGGAACAAGGATGTCTTGCTGCAGTTGTACCGGGCCTTGGTGAGACCGCACCTTGAGTATTGTGTGCAGTTTTGGTCACCTTATCTGAGGAAGGATGTTCTTGCCATGGAGGGAGTGCAGCGAAGATTCACCAGACTGATACCTGGGATGGCAGGAATGACGTATGAGGAGAGATTGGGTCGATTGGGCTTATACTCGCTGGAGTTTAGAAGAATGAGAGGGGATCTCATTGAAACTTATAAAATTCTAACAGGGCTAGACAGACTAGATGCAGGAAGGATGTTCCCGATGGCGGGGGAGTCCAGAACCAGGGGTCACAGTCTAAGGATAAGGGGATTTAGGACAGAGATGAGGAGGAATTTCTTCACCCAGAGAGTGGTGAACCTGTGGAATTCTCTACCACAGAAGGCAGTGGAGGCCAATTCATTAAATATATTCAAGAAGGAGTTAGATATATTTCTTAAGGCTAAAGGGATCAAGGGATATGGGGAGAAAGCAGGGACAGGGTACTGAATTTGGATGATCAGCCATGATCTCATTAAATGGCGGAGCAGGCTCGAGGGGCCGAATGGCCGACTCCTGCTCCTATCTTCTATGTTTCGATCTCTGTATTCGCCTCCTGATCTCTGTGCTCCTCCAATTCTGGCCTCTTGCGCATCCCCGATTTCCATCACCCCACCATATGCATCCATGCATTCAGCTGTCTAGGTCCTAAGCTCTGGAATTCCTTCCCTAAACCTCTCCGCCCCTCTACCTCTCCTTTAAGCCTTAAAACCTACTTCTTTGACCAAGCTTTGGTCACCTACCCTAATGTCTCCTTAAATAAAAACAGAACATGCTGGAAATACTCAGCAGGTCTGGCAGCATCTGTGGCGAGAGAAACAGTCAACGTTTCAGATCGATGACCTTTCATCAGAACTGGAAAAGTTTAGAGACGGTAATAGGTTTTAAGCAAGTACAGAGGCGGGGAAAGGGGGGGGGGAATACAAAAGGGAAGGTCTGCGTTAGGGTGAAAGGCAGGAGAGATTAAATGACAAAAAGGATGATGGTGCGAGGCAAACGGGGGTGATAATGGGACAAGTAAAGAAACAAAAGACGGTTCTAGATGAGGTGTAAATGGGAATAGCAGAATCATTACCAACAGCTGCTGTCTGGAAAAAATGGGGGCAGAGGTTATGATCTGAAATTGTTGAACTCGATGTTGAGGCTGGAAGGCTGTAAAGTGCCTAATCGAAAGATGAGGTGCTGTTCCTCGAGCTTCCATTAGTGCAGGCGGCCGAGGACAGAGTGGTCCTTCCCTTCAGACCTTCGCTTTTGTTCGTTCTTCCCCTTCCTCCCCTTTCCCTGTCTGTGCTTGCTTAAAACCTGCTCAATGTCTCTTCACCCCCCACAGACCTTCCCTTTTGTTCTTTCATCCCCTCCCCCATTTCCCAGCCCCCAAACTTGCGTTTTAATCTGTTTCATTTCCTGCTTTTTTTCTCAGTCCTGACGAAGGGTCTTCGACCTGAAACGTCGACTCTGTTTCTCTCTCCACGGATGTTGCCTGGCCTGCTGAGTTTTTCCAGCGTTTTCTGTTGTTATTTCGGATTTCCAGCATCCGCAGTATTTTGCTATCCTGTTACATCTCTATTAGTTAAACTGCCCATGGACAATTGATGAATATTGGTATTTTTATATAAAGATACCAGTTCTGATGAAAGGTCATCAACCTGAAACGTTAACTCTGTTTCTTTCCCCACAGATGCTGCCTGACCTGCTGAGTATTTCTGACATGTTCTGTTTTTATTTTAGATTACCACCATCTGCAGTTGCTCCAATAGCTCCTTATGTGGCATACAAGTATTACGTTCATGTGAAGTACGTTGGGATGTTTTATTATGTTAAAGGCACTATATAAATGCAAGTTGTTTTTATATATAATTGCATTTCTTGTGTATATGCACACTTCCTGTTTAACTTCTTGTCATAATATTTGGCCATGATTTTATGTCTACGTTTAACATTAACACTGCATGTATAAAAATTTAGAATGGTAATCCTGTATGTAAACAGTTTCCTGTAACACTGTAGTTGCAGGTTGTGGCCAGTAGGTGATGTTGTGGCGCGAGTTTCTCAAGTCTCTTCCAAGTCTGTCACCATCTTTATATTCATCAGTTGTCCATGGGCAGTTTAACTAATAGAAATGTTAGCTTTATTTTTCTGACATTTGCTAAGTCTCTAATTTTTCCTCCATCCTTGCCTCTCCCTTTTGATCTCGCTAGGCTAGACACCTGTCGTGGCTGACAGGGTAGGTGGCCCTCTTACTTCTAAGCCTCCGACAGTGCTGCTCTGAATCTGTTGCAGGGAAGGTTTGGTTGGAAAGCAGCCCCTTTTTCCGTTTTATTATTCCCTTCACTCAATGGCTCGTCACAGCTGAATTGGACTGAAATCTGGACCTTGGTAGAGCAGAGATGACACCTATGCTGAGGAACCAGATAGCCTAGTTATTAATTGTTATAATTTAGACAAAAAAGGGGGAAAGAAGTAATTTCCTCTGTACAGAACCGGATAGGTGCAAGGGATGTAAAAATGCACTGCCTGTATCCGGTTTCGCAATAGGGAAAAAAACTACTGTCCTACTTCATCCTGATGACTATAAATTGAAAAATAAAATGAGTTTTGTAATGAGCAGGGATGTCAAGGGTGAATCCTTACCAGCAATAAGATTAAAAGAGAGAGACTGCAACTCTTATCGCAACTTTGTTGAGTGTCCAACATGTTGACTGTCAGAATAATCTTGTGTTGTCCAAAAGTGTGGAAGTGATCTGAGCTGAGTGTCCTTTCTCACATCTCTTATCACTTTCTTCTACTTCTGCAACATTGCCAGCATCTGCCACAACCTCGCCCCAACCGCTCCCCAAACTCTTTCTCGCGCCTTTATCACCTTGAGGCATGATTTCTATAATTATCTCCCAGCTGGCTTCCACCTTCTACAAATTTCAACTCATTTGAGAATGCCGCAGTCTTAAGTTTTAAAGGAATCTTTTCCTTTGATGCAAAAGCAGACCCTTTGAAGGTTGTCGTTGGGAAACACAGATTACGGAAAACCTTTTGCTAACGGGCTAGAAAAAGAGTATTATGTTAGGGGCGTTTCCAGAATCCCAGCATAATGGGTCGAGGGGATGAGTATCATCTCGGTGACGTTTATAACTTCTGACAATCAATCATTTTGAGACAATCATTGCCAAGAGAAATTCACATAGGATAGCAATATGGAGGACCCCATGGAAAGAAACAATGGACTGAATTTTATGCCGATAGATATGCATTGAAACAACAAAGAAAAGTTATTTAAGTCAGACATTCCCCGTAGAGACACCATCTGCAGTCTTTCATTTTGACGAGGGAGGACAGATTCAACTCTAGCCATTTTAAAAACTATATAAAGGCATTGGTAAAACTGAAAGATGGCTTGTATGTAGACCGAATGCTTGCCAGCATGTTGGCCACATTGCACAGGAGCATTGGCGCTATGCTAAATGTGCTTGAGCCTTAAGTTTCTTCTGAAAGAACTGGTGTACTCCACAATCTGAAGAAAAATGTTTAACCTTCATTTAACTGCTGGAAAAGTTACAGCTTTTGACTGGACTGGACTGGACTGTCATTTACTGTACATTCTGACCACAATCTCCGAGTTTGGTTAAACTCTAGGCGAGTTTGTTCCCACATGGGCCAGGCCATTCAATTCAAATACAAGCATCTTTTGACAAGAACATATGTTTGTTGCAATGGAGCATCACGTGGCAGGACTATAACAGATGTTCTGACGGAGGGTCATCGACCTGAAACGTTAACTCTGTTTCTCTCTCCACAGATGCTGCCTGACCTGCTGAGTATCTCCAGCATTTTCTGTTTTTATTTCAGATTTCCAGCATCTGCAGTATTTTCTCTTTCTATAACAGATGTGGCTAGATTGCGGATTGATGGTGGCATGCTCCGGCGTTGTCTCCCTGATCCCATACACCTCTCTACCTCCTCTTCTTTCAAAGTCTTAAAAACCCAGCTCTTTTTGACCAAGCTCTTTTGGTCACCCCTCTTCCTTGTTTGGCTCAACATCATTTTTAAAAAATTACACCATGGCGAAGCGTGTGGGGTTGTTTTTCTGTGTTAAAGCCGCTTTATGAATGCAAGTTGTCGTGGTCGTTATTTCTGGCCTGTCGTGTTAACCCTCAGACTGCTTTCTAACAAAAAAAATGGTTTAAGTTGGGAGATGCTTTTTGCAACTTAATACATTTTTTTTCCTTGGGGAGTTTGAGGTATAGTGTGCATATGTCCCATCAGTATGGAATTTGGGGCTCAGTGCATTACAACCCAGTGATAGAGAGAATCTGTATTTCAGTAAAACGTTACAGCTCTTGCTCGCACTTGTAAGAAAATGCTATGATGTCTTGCTTCAAAACATAAAATCTTTTTCATACGAGTTTCACATAGGCCAAATATTGCGTATTTAAAATGAAACTCCATTGTTAGCTCCACTTTGAAAAGAACGCTTTTGTCTTTGTGCAGGGGAAGGGAGAAAATTACACAAACACCGTTAAGTGTAGGTAGCCCACCTCTGTTAACAGGGCTGCTTGTAACCAGAATAAAATCAGAACCATTTTGTTTGGCTAGTACCATTGGTTGCTGAAATGATGATGTAAGCGAGTTTGTCACTGATACATCAGACAGAGGGAACTAGTGTGTTATCGCCACAATCATTTCAAGAGTGAGTGTTATGCCACATGAAAACTTCAATAGGCTTTGTTTCAGACCTGGCCTAGTAAACAACTCTCAAGGCAGCAAAGGGACAGCTGTCTGCATCCCATTCACTCAAGTGAAAGATAGAAATAGAATTATTGTGACCAAAATGAAGCATTTTTCCTGCTTTATTTTTAGCTGTGGTGAATTATATTAATTGCTTCCTTTTTTCATACATTATAAATGCGATTAAAGCCAGATTCAATATAAGAAATGTCCAAGTCTGGCTGATATATATATGAAGTGTCTGTTTGTATAGTTCAGGGAGGCCTTCATATGCAAATGAGTATTGCTACTGTTATTTTAGAACGGGAAAATCTCAGTTAATCCAAAATGGTTGAAAAGGGTTAATCCATTCCCAGGAAGAAAGGCTAAAGCATTCAATTCAAATACAAACATCTTTTGTGTCTTTTAAAGTATGTGTTTGACAGCTGTATTTGGGTTTGAGCGATACATTTTTGATTTCCTTTGTTCCAGTCAAAGCTGAAAGAATTTTGAAAGGACACCTTGGGGAGTACAAGGCCAGTTGTTCACTCCTTATGAAGTCATCAGAAATATAGAGGCAAAGAGGCTTCGTGGAAGGTTAGCAATGAACCCAAGTAAGACTATGGCCGGGGACCCTGTTTCAGGTCCAGTTTTACGTTGAGTTATAGTGCAGGGGATGTGTGTTTGTTATTTTCTATGTTTTTGTGCAGAACTAGTTAAACTCTGCATGTTACTGTAAATCTGCTGTTTAGCTTTATTCTTGTTACTTAGATTTCTTAACGTTAAAAACACTGTTAGTTTAATGCCGAAGCCATTGCCAGATAGTATTCATTCTACTGTTTTCAGAAGTAAGGGAAATCACGTGATATTGGAATATAGCGACAAGTGTTTCTGTTTGAACCCCCCCCCCCCGGGCTCACCACCTAGACACAATTGCCTAGCTATTGGGCATGCAAAGGCACGCTCCAATTCTTAGGGAGTGAGGGCTTGCATACAGGAGCAGTCATTGGCACTGAGCACAAGGAAAATATCGGAGGTAAATGTCCAGAAACATGAACGGTTATGGCCATAATTCTTAGCTGGTTGCAAAGTATTGGGTGGTATTCCAAGAAACATGCTGCTTTGATCAAGGGTGGAAAACGCAGCTGTGGAGATTAAGTATTAGTGTGGTTGGCCATTCCTAGTCTAGCGTTCCCCTGTTTCAGCTAGTTGTATTCCATGTTACAGCAGTGAGATAGAACTCTGTGGGCAGAAGCATGCCCATGCTACGATTTTCAAGGACTCGGTGAAAAGATTCTGAAATGGACTTTTAATATTTGAGACATCATTATTTTATTTTTCGGAAACAGTTTAAAGTATTATGCCAGTCAAACTTTTTGTTGTGAATTGTCTCTCAAATATCCTGCCGGACGCTGTGTCTAGACTCGCATGTGTAGAATGGCTACTTGGGTGAAGGGCAACGGGACCTCCGGCTATTGAATTGTACGCCAGCTTGAGTTGCCACCTTCAGGGGAAAAGGGGAGAAAACTGTAGAAGTGGGGGGGGTGGGGGGTGGGAAGAAACAAGAAAGGAGTTGCTAGGCTTGTAACATATACTTGTCTTGTTTCCTTTGCAAATAACAGATGAAGCCAATGGAGGAAGATGAGGTACCATTGAGGATAAATACTTTCACCCTGATTCCAAGCCAGAAATACAGAAGAAGTTGCAGACATCTGCAATCCAAGAAGGATGGTGACAAGCTGGAAAACTTTCACGTACAGTATAACTGTGGCTACTTCCAGTTAATACCGGTTGAAATCTTTCACAAGGTGTTGTGTTATCTTTCAGGTACAATTACCACAATACATATGTTTTTAAGAAAATCATAGCTTTCTTTTTTTACTCTTTTATTGATTTCTCCCCCCCCGTCTTAATTTCCTTCCCCATCTCTTCTAAAGATCTTGACTCATGCTGGGATAAAGTTCCGTAGGCAGCCCCACCAGTACCTTGTCCAAGTGGCCATAAATTGCAGACGAGCCTGGATAGTGATGGTCAGCAGTTTATTCGGCATCACAGCCAAGCTCTATCCTGCTCTCCCTCGATGTCCACGGACTCTCAAACTTTCCATCAAGGTCCACTAAACATTAATCAAGAGTGGGAACCCTGGATGGTTTTTCAATCTCCCCTAACCCAGGAGCGCTGAGTGTAATTATAACTATAGTATAGACTGAGGAAATCAAGCTTGAGATCTTCTTGGCCTATAGTATCAGTACCACACTGGGAGATGTACTGTAATTAGTTAAATTAGTGTCAGCCATGGCTCAGTGGGTAGCACTCTCGCCTCTGATGTCAGAAGGTTGTGAGTTCCAAGTCCCACTCTAGAGACTTGAGCACAAAAATCTAGGCTGACGCTCCCAGTGCAGTGCTGAGGGAGTGCTGTACTGTCAGAGGTGCCGTCTTTCAGATGAGACGTTAAACCGAGGCCCTGTCTGCCCCCTCGGGTGGACATAAATGATCCCGTGGCACTATTTGGAAAAAGAACAGGGGAGTTCGCCCCGGTGCTCTGGTCAATATTTATCCCTCAATCAACATCACTAAAACAGATTATCCAGTCATTATCACATTGCTGTTTGTGGGAGCTTGCTGTGCTCAAATTGGCTGCTGCGTTTCCTACATTCCAACAGTGACTACACTCCAAAAGTACTTCATTGGCTGTAAAGCCCTTTGGGACGTCCTGTAGTCGTAAGTCTTTCCTTTTTTTTAAATTACTGTTATCCAAATTAGGTGTCAGTAGGATGTCTTAAAGAGTCATCCCTGGTGAAGTAACTTGCAGCCAATGTTACCAGGTTTGTAAGCACTAATGATTACTGATACGATTATGCCATTGTATCACTGGTTTTGTTTGCATTATGTTCCTAAAAACTAAAAGATCAGCATGGAAGCTGCATGATAGATAAAGTCACTGCCCGATGTAGTACTGAGCCATACAGACCAGAAGCCCCTATGTTCGATTCTTGATCTGCTCCTCAGTTCGTTAATCTCAGGCAAGTTCCCATTCCTGATCACTTTATGTGGATTTTTCAGCGAGTACAAGATTGAAGTCTCCCGTGTTTGAACAGCCACTTGATGGCATCCAGAGCTGTTGCCGTGTTTGGAGCTCTATTCGGCAAGAGTTGGAGCTTTTGGAAGATATGGGGAGAAAATTGGAAGAAGGGAAAAAACACTTGGCTGCACCAGCCTATATTTCTGGTACAGTTTTGGCACATGTGGCATAATATACTGAGTCGCCAATGCTAGTGCCACAGTGGAGGTATGCAGGTTTCACTCCTTCTGCCTATAAGTTTCTAATCCAGCTGTAACGAGGTGCTGACTGTCGGTCAAAACTTTCCCACAGGTGACAGATAACTTGTGCAGTTGCTGCTGCTGCAGGCCTTCTAATGTTGGACTTTGACAGAACCTCTGAAGTAAGTTGCCCGTCTGCCCTCGGGTCGCAGTGCACGGATAGGCCTGTGCGACCTGTGCAGAGAGAAAAGGGAGACCTAATGGAGGGACTTTATGCCTTTTTTTTAAAAATAAAGTAAAATCTTGCAAGTGTGGTCATCAAATATGGCATCTTACTTTTTCACCCTGTTTTCGCAGTGACAGACATCAGTGTTCTGAGCATGGCGTCAAAAGTGGTTGGCACTCAGGTTGTGGGTTATATCGCCACTTCATCTGGGATCAGGCGGCTTTTATTGGAGGGATTCCACTCTACCGATGTTTCTAAGAAAGCAATTGCGATGGAACACTACAGATCCTTAGGTAACATCCTAATGCAGGGTAAGACATACTGGATGGCGCTTAAAGTCGCCCTTTAAAGCTTGCAAGTCATTGTGATTCCTCTACCCCTGAAGACCGATTTGCTGGGGTACTGATCCACAGGCATTCGCCACCCACCAGCCCCCTGTTCAAATGGCATTCTTCATGGGAAGCAGAAATTTAATTTGTACCAGCAGCGTAAAGGGAGAGGTTAGGAGAATTTTTTTCAAGCAAGTGGTTATTGAAGCTGATTCAGTTACACTCGATGAAGAAAAATATAAAAGGATTGGGGAAAGAGCAGCAAAATGGCACTGTAGTGCTTAGCTCCAATCTGGAATTAGCTGTGGCACAGGCACAATGGGCAGAAACGGCCTCCTTCTTTGCTGAAATTGCTATGATTCTATGACACGTGAGTGTACATAGTTGCGTTGGCAGATTATTTGATAATCAGCTGAGCCCAATTCAGTTCTCTCAACATATACACATGTACACAATTAACAGGAGTCACATTGTGTCGATTAAGAGCAGAATTCCTGGCTGGGTTTTGAGTGCAACTAACAGAAAAGGGTTATATAATATTAGTGGCAACTTCAGAAAGGTCACTAAATATCAGTTAAGAGTGGGAGCCCAGTCTGATTTTTCCTCTTCCCAGGAGTACTGAATTTTAAGGAGGGTCATACATAGAATTGCAAAGAATTTACAGCACAGAAACAGGCCATTCGGCCCAACAGGTCTATGCTGGTGTTTATGCTCCACACGAGCTTCCTCCCAATATTTACTTCATCTCACCCTAACAACATCTCCTTCTATTCCTTTCTCCCTCATGTGTTTATCTAACTTCCCTTAAATGTATCTGTGCTATTCACCCCAACTATTCATGTGGTAGCGAGTTCCACATTCTCACCACTCTCTGGGTAAAAAAGTTTCTCCTGAATTCCTTACTGGATTTATTAGTGACTATCTTATATTTCTGACCCCTAGTTTTGGACTCCCCCCACCCCCCACAAGTGGAGACATCTTCTCTACGTCTACCCTATCAAAGCCCGTCATAATTTTAAAGACCTCTATCAGGTCACCTCAGTCTTTTTTCTAGAGAAAGGAGCCTATTTACTGATGCCCTCCCCCAATTCTCCCATGTACTAGTGCCCACTCTATTCCTCCATTTACTGGTGCCCACTCTATTCCTCCATTTACTGGTGCCCTTCCCCTATTTACTAGTGCCCTCCCCCAATTCTCCCATGTACTAGTGCCCACTCTATTCCTCCATTTACTGGTGCCCACTCTATTCCTCCATTTACTGGTGCCCTTCCCCTATTTACTAGTGCCCTCCCCCAATTCTCCCATGTACTAGTGCCCACTCTATTCCTCCATTTACTAGTGCCCACTCTATTCCTCCATTTACTGGTGCCCACTCTATTCCTCCATTTACTGGTGCCCTTCCCCTATTTACTAGTGCCCTCCCCCAATTCTCCCATGTACTAGTGCCCACTCTATTCCTCCACTTACTGGTGCCCACTCTATTCCTCCATTTACTGGTGCCCTTCCCCTATTTACTAGTGCCCTCCCCCAATTCTCCCATGTACTAGTGCCCACTCTATTCCTCCATTTACTGGTGCCCACTCTATTCCTCCATTTACTGGTGCCCTTCCCCAATTCTCCCATTTACTGGTGCCCACTCTATTCCTCCATTTACTGGTGCCCTTCCCCTATTTACTAGTGCCCTCTCCCAATTCTCCTATTTACTGGTGCCCACTCTATTCCTCCATTTACTGGTGCCCTTCCCCTATTTACTAGTGCCCTCTCCCAATTCTCCCATTTACTAGTGCCCACTCTATTCCTCCATTTACTGATGCCCTTCCCCTATTTACTAGTGCCCTCTCCCAATTCTCCCATTTACTAGTGCCCACTCTATTCCTCCATTTACTGGTGCCCTTCCCCTATTTACTAGTGCCCTCCCCCAATTCTCCCATTTACTGGTGCCCACTCTATTCCTCCATTTACTGGTGCCCTTCCCCTATTTACTGGTGCCCTCCCCCAATTCTCCCATTTACTGGTGGCCTCACTGAAGGAGGAGAGACCAATTCTCGCACCCAATAGCTTCTTCAACTGAGATCATCTAATTCACCAAGGACTGAAAGTGGATTGGAACTAGCAGTATGCATTTTGCAATCACAACCCTATCAATCTGTGGCACTATGTTACCACAATAGTAATTTTTGGTTTCTTCCACCCAGGTTTGCTGTTTAAAAGATGTACCCTTCTGCTGCCCACGAAGGAGAGACTAAAATTTGTGCATAACCAGTTATTAAAGGTAAGATGCCACGATTGTAAAGATTTTACTATTGCAGCGTACATGGAAAACTATAAATGATAGAGCTAGTGTCAAGTCTGTTGATCCATGGCGCAATCTAAACTGTTCCAGTGTAATTTTTACTGGTTGGCAAATACTGCAGTTTGGGTTGAATGACATTATTGTGCCAAATTTATACCCTCTATAAAACCTCCAGAAGATGTTAAATATGCTAAAAAAAAAAACAGAATGTGTTGAGAACATCCTAAATGCACCTGCATAGTGTACCTGATTCATATAAACCAGCAAGGTTCCAGGTTCAACAAAAACAATGACCCCTTGTGTGGCAAGTGAAATGTTGCCATCGTTTATAATGCTTATATATCTTGTAACCTATTAAAAATAGTTAGAACAGCAACATTTCTTTATATCTCTGTTTCTGAAAGAAAACTCAAACAGCAGAAATTTTTTTAAGGTGAGTGGCAAATTTGGGAAGGACTGTACATTGTTCTGATTTTAATGGGAGGTTCTGAATTTAAGTATGTTTATCTAAGCTGAACCTTTGCACTAATTATTGTTGCAGATCTGTTCGGAAAGGAAGGAAATTTGCCAATTAATTGAATTGTTAAGTTTTATATTTCTTCAGTATAAAAAAGCAGATCCTAAACAAGTAGTACAGTCTGCCATTTGATATACTGTGATAAGTATCTCTTTTGAAAGGAAATATTTTATAACTCTTAATAATGAAGAAAATAGAAGAAACTGGGGCACGCTCCACCCACTGGTACCTGAAAATGGTATCACACGGCATCGGACTCTGGATTTGCGTGTTACAAGTAAGCTCGCTGACTGCTTGGGCTCGATTTTAATAGCCCTGAGGGGGCGGGTTTGGAGGCGGGTCAGCTGCGAAAATCAGAAAAAATGGCTTCAGACTGCCAACCCGCCTCCATCCCGCCCCCACACGAGTTTCATGTCTGTTCAGCTGCTCCCAAACTGACCTGACTGCAACCGGTGGGACAGGTAGTTAAGGCAGTTAAGAGCCTGTTAACTGCCTTGACAATCCGATTTTTTGATAGTGGTTTCCCATTTTCGTGCCTCTGGCTCCTGTTTCCCATCGTGTCAGAAACAGTCCAGCTGCAAGGAGAGGAGTTGGTGGAGGACATGACCTGTAGTCATTATTGGTGCAGAACTTTAAAAACGCTCCTGTAACATGGCTGGCATTCAAATGCAACAACTTTGTTGTTGGAGATTTGGGATAAGATTTTGCAAATCTACTGACCTTGTGACTGGTCAAACTGACAACCATCTGCTGTGTGAACTGATTGGAATAATTTCAGGCCACTTTGACTGTGCGCTTGCAAGCTTCTTGCCTCAACTGCAATCTATAACAAGGGGATGGGAACCATTTACATCCTCTCATCCTGGAGGAAGAGCAGCGCGGCTTAGTGCTGCCGGATGAACAAGTGGCTCAGCACACAGCCTCCTTGGAGGAAGATGAAGAGGATGAGGAGGAGGATGAGGAGGAGGACGGGGAGTGACGCCTTGCGGGGCTGGATATGGCCAATCCAACATTGATGGCCGTCAGGCAAGGGATGCACTCATCCATGCCAGATTCGCGTAAGCTAACGCTTCAACCACAGGTGGCTGGCACATGGGTGATGAATATAAGTCTGACATTCTCAAAACCCCAGGCATCGTCTGTCCAATTCTCCCTCCACCACCAGCATACTGTGGCTGCAGCGTGTACCATTGACAAGATGCACTGCAGCAACTCGCCAAGGCTTCTTCGGCAGCACCTCCCAAACCCGCGACCTCTTCCACCTAGAAGGAAAAGGGCAGCAGATACATGGGAGCACCACCACCTCCAAGCACTAGAGTATGCAAAGGCACAGTAACGAGAGGTACAAGAAACTTTGTGCTATCCGGCACCGACGGGACCGAGCTGTTGCCGTTCCCTCAAAACTGCCGGACAAATCAGCGTTAATGTTGAAGCATACGGAGATTTTCAGCTCCGTATCTGGCAACAAACACGGTTGCTTAGCAACAGCTTCTAAACAGTCGGCCGTACCTTGGAAGCGTCTCTGTAGCTT
Organism: Somniosus microcephalus; assembly: GCF_052327205.1. Taxonomy (NCBI): domain Eukaryota; kingdom Metazoa; phylum Chordata; class Chondrichthyes; order Squaliformes; family Somniosidae; genus Somniosus; species Somniosus microcephalus. The sequence goes on along the minus strand of NC_141014.1, from coordinate 31,827,251 downwards.
AGCAACAGCTTCAGAGAGACTTTCCAGAGCCTGACTGTTGGGGAAAAAAAAGCCACGAGAAGAGAAAAAAAAGCCACGAGAAGAAAAAAAACCTAACAAAACGGCTCCTGATTTTTGCTGGTGGCTCGAGCTTGCCGGACATTTAGCCTCCGGATAACACAAAGTTTCCTGTACTAAGGAATTGCACACAGGTGAATAGTCAATATTTTTGTTGTAAATATGTGTTCACTGATTTTTGATAAATTTATTAATTCAGTTTGTATTCTTTTGTGATGTGTCTCATTTCAGCTTTGCGCTGTGACATGGCCTACGACAGGGATGGAATGATGGGGATGTGGTGAGCAACAGGGTATCTGGGGTTTAATTCATTGGAACCGCAGTCTGATGCGGGCACGGACCCTCCTTCCGGAAGGCCGATTGAGTGGCTGCTTCCTCCATCGCTCCTGTTCCTCCTCCTCGTCCCCCTCGTCATCGTCCTCATCTTCCTCTTCCTTATCATCCTCCTCCTCCTCTCCCTCTTTCTCCTCCTGAGGTGGTCCCGCAATCCTTGGTGGCAAGGGCTGGGTCCTCATGCTGGCCAAGGTTTGGAGCATGCAGCAGGCCACCACGAAATGGGACACCTGCTCAGCCGAGTACTGGCTCCTCCAAACTGATGTTCCTGGTGGCAACATGGCTCTCATTATATGAGTGCTGGGCAGGAGTGTTGGGGTTGCGGAGGGGAGTCATGAGCTAGGTGGGGAGCGGATCGGCCTTCTCTCCGACCAGCCAGCCGTGAGCTTGACATGGTGGCTGGAATAGTGCTGGCACACCGGTCTGGCGCAGGATGATGGCATCATGGCTGCTGCCAGGCTAGCGGGCATTGACATTGAGGATTAGCTGTCTGGTCACACACCAACTGCAGATTAAGTGAGTGGTAGTCTTTGCGTTTACGGAAGATCTCAGGATTGTTATGCGGTGCCCGCAAAGCCACGTGGATGCAGTCAATGGCGCCCTGCACCATGGGGAATCCCGCTATCCTGGCAAAGCCACATGCACGCTCGTCCTGCTTCTCTCTGGTGATGGGGAAGGAAATATAGTCCCTTCTCCTACTGTAGAGAGCCACCGTGACCTCCCGGATGCAGGGATGGACGGCAAATTGAGAGATGTTAGCTATGTCTCCTGTTGCAGACTGGAAGGATCTGCTGGCGAAGAAATTGAGTGCAACGGTGACCTTGACTGCCACTAGGAGAGCCGTGGTCGCCCTGATCTGAGGCTGGAGGTCTGGTTGCAGGAGGTGGCAGAGTTCTGTGACCACCTCCTTGGCGAAGCGGAGCCTTCTAATACACTGCTCCTCGCTTAATTGGTTGGAGGTAGGAGAAGTGCTCTCAGAATACCCTCGGAAGGTAAGGCCTCCTATTGAGAGCCCTGATAGCCCTCCTCCTCCCTCTTGGCACATGTTCCAGTTTATCTCGCTGCCTCCGCTCCCTCCACCATAGATCCTGGTGGGCGAGGTCGACTGCCAGTACAGCCCCCATTAATGTAACCAAGCGTAGCAGTTTGATTTTTTAAAAGAATAAATGTAGCTACTTTTTAGTTGCCACAGCACTCCTGACACTAACTAACCTTGAAATTATGGAATGAAACTGTTCGACTATGTGAAACTGAAAGGAAAGCACTGAAACTCCACTAACCTACAGCTGCGACTCATTACTGATGATCCCTTTAAATAACGTCCCTGGAGCTGGCTTCCTGGTGCTTCACGCCAGCTCTCCCTGCCGCTGTTTACTCCAGGCGCTAAGGTAGGTGGCGACAATCAATTTCGCAGATCGGGCGCTCAGTGAGCGTCACAATCCACCTGGCGTTGAGGCTCCCGGCGATAACTGTTAGCGGCAGCGTTGCAGGGGGTGGGATTTGGCATGTGGCGCTGAATTCGCCTTGCCCTGACGATAATGCTCTAGTGCGCCATCTGGCGCCAAGGTACCGAATTTCTCCGCCCCCCCCCACCGCCCTGTCTTTTTCCCCCCAATATTTTCTGTCTCTCTCTTGTGTTAATATTGTTCTTGAAGGTATTTTTTATGCTTTCCTCTTGTCAGAATCCATGCTTCAGGATGGGTGGCTGTACTATGCTTGTGCAGTGTTCAGGATTTGCTTGTTTCGGGATGTTATTACAGGTAAGGCTCGGGCAATCATATTATAAGTAGTGATGTTACATTATGGTTTTTGGTAGTGTTTAAAAAGGCTGTAATGATCTACTGACAATTGTTTATTCCCCCAAATTTTTTAATCAATACCTCTGACGTAAGAAAACTACTCGGTGCTTAGTCTAAGCGTTAAACAAAGCTTTAATCAACTGTTTTACAACATGGAGGTCTAATTGTGTCCTTCACTAGTTCCTGTTAAAGAATGTCCTGCGCAAGCTGGGCCCGTGCCCGAGTATTTATACTCTCCCTGGACAGCGCCACCTGTAGGCCACTCAGTATTATTTCATAAGTCTTTCTTTCATGAATGACTGATTCATGTCAACCTCTTTTAAAACGGTGTTGAGGGTCATAGAGATAATAATAGATCTGTTTGATTCACGTAGGTAGGCGTAGAGTATGAAATTTGGGGTCGGCAGACCATGGTTAGGCAGTCCTGCGTAGACTGTGGAAGGAGCAGGCTGAATGTTCTTTTCTCTCTTTTTTTAAAATTCGTCCCTGGGATCTGGGCGTCGCTGGCAAGGCCAGCATTTATTGCCCATCCATAATTGCCCTTGAGAAGGTGGTGGTGAGCCTCCTTCCTGAGCCGCTGTAGTCATTGTGGTGAAGGTACTCTCATCCCATCCCATCCCATTCTTGCCACACCCTTGCATAACCTTGAGCAGATTAATATGCTTCAAGGCCAGTCAGAACACAACTCATTCATTCTTGGGATGTGGGCGTCACTAGCAAGGCCAGCATTCATTTCCCATCCCTAGTTGCCTTGAGAAGTTGCCATGAGCCGCCTTCTTAAACTGCTGATAACGGTTTGATACAACTGAATGACTTAATAGGCCACTTCAGAGGGCAGTTAAGAACCAACTGTGTTGGTGTGGGACTGGAGTTACAGATAGGCCACACCGGCAGGTTTCCTTTCCTTCAGGGCATTAGTGAACCAGTTTTTTTTTTGCCTATCCGACCGCTTCACGGTCACTTTTACTGATATCAGCTTTTTAAAACTGAAATTAAATTCTCAAACTGCCGTGGTGGGATTTGAACTTACATTCTCTGAATTATTACTCTAAGGTCTCTGGAGTACTAGTCCAGCAGGCCTACCACTCCATCTGCACAGTAGGCCTGAGATAACTTGCCTTTTTCTTTCTGCCTGTGTGTAACTTTTATTCAGCTAAGCTTGGGTATTCCCTGAACAAAGAATCTGAGCAGCTCAAATCTGTATTCTGCCTCTTAGTGACACAGTGGGCTGGAACTGGAGCACCAACATGCTATGTCAGTAGCCCCCCACCCTGCCCAAAAAAAACATTTGAAACATAGAAACATAGAAGATAGGAGCAGGAGTAGGCCATTCGGCTCCTCAAGCCTGTTCCGCCATTTAATGATATCATGGCTGATCATCCAAATTCAGTGCCCTGTCCCTGCTTTCTCCCCATATCCCTTGATCCCTTTAGCCTTAAGAAATATATCTAACTCCTTCTTGAATATATTTAATGAATTGGCCTCAACTGCCTTCTGTGGTAGAGAATTCCACAGGTTCACCACTCTTTGGGTGAAGAAATTCCTCCTCATCTCAGTCCTAAATGGCTTACCCCTTATCCTTAGACTGTGACCCCTGGTTCTGGACTCCCCTGCCATCGGGAACATCCTTCCTGCATCTAGTCTGCCCAGTCCTGTTAGAATTTTATAAGTTTCAATGAGATCCCCTCTCATTCTTCTAAACTCCAGCGAGTATAAGCCCAATCGACCCAATCTCTCCTCATACGTCATTCCTGCCATCCCAGGTATCAGTCTGGTGAATCTTCGCTGCACTCCCTCCATGGCAAGAACGTCCTTCCTCAGATAAGGTGACCAAAACTGCACACAATACTCAATGTGTGGTCTCACCAAGACCCTGTACAACTGCAGCAAGACGTCCTTGCTCCTGTACTCGAACCCTCTCGCCACGAAGGCCAACATACCATTTGCCTTCTTAACCGCCTGCTGCACCTGCATGAAGAGCAGAGAATCACTGTGTAAGTGCCGAGAGGTGCCCATCGTGGACCTCTGCCAAAGTTTGCAGGGTCATGAGAAGGCCCCATAATTTGCATGGTTTCGGTGAGCTAGGGTCATATTTGGGGACCCCCCACCTCCCCACCAGAAGAAACGTCCTGAAGATCACCCTGGAAACTTCAGTGCTCAGCTAGCATGTGGCATAACCAGGTCCAGGTCTCGATTCCAACTAAAATAAAAACAGAAAACGCTGGAAATACTCAGCAGGTCAGGCAGCATCTGTGGAAAGAGAAACAGAGTTCACGTTTCAGGTCGATGACCCTTCGTCAGAACTGGAAAAAAGTTGGAGATGGAACCGGTTTTTAAGCAAAGGGAGGGGAGTGTACAGATAACTGTAGCTGTAGTAAAGACAGCTGCTTGACGGTAGCTGTAGTAAAGACAGCTGCTTGACGGCAGTCGTATAAATAGGAAGCCATCTTGGCCATGCGGCAGTACTGCAAGAGCTGGCACTGACTCAAGATAATAAAGAGTACTCAACGATATCTACTCGTAAGCCTCTTAATACTAAGATATAAGATAACATTACATGGCACCAGGATTTATAGAATGCACGATACGGGCATACCACAACAATGGAAGGGATAAAACCACCGACTAGCCTGCAACTTGAAGGAAATCTGGACGAAAATTGGCGCGAATTCAAACAACGCTTTCATCTCTACCTCACAGCGATCGACGCCACGACGAGCTCTGGAACACGTAAGGTAGCTTTGTTGCTAACAGTGGCTGGCTCGCAGGCAATCGAGCCGTATAATACATTTACGTTTGCAGCTGAAGGTGACAAAAATGATCTGGACAAGGTGATAGATTTGTTCGATAAATACTGCACACCTAAAAAGAATGAAACGTTCGAGAGATTTGTTTTTTGCTCCCGCGCGCAAAAGCAAGGAGAATCCTTTGATGTTTTTCTGAAGGACTTGAAAACAAAAGCACAAACATGTAACTTTGGAGACTTGAAGGAATCGATGATACGCGATCAGGTCGTTTTCGGAATACTTGACAAGAAGGTGAGGGAGAGAATGCTAAGGGATAATGACTTAACTTTGGATGCTGCAGTAAAAATATGTCATGCTAGTGAACTCTCAGCCATGCACACGCAAACATTCGATGGGAGAACTACAGCAACGGGCGTGAGAGCGCTGGGACTGGACAACCTACCAGTGGATGTAGTACACAGAAGGGACACAAGAGGGCGCACAGAGTTCAGGACTATGACGCCATACGATTGCAGACGGTGCGGCAATAGACACGTGGCAAGACAGTGTCCGGCTTATGGGAAGAACTGCGCAAAATGTAAAGGCAGGAATCACTTTGCTAAAATGTGCTTTTGGGAAGAGAAAACCGAAGGTAAAAAGACAGTGCATGCTATTGAGACTGAAGACACGGAATCGGAGACTTTGTATGTTGGAATGGTGCAAAATGACTTAAAACAGGGTAAAGTTATGGAAAAGGAAGTACATTCCGTAGGACTAAAGACTGAAGTTTGGATAGCCCCCTTGCTGGTAAATGGCACCATTGTTCACTTCAAGCTAGATACAGGTGCTAAGGCAAACCTCGTAAGCTGGAGTGATGCACGAAATCTCAAAGTGAGACCAAAAATACTGAACAAGACTGTGGGGGAGAAATTGGGTATAGCCCCGCTCGGGGCGCTAGAATTGGCGATGCGCAAATTTTATCACCAGGTGCAACTTATTGCCACCTCCAGCGATATTGGGTTGCTGCGCCCCTGAAGGTGATTGCGGCGTTAAATCAGGCGCTGCACAGGACTCCTAAGGCGCTAACCTGGCGGCGCTACTCAATATCTGGGCGGACGGGCGCAGTGCAGGTGCTGTCAATAATCGATGACCACGAGACATGCCGGCGCCAGCCAGCTCTTAAAGGGGCGGGTCATTTAGGTTCAGCAGCCAGACTCATCGCCATGTAGGCCTCAAAATCGGCGCTGTGCAATCTGAGGCGTTACAAACTTTGACCAGATGGAGAGGGTGAGGCAGAGAGCGGAGCGGTTTTCCGAAAGGGCATTGGATGCTTTGGTTGACGCAGTGGAGCGCCGGTGAGCAGTGCTGTACCCTGACAATGGCAGGAGGCCTCATCAGAACGAGTACCACAGAGCTTGGAGGGAAGTTTGTCAAAGAGTCAACTCCAGCAGCGTGGCGCCCAGGACCCCTGTGCAATGCAGGAAGAAGTTCAACGATCTCACTCGGGTCGTTAGGGTGAGTGGCTTGTTGGCAATCTTCTTCATCCCTCCATCTGCACCTGACTTTATGGCCAGAGGATGCGCGATGCCCCAATGGCCATCTGTAAGCACCCATGGCCCTTTCTGGGAACGCACACGCACATTCAACTCAGGACATAATGTAAGGGCTGATCCACCATGGGGGGGCATGAGATGACAACTCAGGACATAATGTAAGGGCTGATCCACCATGGGGGGGCATGAGATGACAACTCAGGGCAGCATGTTTAAGAACTTCCCGTCCTTTCTCCTGCAGGGCAAGCTGGCCAGGAACCGGAGGGAACAGAATCGTACTGGAGGGGGCCCTCCTCAGCTGCAGGAACTCACGGACCTGGAGGAAAGAGTCCACCAGATTGTTGGAGGCCGGATGAGTGGTCCTGTCACCACTGGAGCTGCCGACCCCATTGTGCACAGCGATGGTAAGGTCATCACCTTTTTGAACTCTCTCCTTCCACTTGTTCCCCCCACCAGCATGCTTTTTCAGTCTGGACCCATGTCAGAGCATTGCAGCACTCTTGCATCCCTTGCTGCCACCCTGTCCTTTCGCTAAAGCCACTCTTCAACCTCCCTGCTTTCAGATGCTGCATCGCCAGCTCGAGAGCCGGGCCAGCAAGCTGCCAGGGACACTGACTCCGGAGGCGACGAGCAGGAGGAAGCCGGACCATCCGTCCCACCCTCAGGCGAGCCAGCCCATCTGCAGACTGGGGATAGTGCTTCCCTGGAAGGGAGCGGGGGGGATGGCTCTGAGGAGGAACCAGTTGCAGGAACCAGTGGCCTCCAGCAGCGCAAGGGGGGGTAGGGAAGTTCGGGAGCCGTCTCCCCGGAGGGCGCGTCAGGCCACGATGACTGCTGCACAGAGCGCAGAAGAGGTGCGTTCCCTCGCAGAAATGAGCGCCCAGGCTCGACTCAGGCACACTGAGCTGATGGCTGCAGTTGCAAGGATGCCTGAATCCATCGAGACACTGGCAAGGAGTGTGCAAGACTTCGGGGCAGCACAGGAAAGGATTGTGCAAGACTTCGGGGCAGCCCTGGAAAAGACTGCCCAGGGCGTCGGCATATCGCTGGAAAGGACTGTCCAGGGTGTCGCGACATCACTGGAAAGGACTGTCCAGGGCTTCACCGAAGCACTGGCAAATGCCACGCAAGTGCTGAGTGCTGCCACGCAGTCCCTCGCTGGCCTCATGCAGAGGCAGATTGAGGCCACACAAGCACTGACTGCTGCCACCCTCGATGGATCAGGCAGGATTACCTGGCGCCCTTGCAGCACCACAGCAGGCCAGGAATCTGTGGACCAGCCGATTGTTCCGTATGCTGCGGTGCTGCCCCGTCAGAGTGCCAGTGTGTCGGCCGACCACGGAGCAGGTGTCCGCTCTCAGGATGTCAGCATTCCTGATGCCAATGCTGGCACGTCTCTACTGCAGCTGCCATCACCTGCAGAACAGATTGCTTCCACCCATGCCCATTTGGAGCAGTCAGCATCCGGCCCCTCCAAGCCCAGAGTCCGTCCAGGCTGTCCCTCGGGCATCTGCGCTTTCGGACAGTCAGCAGGCGTCCCCCAGCCTTCATGCAGCCACTGGGGCCCCATTACGGAGGAGCTGCAGGGAGGGAAGGGGCCGTTCTCGCAAGAGACGTAGATCACCATCAAAGGGGAAAGAGTAGAAGGTGTTGCTGAAACGTCCTATTTCTAGAAATCAAGGCCGTGGATGTTGTTCTGAATGTTAGTCATGTTTTGGATAGTCTCCCGGGTGTGCGAGGCACGTATGTGTTAGTTTGTTAGTTAAGCTTTCTGTTGCCATTGCTTTGTCATGTTGGAAGGAAGCACAGTTTTCAAAATAAACAAAAAATTTTAATGTCATTGGCCATGTCTGCTATTTACAATCATTGTGGCCTTCATAGGCTTTTGGTTATCCGAATGGTTCCATTCCTGGTCTTCGAATGGCACCAAGCAGTCCGTGAGAGGGGCCTAAAACCGACTCCTTATCAGCCTCAGACGGACGGCCCTTCCAGTTTCTCAGACCCTTCCGTCTTGGTCCTCCTCCTCCTGCTCCTCCTCCTCCTCTGCTGGTCCTTCAATGTCTGCTGGCATTGGCTGGGTGCGCAGGGTGGCGAGGTTACGGAGCATGCAGCAGACAACGACGAAGTGGGAGACTCTGGTGAGTACTGCAAGGCTCCTCCAGAATGGTCCAAACAGCTGAACCACTGCTTCAGCACGCCAATTGTGTGCTCCACAATGTTCCTCGTCGCCTGATGGCTGACGTTGTAGTGCTCTTCTGCAGGGGTGCTGGGCGTCCAGAGCGGGGTCATCAGCCATGGGCACAATGGATAGCCCTTGTCGCCGAGAAGCCAGCCTTCTGGGTGAGCCGGGGCCTCAAAGGTCAGCGACTGAAGTCTGGCGCAGGATGAAAGCATCGTGGCTGCTGCCTGGGAACTGTGCATTGACCGCCAGGATCAGCTGCCGGTGGTCACAGACCAGCTGCACATTCAAGGAGTGGAACCCCTTGCGGTTGCGGAGCTCCTCAGGATTCTGTACAGGCGCCTGCAAAGCCACGTGCGTGCAGTCAATGGCGCCCTGCACCATGGGGAAGTCCGCTATTGCCGCGAAGCCCTCTGCGCGCTCCCGCTGCTTCTCCGGTGTCACATTGAAGGATATGTACTGACGCCGCCTTTTAAACGGCATCTGTAACCTGCTGGATGCAGCTATGCACCGCAAACTGGGATATGTTGGCAATGTCCCCAGTTGCTGACTGGAAGGAGCCGGTCGCATAGAAATTCAATGCCACTGTTATCTTCACAGCCACCGACAGAGAGGTCCTGCACCTTATCTGCGGCTGCAGATCTTCCTGAAGCAGGTGGCACAGCTCAGTCACCACCTCCTTTCGGAATCGCAGCCTCCTAACACACTGCTCCTCCGACATGTTGAGGTAAGAGAACTGCTGCCTGAATACCCTGGCAGCGTAAGGTCTGGTGTGGCGACGTCTGTTGGCCCTCCTCCGTCTGGCCATTCCTGGCCCCCTCTCCCTCCGTCCCTGTGCCCTTTCCAGATGGCCGAGCAGCAGGACGTTCCCCTCCAAAGCAGCCCCCATAATAATAGGTCAGCAGAAATTAAATAGGGTGTAAACGCTCACCAGCAGCAGGGTGATGGTATGAAGGCTGAAGGTCCTCTGGCAGCGCTGGGTCACTAGTGAAATGGCTGAGTTCAACTTTGCAACTCTGTGTAAATCTCAAATAAGTTGTGCTCCCAAAATGGCTGCCGCTTTTATACCAGTGCAGTCCCCTTTAAAGAGCGCCCCCCTAAGCCTGAGAGCCACTGGGGAACGTTCCAGGAAGCTGTCCTTATTAGCGCCGGTCAGAACAGAGGGGGGCGCCACTGAATTTCTGGTCCGGGGCGCCAAAAAGGCGTTGCACACTGAAATGACGTCATGATCTGCCTGCGCCCGCGAGCGGGCGCTACGATTTAGCACCGGCGCTAAAAGCCCACTCAATATGGCAAGAGGCGCTGGGTTCACTGCGCCTGCCCGAAAATTGGGTAACGCCCCAATTCTCGGCCTCTTTAGGCGCTAATAACCGAATTTCTGCCCCAGTGGCTTTGAAGGCATACAATGGACAAAGTATTGAAACAAAAGGGACGTGTAGGCTGAATGTTAAGATAAAAAATCGCATTCACCCATTGACATTTGTTATAATAATAATTCAACTTTATTGTCATTGCACAAGTACATGAACAACGAAATGTGATCTTGCAAGCTCCCATGACTGGGAGAAGCAAAGCCGCTGTGTCGGTGCGCGCCGCCATTCCATTTCCACCATTCCTCCTGTCCGACAATCTTCAGCCCAACGCCCGGGCCTGCTCACCAGCCGCTCCTCCTTCCGTGACCTTCTCACCAACCGTCCCTCCTCGGGGCTCCTTCCGTGACTTTCTGTACCTGGTCTTCCCTGATGGTCACCCCTCCAGGTACTAACCAGGCCTGGCTCTGCTTAGCTTCCAAGCCTTGCTAGTGACCCTGTCCCTAGTCCCAGGAACAGTGCCTGAAGGACATGAGTCACTGTTGGGGGATAAGGCATGTGTGGATTTGGGCTTGGTAAAACGAGTCTATACTATTAATGAACTGAACTGTGTGCAGAATGCCCCCCAAGACAGTACAAATATAAAGCATGATGCTATAACACACAAGTACGCAGATGTATTTCAGGGTTTCGGAGCACTGCCCTTTACATACTCCATCAAACTGAGAGATGACGCACAACCTGTGATTCACGCACCCAGGAGAGTTCCGGTGGCCCTCCGTGAGAAACTGCGGAAAGAGCTAGACTGCATGGAGGGACTAGGTGTCATAAAAGAAGACTGAGGAACTGACTGACTGGGTAAATTCCATGGTTTGCGTCAATTCAAAAAAGACATAAATTGCGTGTCTGCATGGATCCCAAGGACCTTAACGCTAATATAAAAAGAGCACTATCAAATCCCAGAGAGAGGAAATAGCGAAATGACAGGAGCAGAATTCTTCTCCAAGATGGACGCCTCGCATGGATTCTGGCAGCTGAAACTTGATGAAGAGAGTGCTAAGCTGTACACCTTTAACACCCCGTTTGGTCGATACACTTACCAGCGCCTGCCCTTCGGCATTAGCTCCGCCCTAGAAATCTTCCACAGAGCAATGGAGCAAATCATCGAGGGCCTGGATGGTGTGCGGGTGTACGTGGATGATCTGGTAGTATGGGGCTCCACTCAGGGAGAGCACGACACCAGACTGGAGAAAACACTTCAGAGGATACGGCAGCATGGACTCAAACTAAATAAAGACAAATGTCAGTTCAGCGTCAATGAAATCACATTCCTCGGGGACAAGATTTCTGCAGAAGGGATTCAGCCAGACAAGTCAAAGGTAAAGGCCATACATGACATGGAAAGACCAAAGGACAAGAAAGGGGTTCAGCGGGCCCTTGGCATGGTTAATTACCTAGGGAAATTCATTCCAAATCTGGCAGTGAAAACCGCTCACTTGACAAAACTGCTGCACCAAGAGACAGAGTTCCAATGGGGACATGAACATGAGAATGAATGGAAGGGGCTGCTACACATTCTAGCAAGTGAACCCCTACTGAAGTTCTTCTGCTCTGAAAAGAGGACAAAAGTGTCCACAGATGCCTCTAAGGATGGATTAGGGGCTGTCCTTCTACAGGAAGATGAAGGAGAATGGCGACCAGTGGCATACGCGTCACGCTCCATGACGGCTACAGAGTGCCGGTATGCGCAAATAGAGAAGGAGTGCCTGGGCTTGGCATTTGGGTGTGAAAAATTTCATACCTACATCTATGGACTTCCCAAGTTTATCCTAGAAACTGACCATAAGCCACTGCTAGGGATCGCAAAAAAGAATCTGTGTGACATGTCATCACGGATACAGCGCCTAATGATGAGACTACAATGTTATGATTTTGAGCTCACATATGTGCCAGGGACACAAATGTTCATTGCAGATACACTATCCAGGGCTGCGCCTCGTGCCACACAAAACAGTGAAACAGAAAAAGATGTGGCCCTTCATGTGGATATGGTCTACGCAGCATTGCCCGCCTCACAGGAACACCTATCAAAGATAGCCACAGAGACATCAAAGGACCCTGTTCTGAGGAAAGTGATGAGAAATCTTCAAGAGGGTTGGAAGAACGGGTCATGTAAACAATATCATCATATTCAGTCTGAGCTTTCCGTGGTCAATGGACTACTGCTTAAGTGTGACAGGATTGTCGTGCCCATCTCTATGCGACGAGAAATGCTTAACAGGATACATGAAGGGCACCTGGGTGCGGAAAAGTCAAAAAGGAGAGCACGTGAGGCACTCTACTGGCCAAACATGAACTCTGATATTGACCAGTTGATCAGCGAGTGTGCTACATGTCAGGAGTATCACTACAAGCAAACAAAAGAGCCCTTCATTACCACAGAGCTCCCATCACAACCTTGGGAAAAGGTAGGAACTGATATTTTTCACTACGAAGGAAAAGACTATTTGTTAGTTATTGATTATTACTTTAATTATCCTGAGATTGCTCTCCTACCCAGCACCACGTCAAGAGCTGTGATAACTCACCTGAAGTCAATCTTTTCCAGACAGGGCATCCCTCTAACTCTGGTCTCTGATAATGGCTCTCCCTATGCCAGTCATGAGTTTCAATCGTTTGCTACAGAGTATGAGTTTAAGCATGAGTCCAGCCTGCTCTACCCTCAAGCCAATGGAAAAGCGGAGAAGGGGGTACAGATTGTGAAAAGACTATTAAAGAAAGCAGCACACAGCAACACTGACCCATATCTGGCCATGATGTCGTACAGGGCGGCCCCGCTGGAAAGTGGCAAGTCTCCAGCTGAGCTCTTACTGGGTCGCAAAATCTGTACTCGACTTCCCAGGCATGTCACACCTGATCACAGAGATGAGGTATGGGCAGACAAGGCCCGGAAACTTCAGCGGAAACAAAAAATACTACATGACCGCACAGCCACTGCACTAAGTGCCTCTACAGGAGAAGGATGTAGTTTGCATTGGAGGGCCTGGGTCATGGAATCAAAGAGCCACCGTTCTACAACAGGTCGCCCCCAGGTCATACAGTGTCATGACAGAAAATGGCAATGTGTATCGCAGAAACAGGAGGCACCTACTGAAAACCACCGAGACCTATCAGCCGCAGGAGGACAGAGAGGATGAGCTGATGATGGAAATCCGACAGAGTGACGAGGAGACGAGGGCAATGCCACAAAGTGATGAAGTACACAGGGGTGACAATGAGACAAGGGATCCGTGTGGTACAGACATGAACTTAATGGACACAACCGGGTTGGCCCAGCAAATACCCGCTCAGCTACGCAGGTCACAGCGCACCAGAAAGCCTGTCGTTAGACTCGACCGGTAGACAAGGGAAAGACTGTAAACAGCTAATGGACTTCTGGGTGTGGGTAGTGTTTCTACGTACCGGCAGTTATTGCAAGGAATAGTTACACTGACAGTTTTTACATGTTGTTAATAGTAATTAATAGTAGTTACACTGACTGTTTTTATATGTTGTTAATATGTGTTCTATGTGTTATGTTATGTTATGGTGTTTACTGTTTATGTCATCGTTGAGGGGGAAAGATGTACAGATAACTGTAGCTGTAGTAAAGACAGCTGCTTGACGGTAGCTGTAGTAAAGATAGCTACTTGACGGCAGCCGTATAAATAGGAAGCCATCTTGGCCATGCGGCAGTACTGCACGAGCTGGCACTGACTCAAGACCTAATAAAGAGTACCCAACGATATCTACTCGTAAGCCTCTTAATACTAAGATATAAGATAACATTACAGGGGAGAAAGAACAAAAGGGAAGTTCTGTATTAGTTAGGGTGGAAGGCAGGAGAGATTAAAAGACAAAAGGGATGATGGCGCAAGGCAAAAGGAGATGGTAATGGGACAGGTTAAGAAACAAAAGATGACTCTAGATGAGATGGCAATGACAGAATCATCAACAGCTGCCATGTGAGAGAAAAAGAAAGAAAAAAGGCCGAGATTATAGTCTGAAATTGTTGAACTCGATTTTGAGTCCAGAAAGCTGTAAAGTGCCTAAGCCCTTCATGTTCTAGATTCCAACTGTTCTGCTGGGCTAGTTACGGGGTATTTTGGGGGTCACTCTGCCTTTTGATGGAATAGTTGTTCATTTTTGGTTACATAACAAGGATGATATAATAATGGCGTCCCAGGTTTATACGCAATGACACAATTTAAGATTACACTGCACAAAAATGTCCTTCAAAAATGACAGAAGGACTTTATTTTTATTTGATTTTATGCCTGTCAAGGTGTAGGGTGTTATTGCTGGTGAACGGAACACATTCCAACCAACACTCGACACTAACTTAACAATGTGTCTTGGGCTCCCCCTCTCTACCAGTTAATAGGTTTCTATTTCCCACACTGCAGCCATCTTGTGTCCACCCTGACTTAAACAACCCATTAGTGTTGAATTGGGGCAGTTTTTGTCTGTGGATCATTGCCCATGAGTCGTACGTGAGAGCATGGCTTGAGTGGAAGAGAGATTTGGAGGGAGAGTTTACTCTGTCAGCTCCTGTTCGTCCTCCTGGTATTTATAGAGCGGTATTGTTGGAGGCAGAGAAACAATCCTTCATCTCGGTTGTGAAATTGGTAGACATGGGGAGGGAAGAAAGCAATAAAGTAACTTAAGGGAGGGGGGGAAAAAAAGAACTCTACCTTTTGCAGTTGCCTTGTAATACATATTTTCTTCTACCTTCCTGCAGACTCTCATAGCCGGCTGGGATGAGCTGGAGTGCCATCGTGTATTTAACTTTCTGAATGAAAGTGCAAATCTGCCACGAAAAATGCAAAGTGTGGTATGCAGTAGACCAGGTAACTTGGTCAAAATTACAATGCAGCAGACAAGGTCAATCAGTAAAAACATGATGCCAAACCTGGTGTACATGCAGATTGATAGAAGCCTATTTTAACTATGCTAGGTCAATTGATGGTTTGAGGGAAATGGCTGAGAAAAATTACTAAGCCTGACAGTGTTATGGAGCTGAGATAAAATATTAGCGATACAGCCATTAACAGCAATTTGCTTCAGTGAACATGTCATTCCAGCTCTGTCTGTTAATTCAGCACCCATGCAATGTTGGGCTCAACAACTCTTTCCAGCCAGAAGCCCCAGTGAAGGCATCAAAAGCAATCACTGTTGAAACAAAAATTAATATGTACAGACAGTAATGACTCAGCGGATACATGCACTCTTGGTGTGGTACTAAGCCATACTAACCAGAAAGTCCCGGGTTTGACCGCTACTGCATATTGAAAGGGCTGATCACCAGCTGGGCCAGCAGCTTGACCTCATCGTCCCTGGGTTGCGGAGGAAGAAAATCTGCCCTTGTTCCTGCTCCCGATTGTTTTCCAGTGACTCGAGCTTCCCTGCATGATGGAATAGCGTGCCAACACTTACACGAAAGGCTCACACATGAAGGACAGCCACTTTGGTAAAATTCCAGAGTGCGGCTGCCACCAGCGAGGCACGCACTTCAGGAAAAGAATATATGCATGTATACAAAAAATAAAAGGATGTTAAGTTCAATCCATAATCTTTTGTAACTATTTGATTTGTAATAAGGAGCCAGACTCCTTTTTAAAGAGGGGGCGTACAATTAAATGGGATTAATTGTATAGCTTCTGTAGTAAAATACTGATAATTTTGCTTAATATCCAGAAGAATCTTCATATTAAGCTGTAGATTTTCCAGTTGCAAATATGTTAATGATCGTGGTAATTGATTTAAAACAAATGGCTCCATAAGGTTTGAAAATAAATAGGTTATCGCTAGCAGTAAAATAATTGATTGGAAAACCAAGGCGTAACACTCTTAAATGCCATTGTTTTTCAGAAGCAGTGCTTAATTCTTGCCACCAGAGGCTGCTGTGGTATTATGTAAAATGTACTTAGTTTGTCAAGTTACATAAATGTTCAAAGGCTCTGTACCGTCTCCTTTTCGAGGGAAAAGCATATCAGCCTGATCATAATAACTGCTTGGAAGAGCCTAAGATGGGAGGTGATGTGGTGCTCAGTTCCTTACAGCATTGACGTGCTGTACCATGTAGGACTCACATTTGCATTCCTGTGATTCCTCACATGGTGAGTTCTCATCTCCCATCACACTGCTGATGGGACCCAGTGGGATGTCACTGAGTAGAAGTCAGGTTCTTCTCACAAACACCAATCAGGTGGACATAAAAGATCCCGCGGCACTGTTTCGAAGAAGAGCAGGGGAGTTCTCTCCGGTGTCCTAGCTAATATTTATCCTTCAACCAACACCTAAAAACAGATTATCCGGTCATTAACACATTGCTCTTTGTAGGACCCTGCTGTGTGCAAATTGGCTGCCACGTTTCCTACATTACAACAGTGACTGCACTTCAAAAAGTACTTAATTGGCTGTAAAGCACTTTGGGACGTCTTAAGGTCATGAAAGGCTTTATAAATAGAAGTAATTTTTCTTTTTACCACTCTTCTGAACAGTGCCCAGTCCATTGTTCCTGGGATACAAGAGCTTTCTATCCACACAAGAATCCTTTTGGTGTCTTGAGATGCCCCATACACAAATAGCATTTAAAAAATGTTCTCTCTCTTTTTAGACCTTCCTGCACCATACACCATTCCCTGCCATGAAGGCATTTAAATGGCCAGACAACCTGCTCCCAGTCTTCTGCCAATGCTGCACTTGAGCTGGTTGATAAGAGGCGAGGACAAAGCAACCAGGGAGACCACCCACTTTCATCCCTCTGGGGGAAGTGCCTCATGTCTGCTCTGCGTCTTTGCCACCGGCATATCCCTGCTTAGCAACTTCCTATGCAAGGAAACACAGTTGCTTACCTTTAGCCTACCCCTCTGTCTCAAAGCACATTAGAGCACTCTTACACTGTGCCATTGTGCTTTCGTTGATGAGTTTTTAAGGCAGCAACAGAAACTTTGCAGTAGTAGGGGGCATAAACTTGCTCAGTGAATTAGGACACGTGATCACTTATCAGCTCCAAAGACTAAAGAATAGATGTTACTTTGCAGAGAAAATTGTGAGAGGTTTCTATCCAATAACATGAATTGTAGTGGTACCTAAGACTCTTGGTAGTATTAGTAAAACATACAGAGGATACACAAGTTTCCTAGTGTCAACATTTTCTTGTTCCTATGTCTATCCTCCCCCATCCCCATACAAATCCATGCGATGCTATTCAATCACAAGGCCAGGATGCCGTATGACATAAATATTTATTCTAGCGATATGAATCCCATAAATCATACATCATAGTCTTAGGATTTGTAGAATTTCTGGAACTTTTTTTTTTGTGTTGCGCTTGTAATAGGTGCGACTAGAAAGCTGGAGTTACAGATCCGTCTGTTCTACCGACGGGTTCTCTTAGATCACTGGGAGCATCAGTGCGATATAGCTTTCTGGCTGACTCGCATCCTAAAGCCGTGGCCGATGGTGAACCAAGCAAGATTGCTTTACTTGCTCTACGGGCCTATGTCCTTCAGCGAAGGTAAGGACTCTTTTACTATTTAATATACTTTAAAAAAAAATCAATTTTCTCCCCTATTTGTTGACGTACCTGACTCTTGCTGAAGCATAGCATCGTGGGTGCAGGCAACTTTCTAGTACCTCACTCAAGTGATCACTCTTCACGTGTGAGCCTGGGACGATAAGTGTGATCGGGCTAATCAGTCGTGATGGGCATCGTAGATGACACCAATGTTCCCTTTAAGCTGTGCCGAGCTCTGCAGCACCCGCGCAGCCGGCTCGTTGGCTTTTAAATAGGAAAAACCGCGCATGCATGGTATTTTGAATGGACCGCGCAGCCGCACCCAAAAAAAAATTAAAGGGAACATTGGGTGGCACCCCCTCCCCTCTCCATTTTGGACTCAATGTTTACAAAAGCCCAGTTGTGTGAGATAGCAGAAGATGAGTGGCACCCGTGGTACTATCCCAGCAAGAATCAGCGCTTTCAGGTTTAAACAAATGTCTCGTTTCTAATTTTCTATTTTTCCCTTCATGAAGATGCATATCCATGCTGGGATACAGTTTCACATATATTGGCCATCCTCTAGTACACTCAGCACTCATTTTTTCCAGTGTAAAAAGCCTTGTGATGACTTTAAAGGCGCTCTATAAATGCAAAATGCTGTTTGTTTACGTTTAACTCTCAGGTCAGATCCATTGGCATCATATGACCCAGATACCTGCGAGCGAGGACAGCATAAAGGGTCTTGCAGCAGCAGTTAGATTACTACATGAAAATGCCAAGGAATGGACAGCTGATGACATTTTCACCTTGTTAGAAGAATTGTCAGGTAACTGCATTTTTTAAAATGCCTGAAGATTGTAAGATAAAGGAAGGAGTGCGAGAGGTACTGAGTTCCACAGTTTCGGGGGCCTGGGAAAGAATGAATGAGTAGTAGATGATGTGATAAGGTACTGACTTGGACAGAGAACTGGTTGGCAGACAGGAAGCAAAGAGTTGGAATAAACGGGTCTTTTTCCGAGTGGCAGGTGACTAGTGGGGTACCGCAGGGATCGGTGCTAGGACCCCAGTTATTCACATTATATATTAATGATCTAGACGAGGGAACTAGATGTAATATCTCCAAGTTTGCAGACGACACAAAGCTGGGTGGGCGTGTGTGCTGTGACTCAGAGACTAGGGTCCTGAATTTAAATAAAGGAAACTACGATGGTATGAGGCGCGAGTTGGGTAGGATTGATTGGGGAATGTTACTCAAAGGGTTGACGGTGGATAGGCAATGGCAAACATTTAAAGATCGCATGGATGAACTACAGAATTTGTTCATCCCTGTTTGGCATAAAAATAAAACAAAAAAGGTGAATCAACCGTGGCTAACAAGGGAAATTAGGGATAGCATAAGACCCAAGGAGAGGACATATAAATTGGCCAGAAAAGCAACAAACCTGAGGATTGGGAGCAGTTTAGGATTCAACAAAGGAGGACAAAGGGATTAATTAAGAGAGGGAAAATAGAGTATGAGAGTAAGCTTGCAGGGAACATAAAAACTGACTGTAAAAGCTTTTATAGATATGTGAAGAGAAAAAGATTGGTGAAGTCAAGCGTAGGTCCCTTGCAGTCAGAATCAGGGGAATTTATAATGGGGAACAAAGAAATGGCAGACCAATTAAATACATACTTTGGTTCTGTCTTCACAAAGGAGGACACAAATAACCTCCCAGAGATGTCGGGGAACATAGGGTCTAATGAGAGGGAGGAACTGAAAGAAATCAGTATTTGTAGGGAAATGGTGTTAGGGAAATTGACGGGATTGAAGGCCGATAAATCCCCAGGGCCTGATAATCTACATCCTAGGGTACTTAAGGAAGTGGCCCCAGAAATAGTAGATGCATTGCTGGTCATCTTCCAAAATTCTATAGACTCTGGAACAGTTCCCATTCAATTCAATTCAATTCAATTTTATTTGTCATATATGCAGCAGACGTGTGTACTGCACAATGAAATGTTGATTTTTACAAGTCCTCCCAACATTGGAATAAATATGGCATTACAATGATAGAAATACTAATAGAAAGACAGTAATAATAAATAAAACAACAGTAATAAATAATAATAAATTAATCGTTCATGAGTCTTATGGCCTGGGGGTAGAAGCTGTTTCGAAACCTGTTGGTACGAGACCGTATGCTTCGGTATCTCTTACCGGACGGGAGCAGGGCGAAGAGGTTGTGGCTGGGGTGACTCGCGTCTTTAATGATTCTCAGGGCCTTCCCTCGGCACCTCTCGGGGTAGATATCCTGCACAGCAGGTAGTTTAATTCCTATAGTGTGTTGTGCAGCTTTCACTACCATCTGTAGAGCCTTGCGGTCTGTGGCGGTGCAGTTGCCATACCAGGTAGTGATGCAGCTGGACAGGATACTCTCGATGGTGCACCGGTAGAAGTTGGTGAGAATCTGGGGGGCCATTCCAAATTTCTTCAGTCTCCTGAGGAAGAACAGGCGTTGGCATGCCTTCTTGGTTACAACGTCGATGTGATGGGACCACGTTAAGTCCTCCGTAATGAATACACCCAGGAATTTGAAGCTGCTGACCCTCTCCACCTCAGCCCCTTCGATGTAGATTGGGGTGTGTCCCTCCGCCTGCTGCTTCCTGTAATCCACGATCATCTCCTTTGTTTTGCTGATGTTGAGGGAGAGGTTGTTGTACTTGCACCATTCTCCTAGGGCTCTTACCTCCTCCCTGTAGCCTGTCTCGTCGCCATCTGTGATCAGGCCTACAACGGTAGTGTCATCAGCAAACTTGATGATGGAGTTGAAGTTGTGCGTGGCCACGCAGTCGTGAGTAAACAGGGAGTACAGAAGGGGGCTGAGCACACAACCCTGGGGAGCCCCCGTGTTCAGGATCAGTGTGGAGGAGGTGTTTCTGCCTATTTTCACCACTTGGGGTCTTCCCATCAGGAAGTCCAGGATCCAGTTGCATAGGGAGGTGTTAAGTCCTAGCTCACTGAGCTTGTTGACAAGCTTGGAGGGGATAATGGTATTGAATGCTGAACTATAATCAACGAACAACATTCTCACATAGGTGTTCCTCTTATCCAGGTGTGATAAGGCAGTGTGCAGTACAGTGGCGATGGCATCATCCCTAGATCTGTTTGGGCGGTAGGCAAATTGGAGTGGGTCCAGTGTGTCAGGTAGTAACGAGTTGGTGTGGGTTTTGACCAGCCTCTCAAAGCACTTCATGATGACAGAAGTGAGTGCTATGGGACGGTAGTCGTTTAAACAGGTTACTTTTGTTTTTTTGGGGACTGGAATAACCGATGTCATCTTGAAGCGGGTGGGGACTACAGACTGGTACAGTGAACGGTTGAATATATCCGTAAACACGGCTGCCAGCTGGTCAGCGCATGCTCTAAGGACACTCCCAGGGATTCCATCTGGACCGGGTGCTTTGTGGGTGTTCACTCTCTTAAAGGCCTTGCTCACGTCAACCACGGAGATTGAGAAGACCCGGTCGTCCTGAGCCGCGGGCGCCCTTGTAACAGGCCAGTTGTTGTTGGCCTCAAACCGGGCGTAAAAAGTGTTAAGCTCATCCGGGAGAGAGGCATTGCTGGGCATGACACAGTTGGGTTTCCCTTTGTAGTCTGTAATAGATTGTAGTCCACTCCACATCCTTTGTGAATCTGAGCTATGATAGTGTGATTCCACTTTGTCCGTGTATTGTCTTTTTGCATTTTTGATGGTTATTCTGAGGTCGTACCTTGATTTCTTGTACTCATCCATGTCCCCAGAGTTGAATGCGATGGACCGTGCTTTTAGCATAGCACGGATATTGCCATTTACCCATGGTTTCTGGTTGGGAGATGTTCGTACAACAATCCTTGGAACAACGTCGCCTATGCACTTGTTTATGAAACTAATGACTGAATCTGTATATGTGTTGATGTCATTGTCCGAGGCATTCCGAAACATATCCCAGTCAGTGGAATCAAAACAGTCTTGTAACATAGCATCTGATTGATCCGACCAGCGTTGTAGAGATCTCATCACAGGCTTTTCCTGTTTCAGTTTCTGCCTATAGGTGGGTAGCAGCAAGATGGAGTCGTGATCTGATTTGCCGAAGGGAGGGCGGGGGAGGGCCTTGTATCCATCCCGGAATGGAGTGTAAACGTGATCTAGTGTGTTCTTGGCTCGCGTTGGGCAGGTGATATGCTGATGGTATTTAGGCAGGATTGGAGGGTAACTAATGTTACCCTACTATTCAAAAAAGGTGGTAGAGAGAAAACGGGGAATTATAGACCGGTAAGCCTGACATCAGTAGTGGGGAAAATGCTGGAGTCCATTATTATAAAAGATGTAATAGCCGAGCACTTGGAAAACAGTGACAGGATCGGACAAAGTCAACATGGATTTACAAAAGGTAAATCGTGCTTGACTAATCTACTGGAATTTTTTGAGGATGTAACTGGTAAAATAAATAAGGGAGAACCAGTGGATGTGGTGTATTTGGACTTTCAGAAGGCTTTCGATAAAGTCCCGCATAACAGATTAGCGTGTAAAGTTAAGGCACATGGGATTGGGGGCAAGATACTGACTTTGATAGAGAACTGGTTGGCAGACAGGAAGCAAAGAGTTGGAATAAACGGATCTTTTTCCGAGTGGCAGGCAGTGACTAGTGGGGTACCGCAGGGATCGGTCCTAGGACCCCAGCTATTCACAATATATATTAATCATCTAGACGCGGGAACTAGATGTAATATCTCCAAGTTTGCAGACGACACAAAGCTGGGTGGGCGTGTGTGCTGTGAGGAGGATGCCGAGAAACTCCAGTATGATTTGGACAGGTTGGGTGATTGGGCAGATGCATGGCAGATGCAGTATAATGTGGATAAATGCGAGGTTATCCACTTTGGTGGCAAAAACAGGAAGGCAGATTATTATCTGAACGGCAATAGATTGGGAGAAGGGGAAGTGCAACGAGGCCTGGGTGTCCTTATGCACCAGTCGCTGAAGGTAAGCATGCCGGTGCAGCTGGCAGTTAAGAAGGCAAATGGTATGTTGGCCTTCGTAGCGAGAGGGTTTGAGTACAGGAACAAGGATGTCTTGCTGCAGTTGTACAGGGCCTTGGTGAGACCACACCTTGAGTATTGTGTGCAGTTTTGGTCGCCTTATCTGAGGAAGGATGTTCTTGCCATGGAGGGAGTGCAGTGAAGATTCACCAGACCGATACCTGGGATGGCAGGAATGACGTATGAGGAGAGATTGGGTCGATTGGGCTTATACTCGCTGGAGTTTAGAAAAATGAAAGGGGATCTCATTGAAACTTATAAAATTCTAACAGGACTAGACAGGCTAGATGCAGGAAGGATGTTCCCGATGGCCGGGGAGTCCAGAACCAGGGGTCACAGTCTAAGGATAAGGGGTAAGCCATTTAGGACAGAGATGAGGAGGAATTTCTTCACCCAGAGAGTGGCGAACCTGTGGAATTCTCTACCACAGAAGGCAGTTGAGGCAATTCATTAAATATATTCAAGAAGGAGTTAGATATATTTCTTAAGGCTAAAGGGATCAAGGGATATGGGGAGAAGGCAGGGACAGGGTGAAATAAAGAATAGATTGCCTTTCAAAAGCTAGGCTTTATTAACCTTAAAAAACCAGCAGTACAAGTTGAGCACCCAGTCTCAACCAAACTGTAGAAAACTGAATTTAAGATGGCCACCACAGGTCACATGGAATCAACTAACCAATAAGTTTACAGCATATATCTCAAGGCAGGAAAACAGGCAACCAATTACAATGCTTCTTATAAAACAAGAATAATCACCACATTCACCCCTCCTTTTAAAATATACTTCAACCTAGGTAGCCTTTACAGTTTACAATTAGTTATTTATGACTAGAGCAATACATGTATAATGCCTTCAACAATTTTAAAATTTTACTATTAAATTATTAATTCTTTTAAAAGTCCATTTTTAATCGGTCGACTGGATATCTTGTTCGTGTCGACCTTCTTAGCCTTGGTGGAGTTCCTTGCCCTCCCACACCAGGAGACACAGAAATATCTTCTGCAGGGAGGCTATCAATATCCCGATTATCAACGGTTTCCGGATTGGAAGTCCCATTAGAAGGTAGACTGGGAGGGTCATGAACATCCATCGGGGGCAGACTAAGAGAATTGTAAGCGTCTGCAATAGGATTGGAAATGTTCGTAGTATCTGTGACGACATCAACATTATCTGAATTATGGCTATTGTTAATGTCCTCAGGAGAGGGCTGGCCACCACAAGGAGCTAAGTCTTTAACTGAAACCGTACTTTCTTTCCCATCTTGGAATCGAATGTGAGCATATTGGGAATTTGCCTCCAATAGCTCCACCTCCTCCACTAAAGGATCATACTTTGACAGTCTAACATGGCGTCGGAGCAGCACAGGTCCCTGCATAGTAAGCCACGAAGGTACCGAATATCCCGTAGTGGATTTCCGCGGATAGTTGAAGAGCCTTTCATGGGGGGTCACATTAGTAGCCGTTGAAAGCAATGATCTAATGGAATGCAGGGCATCAGGCAGTACCATTTCCCACTGTGTATTCTTAAGGTTCCGGGATGTCAAAGCCAACATAACTGCCTTCCAGATCACCCCATTGTATCGTTCGCACTGTCCATTACCCTGGGGATTATACGGGGTAGTTCTGCTAGTAGAAATTCCCTGACTCTGGAGGTATTCCTTCAACTGAGAAGACATAAAAGAACTTCCCTGATCCGAATGGATATACGCAGGCATCCCAAAGATGACAAAAAGTTGAGTCAGACATTTAATAACTAGCAGCTGATACATCTGCACAAGGAAAAGCAAAAGGGAACCTTGAAAACTCATCCACAACAGTAAATATATATTGATTCTGAGTCGTTGAAGGAAGAGGCCCCTTAAAATCAACGCTCAGGCGTTCAAAGGGAGAAGTAGCCTTTATAAGATGAGCTCGTTGAGGCTTAAAGAAATTCGGTTTACACCGGGCGCAGACAGAGCATGACGAAGTCATCTGCTTGACGTCTTCAACTGAAAAGGGCAAATTCTTACTGCGTACAAAGTGTATCATCCTCGTAACACCAGGATGGCACAAAGCATTATGAAGATTAATAAGCGTATCTCCGTGAAGCACAGAACAATAAGCCCTCGACAGCGCATCAGCGGCAACATTATCCTTCCCCGGACGATAGACTATATCGAAATGGTAGCATGCCAACTCGATCCTCCACCTCATTATTTTATCATTCTTAATCTTTCCGAAATGTTTGACATCAAACATGAAGGACACAGATTTTTGGTCAGTTACTAACGTAAAATGTCGCCCAGATAAATAATGTCTCCATTTACGCAGTGCTTCTACTATTGCGTACGCCTCTTTCTCTATTGATGAATGTCTCTGCTCACTATTGCTCAGAGTACGTGAGAAAAAGGCCACAGGTCTTCCATTTTGGTTCAGGGTAGCCCCAATTGCAAAATCAGAAGCGTCTGTCTCAATCACAAAGGGAACCTGCTCATCAATAGAATGCACAACTGCTCCAAGGATATCCTTTTTAAGATTATCAAAACACATCCTGGCCTCCCATGATAGAGGATATGTCGTAACCCGAATAAGGGGCCAGATCTTCTGCGAGAAGTTTGGAATCCAATTAGAATAATAAGAAAACAGTCCAACAACTCATTGCAAGGCCTTTGATTTACCTTGCCCTACTAATTCTATCAGTGGTCGCAGCCGTTGTGGATCTGGTTTAATCTTGTTTCCCGAGATAATATACCCCAGTAAATTTACCTCGGTGGTCGAAAAGATACACTTCTCTTTATTGAAAGTTAAGCCAACTTTTTCCGCAACTTGAAGGAATCTTTCTAGATTAAAATCGTGCTCCACCCTTGATTTGCCACACACCGTGATGTCATCTAAATATGAGAAGGTGTCAGAGAGAGAATTATCACTTATAAAAGCATCCATTGCCCGTTGAAAACAGGCGACACCGTTAGTAACACCGAATGGTACTCGGCAAAACTGGTACAGCTTTCCGCCAGCTTCAAAGGCCGTATATGGTTTGTCCTTCTTAGCGATAGGAATCTGATGATAAGCACTCTTTAGATCAATAGTGCTAAAAACCTTATATTGAGATACTTTATTGATAAGCTCATCAATCTTAGGCAGGGGGTACGCATCTAATTGAATATACCTGTTAATAGTTTGAGAGTAGTCTATCACCATTCGCTTCTTATGTCTCTCATTAGTGGTGACAACTACCTGTGCCCGCCAGGGCGAAAAACTAGGTTCAATGATTCCTTCCGATAAAAGACGTTGAACTTCAGAATTAATAAATTCTTTATCCTGACTGCTATACCTTCTTGACTTGGTAGCAATTGGCTTACAGTCCGGCATCAAATTGGAAAAAAGTGATAATGGAGAAATGAATAAAGAAGTTAATCCACAAATAGATAAAGGTGGCTTGGTTCCTCCGAAAGAAAGACTGAGGGACTCATGTAATTGAAGCACATCATGACCAATCAAAATGTCCGCACAGAGATTAGGCAGAACGGATAGGCGTATATCAGTATACGTATTACCTAGGAGAATTAATTTCACAAGGCAACAACCAGCTACTTGTGAGGTGAGAGTCGTCTGAGCCATACACACCTGATAGGAAACAGGCGAAATTTTCAAACGCTTCTCCCTCACAAACTGAAGACTTATAAAGCTCTCAGTACTGCCCGTATCTATAAGGGCCTTCACTTCTAACCCATTAACTTGGGCCATAACTATAGCTTTGTTTAGGCCATGGGAAAAGGCGGCAGAAACTGATGCAATAAACGCCCTATCTAAAGGCTGAATGGTCGCAGAGGAGGCAACCGATTTGCAAACACGTGCGTAATGACCTCCCTTGCCGCATTTACTACACACAGCCTCCCGGGCAGGGCACTTCAGACGGGGGTGCCGGGCGTTCCCGCAAAAATAACACTTCTGAATCCTAGCGGCAACAGCTGCCGAAGTAGAAACTGTTTCGGAATCTGGCAAACCACTCCTATTAAATCCACGTAACTCCCTTTCATCCGGAATTGCCGAAACCACGGTCGCAGGCCGATCGAAAAGAGCATAAGAATCCGAACTTCTCTGAGCCAAATCCAATGTAGAGGCTTGCTCAAAAGCACTCTTAAGATCCAAGATCTTATTTTCTAATAACCGCTGACGAATTGATCTAGACAGTAATCCATTAATAAATGCATCCCGTACCGACTCTTCCCTATGTTCTTCTGCAGACACGGCCTTATAATTACAGTTAGCACCAAGGCGCCGGAGTGCTTGTAAATAAGCATCCAAGGATTCTCCCGCCTGCTGCCTACGGGCAGATAAAAGGTGACGTGCAAATACCTCATTTTTGGGTTTAACAAAAAAAATTTCCAACGTAGCAATAGCCAATTCATAAGTTTCACAGTCCAAAATATACTTATACACATCCGGAGCAATGTAGTTGATTAGTATATCCAACTTATTTAGAGATTGCTGATCCAACACACCCATAAAGTTTTTAAATGTACGATACCAATGTTTCCATTGATCATCCACTCCTGCAGAATTAAGGTCAGCATTAAATCGTTCCGGTCAAAGATATCGTTCCATTATAGCAAAAGGTTAATAAATTGAAATAAAGAATAGATTGCCTTTCAAAAGCTAGGCTTTATTAACCTTAAAAAACCAGCAGTACATGTTGAGCACCCAGTCTCAACCAAACTGTAGAAAACTGAATTTAAGATGGCCACCACAGGTCACATGGAATCAACTAACCAATAAGTTTACAGCATATATCTCAAGGCAGGAAAACAGGCAACCAATTACAATGCTTCTTATAAAACAAGAATAATCACCACACAGGGTACTGAACTTGGATGATCAGCCATGATCTCATTGAATGGCGGAGCAGGCTCGAGGGGTCGAATGGCCTACTCCTGCTCCTATCTTCTATGTTTCTATGTAGGAGGATGCAGAGAAACTCCAGTATGATTTGGACACGTTGGGTGATTGGGCAGATGCAGTATAATGTGGATAAATGCGAGGTTATCCACTTTGGTGGCAAGAACAGGAAGGCAGATTATTATCTGAATGGCAATAGATTGGGAGAAGGGGAAGTGAAACGAGACCTGGGTGTCCTTGTGCACCAATCGCTGAAGGTAAGCATGCAGGTGCAGCAGGCGGTTAAGGCAGCAAATGGTATGTTGGCCTTCGTAGCGAGAGGGTTTGAGTACAGGAACAAGGATGTCTTGCTGCAGTTGTACAGGGCCTTGGTGAGACCACACCTTGAGTATTGTGTGCAGTTATGGTCGCCTTATCTGAGGAAGGATGTTCTTGCCATGGAGGGAGTGCAGCGAAGATTCACCAGACTGATACCTGGGATGGCAGGAATGACGTATGAAGAGAGATTGGGTCGATTGGGCTTGTATTCGCTAGAGTTTAGAAGAATGAGAGGGGATCTCATTGAAACTTATAAAATTCTAACAGGACTAGACAGACTAGATGCAGGAAGGATGTTCCCGATGGCCGGGGAGTCCAGAACCAGGGGTCACAGTCTAAAGATAAGGGGTAAGCCATTTAGGACTGAGGTGAGGAAGAATTTCTTCACCCAGAGAGTGGTGAACCTGTGGAATTCTCTACCACAGAAGGCAGTTGAGGCCAATTCATTAAATATATTCAAGAAGGAGTTGGATCTATTTCTTAAGGCTAAAGGGATCAAGGGGTATGGGGAGAAGGCAGGGACAGGGTACTGAATTTGGATGATCAGCCATGATCTCATTGAATGGCGGAGCAGGCTCAAGGGGCCGAATGGCCTACTCCTCCTATCTTCTATGTTTCTATGATGACTATCGGTTTCATTTGAAAAAAAGACAGCTCATTCTAAGATACAGGGAGGAGAAATGTGATAACGGATGGATAATTCCAGGCTTAGAAGAAGCAAAAGAGGTATATTCAGAAAAGCACCGACTAGTAGTATAAGTAAAATAGAGAGAGGCAAGAAATGTTGTGATGGAGAGGTTAAGAGTTACTGAGGGGAAAGAAAGTGAATGACGTGAACTGTGGAAACTGACATCTTGTAGATAAAGTTGATGGTTGACATTTCTATAATCCCAGCCGCACAGGGACTATAATGTCCTATAGAGCATTTGATCATCCATGGCTGTAATTCTCTTTCTAATCTTCAGACCTTCTTGTTAACCAGATATCCAACCAGCTCTATTTTCAAATGTGTTGACCAACATAACATGGAGTGTTGTTGATGGAAGCCTAGGCAACATATCCACTACTTTGTATAATCTCTAGTCTTATTTAGCACTTGTTGGGGGATAAATTTGGTTGATTTGCGCCTCCCGTTAGCGCCAATCAACTAGCGCCTGGGCGTGGCACCGCTAACGCTTCCCGCGAAATTCTTGCAGGAGGTTAGCGGCAGCGCTAACTGTTAACGCCGCATGGCGATGACGTCATCGACGTGCGCAGCGTCCCGGCTGTAATATTGGGTGGCGCTCCTTGACTTACCGCCGGACGCTATGTCCGCCGGGGTCAGGGGGGCCTACCTACGGCCGGGGCGGGGCTAGTTAAAGGGGAGGTGGTAGGCGGCCTTTTTGTTGCTGGCTGCCTGCCAGCACCTGCCTCCGTTGCTGTCCCTGGCCCCTGTGAAGCCTCCACACGGGGTGTCGGCTGCTCTCCGTGAGCCCAGCACTTCTCTTGAGTGCCGGGCTCGTTTGCCGGCACTCCCGATCCCTGGTGGCCCAGCTGGGCGCCGGGACGTGCTGTGCCAGGCCCCTCCCCTTTAATAAGGTGGAGGAAGGCCTGCAGTACCGCGGCACGTAGTGCCGCGATATTGGCTCGCAGCACCCCAAGAGGGATGGAAGCGCCCCTCCTCCCTCTCGGGGCGCTATCTGGGAAAATTGGCTGCGGGGGCGCTAACTTTTTCGGGGCGCTAGCGAAGGTAGATGGCGCTACCCAATTTTTACCCCGTTAACTTTACACTGTGTGCTCCTCTGATAATTAGAGGGATTGACAGTGTGCTGCCCTGATATTAGCGCATAAGCCCACCATATAATATAGTACTGAGCCATTTGGCTGAGTGGGTCCCAGGGTTGACTGATTGTAAATGCTAAGTTAGTTGCGCTTGTTCGGGACAGTGAATAGGATTTTACCTCGGCATGCCTGGATTAAGAATGGGAGGTGGGGCGGGGGGGGGGAAATCAGCCAGGGTTTCAGCTCCTGAGCGATATCCAGCGATTCCTGCTTAAAAAGTGCTTGTATGCACTTCAGGCGAAGACAGGATGGAGCTTGTATGTGATGTCCCAAGAGTTGAGTAGACCTGCTGACATTCACTGTCTAGGCTCACACATGAAGAATGACCACTTGGGCAAGGCACTAGGTGGCTGCTGATGCCCATGGCGGGAGTTCATGCCTTGAGGAGAAGAGGGCAGAAAAGAGGAGAAATTTGGAAAAATTGAAAAGCGGGTGATGACTGATGGTCTGTGTTCATTCCAGGTTTCCCTCAAGAGTGGCTCCTGGAGAACAGTGCTCGTCTTCTGATTTGTTGTGGGAATAACATGTGCTTTACGTTCCTGGCCAATAAAGCTGTAAATGGGAGGCTCAATGAACTCGCCACACTGATTGTGTTCTTATCTTTGGTGAGTAGAAAGAAAAGAACTGAATCAGATTACATCAGACTGAGGAGAAAATATTTGTTACGAGGGTCGCCCTTTTAAAACTGAGATGAGGAATTTCTTCTCTGAGGGTCGTAAATCTGTGGAATTTTCTGCCCCAAAGAGTAGTGGAGGCTGGGTCATTAAATACATTTAAGGTGGAGATAGACAGATTTTTGCAAGATAAGGGAGTAGTGAAGGGTTATGGGATCGGGCGGGGAAGTGGCTTTGAGCCCAAGATCAGCCATGATCTTATTGAATGGCGGAGCAGGCTCGAGGGGCCAAGTGGCCTATTCCTGCTCCTATTTCTTATGTTCTTATGTTCAGGTATCCTCGGGCTATCGCAGTTACGGGTGTAACTAAGCCGATGTTTTTCAATTTTTCTGTCTTCTTTGTAAAGTGCCTTGGTAAGAAGATTAATTCTGGTTGAGAGCAGTCTGGGGAGGGGGAATGGAAATGGTTACTGAAAAGAGAGATTATGAAAATTAAAAGTGGGCTGTAAAATAGTTTCAGAGCCCCAAAAAATGTAGTTACATCCAAAATCATAGCTTGGATGCCTGCCAGGATTAAAAAAATCGTAAATTGTACAGCCCAGTTTGTTAAGAATAATCCTCTTCTGTTAAGAATTAATAATCCTTTTCTTTCACAACTGAAACTTGAGTTTGGCTAGGACCCAAATTAATGGGATGAAAATCTTCTCTCACGACTGATTGTAATATGGGATGACTTTGGACAGTTCCTAATAAGGGTACAGTACAGGATGCCCCTAAATCAATAACATTGGCATTAAGTTGGCAATTGTATCAGAGAGACTATAAGGTTGGCTGGTTGGGGATGGGAAGCTGAAATGTTAACTTTTGCTTTAAATGGTATTCTTCAGAGGTTGGGTTTCTGGCACCTTGTTGGGGCAGAGTGAAGGGAGCTTTATTTTGCACCTGGTCTCTAATCTGCTTCTGATTCTGATGAAAGGTTGAAGCCGAAATGTTAACCCTACCTTTCTCTTTCAGATGCTGACTGGCCTGGAGTAAATTTCCAGCATTTTCTGTTTTCACTTTCAAATTTCAAGCATGGTTTTTACATTTTTAAAATAATACTCTCTAGCATAGTGTTTGTGCTTGTAGTAGATATCAACACCTTCAGTCCTTTGATTTCTGGGTACAGGTATGTGAAAAGGATGGGTACTGCATGGACTGGACTGTGAAAATGGTTCACAGAATCTGCAAGGTGATAGCTAGCGGTGAAAGCAGGTGGAGTTTTCTACAGGCCATCGAGAAGGTCTTTGCTCGGGTTACCATGGATATGATCGAATCCTTAATGTTTAGTGAGTACATTTAATTAATATATTTTTAAAATTTAGTCCGAGGAAATAAAGAATAATTTTTTGCGGTACGGGTGATTCAAGACATTCGCTGTTGGTTGTTGGGCAGGCGGTTAATTCCTGTACTAATGTTCAACAACTGTTTCTGGAGAAAGACAATTCTTCGCCAACTTTGGTCACGAGCAAAACAACAACAAACAGAAAGGCAGATTATTATCTGAATGGCAATAGATTGGGAGAAGGGGAAGTGCAACAAGACTTGGGTGTCCTTGTGCACCAGTCGCTGAAGGTAAGCATACAGGTGCAGCAGGCGGTTAAGAAGGCAAATGGTATATTGGCCTTCGTAGCAAGAGGGTTTGAGTACAGGAACAAGGATGTCTTGCTGCAGTTGTACAGGGCCTTGGTGAGACCACACCTTGAGTATTGTGTGCAGTTTTGGTCGCCTTATCTGAGGAAGGATGTTCTTGCCATGGAGGGAGTGCAGCGAAGATTCACCAGACCGATACCTGGGATGGCAGGAATGACGTATGAGGAGAGATTGGGTCGATTGGGCTTATACTCGCTGGAGTTTAGAAGAATGAGAGGGGATCTCATTGAAACTTATAAAATTCTAACAGGACTAGACAGATGCAATGCAGGAAGGATGTTCCCGATGGTCGGGGAGTCCAGAACCAGGGGTCACAGTCTAAGGATAAGGGGTAAGCCATTTAGGACTGAGATGAGGAGGAATTTCTTCACCCAGAGAGTGGTGAACCTGTGGAATTCTCTACCACAGAAGGCAGTGGAGGACAATTCATTAAATATATTCAAGAAGGAGTTGGATATATTTCTTAAGGCTAAAGGGATCAAGGGATATGGGGAGAAGGCAGGGACAGGGTACTGAATTTGGATGATCAGCCATGATCTTGTTGAATGGCGGAGCAGGCTCGAGGGGCCAAATGGCCTACTCCTGCTCCTATCTTCTATGTATCTATGTATCTAACAACTTGCATTTATATAGCGCCTTTAACGTAGTCAAAACGTCCCAAGGCGCTGCACAGGAGCTTATCAAACGAAAAAGTGGGTATGTTCACAAATAACTGTGGTAAGGTTCTTAATCTTCTGAACATAGAACCCTTACCCTCGTTTCTCTTTTACCAATGGAGTAAAACAACCGGTTTTCAAAATTTAACTGAAACACAAACTGTTATAGAAACATAGAAGATAGGAGCAGGAGTAGGCCATTCGGCCCCTCGAGCCTGCTCCGCCATTCAATGCGATCATGGCTGATCATCCAAATTCAGTACCCGGTCCCTGCTTTCTCCCCATACCCCTTGATCCCTTCAGCCTTAAGAAATATATCCAACTCCTTCTTGAATATATTTAATGTATTGGCCTCCACCGCCTTCTGTGGTAGAGAATTCCACAGGTTCACCACTCTCTGGGTGAAGAAATTCCTCCTCATTTCTGTCCTAAATGGCTTACCCCTTATCCTTAGACTGTGACCCCTGGTTCTGGAGTCCCCGACCATCGGGAACATCCTTCCTGCATCTTATCTGTCCAGTCCTGTCAGAATTTTATAAGT
Source organism: Somniosus microcephalus (assembly GCF_052327205.1). NCBI lineage: Eukaryota > Metazoa > Chordata > Chondrichthyes > Squaliformes > Somniosidae > Somniosus > Somniosus microcephalus. The sequence goes on along the minus strand of NC_141014.1, from coordinate 31,794,171 downwards.
TTCAATGAGATCCCCTCTCATTCTTCTAAACTCCAGCGAGTACAAGCCCAATCGACCCAATCTCTCCTCATACGTCATTCCTGCCATCCCAGGTATCAGCCTGGTGAATCTTTGCTGAACTCCCTCCATGGCAAGAACATCCTTCCTCAGATAAGGCGACCAAAACTGCACACAATGCTCAAGATGTGGTCTCGCCAAGGCCCTGTATAACTGCAGCAAGACATCCTTGTTCCTGTACTCGAACCCTCTCGCTATGAAGGCCAACATCCCATTTGCCTTCTTAACCGCCTGCTGCACCTGCATGCTTACCTTCAGCGACTGGTGCACAAGGACACCCAGGTCTCGTTGCACTTCCCCTTCTCCCAATCTATTGCCATTCAGATAATAATCTGCCTTCCAGTTTTTGCCACCAAAGTGGATAACCTCACATTTATCCACATTATATTGCATCTGCCATGCTTTTGCCCAATCACCCAACCTGTCCAAATCATCCTGGAGTTTCTCGGCATCCTCCTCACAGCACACACGCCCACCCAGCTTTGTGTCATCTGCAAATTTGGAGATATTACATCTAGTTCCCTTGTCTAGATCATTAATATATATTGTGAATAGCTGGGGTCCAAGGACCGATCCCTGCGGTACCCCACCAGTCACTGTCTGCCACTCGAAAAAAGACCCGTTTATTCCAACTCTTTGCTTTCTGCCCGCCAACCAGTTCTCGATCCAAGTCAATACCTTGCCGCCAATCCCATGTGCCTTAACTTTACACGCTAACCTCTTATGCGGGACCTTATCGAAAGTCTTCTGAAAGTCCAAATACACCACATCCACTGGTTCTCCCTTATCTATTTTACCGGTTACATCCTCAAAAAATTCCAGTAGATTAGTCAAGCACGATTTACCTTTTGTAAATCCATGTTGACTTTGTCCGATCTTGTCACTGTTTTCCAAGTGCTCTGCTATTACATCTTTTATAATGGACTAGCATTTTCCCCACTACCGATGTCAGGCTTACCGGTCTGTAATTCCCCATTTTCTCTCTACCACCTTTTTTGAATAGTGGGGTAACGTTAGCTACCCTCCAATCCATGGGTACTGTTCCAGATTCCATCGAATGCTGGAAGATGATCAGCAAAGCAGCAACTATTTCTAAGGCCACTTCCTTAAGTACCCTAGGATGTAGATTATCAGGCCCTGGGGATTTATCGGCCTTCAATCCCATCAATTTCCCTAACACCATTTCCCTACAAATACTGATTTCTTTCAGTTCCTCCCTTTCATCAGACCCTATGTTCCCCGACATCTCTGGGAGGTTATTTGTGTCCTCCTTTGTGAAGACAGAACCAAAATATGTATTTAATTGGTCTGCCATTTCTTTGTTCCCCATTATAAATTCCCCTGATTCTGACTGCAAGGGACCTACGCTTGACTTCACCAATCTTTTTCTCTTCACATATCTATAAAAGCTTTTACAGTCAGTTTTTATGTTCCCTGCAAGCTTACTCTCATACTCTATTTTCCCTTTCTTAATTAATCCCTTTGTCCTCCTTTGTTGAATCCTAAACTGCTCCCACTCCTCAGGTTTACTGCTTTTTCTGGCCAATTTATATGTCCTCTCCTTGGACCTTATGCTATCCCTAATTTCCCTTGATAGCCACGGTTGAGTCACCTTTTTTGTTTTATTTTTATGCCAAACTGGGATGAACAAATTCTGTAGTTCATCCATGCGGTCTTTGAATGTTTGCCATTGCCTATCCACCGTCAACCCTTTGAGTGACATTCCCCGATATATTAGTCTGGACTCATTCGCTCACCCACCTATTCCACTCAACAACTACCTATTAGTTTCTTATTTCTCAAATGTTCTATTATCTCAGCAATCTGACTTTCTATGTTTAACTTGTGTACAAATCAGAGGGAAATTCTACCAGCAACCTTTCTAAATTACTGAGGTGACAGCTGGGGTTGTGAGGGGGCTGACTGCCATTACTGTATAACTTATAATCCGCTGAATTCCCCCGTCCCCATCTGGCCTCCTTTTACTCTCCTTGCTCCAGAGACCTGTCAGTTAATACAGAACAATTATAGAATCATACAGCAGAAAAGGAGGCCATTCAGCCCATCGCGCCTGTGCCGGCTCTTTGAAAGAGCTAGCCAATTACTCCTACTCCCCTGCTCTTTCCCCATTGCCCTGCAGTTTGTTTCCTTTTCAAGTATACATCCAAGCTATGAAAGTCACTATTGAATCAGCTTCCACCACCCTTTCAGGCAGTGCATTCCATATCACAACAACTTATTGTGTAAAAATATTTCTCCTCCTCTCCCCTAGTTCTTTGGCCAATTATCTTAAATTTGTGTCCTTTGGTTACTGACCCTCCCGCCAGTGGACAGTTTCTCCCTATTTACTGTATCAAAACCCTTCATAATTTTGAACACCTCTTTTAAATCTCCGCTTAATCTTCTCTGCTCTAAGAAGAACAATCCCAGCTCCTTTAATCTCTCCACAGAACTGAAGTCCCTCATCTCTGGTACCATTTTAGTAAATCTCCTCTGCACCCTCTCCAAAGCCTCGACATCTTTTGTTTGAAAAGATTTTTTAAAAATCAGCTTCAAAGATCCAGATATATATGGTATAAAGTTCAGGGATGTTTAAGGGTTGTGGATAAACAGACAAGAGTTCAGCCAATTGGGTTAGTAATGTGCTTACTAGTGGCAAAGAGCTTGCTAGAAAGCCACACTCATAGAATGGGTATGTGATTACTGTGGCAATGAGACAATTTTTAAATTAATGTATAATATTCAAAACTAAATAAAATAGAAAAAAAATGTGAACTGAATTTCTGAAAACAGTGCTGATGGTTAGACTGTTACTTTAAGTAGTGAATTTAAATCCAATAAGGAATTCAGGAGAAACTTCTTTACCCAGAGAGTGGTTAGAATGTGGAACTCGCTACATAGAAACATAGAAGATAGGAGCAGGAGTAGGCCATTCGGCCCCTCGAGCCTGCTCTGCCATTTAATGAGATCATGGCTGATCATCCAAGTTCAGTACCCTGTTCCTGCCTTCTCCCCATATCCCTTGATCCCTTTAGCCTTAAGAAATATATCTAACTCCTTCTTGAATATATTTAATGAATTGGCCTCAACTGCCTTCTGTGGTAGAGAATTCCACAGGTTCACCACTCTCTGGGTGAAGAAATTCCTCCTCATCTCAGTCCTAAATGGCTTACCCCTTATCTTTAGACTGTGACCCCTGGTTCTGGACTCCCCCGCCATCGGGAACATCCTTCCTGCGTCTAGTCTGTCTAGTCCTGTCAGAATTTTATAAGTTTCAATGAGGGAGTGGTTGACATGGTGAAGAGCACAGATGCATTTAAGGGGAAGCTAGGTAAATACATGAGGGAGAAAGGAATAGAATGATATGTTTTATGCTTTTTAAAAATTCGTTCCTGGGATGTGGGCGTCGCTGGCAAGGCCAGCATTTATTGCCCATCCCTAATTGCCCTTGAGAAGGTGGTGGTGAGCCGCCTTCTTGAACCGCTGCAGTCCGTGTGGTGAAGGTGCTCCCACAGTGCTGTTAGGGAGGGAGTTCCAGGATTTTGACCCAGCGACGATGAAGGATCGGCGATATACTTCTAAGTCAGGATGGTGTGTGTGACCTGGAGGGGAACTTGGAGGTGGTGGTGTTCCCATGCGCCTGCTGCCCTTGTCCTTCTAGGTGGTAGAGGTCGCGGGTTTGAGAGGTGCTGAAGGGCTCGATGAAGTAGGATGGGAGGAAGCTCATGTGGAGCATAAAAACTGGACATGGAACCTGTTGGGCTGAATGGCCTGTTTCTGTGCTGTAAATTCTATGTAATTCTATGAATGATATCATCTTATGACATCATTAGTCAAATTACAGTAAATGGGCGCTTATGACATCATAATCTTCGCCACAGGCATTGGCTGCTGATCCCGGGCACATGCTGACAAACTAAAATGCCAAGTCAATCAGATCAAATATTCCTTTACAGACTGAAAAGGAGCAGATTTCAGTTATCCATGATCCGAGCAATTTGAAGTTGTGGGGGTTGGCGGTGGGGGAATTAAGAAAGTAAATCAATGACACAGCATTAAAACAGGTTCTTTAAATCAAAACTCATTTATACTGGCATTCAGTGCTTGGCAACTCATGCCAATTAAATGGGAAATGTTAACTGGTGCAAAATGGCAATAGATATGTTTCATATATAATTTTGTAATATAGATACATAAACCTTAGTTCATTCTGTCTGTATATTTTGATGTCCACGTTTGCTTTTGTTCCCCTTGTTGTTTCCTTCTGCTCAATAATTTACCCCAAATTTAGTGGGGATGAAAGTCTTCTAGGGCAGTAGCACAAAATGGGGCAATATTGAATCAGCATATTTTACACTCCGCTCGATTTTTATATTGAAGTCAATGGTGAAGAAAATCGGGTGGAATTTAAAATGAGCTGCCGATTCGCTATTGCCCGTTTCGCGCAACCCCCTCCTTCCCCACACCCCAGGATAAATGTCACCCCTAATGTTTCTTTCAGAAGTTGAGGGAATAAGTGGGAAAACGAATGAAACTACAAATAAACTGATTATTAATCTTGATTGTTAAAAGAAATCCTGCTCCCTTCTGCGTAGTTTCAGAAATCTAGTTCCATTCTTGAATCCATGTCATCTTACACCCTCGAACAAATGCAGAATAAAAAAAGCCAGCGCTGCCCATCACAGTAATGCATCCCGACAGCCCCTGCTCCCTCCAATGCAGCCTCGCAGCTTTCCCTTACCTAAAACAAACGACAGAAAAATATGATCGCAATTATGACAATCGGCTTAATAAACTGCGAGTGAGGAGAAATGGCAAGATTCTTCAAATGATTGCACTCAAATACCGTATATTTGGACAAGAATTAATCTAAATACTTTTTATAATCCCCCACCCCCACCCCATCATGCTTCTGTTATTCATCACTTATCCTCACTAGGGGGAATTTTAACCCACCCCACGGTGTGCGTACAGTAAAAAGTGCTGTGAAAAGACTTACTGCCCCATTCCCGCCCGCTGCTATCTTAACTGGGCCGTCTTTTTAGGCAGCAGAGGCACCCCCCTGACTCTGGCGGGAGCCTCATATGCTAATTGGCATCCAATGAAGTCCATAGCCACAGCCTAGAGGGGAAGAAGAGTAAGTCATATATTTTCCTAAGTGGGGCACAGAGGAATAGGAATGCTGTTAATCTGCTTGCAAATCCTTCCACTACTTCACACTATTCTCCAAGGGAACAGCGTTTTCAGGTGCTGACCAACATGGAGGAGCCCTGATTCGGCAGATGATGGCAGGGGAGGGGGGTCGGCAGTGACGGGACAGGCAGAGTAAGCAGTGATCAGCAGGAGGTTTATTTGATCTTGTTTGATTTGAAGTCACAAGAATTCCAAGGGGTCTGGAGTCAATGTTGTGGACTCCCAAGGCACTCCTAACCACTGTGCCCCCACATCTGGTGGGTCAGGATATACACAGGTATGGTGATGGAGGAGTCTGGGAAATTGGCTGATGATTTGCTTCTGTGAGATTGACAGTGTTAGGCTGTTGCTTGACTAGTCTGTAGGACTTCTCTCTAATTTGATCTGCAGCCCCCCCAGATGTGAGGGAGGAGGAATCTGGGCTGAGTCTTGCCCTGATATATGATGCCTGGGTCATTGCCAATAGGTTCATCTAATATTTTCTTTATTTTCTAACTTTATAATAGTTGTTTACAACTGAGTGGCTTGCTAGGCCACTTTAGAGGGCATTAAGAGTCAACTGTTTAGTATGGGACTGGAGTCACGTGTAGGCCAGACTGGGCAGTAGTGAACCAGTGGAATTTAGGACAATCCAGCAGCTTTCTCAGTTATTTTTCTGGTACTATCCTATAATTTCCCATTTTTCTTATTGATTTTTTGATTATTTTTGTTCAGACAGTAAGTTCTCATGACGTCAGTGAGATAACCAATAGAGAGTTACTGAGCCTAACAACATGAAGCAACTGGATTAATACATATACGCAGCTAAGATGACATGATCACTGAAATAAACCTGAGTTAATGACTGAATTTCTGCCTATGCTAATCTAGTTCCCTCACACTGTCAAGCTAAGTAACAATATTAAGCAATTACCCCGATTAAGTCAGCAAAAATTCTCAGAGAAAAAAAAAATCAGCCCGTGTTCTTGCTCCTGATTGCTATCCAGTGATCTGTGCCAGAAAGTGTGAGCTTGTGAACACTGAGCGAGAACAGGTTTGGGCTCACTTGTAATGCCCCTCATGGTCAAACATCCTGCCAACATTCATTGCCTGGGCTCTGCTTGGGCGAGGTTTCTGAGGTCTGCTGGCACCGGTGGAACCTTACCCCAGCAAACACCCCTTCAGGAGAGCTGGGGAGAGCATTGGAAAAGAAGTATAGGGGGTGAAATTCGACTTGGGTGGGAACGCAAAACTGGCGGTATCGCATCTCCCGCCAGATATACGTCCAGCCCGATATTTGACTTCAGTGGAACAGAATATCGGGCGGGCCGTATAAACTGGCGGCAGATGCGATACCGCCAATTTTGTGTTCCCACCCAAGTCGGATTTTACCCCCGCAGAACGGACCTTGAAGTTAATCATAATTGGATTATGCCACGGTGTCGAATGTTTTGTCTTATAACACTCCTGTGAAGCGCCTTGGGACGTTTTACTACGTTAAAGGTGCCGTATAAATACAAGTCGTCGGTGTTATTGTTAGCTGTTTTATAATTTTTTGGTTTTTGTGCGGGTTTCTGATGCTGAAGGTCATTCTTTAAATGAGGTGAACTCTGATTAAATTTGCTAATCTGATAATGGTTTAAGTTGCAGCTGGGCTGTTTTGTGTTGCAGGCGGCCTCGAAGGGGATGAAGGCGTAACTTACAACATGTACAACATGGTGAACGCCCAGGCAGAGTTTCATAAAGAAGTCATGCTTCGTGCCTTCAACAACATACTAACGTGAAAGGCATTCCTGAAATCAGTAGTAATGCGTTGTATAATGCAATCGATGGTCAGACCAAACAACCTTCTGTATTTCATTTTTTGTTTTTATTTTCCTGGCCAGTTGAGAAAACAAGATGGATTTTCTTTGACTCGGATAGCATTCATTTTGAGCTCTTGTTTCTGAGGGTAAAACTTATTCCAGCCAAAATGGTAAAGCTGTGATCTCTCGGTACTACGGTTTGATTCAGAGACACCTTGGCTTAAATTGAAGAGCTATCCCGCAATCTTGTACTAATCTGGTGACGAGTTGGGTGTCTTTTCTAATGGTTATTATTTGTATACTGATTCTCTTCTCTTTAGATCATAAGAGAGCAGGAAGGTGACGTTACTCAGCCATTGGTTCCCAATGCCACCCAACACATGGGAACAAAATGGTACTGACTCGTGGTCCTCAGATTTGTTCCTCTCGATGGAGAGAAGGCTCAGCCTGCACCAGGCTCCTCTGCTAACAGTGTGGCTGAATGGGAAATCGTAGGTGCAAACCTACATCCAGGATGCTAAGATGTGAATCTGTTGAATGTCCACTAATGGACAGAACTAAAAAGTGCAAAATCTGGAATGCCAAATTCAAATTTCAGATATTTAATCTTTTTGACATTAAAATTTCAATAAATAATCCATCAACGGTGTTACAGTAAGCATCCAGGATGACGAACACACAGTCAGTCGGGTTAATGTATTACAGTATACACTCAGTCAGGAAGACACACTTTTACCTCCAGGTTGCAGCTCTGATGTCCGACAGCCGTACATTGGGAACTGCTGCTGCTAGCACAGGTCTCACACTAACCCGTTAGTGTGCACCTGGTGTATCTAACACATAGCTTTATAAACAATTTACAGTAAGTACCTGCCGTGTCTAACACACAGCAACGTTAACATGTTACAGTTCATATCGGAGACCTGATACTTAGAAACTGCTTCCGGTGTAAAGCCTAGCGTATATAGCATGTAGATGCAAGAATCAGGCACTGAGGTCAGTGCACCTGAGTCACAGTGCTGCTGATTTTCCAGACAATGAAATCAATGGTTGGAGAATTGGCCACACTGATCTCTGCATCCGCGTTTCCGATCTGCGCTCCTGTGAAACAAGAGTTCACGGCAAACGGGGAGTCTCACAACATTCGGAACTCTGAGGAATATAATGCATGGCTGTGTTAAATAAAGCATTACATTATATATCTGGTATGTCCAAGCTGGGGCACCTACTGTGTGATTTTTGGCACGCAAAGAGGAGTGCACCAGCTGGCTGAGGATATTGCAGGTGGAAACTGGACATGGCTAGGGCCGCGTAACAAGCGGAATTGCATTTCCCGCCTATTGAAGTCAATGGAACTGAATATCAGGCGGAGTGTATAACAGGCGACCTGTACAATACCGCCTGTTCTGCCTCCCCACCCAGATCCCAATTTCACCCCCTTGGATTTTCTGGGCCTCAGAACCTTTCATTGTTCTGCTTCAAAGCTGCTGCTGCTGTCAAGACAGCTGAAAATAAAATTAGGTTAGTTAGGGTTACTTTAGAAATCGGCTTTGTCTTGTGATTGAAATTAACTCTAGTGTCCTAATATCTTTAATCAGCTCACACCACTTTTTGTTCTTTACTGCTTAATAATTGACTAGTGTTTGGTCGTGAAAAGTAGATCGAATAAACTGATGGCATAGTGCAGTGTAGGAATGAGGAAAAACTTGGTGGCGGTTGAAATCCCGCTGAGTGCTAAATTTAGTGCACTGGTTAATGTTTTCATGTAAAATCCCTGTGTATTATTTTAACTGAGTCACTAACGCATTTAAGATAAATGGGCTAACAATGTTGTCAAAAAACATACATAGAATCTGTTAGCTAGTCCGCTAAAAATAGTGCCCAGTGGAACTTCAGCCACACAAATTTGACATACCTCTTTAAAGGGAAATTAAAGGTTTCACGAACTGTACTATATGCTCAGAATACCGTTCCACTAGCTAGTTCTTGGCACTAATATTTCCTTCTTTTTGGGCACATTAATAACTGGTGGATCTCTCATGGTGTAGCCCACGGAAAGTCAGGACACAGCGAATTCTCCTCAGAGCGCATTAGTGATGCTGTATGTGTAGGTGTGGGGGTCTGAAGCTTATCTAGTGGTGTGCAGTTGGGGGGCATGATTGTGTGTCACAGTACGGTGCTGCCCAAATAAAGAGTGCGTGACATACATGCTAAATTTTATATATTACAGATTTTTCCTTTCTCTTTAGGTTCCCCCAGTACCATTGCAGCATTTCCTTGCTGAGAGGTCGTGCATGTGAGCTGCTCCTGAGCTGCTTCTGGCAATGCATCACCTCAAGCAAGCCACGAGCAAGTGGACTAGAGAAAGCTGAGTGCGTTCCCCCCCCAGCAATACAGCTGAGGTTGGAATCTTGTCCTGTGCGACATTGTGAGCAAGGGACCGGTACCTTAAGACATAGTTATGTTAATACGCGGGCTTAAGCATAGATCCACGCCCTCTGAGCACCGGCTTTCCCCGTTTTCTTTTTAACCTGCGTGTCACCAATCCCTGTTGCGCCTGTGAGGGCTTGTGGGAAGAAGACCCACATTCTGCGCTGCCTCGGACGGCTACTGTTGCGACCCCAGGAACAGCTGAGTCTTGTGGCTGTCGAAGATGTAGAATTTGTTTCCTTAATACCGATGGTGTTCTACCAGCGTACCTCTGACAGCACAGTAACAGTATGAAAAAGCCTTTAGTGCAGAAAAGCACTACTTCACTGTCATAGTAACTAATTTATTGCTCCACTCCTTTACGCAGCGATGTCAATTTTAAAAATTAATGCTCCCACTTACTGAGAGCAGTCACTTATGACTTTGTTAGCAACCTTTGGTCCACCAGTCACTGTTGTATATTGCTGGCTAAAATGCATAGGGAAATTGGAAAATGTCAGTATTGGAGGATTTAACATTGGGGCGTATCAGGACAATTGGGGTTCAGTTGTATCGAAGATTAATTTCCTGTGTGTTAATAGTCATCTTGCACTCTACTCGGTGAAAAAAAACAAGGCTAACCACACAGCCTGGGATCTGCCATCCTCCCATGCCGATTTGTGGGCGGAGTTGGGATAGATGGCAGCAGAAAATTCCAGTGGGGCCCACCCCCCCCACAATTTGATTTTCCGCTGGTGACCTTCAATACACCTGCCCCTAATGGGTGGGCATATTTGAATAACATGCAAATGAGAGAAATATCAATACAATGTATTTCTTACCATTTGTGCTACAGCAACTCTGGGCGTCAAGGATAACTCTTCATCTCTGGCACCAGAATTGCTGTAGAGGCTGCAGGGGGTTTAAAGTTTTAAAATCAAAGCCTGCGGTCAGGCGCGCACCCTGGTGTAGGGTAGAATTCCTGCTCCACTGAAGCTGTGGCCCAATTCTGTGAAAGAAAGTCTAGCCTACAATTTCTAGATTTCCATACACGTTTTTAGCCTTGCAAAAAGAAAGTGCTGCATCGTCATGAGTAACCTGACCGCAGCAACCAACTAATGCTCTATATCCCATAGGATGAAACCTCTGCTATGAAACCCTACCTACCCGTGCATTACTTGCAATATTACTTGAAATATTAGCTGGATATCTGGAAAGGAGACGCTCTCCCTTCCATAACATATGTCGAGTTGCAAAGAATTGTAATGAACTTTAATGCCCTTTTATTTATTTCTGTTAATTTTAAAAGGATGTATATTTTTGTTCAAACATTCAGCGTTGATTGCACCGTCCAGTGAACTTTTTCTGAGGAGTTGCTGAGACTAACCAGATGCGCACAGCTGAAGTGATACAGGGACTACATTTTTTGTCTTTGCTGATTTTAGTTTTAAAAAGTACGTGTGGCTAAGATGCGGTGGAGGTATGGCTTTTTATCCAGCCTTACATTTCCCATCAAATGAATGAAGACACGAGTTCCAGCTCCATGATTGTGAGCACTTGTGTAGTACTAAGCCACAAAGAAACAGAAACAAATAAAATAATAATGTTAAAATTAATCATAATTCTTTGCAACTCTTATTTTTGAAGAAATATGAGTGATGAGCCTACCTCCTTAAAGAGATGTGTACAAGAGTCAAATACAAAATATATCAGCTAGAGATTAGCTTTAATTTAAAAATATATATAACTACATTATTTATTTGTTAGCGTATTTGCATACGGTAATGTTTGTGCAAGATAATTTAGATTATTTTAAAGTATCGAAAAGTAACATGCAAAATAATTTAAATTATTTATTTGTAAATAGATTTGAGATTGTATTTTTCATGTTTGTTGCTGATGGACATTAAAGCTTAAAACCTTTGAGTGGAATTTAGTGTTTTGTCTCAACTGTAACGATGTCATAATGTGGTTCATAATTAATTGTCTTTCTCCCCCCCCCCCCCCCCCCCCCAATGAAGGGGCTGACTCCAGTACCTTGTCCAACAATCCATTCTTCATGTGTGAGCCTAGGCACTGAGCGTAGGTAGGAGGTTTCCCCATATATGGTATCGCGTCTATGACAACACATGCACTCATTTTGGTAGAAAATGGTGTGCACACAATACAAGTAAATGTACTTTACGTGTATATTTACTTAACAAACATCTACCACCATTCAGTGCAAAACTTTTCAGTCTTTCTGCTTGCCAAAGTTTGGAATTCTGGCATGAATTTATCAGATACTGCACCTCTGAGTGCAGCTTCTAGGTTTTTGTCCAGCCGTTGCGAGCAATACTTTGACTTCCTCAAAGTGATTGCTGGGAATGTTGAAAGCACCAGACCTGGCCCCCCGCTCTCCCTCCAGCCCCGCCCCCGCTCTTCCTCCAAATCTGCTCCCGCTCTTCCTCCACACCTGCCCCCACCCTCCATTCATAATGCTCTTTGCCGTGACGTGTCTGGTTGGAGCTGCTTGTTACTGGCTGGGCTTGCTTTCTTCTACCGACCTGGAGCAGTTATTCCGATTGGTTGAGCTGACCTCGATGACCGATTCTCTCCCCATTCCAACTCACCAAGGCTTCTTGGACAGCACCTCCAGTGTCAGCTGTGGCTCAGTGGGTAGCACACTTGCCTCAGTCAGACGGTTGATGGTTCAAGTCCAACTCTCTGGGACTTGAGCACATAAATCTAGGCTGACACTCTAGTCCAGTGCTGAGGGAATGTTGCACTGTCGGAGGTGCTGTCATCTCGGATGAGACGTTAAACCGAGGCCCTGTCTGCTCTCTCAGGTGGATGTAAAAGATCCCATGGCACTATTTTGAAGAGCAGGGGAGTTATCCCCGGTGTCCTGACCAATATTTATCCCTCAATCAACATAACAAAAACAGATGATCTGGACATTATCACACTGCTGTTTGTGGAGCTTGCTGGGCGCAAATTGGCTGCCGCGTTGCCCACATTACAACAGTGACTACACTCCAAAAGTACATCATTGGCTGTAAAGCGCTTTGAGACGTCCGGTAGTCGTGAAAGGCACTATAGAAATGCTAGTCTTTCTCCTAAACCCACAACCTCTACCACCTAGAAGGACAAGGGCAGCAGGTGCATGGGAACACCACCACCTCCCAAGTTCCCCATCAAGCCACACACCATCCTGACTTGGAAATATATCGGCCGTTCCTTCATCGTTGCTGGGTCAAAATCCTGGAACTCCCTAACAGCACTGTGGGAGTACCTTCACCACAGACTGCAGCAGTTTAAGAAGGCGGCTCACCACCACCTTCTCAAGGGCAATTAGGGATGGGCAATAAATGCTGGACCTTTTCAGCGACGCCCACATCCCATGAATGAATAAAAAAAAATTCATGTTTCTGGTGTTTCCATGGTGCTGAAGTTTGGCGTTTTCACCCATGTTAAACACTACTTTAGCAGTTGACCAATAATCAGTAACCAAGGAAGTAAAGAACACATAATTGTTGTGTCCGTGTGTTAATAGAGATACTGAAGGCAGGAGTTGGTTTCACAGGTGTTTACTGAACAAAGTCTGGAGGTGAACTAACTGATACAACACAATATACAGGCTTATATTGCCCGAGTGGCCATTACTGGCATTACAGTACACGGAGCTCTTAAAGGCACATACACTACAATTCCTCCCCTTTTAGCCAACCAGTACATAATATTGTAAGTAATCATTAATTACATGTTACAAGAACAATAATCTACACATTGCTGCAGTTAATCAATTATAAGTCAGTCTCTCTGGAGGCTTCCTGACTCGGTCCGGATAACGCCTCGGTGGTGTAGTAGTTTCTGGTGGTGTAGTAGGTTCTTTTGGCAAGGCTGATTCGGCTTGAATGCCAGTGTCGGGTTCATCTGGTTCCAGTATCACCGGATCGGAGGTAGATACTATGGGTATCTCTACTTCATCATTAGGTGTATAGAGTTGTGGTGTAGGTTGTCCCTTTTCGGATGACTCTATGATTTGGTCAGCATGGCGCCTTATTATGCTTTCTCCAATGTCCACGGTATACATCAGTGGTCCTAGTCGTGTGCAAATAGTTCCAGGCTGCCATTTCTTGGTACGGTAGTCCCGGGCCAAAACTTGTTGACCTATCTGGAAGGTTCTAGTTGGCCTTTCATTCATGCCTTGAAATTGCCGGTTCTCCACATCCCTTCTGATGTTTGGCTTGATCAAATCCAGCCGGCATCTTAGGCTTCTATTGAAGAACATCATGGCGGGAGTTTGGTTTGTAACCATATGTGTTGCATTCCTGTATGCAAACAAGAAGTTATCCACCTTATGCTGAAGTTTTATGTCTTCATTACCCATGGCCTTGATGGCCTTCTTGAAGGTCTGGACAAACCTTTCAGCCAATCCATTGGTGGCGGGATGGTATGGGGCGGACGTGTAGTGCTTAACCCCATTGTTTTTTAAGAACTTCCTGAATTCTTCGGACACAAATTGCGGTCCATTATCAGAACAGATCTGTTCAGGCAGCCCATTCCTGGCAAATATGGTCCTTAATACTGTGATGGTTTTTTCCGTGGTGGTGGAGGACATCTTTATTACCTCCGGCCACTTGGAGTGTGCATCAACCGCGATTAAGAACATTGAGTCCATAAATGGACCAGCAAAGTCGATGTGTACCCTTTGCCATGGAGATGAGGGCCACTCCCATGGATGTAGAGGGGCTTGTGGTGGAGCGTTTTGGACCTTCTGGCATCCTAGGCAGCTCTTGGTCATTTCTTCGATGTCTCCATCGATACCTGGCCACCATACAAACGCCCTGGCTAGGTTCTTCATTTTCACTCCACCCAGATGCCCCTCGTGAAGCTCCTTTAGAACTTTATCCTGGAGTTTGGGTGGAATCACCACTCTGGATCCACACATCAAGGTTCCTCGGCACACTGACAGCTGTTCTCTTCTTTGCGAGAATGCTGGCAACAGTGGTTCGCCATGTGCTGGCCATCCCTTCACTGTTAAATCGTAGACTCGTGAGAGAGTCGGGTCATTTCTCGTTTCCCTTTCAATGGCAGAATTTGTTACTGGTAGACATTCGACTATGGTAGAGTGGAACATCTCCACTGGGTCTACTGTAGGTGCCTCTTCTACCGTTGGCAACGGTAGGCGCGATAAACCGTCCGCATTCCCATGCTGTTTTGATCCTTTGTATTCTATGTTATATTGGTGTGCCCCTAGAAAAAGGGACCACCTCTGTAGCCTTTGCGCTGTCATAATGGGAACACCCTTTTTAGGGTTGAATATGGAGATGAGGGGTTGATGGTCAGTCAACAAGGTACATTTTTGTCCGTGTAGATAATGGTTGAATTTCTTCACTTCCCATACCAGGCTGAGTGCTTCCCTGTCGATTTGGGCATAGTTACGCTCAGCTGAGTTCAATGAGCGTGACGCAAAAGCTATCGGCCCTTCCGAGCCATCAGGGAATCTATGCGATAATACCGCTCCTACGCCGTAAGGGGATGCATCGCACGCCAGTCTGATTGGCAGTGATGGGTTGTAATGAGCCAAAACTTCCTTGGACGTGATTAAGTCTGCATTTATGGAAGGTACGTTTACAGTCTTCGCTCCATTTCCAAATTACTCCTGTTTGTAGCAGTTCATTAAGAGGGTGCAGAAGAGTTGATGAGTTTGGTAAAAATTTATGATAGCAATTTATTAATCCCAGGAACAACCTTAATTGTGAAACATTTTCAGGTGCTGGGGCTTTTATGACCGCTTCAATTTTTTCAGGTGACTTATGCAACCCTTCCTTATTAATTATGTGGCCACAATATGATATTTGATTCTGGAAAAATTCGCACTTGGGGCGATTTGCTCGTAGGCCCCGTTCTCTCAGCCTAGTGAGCACCTGCTCCAAATTGGCAAGGTGCTCGTTGTCGTTTTCTCCTGTTACAAGGATGTCGTCTAGGTAGCATTGAGTCCCCGGAATCCCTTGGAGGACTTGCTGCATTGCTCTTTGCCAGATAGCTGGAGCTGATGCTACTCCGAAAACCAGTCGATTGTACTGGTACAGGCCTTTGTGTGTATTTATTGTGAGAAACTTTTTAGAGGCCTCTTCAACCTCCATCTGTAGATATGCCTGTGCCAAGTCAATTTTGGTGAAACGTTTCCCTCCGGATAGTGAGGCGAAAATATCTTCTATCCTCGGAAGAGGATACTGTACCATGTAAAGGACCGGGTTTACAGTCACCTTGAAGTCTCCACAGATGCGAATTTTTCTCTGTTCTTCAGATTTATCATTATTCAACGTTTTCTTCATGACCAGGACGATGGGTGTTGCCCACTCGCTCCAATCTATCTTGGATAATACGCCTGCCTTTTCCAAATTCTCCAGCTCTGCCTCGACTGCTGGACAAATTGCGTATGGCACCGGCCTTGCCTTAAAAAACTTGGGAATTGCCGCATCTTCCACTTTTATTGAGGCGGTGATGCCTTTCAAGGTTCCTAGTTTCTCTTGAAACACTTCCTTGGCGTTGGCCAAGATGTCTTTTAATCGTTCAGGTATGACGTCATCATCATTTTTTTCCTTACTGGTCACCGTCAGTGCCTGAATAGAGTGCCAGTCTAAACGTATCTTCCTGATCCATTCACGTCCCAACAGCGGTGGACCACCATCTTGTAGAACGTATAAATACAACCTGTATTTCCTTACCGTTGTATACAACAGGCACCCTTATTTTTCCTTTGGGGTATACTTTCTGCCCCGTATATGTTTTCAAGATAATGGATGTGTCTTTTAAAGGTATATGCGGAAATAGCCGCTTGTAATCCCGTCGATTTATGACGGTCAGAGCTGATCTAGCTCCATTTTAACTGGGGACCCTGCTATCGTGAGGGTAACCCAAATGGTCTGGTAATCTTCTTTGGCAATTACATTATGTAATTTGAGACAGCTTAGTCTCTTGTTTCCGGAGTCGCTATCGCTCTTCTGGTCTTCGGAGCTACTGTCCGTCATCATTTGTACCTTCTGTACTTTACTTTATTGATTTTTTTTTTCCTGTCCGTGGATTTTTTTTGTCCAGATCAGCATACCCGTGCAATGTGTCCAATCTTTCCGCATTGCCTGCATGCTTTGTCCTTGAATCAGCAGTCCCTCTGGTCATGGGTGGATCTGCCGCAGCGATAACATCTCTCGAAACCCTGTGTCATTTCATGGGTGCCGAAGTCCTGTGTCTTTTGCTGTATCTCTGCAGCTCCACTTGCGGCTGCTTCGTATGATACAGCCATACTGAAAGCCTTGTCCAGTGTCAAATCTTTCTCAGAAAGCAGCCTTTTCTGTGTTCCTTCACTTAGGAGACCGCAGACGAATTTGTCTCGAAGATAATCTGCCAGTCCTGCCCCGAATTGGCAGTGCTTTGATAGCTTTCTTAATTCGGTGAGGTAATCAGCGTTATTTTCAATCTTGTGTTGATTCCTCTTGAAGAATTTGAATCGTTCTGCTATCAGCAGCGGTGTTGGGTTTAAGTGCTCCTGTAGGATATCAACAATTTCCTTAAAATTCTTGTCCTTTGGTTTGGCTGGAGTGATTAAGTTTCGTAACAGCCCGTATGTCTTTGCGCCCATTAGATTTAGAAGTACCGACGCCTTTTTATCATTTTCTATTCCATTTGCGGTGCAATATGCCTCCACTCTTTCCACATATGTGGTCCAATCCTCTATATCGTTATCAAAAGCATCAATATTGCCAGCCTTAGGCATCCTGGAAAAAAAATGCCGCTTCCCGCGCTTTTCTTTCTTTCCTGCAGAAAAGATATGGCGCTTCCCGCGCTTTCCCGCCGCTGCTGCTGCTGACAACGCTGTTTTCCGCGGTTTAAAAAAAAAAATTTTTTATTTACAGGTGGAGACTCGTTCCCGCCGGACTCTCTCTGCTAGGTCCGAACGCCGACCTGCTTTGCAGCGCCGGCCGTCTCCCGAGTGCTCCCCCCCCCCGTCTGTTTCTGCTTGCCTCCGCCTTCGCTGCTTGGCCTCGCTGCAGAGCCAGCCGATGGAGCCCCAGCCCGCCGCCCAGGAAGGATTATTGCAGTACCTGCCACCAGCTCGGCTAGCTGGTGAAACCACAGCTTTTTTTTTCTTGCTTTTCTTCGACTTTGGACGTCTGAGGGATCGATGTCCTTGAGGTGCTGCCGAATTGCAGGTAAGTGTGTTTCCAATTCGTCGCCACTGTTGTGTCCGTGTGTTAATAGAGACACTGAAGGCAGGAGTTGGTTTCACAGGTGTTTACTGAACAAAGTCTGGAGGTGAACTAACTGATACAACACAATATACAGGCTTATATAGCCCGAGTGGCCATTACCGGCATTACAGTACACAGGGGGCTCTTAAAGGCACATACACTACAATAATGATCAAAAACACTCGCACACTGCATTTCGTCTTTACATTTTACCAACCAATGCACAAAAAGATTAATGTTCACATGTCATGCGGATATGAGTATTGTGATTATAACGCTGGTGTCTATTACTCTTTTTTATTTACTAATCAAAAATGCAATTAGCCTCATCTGGATTCTCAATTATCCACATGTGGCTGGTAACCAACGTACTGGACAATGCTGTTGCTGCTGGGGTGAGGGACTTGCTGGCGCCCAATAGTACACACTTATTACTGAATGTTGTGGCAAGATGGTGTGTTGCAGATTGGAGCACTGATGCAGGGAACCATGGCAATGGAAAATGCAGATTAACAAAAAAAATTACAGACCCTAATCTAGAATATTTCAGCTTTTTTTTATTCGCAGTATGTTAACACACTTCTTAACCTGTAGTGTATTGAAAGTGTGGAATTGGGATTAGGTTGGAGTTCAGTTTACTGTAGAACTGGCAAAGCACCTGATTTTTGCTGGCTTGAAGGGTTTTGTGCATGGCTGTTCTTGTGCACCAGTCGTTGAAGGTAAGCATGCAGGTGCAGCAGGCGGTTAAGAAGGCAAATGGTATGTTGGCCTTCGTAGTGAGAGGATTTGCGTACAGGAGCAAGGATGTCTTGCTGCAGTTGTACAGGGCCTTGGTGAGACCACATCTTGAGTATTGTGTGCAGTTTTGGTTGCCTTATCTGAGGAAGGATGTTCTTGCCATGGAGGGAGTGCAGCGAAGATTCACCAGACTGATACCTGGGATGGCAGGAATGACATATATGAGGAGAGATTGTGTCGATTGGGCTTATACTCACTGGAGTTTAGAAGAATGAGAGGGTATCTCATTGAAACTTATAAAATTCTAACAGGACTAGACAGACTAGATGCAGGAAGGATGTTCTCGATAGCGGGGGAGTCCAGAACCAGGGGTCACAGTCTAAAGATAAGGGGTAAGCCATTTAGGACAGCGATGAGGAGGAATTTCTTCACCCAGAGAGTGGTGAACCTGTGGAATTCTCTACCACAGAAGACAGTTGAGGCCAATTCATTAAATATGTTCAAGAAGGAGTTAGATATATTTCTTAAGGCTAAAGGGATCAAGGGATATGGGAAGAAAGCAAGGACAGGGTACTGAATTTGGATGATCAGCCATGATCTCATTAAATGGCGGAGCAGGCTCGAGGGGCCGAATGGCCTACTCCTGCTCCTATCTTCTATGTGGCTATATTTTCTCAGCTGTTGGGATGTCCTGATTAAAAGGGACAATTGAGTGGTGCATGTGAACATGGAACTTGCTGCCACATGGCATAGCTGAGGCAAATAGCATAGAAGCATTTAAGGAGAAGCTAGATTAACGTGTGAGGGAGAAAGGAATAGAGGGTTATGCTGATGGGGTTAGATGAAGTAGGGTGGGAGGTGACTCATGTGGAGCATAAACACCAGCCTGGACCAGTTGGGCTGAAAGGCCTGTTTGTGTGCTGTAAATTCGATGTAATTGTTAACTCTGCTCTCTCACAGTGCCAGGGTGCTTGGCCAAGAGTGAAGGCTCATTCAAATTTTGTGTAGGCCGCAAGGCTCCGTGGTACAAGCATAAACATTGGAAAATTGCTTGGGCCGCTAAATGATGTAACCTGGGCTTAATTTATTTCAAACTGGTAGGTGCTTCTAACACCAGTACAAAACCTAGCTATAACATTGGCTGGACAAAACGCTAAACGCATAAACATCTGAGTAATGGATCTCTGCCCATTTTACTAATTGATTACCGCCATTATATCCGAGTGCTCGAGCATTACCAATCAGAAAATCTACTCTTATTTATTTATAGTGTTTGCATTTTAACACATTTGCCCACTCTCGAGGAGCAGTCCTGTGGAGAGCAAAAGGATTTCTTGGAGAGAGACCTTGGGAGTAAGTTTCCTTCTCGCCTGTAGGCTGGCAAATGGTGCATAACCTAAGGCGAGGAGGAGAAAATAAACATTTTAAATGTGGGAATGGTATTGAAACAAGGATTAAACCTACAAAGGACACGTAGGAACTGCAGCAGGAGCTGTGAACTGACTTGAGGTAGCCTCGGGTTTTTTTTCCCTCACCTGTTGAAACATCCCTGGCCTCTGCTCAGTGGTTCTCTTTGGTAATTTGGCTGAGATTGGAATCTAATCACACTGCTATTTACTAATGGTTCTTTAGCCCTTGGTAATGCCAATTAAATCCAACAGACGGACAACGGTCGCCTCCTCAGTGATCAATTGAGAAACCTTGGGAAAGGACGGAGGCCCAAAGTGCAGCAGAGTTAAGAAGAAAGAAGACGAGGTAAATCAAGGATTAGCAATTAAGTCACCTGCATAGCTTGTGTTTTAAAAGCATGTAGCACAGGAGAGTCCAGAGACTAATCCTGTGGACCACGTGGCATCCCTGAACCCTGGCAATCTGGCCTATGAAGGCCAGGGAACACAATCATATTTGCGCTGATTTCTTACTTGCTAGTTTGCCCTGTCTGAATTTTGTGTGGCTAGAGGTTCAGAAAGAGCTGCTTTTAGTGTTGACTCCCTGCTGGATAAATCCTAAATCCGAATATCAAGATCTGCTCATACCAGCAGTTTGAGATTCACCAGGCTGATACCTGGGATGGCAGGAATGACGTATGAGGAGAGATTGGGTCGATTGGGCTTATACTCGCTGGAGTTTAGAAGAATGAGAGGGGATCTCATTGAAACTTATAAAATTCTAACAGGACTGGACAGACTAGATGCAGGAAGGATGTTCCCGATGGTCGGGGAGTCCAGAACCAGGGGTCACAGTCTAAGGATAAGGGGTAAGCCATTTAGGACAGAGATGAGGAATTTCTTCACCCAGAGAGTGGTGAACCTGTGGAATTCTCTATCACAGAATGCAGTGGAGGCCAATTCATTAAATATATTCAAGAAGGAGTTAGATATATTTCTTAAGGCTAAAGGGATCAAGGGATATGGAGAGAAGGCAGGGACAGGGTACTGAGTTTGGATGATCAGCCATGATCTCATTGAATGGCGGAGCAGGCTCGAGGGGCCAAATGGCCTACTCCTGCTCCTATCTTCTATGTTTCTATATTTCTATGTTTGAGATGTATGGAAATAAATGAGAACAGTGATTTAAGCTATACATTTGGCCTGTGAGGCCCATAAGCTTGGATACTCCTGCTGTAGACAGTAGGAGGATGGAGAAAAATAGTCAACAACAACTTGCATTTATATAGCGCCTTTAACGTAGTAAAGATTCCGTGGGGATTCTCCTGCTCTCCCATCCTAACTGCCAACGGAAAAACAATAACACTTGCATTTATATAGCGCCTTTAATATAGTAAAACATCCCAAGGTGCTTCACAGGAGCGTAATCAGACAGAATTTGACACCGAGCCAAAGAAAGAGACATTAAGACAGGTGACCAAACGCTTGGCCAAAGAGGTAGGTTTAAGCAGCGTCTTATAGGAGAAGAGACCGGTGGAGAGCCGAAGAGGTTTGGGGAGGCAATTCCAGAGCTTAGGGCCGAGATGGCCAAAGGTACAGAAAATGCAAATAATTTTTTTTTTAGAAATTGTTATATTTGACTTGAAATAATGGACTTTGCATGTACTATCTTGCCACATTGAAAATTGAGTAGATTTGCAGAATCATCTTTCAGACTTTCCTTCAATCATTTGTCTTAGCCTCAATTTGATGAGACAGTACACTTGTCCATCCATTACTGTAAAACCACTTCCCACATTAGATGATTAAAAACAGCCTTGACTTGATTCCCTAAAACAGTAAAAGATGGCTTCTGACAGCCAATTAGATTGCATCTGTCATTTTCATAACTGTAAATATGTAGCAGCCTGATTAAGATTGCAAAGTCTGGTTGGACATATTCCGGGAGATTTCATCACATGACCTCTAACTCTAACCGCCTCTTCTTCTTCTTCTTAGGCAGTCCCTCGGAACCGAGGATGACTTGTTTCCACATTAAAAATGAGTTCTCAGGTGACTGATGAGTCCAATGCGGGACCTACAGTCTCTGTCACAGGTGGGGATAGCAGTACGGCGTTCCGATCTGTCACTGTTGGGGTTGTCCATGAGGGTCCTGACGTTCCAGGTCCCGAACTTCATTTTAAAGGGTGGACGATGCCTGTGCGTGAATTCTTTTAACGTGGGGTGGCCGTTGCACACCAGCTACCACACGGGGCTTGACAGAGAGCAAGGTCTTGGTCTAATGGCAAGGGGATCTGAGATGATTGGAGACCAGGCTCTGCTACAACGGCCTAGCACACACACGCAAACATAATGCTACTGTCCTCCTCCCTCCTTCCTGCAGGTCCTCTCTGCCTGGGTTTAAACAGCAGAAGAGAGGAGACTGGGGGAAAAAGAGCAAAGGATGGCAATGGATGGCAAAGGAGCTCCCTAGGGAGCTGCCAGCACAGGAGCCATCTTGTTTTCCCAGCACAGGAGCCATCTTGTTTTCGTCTCCTCACCCCCATCATTGGAGACATGTCCATCTCTCCACCCTTCCCATGATAATTGGAAAGCGCAGACTCTTCGTTACCTGATTGACATTCAGGAACCATCCAATCAAACAGCCTTTTCTCCCCATCTGCAATATTTTTATTAACTAATAAACGAGTGTTCAAAGAAAATGGAGAAAAAAAATTGCACAATTTATTTAATGCCCCATGATTTTTCACCAGGACTGCTCGCAGAAATATCTGAGAGATTAATTTTAAATCCCTAGAGACTCCAGGTCAATCCTGGAGAGTTGACAACCCTAGGCCTGATAGAGGTGTGGAATAGAAAAAGTTAATTTGGAGCACCAGTTTAAGTTAAACTACAACTGCAGGGACTTGGGTACAAACTAGTACAAGGCAACTTTAGGACTGGCCCTCTTCATCTGTACTTATCTTCATGATTGCAAAATGTATAATAAGCTCTCTGGAGTAGCCTGACACTGGGGAGTGGGGTCTGGTGTGGGGTGAGACTTTGGGGGGGGGGGGGGGAGTTTTGCAAACCCAGGTAGTTAACAGGCAGTTTTGAAGCTTATCCCCATTTTACCCCTGCAAGTGCGGGCTTCCCGACGGCTGTGAACCTCGCCAGGGTCAGCGAGGCGAGCAGTGGGTCTCCGGGGGTGAGAGGGGTCGAAAAGTTTGCTATAGAGGTGAGTGATGGGTGCAAGTGTGGAGAGGTAAGTATGAGAGGTGAGTGTAAAGTGTTAGAAAAAGCTTACTTACCTTTGCTTCTTCCTGCAGGCTTCAACCCGTGGGGATCCAGAGGTGCCTCATCTCAACGGTAGAGATGACAGAATGGCTGCTGTATTCTCAGATGCAGCAGCCATCTGATTTCTGCTGAGGAGAGAGGTTTTGGTGAGTCTTTGTGCAAGGACAGAGATTGTCAGTGTTTGACAGCGTCTCAAAGCTGTCAAACGCTGACAATTCATCTGTCAACATTTTTTTCGACAGATGAAACGTCATACGCTGACATCCTCTGTCACCGGCTTTCCCTTAATTGGGGGCGGGACTGAAACCCGAAAACCAGCAGTCGCGCCCCCATTGTCAAAATCCAGCTGAGTTGGGGGCTGGAGGGCAGAATCTGCAGTGACCCTATAGAGGAGCCAGGAAGGCTGGGGAATGGGACCTGAAACTCCCCGAGAACAGGGAGCAGGATTTTGAGTGACTTGAGACAAGGGAGTGGACACTGGAGTGTCCTGGGGTGATGATGAGGTGGAAGTTGCAGGCCAGGGCCAAGGTTTAGATGGACCATTCAATGTGAAAGGCACCACAGAAAGTGAGATTGACGTTCATGTGGTTGTCATGTGCCGACCAGATTGCAGAAAATGGAGCTCTAGCATGGGCTTCACCTAATGAAACAATTCAACTGCAGAAAATGTGGCTTCAGCAACATTGGACTTTGGGTTCAGGTGGTACCTGTTGCCCAACAGCAATAATAATATTTGTGTTGTCCAGGTCTTCCAACCCCAGTTATATTGCACTCTCAATGTTGGACAGTGATAAGATAGAGCAGAACTGGTTATTTGGTGCATCTGGGAGTATGTTGCAGGGTATAAGTCAAGCAAGATCAAGCAATTAATGGCATAGTGGATGGGAAGCAAGGGAGATCTTTTTTTCTCCCACGCAATTTTCACCACTTTTATTTCCCGAAGGCGGTAACTCATCCTGGGCTGCAATTCCATGGACGACAAAAGTCTTCCATACTGCCAAGTGGCCACTCTTCACCTTTGAGCCTAATAGTGAATGGAGTGTGGTGGGATGTGGGAACATGGGATGAGGGTCGGATCTGGTTCAGTTGTGATGGCTCCTGCGGTTGGGCAGCCCGCCAATACTCTCTACTCGGTGCACACATGAAGAACAGCCATTTGGTATCAAATGGTGACCAGCATCCATGGTACTGTATCACAGCAAGAGTTTCCGTCCTCTGGCACTGTTTCCTCCTCACATTAATGAGCGAATGTATAGAAACACAACGCCTTTTCTAGACAACCCCTACGAAAGTGGACAGGGTGGTGGGAATAGGAGGGGGGCGGGAGGGGGAGAAAGCACATATAAACATTTTTGTAATCTAACCATTTTACATTCTGCTTCGACACATCCATCCCCAGTTTAAACCAAAGTAGATTGGAGATGACAGCCTTCCCATTCTACCCAAAGAAAGCCCTGATCGCTTGTGAAATATTGTCTCCTTTTGTCGATATAAATGCTCAGAAGCGTTTATGAATGTGAACTTCCATTAAATTGTGTAGGGGTATAAGTGCGTAATGCGCTTTAAAGGGAGTTGACACTTAACTGATAACCGATGGCCTCTTATATAAAGGGAAATATTTGCTCTCGTGTGAAGCTCATAAGGCTGATGAGTTGTGATGTGACTTTGCGAAAAAACGCAGTCCCCAACAGCAGTAACTTATACTGTTTGCCCCACACCCCCCCCCATCTCCAGTTTTCTCACCTGTTCTCCCGAAATGATTGACTGTTTCTAGGGCACAGTTCCACTCGTGCTGACTACCCTCTGGTGCCTCATCCAAATGGTGTGAGCCCAGACGAGGAAGCTTCCGATTTTCCAATGGGTGGTTATTTTAACATCCACGTTGGCTATTGAGGGTAATTTTCACCTTCACTATCTGGGCAGTAATCTGGTGGAGCAGATCGCCCCGCGTGGTCGAGTTTGCCCAATTTCCATCCCGTTGACATCAGTGCGATGAAGATCGGGCGGCTTCTACAACAATATCCTTTCAACCAATGACGCAAATTAGGTTGAATGACAACATCATTTGTGTCCTGGCCAATAATTGTCCCTCAACCAACATCACTAAAACAGATTATCTGGTCATTATCACATTTCTGTTTGTGGGAGCTTGCTTTGCACAAATTGGCTACCATGTTTCCTACATTACAACAGTGACTACACTTCAAAAAAGTACTTCATTGGCTGTAAAGCGCTTTGGGAAGTTTTGAGGTCGTGAAAGGTGCTATATAAATAGTCAGTATGGATTTCAAAAGGGAAGGTCTTGCTTAACCAACCTCATTGAATTCTTTGAGGAGGAGGCAGAGAGAGTGGACAAGTAGTTGAGATTTGTCTGGATTTTCCAAAGGCCTTCAATAGGTGCCACATAATAGACTGATGAATGGGGTCAGAGTATGCGGAGTCAGGGGACAAGTAGCAGAATGGATAGCGAGCCAGCTGCAGGACAGAAAGCAGAGAGTAGGGGTAAAGGGTGGCTATTTCAGAGCGGCAGAAGGTGGAAAATGGGATCCCACAAGGATCAGTGCTGGGACCACTGTTGTTTGCAAATTATATTAACGATTTAGACTTTGGAATTGGAAACACAATTCCAGGATTTGCGGGCGACACCAAATTGAGGGAAGGGTCAATGCTGGTGAGGGTTGCAACTGATTACAGGAGGACATTGATAGGCTTCCAGAATGGACATGTAATTGTCAAATGAATTTCAAACACAGATAAGTGTGAGGTATTACATTTTAACATAGAAACATAGAAGATAGGAGCAGGAGTAGGCCATTCGGCCCCTCGAGCCTGTTCCGCCATTTAATGCGATCATGGCTGATCATCCAAATTCAGTACCCTGTCCCTGCCTTCTCCCCATATCCCTTGATCCCTTTAGCCTTAAGAAATATATCTAACTCCTTTTGGTAAGAAAGATAAGGAGGTCACATATTACTTGGAAAATAAGAATCTAAATGGGGTAGAGGAGCAAAGGGATCTTTGAGTACAAATACACAGATCACTAGGGGTAGCGACACAGGTTAATAAGGCCATAAAAAAGGCAAATCAAGCACTAGGATTTATTTCCAAGGCTAGCTGTGGACAAGTAGACACCGAGAGAGTGTTTCCACTTGTGGGGAAGGGCAAAACTGGAGGCCATCAATATAAGATCGTCACCAAGAAATCAATAAGGAATTCAGAAGAAACGTCTTTACCCAGAGAGTGGTGAGAATGTGGAACAGGGAGTGGTTGAGGCAAATAGTATAGATGCATTTAAGTGGAGGATGGACAAGCATATGAGGGAGAAGGGAATAGAGGGTTACTCTGATAGAGTTAGATGAGGAAGGATGGGAGGAGGCTCGAGTGGACCGTAAACGCCGGCAGGGACTGGTTGGGCCGAATGGCCTGTTTCTGTGCTTACATTCTATGTAATAAACGCAAGTTCTTTATTTCTATCTCTCTCTCTTTCTCTTTTTCTTTCTGTGATGAAATATATTCCATTCATCACTGCCTGTTTTCTGTGTCTTGTAACTGCCTGCTTCCTGTGTCTTTTCCCTTCCCCCAGTCCTCATGTATTATGTATTGGAATGTGCTGGAACTGGTTGTGTGCAGGGCTCCGCCCATACCTGGCTCCTTTGTAATCTAACTTCAGTCGGGTTCAGCCTCCTGAAGGTAGACATCTCTCTATTTTACGTGTTATGTTCTGAGTTAATAAAAGCCTTACTTTTGTTCTGCTAACTTCGAGTCTCGGAATAATTGAGGCACATCAATTTTATTAACTCAATTTTCAACACTATGGATCAACTCCTGAAACCCGAACGTTTGGATTTGGATCAACATGCTCCGGACACATCAGCACGCTTCGGACACTGGTTTGACTGTATGGAATTCTTCCTGGACAATTCCGCAGCCGTCAAAGACGCTACGGACACTGCGAAGATGAGACTCGGAATGCTACGGAATTGGGTAAGCCACCGGGTTTACCCCCTCATCCAAGACGCCGATACGTACCTGGCCGCCTGCAACACCTTAAAGGCGCATTACCAGCAGCCTACGAATGAGGTGTATGCTAGGCATCTACTCGCTACTCGCGCACAGCGACCTGGGGAATCGGTGGAGGAGTTCCTAAGCATCCTGAAAAAGCTTGGCAAGGACTGTAAGTGCCGAGATGTAAAAGCCGCAGTGTACACCGACGAGCTTGTTCGCGATGCCTTTATCACAGGCCTCAGCTCCACTCACATCCGGCAAAGACTGCTGGAAAAAACGGAGTTGGACCTGAAACAGGCTGCGGACACCGCGCGGTCCCTGGAGATGGCCCAGAGAAACTCGGACGCCTACTCTTCAGCCCGCGCCGCCCACGCCGCCACGTGTGCGCCGAGGGCACCGCCATCTTGGAAGGCATCTTCCCCGCCCGGCAGCCCGACACCGGCGGGGCCCAGCTCTCCCCCCAGAAGCCCTACGACAGCCGCGACGCGTCAAGGACCCAACTGCTACTTCTGCGGGCAGCCAAAGCACACCAGAAACCTGTGCCCGGCGAAAGGCACCACCTGCTTTAAGTGCGGTAAGAAGGGGCACTTCGGGAAGGTGTGCAGAGGGAACCCCGCCGGAAAACCAACCGCCGGAAAACCCGCCACCGCCGCGTGTGCGCCGTGGGAGCGGCCATCTTGGACGCCATCTTGCCCGACCTCGTGGGGTCCGCCATCTTATGAGCAGACAGCGTGGACGCCATCTTGTCTCGATCAGGGCCCTACAGTGGCATCGGTCACAGTGGACCAGACCAGGCCGCATCCGCTATCCAAATCAATGGTGGACATCGAGGTAAATGGGTGCCGGGTTAAATGCTTAATTGACAGTGGAAGCACGGAGAGTTTTATCCACCCTGAACTGGCACAACAACTCTCCCTAAAGGTGGTCCCTGCTCAGGGTACCATCTCTATGGCCGATAAAACCCAGACATCGACCATTCTGGGTTACTGCACGGTACAATTGTGCGTTAACGGAACTGTGTATGATAATTTTAAAGTATTAATCATGAAGAATCTATGTGCGAGCGTGATAGAAACATAGAAACATAGAGATAGGAACAGGAGTAGGCCATTCGGCCCTTCGAGCCTGCTCCGCCATTCAATGAGATCATGGCTGATCTTCGTCTGAGATCATAGCTGATCTTACCAGTTCAGTACCCCGTCCCCGCCTTTTCTCCGTAACCCTTAATCCCCTTAGCCTTCAGAAATATATCCAATTCTCTCTTGAAAATATTTATTGAATTAGCCTTCACAGCCCTCTGTGGCAGGGAATTCCACAGGCTCACCACTCTTTGAGTGAAGAAATTCTTCCTCATCTCTGTTTTAAATGATTTGCCCGCTATTTTTAGACTGTGGCCCCTGGTTCTGTGCTCCCCGGCCATTGGAAACATTCTCTCTGAATTCAGCCTGTCCAGGCCTGCCATAATTTTATATGTTTCGATGAGATCCCCTCTCAATCTTCTAAACTCCAGTGAGTACAAGCCCAAACTATTTAATCTCTCTTCGTAGGTCATTCCCGCCATTCCAGGTATCAGCCTGGTGAATCGCCGTTGCACTCTTTCCATGGCAAGAACATCCTTCCGCAGATGGGGCGACCAAAACTGTACACAATACTCCAGATGCGGTCTCACCAGCACCTTGTACAGCTGTAGTAAGGTATCCCTATTCCTATACTCGAACCCCCTTGATATGAAGGCCAACATACCATTTGCCTTCTTGATCGCCTGTTGCACCTGCATGCTCTCCTTCAGTGACTGGTGCACAAGAACACCCAGGTCCCTCTGCACTTCCCCATCTCCCAATCTATTGCCATTTAGATAATAATCTACCCTCCTGTTTTTACCCCCAAAGTGGATAACCTCGCATTTATCCACATTATAGTGCATCTGCCACGTATCTGCCCATTCCCCCAACCTGTCCAAATCGCACTGTAGCCTCCTGACATCCTCATCAGAGCCCACCCCTCCTCCTAGTTTAGTGTCGTCAGCGAATTTGGAAATATTGCATCCAATTCCCTGATCCAGATCATTTATATATATTGTGAACAGCTGGGGTCCCAGGACAGATCCTTGCGGCACCCCGCTGGTCACTGCCTGCCACTCCGAAAACGAGCCGTTTATTCCAACTCTCTGTTTTCTATCCGCCAGCCAGTTCTCTATCCACGTTAATACTTTGCCCCCAATCCCATGAGCCTTAATTTTGCATGATAATCTTTTGTGTGGAACCTTATCGAAGGCTTTCTGGAAGTCAAGGTACACCACATCCACTGGCTCTCCCCCATCTATTTTACCAGTTACTTCCTCAAAAAATTCCAGCAGATTAGTCAAACACGATTTACCCTTTGTAAATCCATGTTGACTCTGTCCGATCCTTTCCCCATTTGTCAAGTGCTCCGCTATTTTATCCTTAATAATGGACTCTAGCATTTTGCCCACAACCGATGTAAGGCTTACTGGTCTATAATTCCCTGCTTTCTCTCTACCCCCCTTTTTAAATATTGGGGTAACATTAGCTACCCTCCAATCCACGGGTACTGTTCCCGAGTCAATGGAGTTCCGGAAGATGATCCTTAGAGCATCTGCTATCTCCAGGGCCACCTCCTTAAGTACCCTAGGATGTAGTTTATCAGGCCCCGGGGATTTGTCGGCCTTCAGTCCCCTCAACTTACCCAACACCATATCCCTAGAGATACTAATTTCTGTCAGCTCCTCCCTCTCATTAGTCCCTATGTTTGCCGATATTCCTGGGAGGTTATTTGTGTCCTCCTTTGTGAATACAGAACCAAAGTATGAGTTTAATTGGTCTGCCATTTCCTTATTCTCCATTATATATTCTCCCGAATCGGACTGCAAGGGACCGACTTGGGATTTTACCAGTCTTTTCCTCCTGATATACCGATAAAAGCTTTTGCAGTCTGTCTTTATGTTTGCTGCAAGTTTACTTTCGTATTCTATTTTCCCCTTCCTGATTAATCCCTTTGTCCTCTTTTGCTGTATCCTGTACTGCCCCCAATCTTCCGGTCTGGTGCTTTTTTTTGCCAGTTGATATGCCCTTTTTTTTGATTTTATGCTGTCCCTAATTTCCCTCGTTATCCACGGTTGAGTCACCTTTTTAGGTTTATTTTTATGCCAAACCGGTATAAACATGTTCTGGAATTCTTCCATTCTATCTTTGAATGCTTGCCATTGTCTCTCCACTGTCAATCCCCCCAGAAACACCACCCAATCAATCTTACCCAATTCCCGTCTCATACCCTCATAATTCCCTTTATTTAAGTTCTGGACCTTAGTCTCTGATTCAATTTCCTCACTCTCCATCTCGACTGAGAGCTCGATCATATTATGATCGCTCTGACCCAAGGGGCCTCGTACAAGAAGATTGCTGATAAGTCCCTTCTCATTGCACAATACCCAGTCTAAAATGGCCTGATCTCGAGTCAGCTCCTCGACATATTGGTCCAGATAACCGTCCCGAAAACATTCCAGGAATTCCTCCTCCTCAGAATTTTTACTAATTTGGGTAGTCCAATCAATATGTAAATTAAAGTCACCCATGATGACAGCTGTGCTCTTATCGCACGCTTCTCTAATTTCCCTTTTTATGCCTTCCCTCACCTCCATATTACTATTTGGAGGCCTATATATCACACCCACTAACGTTTTCCTCCCCTTGCTATTTCTCATTTCTACCCATACAGATTCCGTTTCATCCGAGTTAATATCCTTCCTTTCCATTGCATTAATCCCCTCCTTTACCAGCAATGCTACCCCACCTCCCCTACCTTTTTGCCGATCCTTCCTAAATATTGTATATCCCTGGATGTTAAGTTCCCAGCCTTGCCCACCCTGCAGCCACGTTTCTGTAATCCCAATCAAATCATACTTGTTTACCTCTATTTCCACAACTAATTCATCCACCTTGTTCCTAATGCTTCTAGCATTAAGATACAAAGCCTTCAGGCTTGCTTTTTTCACACTCTCATTATGAATTAGTTTGGCCCTTTGTGTTTCTCTCCTTTGCTTATTGCTTCTCACCTTTCTACCATCTATTTCTGACTTCATATGACTTCCCTCTTTTCCACTACCTAGGTTCCCATCCCCCTGCCAAATCAGTTTAAATCCTCCCGAACCGCCCTAGAAAATATTACCCCGAGGACATCGGCTCCCTCACAGTTCAGGTGTAGACCGTCCCCTTGGTACAGGTCACTCCTCCCCAAGAACTGGTTCCAATGCCTCATGAATTTAAATCCCTCTCCCTTGCACCACTGCTCAAGCCACGTATTTAGCTTATCTATCTTACTCTCTCTAAACTTATTAGCTCGTGGCACTGGTAGCAATCCAGAGATTACTACCTTTGAGGTCCTACTTTTCAATTTAGCTCCTAACTCCCTAAATTCAGCTTGTAGGACCTCCTCCCTCTTTTTACCTACATCGTTGGTACCTACATGTACCACGACAACTGGCTGATCCCCCTCCCCCTTCAGAATGCTCTGCACCCGCTCCGAGACATCCTTGACCCGTGCACCAGGGAGGCAACATACCATCTTGGAGTCTCGGTCTCGGCCACAGAAACTCCTATCTATCCCCCTTACAATTGAATCCCCTATCACTATAGCCCTATCCCTCTTTTTCCCGCCCTTCTGTGCAGCAGAGCCAGTCATGGTGCCCTGAACCTGGCTGCTGGTGCCTTCCCCTGATAAGTCATCTCCCCCAACAGTACCCAAAACGGTAAACCTGTTTTGGAGGGAGATGACCGCAGGTGACTCCTGCACTACCTTCCTGCCTTTACCCTGCCTTTTGGTCACCCATTTACTGTCTGAGCTAGCCTTTACCTGCGGTGTGACCAACTCACTGAATGTGCTATCCACAACATCCTCAGCATCGCGTATGCTCCAGAGTGAGTCCATTCGCAGCTCCAGCGCCGCCATGCGGTCCGCTAGGAGCTGCAGCTGGACACACTTCCTGCACACATAGTTGTCAGGGACAGTGTCCCTGATTTCCCACATGGCACAGGAGGAGCATGACACGGGTCTGAGCTGCCCTTCCATGACTTAACCCTTACAATACCTTTTTATTTACTACGATTTAGCTTAATTATTGAATTCTACTTAGAATAAGTTTGTGAAAGTACTCACCAACCAGTCACCTACCTGTTTTCTGGTGTTGTATTTTCACTGCCGCCTCCTGTCCTGGAACCTTTTCCACCTAGGTTAGGCTCCTGAAATAAAATAAATTGAACCTACCTTTTCAACTTCCCCTAACCCCTAAAAGGTTAGAGGAGGTGGAAGGGTGGGAGACACTACACTGTAGTGTTTCGGGTTTAGCAACAGCTCCACCTATATAAGAGTTACTGGCCTCCTGCTCTCCCGACTGCACCAGCTGCTCCCTGGTGACGTCACACACTGATTACTATTTACCCCTCTCCTCTGCTGTTGATTTGGTACGCCTCGCAGCTGCCGCCGGTTTTTAAGCCGGCCTCCTCCTCGCTGCTCTCTGCAGGCCTCGGTGCTCGCGCCGGTTTTTATACCGGGCTCCTCCTCGCCTCACTGCTCCCTGGAACTGGTCGGGCCTCGGTGCTCGCGTCGGTTTTTATACCGGGCTCCTCCTCGCCTCACTGCTCCCTGGAACTGGTCGGGCCTCGGTGCTCGCGCCGGTTTTTATACCGGGCTCCTCCTCGCCTCACTGCTCCCTGGAACTGGTCGGGCCTCGGTGCTCGCGCCGGTTTTTATACCGGGCTCCTCCTCGCCTCACTGCTCCCTGGAACTGGTCGGGCCTCGGTGCTCGCGCCGGTTTTTATACCGGGCTCCTCCTCGCCTCACTGCTCCCTGGAACTGGTCGGGCCTCGGTGCTCGCGCCGGTTTTTATACCGGGCTCCTCCTCGCCTCACTGCTCCCTGGAACTGGTCGGGCCTCGGTGCTCGCGCCGGTTTTTATACCGGGCTCCTCCTCGCCTCACTGCTCCCTGGAACTGGTCGGGCCTCGGTGCTCGCGCCGGTTTTTATACCGGGCTCCTCCTCGCCTCACTGCTCCCTGGAACTGGTCGGGCCTCGGTGCTCGCGCCGGTTTTTATACCGGGCTCCTCCTCGCCTCACTGCTCCCTTGTGATCTTGGGTTTGGATTTCCAGTGCAACCACCAAAGCATCACGCTCAAGTACGGTGGGTCCCAGCCGCCCCTCACAGTGTGCGGTCTGGCTACCCTGAAGGTAAAGCCGCCTTCGCTATTCGCGAACCTTACCCCTAACTGCCGGCCAATAGCGACCAAAAGCAGGAGGTACAGCTGGGAGGACAGGCGGTTTATCGCGACCGAGGTAGACAGGTTCCTGAAAGGGCGCATTATTGAACACAGCAACAGCCCGTGGCGCGCCCAAGTGGTAGTGGTAAGGGGTAGCGAGAAGAAACGGATGGTGATCGACTATAGTCAAACGATCAACAGGTACACCCTACTAGACGCCTACCCGCTACCCCGCATATCAGAAATGGTGAACCAAATCGCCCAATACCGGGTGTTCTCCACCATCGACCTCAAGTCAGCGTACCACCAGCTCCCTATCAGACCAGAGGACCGCCCGTACACCGCCTTCGAGGCGAACGGACGCCTCTACCAATTCCTCAGAGTCCCCTTTGGGGTGACGAACGGGGTCTCGGTCTTTCAGAGGGAGATGGATCGCATGGTCGATGACCACCACTTGCAGGCAACCTTCCCCTACCTCGACAACGTCACCATCTGCGGTCACAACCAGCAGGATCACGACTCGAACCTCGAGAGGTTCCTGAAAACCGCACAAAAACTCAACCTCACCTATAACGAGGACAAGTGCGTTTTCAACACCACGCGCCTCTGCATACTGGGCAGCGTGGTGGAGAATGGGGAAATCGGACCAGACCCCGACCGATTGCGCCCCCTACGGGAGCTGCCCCTGCCCAACACTCCCAAAGCCCTGAAAAGGTGCCTGGGGTTATTTTCTTACTATTCCCAATGGGTCCCCAACTACTCCGACAAAGCCCGCCCCCTCTTGAAAGCATCCTCTTTTCCGCTCTCTGCTGAGGCCCACGCCGCCTTCAAAAGCATTAAGCAGGATATTGAGCGGGCCACGCTACAGGCAGTGGACGAGAACACTCCATTTCAAGTGGAAAGTGATGCGTCCGACTTCGCCTTGGCGGCCACCCTCAACCAGGCGGGGCGGCCCGTAGCTTTCTTCTCGAGGACCCTCCAAGGCCCCGAGATCAGACACTCCTCCGTGGAAAAGGAGGCCCAAGCCATCGTGGAGGCAGTGCGCCACTGGCGCCACTACCTAGCCGGCAAACGCTTCACCCTACTTACCGACCAGCGATCGGTAGCGTTTATGTTCAACAATAAACAGAGGGGGAAGATTAAAAATGATAAGATTCTTAGGTGGCGGATCGAGCTCTCCACTTTCGAGTACGACATCATTTACCGGCCAGGGGCCCTTAACGAATCCCCTGACGCCCTCTCACGAGGGATGTGTGCCAGCGCCACCGAGGATCGGCTACAGACCCTCCACAACGACCTCTGCCACCCAGGGGTCACGCGGCTGTTCCACTTCATAAAGTCCCGTAACTTACCCTACTCGATTGAGGAAGTTCGGTCTCTGACCAGGAACTGCCGCACTTGCGCTGAGTGCAAGCCTCGGTTCTACCGCCCAGATAGAGCCCACTTAATCAAAGCTACACGGCCCTTCGAGCGGCTCAGCTTAGATTTCAAGGGCCCCCTCCCGTCCGTCGACCGCAATGTTTACTTCCTGAACATTGTGGACGAATACTCCCGTTTCCCATTCGCCTTCCCCTGCCCAGACATGACCAGCGCCACGGTCATTAAATGCCTCAACAGCCTGTTCTGCCTGTTCGGTATGCCGAGCTATATCCACACGGATAGGGGGGCGTCCTTCATGAGTGAAGAGCTACGCCAGTACATGCTGTCCAAGGGGATCGCCACGAGCCGTACCACCAGCTACAACCCCCGGGGTAACGGCCAGGTGGAGCGAGAGAACGGGACAGTGTGGAAAGCAGTCACTCTAGCTCTAAGGACCAAGGGCCTCCCTATCTCCCGCTGGCAGGAAGTCCTCTCGGATGTGCTCCATTCGATACGGTCGCTATTGTGTACGGCCACTAATGCCACGCCTCATGAACGAATGTTTGTCTTTCCTCGGAAATCCACCTCAGGCGTATCCATGCCGTCATGGCTCTCCACCCCAGGTCCGGTACTCGTGCGAAGGCATGTGAGGGGCCACAAGACGGACCCTCTCGTGGAGCCAGTACACCTACTCCACGCCAACCCCCAATACGCATATGTCCGGCACGCCGACGGAAGGGAGGACACCGTGTCCATAAAAGACGTCGCCCCAGCCGGCATCGACAACAACCACGGCAATAGCAGCGACGACGATCACAGCAACCCTTACCCACCCACTATTCTTTCATCACCCCCGGAAGAACATCGACCAACGGCACCCCCACCAACTACCCCTTCAACAACCCCGGCGGCACCCCCGGCAGAGACCCAGGAGGCTACCGTGGACACCCAGCCGACACCCGCGGCACCACAACAGCCACGTCGGTCGCAGAGGACTATCAAACCCCCGAACAGACTAAATCTATAGAAGGGGTGAATGTGATGAAATATATTCCATTCATCACTGCCTGTTTTCTGTGTCTTGTAACTGCCTGCTTCCTGTGTCTTTTCCCTTCCCCCAGTCCTCATGTATTATGTATTGGAATGTGCTGGAACTGGTTGTGTGCAGGGCTCCGCCCATACCTGGCTCCTTTGTAATCTAACTTCAGTCGGGTTCAGCCTCCTGAAGGTAGACATCTCTCTATTTTACGTGTTATGTTCTGAGTTAGTAAAAGCCTTACTTTTGTTCTGCTAACTTCGAGTCTCGGAATAATTGAGGCACATCACTTTCTTTCACTCACTATCTCTTTTCTCCCATTAGACCATCAGCAGA
The DNA here is from genome assembly GCF_052327205.1 of Somniosus microcephalus. Taxonomy (NCBI): domain Eukaryota; kingdom Metazoa; phylum Chordata; class Chondrichthyes; order Squaliformes; family Somniosidae; genus Somniosus; species Somniosus microcephalus. The sequence continues at coordinate 31,758,085 of NC_141014.1, read as the reverse complement.
GCTCACTCGTTATATTCGTGGGCTAGCTGTGGACAAGCAATTGCCGCTTTCTGGAAGGCTGCTGCTTCAAACAAAAAAGTACTTTTGCCCGTGTGAATTTGAAGAAATCGCACTAAAGAGGCAACGTGCACGTTCAATATTTTCAGGTCGTTGACAGTAATTTGCCACGAGAACCACTGTGCCGTGAACAGACACGCTCAAAATATAACATGCACAGAATACTTTGTGCGCCTACTTCAAGCAGAATTTTCAACAGTATTGGGGGGCACAGTAGCACCGCTTTCAACTCCCCCCTCCCCACCCCCCTTACCCAACCCACATAAGCAGCTATAATTGTTCGCAGGAGCAGCTCGATGTAACTGGGTTTCACAAGGTGAATAAAAAAAGGTTGGTTTCCATTCCCAACCACAACATAAGTATTGGGTTGAAAACTGTAGGCTTTGCTCTATAGTTCAACTCCGATGTATTGACTGTGACAGTAACGAAGTGTAGCCCGAGGCTGTGTTCACACATGAATCAATCCGTGTAGCTTTTTTAATAGATCTAACCTGATGTACAGTGGATTTCACTTATCTGCGTATTCAGTAAATATGTTAAAAAAAAGACGAGATCCTTTACATGGGCGTCTCAAATGCAAGTTTAAAATCCCCTTCATTACGATATCTTTTTTGAGAGTCAACCACAACAACTTGCATTTATATAGCACCTTTAACGCAGTAAAATGTCCCAAGGTGCTTACTGTTGAGGCGAAGAGTCTGTCCATTCGTAGTGTTCTGCCCTAGGGCAGGTCCTAGATCAAGTCTGGCACACAAGATTCTCGAGCCACTTACTGGGAAAGATCAGCTGAGGTGTTTTTCCATTGGCTTCCTCAGAGTTTTAATCTTCGTGTGACTTCTCATGGGTGTGCTGCAACCAAGACTAAAAAGCCCCACCTGCCCTTTACGATGGGGTGCCCATCGGATCTGCACCCATTGGCACAAGCACCCCCGCTGGACGTCAATCCAGTATTCACAGCCATGAAAAAGTGAGGTGTGTTTGTATTAGCAATCCGGGCAATTGCTATACCTCTCTTGAGATCCTACCTTGCATATTTCCTATTTCTCAAGTTTTTTGGTAGATCTTCAGTTGCAAGAGCTGACATAGTTCTTTGTGGTTTACCAAACGTGCCATTTCTTTCTTTCTCTGCACTCCCACCCCCGCCCCCTCTTTTTCCTGAAGATGCAGCCTCCTGCCCGCCAGTATCTCCAATAAGGGACAATTCTTCATGTGTGAGCTTATACAGTGGGGCCCTAAGATTCTGGAAGTCCTGCACCCTTTGGGGGCAGCACAGACCCTGTTCCAAATTACTGGCCTAGATTCATTTAGGATGGGCGGCCCATGCTTTCAAGGCTGTGCAAGAGATGGAAAATAGGAGGCCCGGGAAAGGATGTAGAAGTAAGGCGGGCAACTTCTGATGTGCAAATGCCAGTGTTTAGCAAGGTGATAAAGAACTTGAATTTATATAGTGCCTTTTGCGACCTAAGGACGTCCCAAAGCACTTTACAGCCAATGAAGTCGTTTTTGAAATGTAGTCAAGAAGAGCAGAATTCTCCCAGTCATCACCAACAGCTTTTGTTCAACAGATCAACTAGGCACTTCTGTTTGCGGGATCAGAGAGGGATTTTCCAGATTTCCTCCCGCCCCTAATCAGCCTTGGGTTTTCGATCCAGTTTTTCACCTCTTCCAGGAGACTACATGGCACTGAGGTGGGGTAAGAAGTTTGAGCACTGGGTTGACACTCCAATGCAGTACTGAGGGAGCGCGGCACTGCCGGAGGTGCCGTCTTTCGGATGAGACATTAAACCGAGGACCCCATCTGCCCTCTCAGGTGGACGTAAAAGATCCCACGGCCACTATTCTGAAGATGAGCAGGGGAGTTCTCCCCGGTCTCCTGGCCCATATTAATCCCTCAACCAACATTAAAAAACAGATTATCTGGTCATTTATCTCATTGCTGTTTGTGGGACCTTGCTGTGTGCAAATTGGCTGCCGCGTTTGCTGCATTACAACAGTGACTTCAAAAGTACCTCATTGGCTGTAAAGCGCTTTGGGACATCCTGAGGCCGTGGAAGGCGCTATAGAAATGCAAGTTTTTCTTTCTATTAAAAGTTAATGAAGTATTATTATTTAATCTGCTTTGAAACATTGTTCTGAATATAGATTCACCACTCTCCTGCTTCAGTATAGGTTTTAGTAAGCACAAAACCTTGTGTTTGTGCATTGTATTATTTACCTTATGAAAAAGCAAAAGAAGGTTCTTTCACTAATACGATTACTTTGCAACTGCAGTGCATGAAATCCAACCTGAATCACTGTCACCGCTTTAAAGATTCTGTGGTCTTTTGTCACATTGTGGTTGAGCTCATTAAAATATCTGTGCCTGCCGGACTCGGCCTGCAGTTATTTTGTTTTAATTTTTGATTTTTCTTGGCTGCGCACAGCCGAAAACCCTTTCGCAAGCATGCTTGGGCGCGTGCCGCTGCCTCTGGCCTAGAGCGGGGATTGAGATGTCTGTGCCAGAGAGGGAGAGATGCAGAGAAAATGGGGAGATTGTCAGATAGAATCTAGTGTGCGTTGTCTGAAATGAATCTGTATGTGTCAACCGGACATAAATTATATAGTTACTCGTCTGAAAATGTACCTAGCCTACTAAAGTGGAATGTCCTGCATTTTTGTCTGGTTCGTTCTTTCTTTCTACTTTCCTTTCTATTTTCCTTGCATTCTATTTTTCTTACTACTGTTCTCTGCTCCTCATTTCTCTCTTCAACTTTCTTTCCTTCTTTTTTCATTCCTTCCAATTCTTTCATGTTTTATTCCTTCTTATTTGTATGTCATGCCCCTCTGTAATTCAGCCTCTAAGCTCTTATTTCCATTCCTTGTCTCATGTCTCTTTCACCCTGTGTCTGTTTTCTCTTTCTCCTTTTCTCTTATTCAGCCTCAGTTACCAGAAGAACATTTTTCCCTTGCTGTATTTAAGGTTCTCATTTTCTGTCATTCTTCCTTCTCTCCAACCTGCTGGCCATGTGTCCTTCCCAGGAATAGAAGGTTACCTACAGTGGTTCCCGGTTAAGCAGCACCTCGATTTCAAAATTCTCATCCTTGTTTTCAAATCCCTCCATGGCCTCGCCCCTCCCTATCTCTATAATCTCCTTCAGCCCCACAACTCCCCCGAGATATCTGCGCTCCTCTAATTTTGCCCTCTTGACCATCCCTGATTATAATCGCTCAACCTTTGGCGGCCGTGCCTTCTGTTGCCTAGGCCCTAAGCTCTGGAATTCCCTGCCTAAACCTCTCCGCCTCACTATCTCACTTTCCTCCTTTAAGACGCTCCTTAAAAGCCTCTTTGACCAAGCTTTTGGTCACCTGCCCTAATTTATCCTTTTGTGGCTCGGTGTCACATTTTTTTGTCTTAAAATACTCCTGTGCAGCACCTTGGGACATTTTACTACGTTAAAGGCGCTATATAAATACATGTTGTTGTTGTTATGTTGAAGGGGTGAGATGAAGTAGGGTGGGAGGAGGCTCGTGTGGAGCATAAACACCGACATGGACCAGTTGGGCCGAATGGCCTGATTCTGTGTTGTATATCCTAAGTAATTGCACTACATAGAATTAAAAGTACAGAATTAGGCATTTGGTCAAGCCGGTGTTTATGCTCCACTGGAGCCTCCTCCCACCCTACTTCATCTCACCCCATCAACATATCCTATTCCTTCCTCCCGCATGTACTTATCTAGCTTCCCCTTAAGTGTATCTATGCTATTCACCTCAACTGCGCCATGTGAGTTGCACATTCTTACCATTCTCTGTAAAGAAGTTTCTCCTGAATTCCTTATGGATTTATTAGTGACTGTCTTGTATTTATGACCCCTAGTTTTGAATTCCCCCACAAGTGAAAACATCTTCTCTATGTTTACCCTATCAAACCCTTACATAATGTTAAAGCCCTCGATCAGGTCACCCCTCAACCCTCTCTTTTCTAGAGAAAAGAGCCCCAGCCTGTTGCATTTTCTCAACCTGTTACTTTTGTCTCCATCATCTAGATTTTGGGCTTTATTTTCCTATTCTCTTCCTCTATCTTTGCCTTTGTTTCTTTTTAAAAAGAAAGACTTGCATTTATATAGCCAGTTTCAAGCACATCAGGACATCCCAAAGCTCTTTACAGCCAATGAAAAGGGTAGTCACTGTTGTAATGTAGGAAACGCAGCAGGCAATTTTCACACAGCAAGGTCCAAAAACAGCAATATGATAACGACCAGATAATCTGTTTGATGTTAGTTGAAGGATAAATGTTGACCAGAACACTGGGGAAAATTCCCCTACTCTTCCTCAAATAGTGCCATGGGATCTTTTATGTCCACCTGAGAGGGCAAGCAGGGCCTTGGTTTAACAGTTTAAAGCATCATCCCAGAAAGGGGAGCTGACATATACAGATACATCTTATTAAATATATATTATCCCAATCCAGAGACTTGAGCACAAAATCCAGTGCAGTCCCGAGTGCTGCATTGTCGACGGTGTTGTTTGTCAGTTGAGACCTTAAACCGAGGCCCCATCTGCTCTCTCAGGTGGACGTAAGAGATCCCAGGGCACTATTTCCAAGAAGAGCAGGGGGAGTTCTCCCCCGGTGTCCTGGGCCAATATTTATCCCTCAACAAACATCAGTAAAACAGATTACCAAGTCATTATCTCATTGCTGTTTGTGGGATCTTGCTGTGCGCAAATTGACTGCCACGTTTCCTACATTGCAACAGTGACTACTCTTCAAAAAATGCTTAATTGGCTGTGAAGCGCTTTGGGACCTCCTGAGATTGTGAAAGGTGCTATAGAAAGGCAAGCCTTTTCTTTTTCTGACAAAAGGTCATCGACCTGAAACGTTGACTCTGTTTCTCTCTCCACGGATGCTGCCCTGGCCTGCTGAGTTTTTCCAGCGTTTTCTGTTGTTATTTTGCGTCACTTTATCATTCTCTCGAAATCTGGTTTCACACCTCCCCTTGTTTGATTGCCTTTCCTCCTCTACCTTCTGCTCTCTCACTTCTCGCTCTCTTCCAGTCTGTCCCTTGCCGCCTTGTCCACTCCCTCCTCCCCCTTCGATAGCCCAGAGAATGGTTTCTGGAGTACTTTGTGCAGTTTTTTTCCCCTTCTCCCTCCACTCCTTGACGTACACACTTGGACAGCCTGACCCCTCCGATCATGCCACTGTTTTGTCGCAAACAGCCAACTTTTTTTTAAAACACAAGGCGTTGACTCGAAGTGACAAGCCTGCCACGAATGTTCCAAATGATCTTTCCAGGCAACCTAGCGTACATGATACCTCCAGACTCCTGCAGCCCATTCTGGGGAATTAAGTTCAAAGTTGACGTTAATGCTACGAACAAATGTCACAAAGACTCATCTCCCCATTTTTGCATTTCCCAGAACTTATTTATTCATACGGAGTTCATATTTAGAATCAGTCTGACTAACAGCATTATAGACACAGGACTGTCTACACAGGAGTTATCCATCCAGCTTTAGGCTGAGTATGAGTATATTTTTTTCCAAATTTTGTGTTTGTTTTTCAATGCTTTAGGGATTTTTTTTTTTAAAAAGAGGCACAAATAAGCAAGGTGTTTACCCAGAAAATCTAACCGCAGCGTAAAACGGGTCTTTATTATGTAACAAATTGTATTGTAACAAATGTTAGTTGAGTCTGGTAATGTTGCCGTAAATTTAGTAAGTGCAAAGTGGGCTTTGATCGCCTCGTAAAGGTTTGTAACTGTACGTGTGATAGCTGAGTGACACCGACAGGCAACACAATTTGTCTTGTAGTTAAAGGCTTGTTGAAGATGTTTCGTTTGTTCCCTCTTTTTGAAATTGAAGCGTTTGAGATTTATTTATTTTTTTGTTCCAAAGGCTATTTAATTGTGGCACCTTTCAGTTGGAATCCGAAACACAAATATTTTACTGGTTGGAAAAAAACAATAATTCTACAGTAACGAAAAGTGGTTAAAAATTATTATTTATGGCATGTTTGAAAATGGTCGCGGGCAGCTGTATATATGTTAAAATATTCCGGGCAATTGGCAGTTTTTTTTCCCTCCGAAAAGGTGTGTTAGGGCTCACTGTAACCCCGAAGGTGTCTTAAGATCAATCTCGGTGATTCAGCTGCTTTTGAGTTCTTGTTTCAAGTTAAATCCTACTAAACGTTAATGATTAGTTGTACGGCGGGTGGATCCGGATTTTATGAATCCAGACAATGAATGTAACAGATTCTGTTTGTTTTTTTAAATTACGTTGCAGTTTTACCATTGATCATTTTTATGCCAGACTGTATTCAGGGAGCGAATATTGTTTTGGAATTTTTAAGCTTGTATTAAAACTATTTCGAGGAAAGTCTATGGAAACCTTATTCTGTTTTATAGGTGAAACGGGGTTTAAGGTATTCTGCAAGTTAATACGAATATTATATTGGAATTAATCCAGGGGAGAGAACGAATGCTTTGATAATTGTTGCAGTTGGATTAGGCTGTGCAATGATATGGCAGAAACTAACTATTGCTAATAACACTTGCCCCTCCTTGCCTAGTGAAACATCTTAAAGCTTCACGTAAATGATTACATTTTACAATATTTAATGTATAGTGCATTTTAAGGGGTGTTATTTCTGAAATTGTGCTCTGTACACCCAAGTCCAAGTCATTAATATATATCAAGAAAAGCAGTGGTCCTAGTACCGACCCCTGGGGAACACCACTGTATACCTTCCTCCAGTCCGAAAAACAACCATTCACCATTACTCTGTTTCCTGTCACTTAGCCAATTTCGTATCCATGCTGCCACTATCCCTTTTATTTTAAGGAGTATCCCAAGTGCAGCAACTGTAATATGATATTCAGTTAATATTTTTTCTATATATATATATACATTAGCAGAGACACCCCTTTTCAGGTAAGGAACAGAAATGTGTTGTAGCAGTTTTAATATAACCAGTGAATTGATGTAATATTACAATAGTGACCATATTGGTCAGGCACAGTAAAGCTGTCTGTCTCACTTTCCCTTCATAGCCGTGCGTTGATGTTTCTCTTACTTATAGAATCACAGAACCTTACAGCGCAGGAGGAGGCCATTCGGGCCACTGTGCCTCTGTCGGCTCTTTGAAATGCGATCCAAAAGTTTGATAAAGTGCCACATAATAGGCTTGCCAGCAAAGTTGAAGCCCATGAAATAAAAGGGACAGTGGCAGCATGGATACGAAATTGGCTAAGTGATAGGAAACAGAGTAGTGGTGAATGGTTGGTTGTTTTTCAGACTGGAGGAAGGTACACATTGGCATTCTCCAGGGGTCGGTACCAGGACCACTGCTTTTCTTGATATATATTAATGACTTGGACTTGGGTGTACAGGGCACAATTTTAAAATTTGCAGATGACACAAAACTTGGAAGTATAGTGAACAGTAAGGAGGATAGTGATAGACTTCAAGAGAGCATAAACAGGCTGGTGGAATGGGCGGACACATGTCAGATGAAATTTAACGCAGAAAAGTACAAAGTGATACATTTTGGTAGGAAGAATGAAGAGAGGCAATATAAACTAAAGGATACAATCCTAAAGGGGGTGCATGAACAGAGAGTCCTGGGGTATATGTGCACAAATTGTTGAAGGTGGCAGGGCTGGTTGAGAAAGTGGTTAAAAAAGCACACGGGATCCTGGGCTTCATGAATAGAGGCATAGAGTACAAAAGCAAGGAAGTTATGATGAACCCTGTATAAAACACTGGTTCGGCCTCAACTAGAGTATTGTGTCCAATTCTGGGCACCGCACTTTAGGAAGGATGTGAAGGGTGCAGAAAAGATTTATGAGAATTGTACCAGGGATGAAGGACTTCAGTTACGTGGATAGACTGGAGAAGCTGGGGTTGTTCTCCTTAGAGCAGAGAAGGTTGAGAGGAGATTTGATAGAGGTGCTCAAAATCATGAGGGGTCTAGATAGAGAGAAACTATTCCTGTTGGCGGAAAGGTCGAGAACCAGAGGACACAGATTTAAGGTGATTGGCAAAAGAACCAAAGACGATATGAGGAAAAACTTTTTTACGCAGCGAGTGGTTAGGATCTGGAATGCACTGCCTGAGAGGGTAGTGAAGGTAGGCTCAATCGCAGCTTTCAAAAGGGAGTTGGATAAGTACCTGAAGGAAAAAAAATGCAGGTCTACGGGGCAAGGGCGGGGGAGCGGGACTAGCTGCAGTGCTCTTGCAGAGAGCTGGCACGGGCTCGATGGGCCGAATGGCCTCCTTCTGTGCTGTAACCATTCTATGATTCTAGTCCCACACCCCCCTGTTCTTTCCCCATAGCCCTGCAAATGTTTCCTTTTCAAGTATTTCTCCAATTCCCTTTTGAAAGTTACTATTGAATCTGCTTCCAGCACCCTTTCAGGCAGCGCATTCCAGATCATAACAACTCGCTGCATAAAACAGAATCCTCCTCATCACCTCTCTGGTTCTTTTGCCAATTATCTTAGATCTGTATCCTCTGGTTACTCACCCTCCTACCAGTGGAAGCAGTTTCTTCCATTTATCAAAACCCCCTCGTAATTTTGTAAGCGGCTTATTTGTCGTACTTTAGTCTAATTTATCTTGCAGTCTGATCATCTTCTTTTCCATCTCTCAGCTCTGGTCTCACCTCACCTACCGATATTCAAGAAGGATATGCTGCTAGTGTTAGATGAAGTATTGGGAAGAGGCTCGTGTGGACCATAAGCACCGGCATAGACCAGTTGGGCCGAATCTGTGCTGTAGACTCTGTAATTCTACATAATTCAAGTTTGTCTTATTACATACTTGTGAGGAGCCTTTGACTTTCCTAACTTATCTGCATTACGTCTCCTGTTCTCATTCTGCCAGGACAGCTACGCAGTGGCAACTGAAACGATATAGACAGTATGCAACTGTTTGTAATGTGGCATTGTAACTAGTAATCTCACCGCAATAGGTCACAGGATGGCTGTTTATGGAAAATAGGAAAACAGTTGTTGTGCTGGCACAACATGGGCTGCTCTTCTGAGATTGGGTACCGAGACACATTGTTGAGGCAGTGTAGAGGGAGCTACACGCTGTGTCTAATCGCCCTGTAGCTTGACGTGAGAGTGCTTGATGCTGATGTTGGATGAAAATGTGGCCGATTTTCCACTCCCCAGCATTAACACCCCTGACCGTGACGAGCACCAAGAAAACTGAAGCAACATTTTGGCGTGTCTTTGCATGGTTGGCAAGATGGTGGGGGGGGGGGGGGGGGTGCTTGTTTCTGTGGTTCCCTCACACACTTGAGTTCCCGATTTTAATCTGAGGGGGAATAGATCAGAGACGAGATAACTCCTCATAGAGAGAACATAAGAACATAAGAACATAAGAAATAGGAGCAGGAGTAGGCCAATTGGCCCCTCGAGCCTGCTCCGCCATTCAATAAGATCATGGCTGATCTGATCCTAACCGCCAATCCACTATGACAGGACTATCTCCTGAATCTAACAGAATTAGACACACGAAACAGGAGCAGGATCAGGCTACACGGCCCCTGGGCCCGCTCCGCTACCCACAGGGCCATGACCGATCCGCACCTAGACTCATGTCCAAATTCCTGCCCGCTCCCTGTAACCCTTAATTCCCTTTTCTTCTAGGAAACTGTCTATTTCTGTTTTAAATTTATGTAATGATGTAGCTTCGACAGCTTTTTGGGGCAGCATATTCCATGGACCTACCACCCTCTGAGTGAAGTAGTTCCTCCTCATCTCAGTTTTGAAAGAGCAGCCCCTTATTCTAAGACTATGCCCCCTAGTTCTAGTTTCACCCATCATCTGGAACATCCTCCCCGCATCCACCCGATCCAACCCCTTCACAATCTTATATGTTTCAATAAGATCGCCTCTCATTCTTCTGAACTCCAATGAGTAGAGTCCCAATCTACTCAACCTCTCCTCATATGTCCATCCCCTCGTGTGAGTGTGGGTAGTGTGAGCTATGGGGGTGGTTTGTGGTGGATGGACGGTATGTGGCCACCAGATGGAGACAAAGCCCCCCTCTCACTCCAATTCAGGTGAAGGCCACACCCACCTCCAACACACCTGAGGCAAATCTACCCATTAGCTCAGGAGTTCAAAAGGCAAACTAGTGCATCCCTTCAGGGCCAGTTCCTGAGGAGAAAGCCAGGCCAAGGCGGCGGCGGCGGCGGCGGCGGCGGCGGCGGCGGCGGCGGCTGCTGCTGCTGCTGCTGCTGCTGCTGCTGCTGCTGCTGCTGCTGCTGCTGCTGCTGCTGCTGCGGCGGCGGCTGCGGCTGCTGCTGCTGCGGCTGCGGCTGCTGCGGCTGCTGCTGCTGCTGCCCAGCTTGCAGCAGCCACAGAGAGGTCTGCTGTTGAACCTGGGTGGAATATTGTTTAGTTCTGCAAGCCTGATGTGATCCCTGGACCGGCTGAGAAAGATCCAGTGGTAAAGTAACCCTGGCTTATTGTTTTTGGAGAAAACTGATTTAAGGACTGCCTTCCTAATCACCCGGGGCGGGTGATGGTTTTGTTCTTCATTTTTCTTTTTGAACGTCATGTGTTTTTTGGATTTTGCCAGACGTGAACCTTTTTTCCTGTTTTCTAAAAATAAAACAGAGCTAACTGCTGTTTTTCATTTACCAATCTTGTGACTGTGCTTGTGTCCTCCACCCCCCGCATCAACACACCCTCCGGTCTAGGTGGTGGTTGATTACAGAATAGCATTGACACCAGCCTTGGAGCAGGCTGAGTGCCAGCCTACTTGGCCAAGCACTGGGTTGTTGCAGAGGAGGACCCTCAGCTGAGGAAAGAATATGCCTGGAATAGCTGCCAATGCTCTCCAGTGGGAGATTGGCAGAACATCTGGAGATATGGAGTGAACAGCTAAAAGTGTCTATTTGACCCATTTCTACAGGACTTTTTGGTCACCTGTTCTAACATCTCCTTCTTTGGCTCAGAGTCAATTTGTGTCTGATTTTGTGTCTGATTATGCTCCTGTGAAGCACCTTGGGACATTTTGCTACCCTAAAGGCCCTATATAAATGCAAGTTGTTGTTTCTGCCGAACTGCTACCGAAGCTACAACATGCGGGGACCGTACATTTTAAAAAATGTGTTAAGCTGCCTCAATCTAGGCTGACACTCCCGGTGCTGAGGGAGTGCTGCACTGTCGGAGGTGCCGTCTTTCAGATGAGACGTTAAACCGAGGCTCCGTCTGCTCTCTCAGGTGGACGTAAAAGATCCCACGGCCGCTATTTCGAAGAAGAGCAGAGGGAGTTCTCCCCGGTGTCCTGGGCCAATATTTATCCCTCAATCAACATCACTAAAACTGATTATCTGGTCATTATTACATTGCTATTTGTGGGAGCTTGCTTTGTGCAAATTGGCTGCTGCGTTTCCCACATTACAACAGTGACTACACTTCAAAAGTACTTCATTGGCTGTAAAGCCCTTTGCCACGTCCGGTGGCCATGAAAGGCGCTATAGAAATGCAGGTCTTTCCTTCTCAACAGCTTATTGGGATATATATTACATAATAATGCTTTTGTATACAGTTTATATAATAATACACTTTCTATATATTGCATGCAGTTAATTGGCTGGGAGTGTACATCATGACAGCAGTAAATTGGATCAGTTTAATCAACAAAGGAAGATAAGCTTATTGAGTTGCACAGATATCAAACTGTGAGATTGTGTCACAGCCTGTAGCGCACATTCCCAGGCACCCGTTAATCAACATTACATTCCAATCTGTTTTTTACGCTCATGTTTGCCTGTTCAAGTTCAGCATGTTTTGTTCTGGCATAGAGTCAATACTTTGGGGGAAGAGGGAAAGAAACAGAGTATTTAAGGGGAAGCTAGATAAGTACATGTGGGAGAAAAGGAATAGAAGGATATGTTGATGGGGTGAGATGAAGTAAGGAGGGAGGAGGCTCGTGTGGAGCATAAACACTGGCACAGACCTGCTGAGCCGAATGGCCTGTTTCTGTTCCGTAAAATTCTATGTAAAGTTCAAAGAGTTATTTTCTTCTGTAGAGAAGCTGAGGTTTGTTATTCAACATATTTTCAATAGAAATTTTTTCTCTCTCCCTCCTCCCCATAGGTATTGGCTGTATGCCAGAGAACAGTCCCAGAGGTGTCTTTGGCCCTCCAATATCTCACTCTGTGGGAAGCTAAACAAGCAGTGCCAGTGGGCTACTTGCTGGCGGGGGGCGGGGGACATCACAGCTGAGCCCAATCCTACCCTTACCCAACATCCACACATGCACTCTCCAGCATAGGTCAGAATAACAATAATACTCGTATAGCAAATATGAAATTGTCCAAATGTCTTGAAGTGCTTCGCACATTGAATTTGTTTTTGGAGTAGACTGACTTCAGTTGTTACATTTTCTTTTCTTCCTAAACTGACATAAGGTTTTTTTTTCTTATTTTTCACCTCTCCCAGGAGATTGCATGGCTGGTGGATAGCTGGAGTTGGGGAGAGGGTGATGGTGTGCACCTGAGAACTCATTTTTAGTGTGAAAGCAAGTCATCCTCGGTTCCGAGGGACTGCCTAAGAGAGAGATGGTGTGTACAGGAAAAGTTCTGATATCCGGCACCGACGGGACCGAGCTGCTGCCGATCTATCAAAACTTCCGGACAGACCAGCGCTAATGTTGAAGGATACGGAGGTTTTCATCTCCGTATCTGACAACAAACACTGTTGCTTAGCAACAGCTTGTAAACACTCAGCCCGTACCTTGGAAGCGTCTCTGAAGCTGTTGCTAAGCTACAGAGATGCTTTCCAGAGCCTGACTGTTAAAAAAATGCTAGGAGAAGAAAAAAAACCTAACCAAAATGGCTGCTGATTTCTGCCGTTAGATTGAGGTTTCCGGGCATACACCTCCGGATAAACCAAAGTTTCCTGTATAATTCGCACCATGACAGTACAGGACAGACTCTATATACCAGCTGGTCTTTTCCAGTCCTCCATCTTTGCATATTTGTGTCATGTAGGTAACATGGCAGCTATTATGCCTCAGCAAGGATACTGTATTGTGGTGGTTGTGTTACTGGACTAGTAATCCAGAGGCCTGGACTAATTATCGAGAGGATGCAAGTTCAAATCCCGCCATGACAGTTTGAGAATTTCCATTCAGTTTAAAATATGTAGAAATTTTTAAAAAGCTGGTACTGCACAACAAAAGTGACCATGAAGCTGTCGGATTGTCGTAAAATAATCCAACTGGTTCACTAACGTCCTGTAGGGAAGGAAACCTGCCATCCTTGCCCGGTCTCGCCTATATGTGACTCCAGTCCCACACCAAAGTGGTTGACTCTTAACTGCCCTCTAAAGTTGTATCAGTTAGTGACGGACAATAAATGTGGGCCTTGCCAGCGACGCCCACATCCGGGAATGAATAAAAAATGATAATGCATGTATTAAATACACGCAGATGTGTCATACCCCCAGTAACACAAAATACATTATAAGCAGTGTCTGTTTGGCTCCGTGGTAGCTGTTATGCTCCACTGTCTTCTGAGTTACATCATTAAATAAATTTAAAGCAGAAATAGATAGTTTCCTAGAAGTAAAGGGAATTAAGGGTTACGGGGAGCGGGCAGGAAATTGGACATGAGTCTAGGTTCGGAATGGTCATGGCCCTGTGGGTAGTGGAGCGGGCCCAGGGGCCGTGTAGCCTGGTTCTGCTCCTACTTGTGTTCTAATTCTGTGTTAGATTTCAGGAGATGGTTTTATTCCTGTTCCTGGCTGGGGTGGAGATCGCCTTTACAGAAGGTAAGTACTGTAGAAAATACAGGGACAGAGTGATCTCCTGGACGAGTTTCGATTGCCTAGATGGGTCGGAGAGGAATTTCCCAGATTTTTTTCTCCCAAATTGGCCATTGGGTTTTTTATCTGGTTTTTCGCCTCTCCCGGGAGATCACATGGGTTCGGGTGGGATGGAGAGTGATAGTAGATTTGAGGTTAGGATCAGATCAGCCATGATTTTATTGAATGGTGGAGCGGGCTCGAGGGGCCGATTGGCCTACTCCTGCTCCTATTTCTTATGTTCTTCTGAGTCAGAAGGTTGTGGGCTCAAGCCCACCACCAGGACTGCGGGACATAATCTAGGCTGAGGGAATCCTCCATTGTTGGAGGTGCCGTCTTTCTGATGAGATGTTTAGCCGAGGCCTGGCTAGGTGGATGTAAACGATCCTACGACATGATTCAAAGAGTAATTCTCCAGGTGTCTTGGATAACATTCATCTCTCAACCAACACCACCAAAAACCAGATGATCTGCTCATTTATCTCATTGTGGCACCTTGCTGTGCGACAATTGGCTGCTGTGTTTGCCTACGAAACAACACTGAGCGTGAAAGGCGCAACATAAATGCTAGTTCTTTCTCTTTATTATTAAATGCAGTGTGACGTAAGAAAACTACGAGGCACTTGGTCTGAGTATTAAACAAGGCTTTAATCAACTGGTTTTCAACATGGAGATCTAGTTGTGTCCTTCACTAGTTCCTGTTAAAGAATGTCCTGAGCAAGCTGGGCCCATGCCTGAGTATTTATACTCTCCCTGGACAGCGCCACCAGCAGGCCGCCCAGTATCATTTCATAAGTCATTTCCACATGATTCATGTCATTGTATATACTGAACATGTTACATGCACAGCATGTTATTTCTACTCTATAAGAAGAGATATGTATAGCATCCATTTTGTCTGTCACATGCAAGACGTCACACTTTGTCACAGATCTTAATAAAAGAGAAAGAAATCCACTCAATGTAGGGTCTTCTGACTTGCAGCCTGTTCCAGGGGTAGGGTGGGGTGGAGTGCCAGGCGGGCACGTTACCTTGGAAACGCAGGCAGGTCAGGGAACGAGCAGAGCTCGGGTGAAGCAGACAAGTGCAGCATTAGGCAGTTGGGTAACCAGGATTTTCCAACAATTAAACTCTGATTGATAGGTTCATTTAAAAAAAAAAATATTCAGTCACGGGATGTGGGTGTCACTGGCCAGGCCAGCGTTTAGTGCCCATCCCTAACTGCCCCTTGAGAAGGTGGTGGTGAGCCGCCTTCTTGAACAGCTGCAGTCCGTATGTCGGAGGTGCTCCCACAGTGCTGTTAGGGAGGGAGTTGCTATTTTTTTTGACCCAACGACAATGAAGGAACGACAGTGATATATGTCCCAAGTCGGGATGGTGTGTGATTTAGAGAGAACTTGGGCACTGATGGGGTTCCTATAAGCCTGCTGCCCTTCTCCTAGGTGGTAGAGGTCGTGGGTTTGGGAGTACAGTATATTTGAATATTGGCATTCAAATAATACGATCTTTAAAATTCACTGAACACTGCAGACTTTGATATATATCTCATTAGAAGGGCAACACTTTAAATGAGGCAGCGCTCTCTCAGTACAGCACTGGAGTGTCAGCCTAGATTATTTGCTTAAGTCTTGGGATGGAGCTTGCACCTCAACCATCTGACACGGAGGTGAAAGTGATGCCAAATGAGTTAGAGGTACACGAACAAAGATAAATGGTGTCATTAGACAATAACCACAGGAGCTTTATAATCCAGTAATACACTCTGTGCCATTCTATAATACATAGTGGGCTATTACAACACCAAGTAACAAGGGAGTCCCAGGTGGGCAGAGGAAACGCTTCAAGGACACCCTCAAAGCCTCCTTGGAAAAACTGCAACATCCCCACCGACACCTGGGAATCCCTGGCCCAAGACCGCACAAAGTGGAGGAGAAGCATCTGGGAAGGCGCCGAACACCTCGAGTCTCTTCGCCGGGAGCAAGCGGAAGCAGCGGAAGGAGTGCACGTCAACCCAAGCACCCCACCCACCCGCCCCCTTCAACCACTGTCTGCCCCACCTGTGACAGAGACTGTAGGTCCCGCATTGGACTCATCAGTCACCTGAGAACTCATCTTTAATGTGAAAGCAAGTCATCCTCGGTTCCGAGGGACTGCCTAAGAAGAAGTAACAAGAGTATAATTGTATAATAAGTACCAGAATACCAGTATCATGTAGTATATTATTTTGTATTACCAGCGTATCTCCTGTAATACCAGCGTAACACCATTTAATTGGTATCTTTGTACGTGTATCTTTAACTTGTTTGGCATCACTTTCACCTCCGTGTCAGATGGCTGAGGTTCAAGCTCTATCCCAAGACTTAAGCAAATAATCTGCAATTATATAGGGCCCTGGTGAGATCACACCTGGAGTATTGTGTACAGTTTTGGTCTCCTTACCTAAGGAAGGATATACTTGCCATAGAGGGAGTGCAACGAAGGTTCACGCGACTGGTTCCTGGGATTGGGGGGTGGGGGGGATTGTCCTATGAGGAGAGATTGAGTAGACTCGGCCTATATTCTTTAGAGTTTAGAAGAATGAGAGGCGATCTCATTGAAACATACAAAATCCTTACAGGGCTTGACAGGGTAGATGCAGGGAGGATGTTTCCCCTGGCTGGGGAGTCTAGAACCAGGGGTCACAGTCTCAGAATAAGGGGTCGGCCATTTAGGACTGAGATGAGGAGAAATTTCTTCACTCAGAGGGTGGTGAATCTTTGAAATTCTCTACCCCAGAGGGCTGTGGAGGCTCAGTCGTTGAGTATATTCAAGACAGAGATCGATAGATTTTTGAATATTAAGGGAATCAAGGGATATGGGGATAGTTCAGGAAAGTGGAGATGAGGTAGAAGATCAGCCATGATCTTATGAAATGGCGGAGCAGGCTCGAGGGGCTGAATGGCCTACTCCTGCTCCTAATTATTATGCTCTTATGTTGCTTCTGGGCCAGCAGCAAAGGAGCAGGTTATGACAGGGCAGGACGTGATCAGTGGGGCACGTGTTGAGGCCCGTTGGAGAGAGGGAGGTACCCATGAGGGAGGGGCAGGCGGGCATGGGGAATGGGAGCACCAGCAGTTAGGGATTGAGGCGAAGCTGGCAACAAGTGGAGCACAGGCGAGCACAGGTGGGAAGCTATGGATGTGTTCTGTGTCTCTACATTCTCACAGACAAAAATGGTTGATACAGACATACCGGTAGATCAACAGCAACATCTTGCATTTGTGTAGCGACTTTAACATGGTAAAACATCCCAAGGCGCTTCACAGGAGTGATTAGTGATGTAAGAAATCTACTAGGCACTTGGTCTAAGCGTTAAACAAAGCTTTAATCAACTGTTTTACAACATGGAGGTCTAGTTGTGTCCTTCACTGGTTCCTGTTAAAGAATGTCCTGAGCAAGCTGGGCCCATGCCCGAGTATTTATACTCTCCCTGGACAGCGCCGCCAGCAGGCCGCCCAGTATTACATCATAAGTCATTTCCACATGAATGACAAGATTCATGTCAATTAGGATACAAAAATTTGACACCGAGCCACACAAAGAGATATTAGGACAGGTGACCAATAACTTGGTCAAAGAAAGAAGAAGAAAGAAAGACTTGCATTTCTATAGCGCCTTTCACGACCACCGGACGTCTCAAAGTGCTTCACAGCCAATAAAGTACTTTTTTGAAGTGGCTTCACTGTTGTAATGTAGGAAAAGAGGTAGGTTTTAAGGAGCATCTTAAAGGAGGAGAGAGAGAGGTGGAGAGGTTTAGGGCGGGAATTCCAGAGCTTAGGGCCCAGGCAGCTGAAGGCACGGCCGCCAATGGTGGAGCGATGGAAATCGGGGATGCGCGAGAGATCTTGGAGGGTTGTAGGGCTGGAGGAGGTTACAGAGATAGGATGGGGCGAGGGCCATGGAGGGATTTGAACACAAGGGTTAGAATTTTAAATTTGAGGCTTTGCCGGACTGGGAGCCAATGTAGATCAGCGAGCCCAGGGATGCTGGGTGAACAGGACTTGATGCGCGTTAGCTGGGAGGGTGGAGAGAGGTGTGGATTAGGATTTTGAGAGAGGTAGGGCCAGAGGTAGGTGTTGTTATGGAGGTGGAATAAAACGGTAATGGATGTGGGGAAGGAAGCTCATCTCATAGCTGGGCAGTGACATGAATCAGTCATTCATGAAAGAAAGACTTGTGAAGTGATGCTGAGTGGCCTGTGGGTGGCGCTGTCCAGGGAGAGTATAAATACTCGGGCACGGGCCCAGCTTGCGCAGGACATTCTTAACAGGAACTAGTGAAGGACACAACTAGACCTCCATGTTGTAAAACAGTTGATTTAAGCTTTGTTTAATGCTTAGACCAAGTGCCTAGTAGTTTTCTTACGTCAGGCAGTTCAATAAAGCTCAACACCTCTTAGCTTGAAAAAGCAAATGGAGATGTTGATAGAGTCAAGGCCAGAGGTGTTGACTCTATACCTCCAGATGGTATTGCTCAGGGGAGCATTTAAATAGTAAAGGGGTGGTTTCAAGGATGGGTTTCTGGTTACACCCAAGGTGACTGTGTAGACAAGGGAGGAGAAATCAATAGATGAGGTGAAGAGGTAGTTTTGCGAGGCTCCACACTCAGTAATGGAAATGAGGCAATAATGTTTGGCCCTCACTTCACTACTTCACTCGCTGCTAATGGGGTTGTGCGCTGAGAGTGGAGGTTCACCAGATTTCCCCCGAAGTGTCTTAGCTGGTGTCAGCATGAGTGGACTCAGGAGAGAGCAGTGCCACAGAGAGCAAGTGCAAACGAAAGACTCTGAAGCAGGACAGGGTGGTTGACGGTATCTAAAGCAGCCTAGAACTTGACGTTGAGGAGAGATAATGAGCCCCGGGCACAATTGCCCAGGACGTCGTTTTGTGACTTTGGACTCAGCGCTGTGGATGGAGTAGAAGAAGGATTCCGAGGTCTTAAACCGGGAGAGGTGGGAGTATAGTTGCAAGGCAACTACATTGAACAGAACTTTAGGAAGGAAGGGCAGGTTGGAAATGGGAGCAGTAATTGGTGAGAAATGAAGACTTGAGGGTGATGAACACGATTTTGAAGGAGATAGGGACAATGTCAGTGGGTAAACACAGGCTAGTACACAGTATAGTATTGTATGAAAATTAAAATGCATGCATTTTTTTTTGCGACGCAGTTCATCATCCTGATTAGTGGGCCTGATCGCTATCAATGCTCTGTGTTGGAAAATGTTCCTTTGAGAATTGGTTGAGGACAGAATCAGGCTTGGCAACGATGCTCCCTATGGTGGAATCTCCTGCAGTTACTCACTGCCAAGGTACGCAGATGAAGAATGCAGCTAAGGCAAGGTACTACAGAGGGTCCTGGTGTCTGTAGGTTAATACCCAAACTATTGCCTCTGGATCAAATCCCCTGGTAATTACATAGAATTACAGCACAGAAACAGACCATTCGGCCCAACTGATCAATGCTGGTGTTTATGCTCCACGCAAGCCTCCTCCCACCCCTCTTCATCCAACCCTATAACTGAATACAAGCTAGTCTTTCTGGCTGATATGGTTTAGTGCTACACTAATGATGCCTTTCCTTACTGACCAGCCAAAAAATATTTCAGTGTCACACTGGAAAAAAAAAGTATATAGAAAGAAAGGCAGTCATTGGCAATGTGGAGGAAAATGTCCCAGAAATAGAAACTACCAAATCCATAATGTCTGCAGCTTCTTAATTGACCTCTGTATGAACTCGCCCAGTGTTTACTTAACAGCACTTAGACTTTGTAGGCTTATGGGGAGACACATATCTGCGCTTTGGCCAAAGAATAACATTAGCGGAGGGGAGATCCTGGGGTGGTGTGTGGGTGAGTGGAATTGCTACCCCTCTGTGTGATCCTGTCCTTACAAGGAGTGTCTTCTTCTTAGGCAGTCCCTCGGAACCGAGGATGACTTGCTTCCACATTAAAGATGAGTTCTCAGGTGACTGATGAGTCCAATGTGGGACCTACAGTCTCTGTCACAGGTGGGGCAGACGGTGGTTGAAGGGGGCGTGTGGGTGGGGTTCTTGGGTTGACGTGCGCTCCTTGCGCTGCCTGCACTTGGCTTCCGCTTGCTCCCGGCGAAGAGACTCGAGGTGTACATCTTCCACAAGGAGTGTATCTACTGACTTAGCATCATCAAAAGCGCTCAGTTCACTTGTACATTTAAAGTCTTGCCTCCGTCACACTTTTAAAGTGTCACAGTTTATTACAGATGCAAAAACAATTTGGAGAAGAGATGCAATAATTTCATGCCGGATCCTTCTGGGTATCCGACTCGTCTCAGTGGTAGAACTCTCATCTCTGAGTTAAAAGCGCACGACTTCAAGCCCCCACTCTGGAGACTTGTGTACATAATCCAGGCTGTCGCTTCCGTGCAGCGCCGAGGGAGTGCTGCACTGTCAAGGGTGCCGTCTTTCAAATGAGACATTAAACTGGGGCCCTATTCCATTAAACTGCTTTTTTATCATGGGAGGGGGGTGCGGTTTGAGGATGGAATGATTCAATTTCACCGCACAGAAGGAGGCCACTCGACCCATCCGCCCCCCCCCGCCCCGCCGACTCTCTCAAAGAGCTATCCACTTAGTCCCATTTCCTTGCCTTTCCCCCATTCCTTTTCAATTTTTTCTTCTTCAAATATTTATCCACTTCCCTTTTAAAAGCTGTTCTGAATTCTGCTTCCACCAGTGTTTCTGGTTTGACACTCCATGTCCTTGCAATTCTCTGCGGAAATAAATTCTAACTTCTCTCTTCATTGTGATGCTGATGATCTGAAATTTATGCCCTCTAGTTACCAACTCACTCAACAATGGAAATAGTTTTTCTCAATTTAGCTCATCAAGTACCCAAATAATTTTGGGCACCTCTATAAAATTCCCCTTGTCCTCCTCAGTTCTACTGGAAAGAGACCCAATTTTTCTAGTCAGTGCTTGGTGGCATTGGTGGCCGTGCCTTCTGTTGCCTGGGCCCAAAGCTCTGGAATTCCCTGCCTAAACCTCGCCACCTCTCTCTCCTCGTTTAAGACGCTCCTTAAAACCTACCTCTTTGACCAAGCTTTTGGTCACCCGCCCTAATATCTCCTTATGTGGCTTGGTGTCAAATTTTTTGTCTTATAATACTCCTGTGAAGCGCCTTGAGACATTTTACTACGTTAATGCGCTGTATAAATGCAAGTTCTTGTTGTAGCTAAAGATTCTCCTCCTTGGATTATTTTTGTGAAGGCTTCTGCACCCCCTTGATAGCCTTGACCTCCTTTCTAAAGTAGGGTGCCCAAAAGTGGATACGGCATTCTATACAACAGCCTTAAGCAATGGAAAAAATAACACTCTTGCATTTCTATGGCACCATTCATAACCTCAGGACATCCCAAAGCTCTTTCCAGCCAATGAAGTACTATTGAGGTGTAGTTAACAGGCAGTTTTTAGCCTAATCCCTATTTTTATTGCTGAAGTGTGGGATTCCCGACGGCTCCAAACCACGCCAAGTTAGCGAGGCGGACCGTCGGGCTGAAGGGCTTGGAGGGTTCGAGATGTCCGGTGTTCAGGTGAGTGATGGGTGCATGAGTGCAGAGGTAAGTGTGTTTGGTGTGTGTAAAGTAGTATTACTTACCTTTACTTACCTTTACAGCCTTCCTTCCTTCAGGTCTCGGGAGTCCCTCATCTCACCGGCACAGAAAGCAGAATGGCTGCGAGCTTTCAAAAGTTGCAGCATTCAGCTTTCTGTTCTGGAGAGATCTCTAAATCAGCCTGAGAGGAAGGAATTAACTTGGAGTACAGATTGTCAGCTTCAAACAGCTGTCAAACGCTGATATTTCGTCTGTCAAAAGCTTTTGACAGATGAAATGTCAATCTGTGACGTCACTTGTTGCCGGGTAGCTTTTAATTGGCCTGCTGAGCCCGCTGGGCAGGCTCAACCAGGTCAATCAAGTGAAAATCGCGTGGGTTGGCCACAACTCGATGGAGGCGGGACTACAACCCCGAAAGTTGTAGTCCCGCCTCCTACACGCCTCCTGAATGAAAATCCAGCCCAGTGTGTCTGCGGGCTATTTAACTCTGGAGGGAATCCTATCCAATTCTGCCCTGTCTTCATTCCTCGTTCATCCTTTCCAGCAGGGGTCACTGGATAGTCGTAAGGAGTGGGAACCTTAGCTGATTTATTTCCCATGAGACTGAGGCCAACTGGGATGCTCCAACTGTTGGGCACTTCAATTGGCCTGAGGGACTCTGGGTTTGGGAGCGGATTTATCATGCTTGGTTCTCATTCCTGATCACTATCTCCAGTGGAAAGTAACTGCGGATGTTGAGGGTGACGTGGCTGAGCTTGGCTATTGTTGAGAATATAGTTTTGTAATAATATAGACAAAGGCTGCAGTTCTGTGCGTATGTGCCAAGAATGAGTTCTGAAACACGGAATCAAACATTTTGGAGCTTTATTAAAGATTAAATGGAAAAAAAAAGTCTTGAGTTTATATCAGCGCCTTTCACGACCTCAGGACATCCCAAAATGCTTTGCAGCCAATTAACTACTTTTTGAAGCATAGTTGCTGTTGTAATGTAGGAAACGCGGCAGCCAATTTACGCACAGCAAGCTCCCACAAACAGCAATGTGATAATGACCAGGTCATTTGTTTTTAGTGATGTCGGTTGAGGGTTAACTATTGGCCGGGACACCGGGGAGAACTTCCCCCTGCTCCTCTATCGAAACAGTGCCATGGCATCTTTTCCGTCCACCTGAGAGGATTTAACGTCTCATCCGAAAGACGGCACCTCTGACGGTGCAGCACTCCCTCAGTACCGCGCTGGGAGGAGTGTCAGCCTGGATTTTGTGCTCAAGTCTCTGGAGTGAGACTTGAACCCACAACCTTCTGACTCAGAGGCGAGGGTGCTACCCACAGAGCCACAGCTACCAACGGACGTGGGTGAGAGTTGCTTTAATTTTGATCGTTTAGCTTTGTGGCTGGCTGACTTGGCACATCCTCTTTGAGGCTAACTATTCAAAACCCCCGAGTTTCAGAACTGTTTGCCACGGATGGACGGAATTTCAAATCAGCAGAACTCTGGAGAGGGATTCTGAGAAAACCCCAACGAGCCCGAATTGTCTTCAAAAAGCTCAGAGCCTTCGCGCTGACTGGGGAAAGTTGGTGGGGGGGGACAATTTTCAAACTGTCACCCACTTTATTCATGCTGGAAATCGGGGTGGTAGGCAGTTGAAATTTCTTTTTGAAAAGATCCTGCCGATTGACTCGATTTTCAAGCGGACTTTGAAACGTGCGCTTGGAGCTCCCACCCGAAACAGGCGGGGATCTGACTAAAATATTTAAATAGGGGTCCTGCGCTGGTTGTACCAGTGGGGCATAGGAACAAGAGGAGGCCATTCGGCCCCTCAGGCCTGCTCCGCCATTCAATTAGATCACGGCTGATCTGCGACCTCAACTCCATTCCTCCCGCCTTTGCTCCACATCCCTTTTTAACTCTTACCCAACAAAAATCTCTCAATCGCAGTCTTGACAGCTCCAATTGTCCCCCAACATCCACAGAACTTTTCCACACGTTGGTTTTGATCTTGTTAGCAGTGTTTCTAAGGATAAGGAGTAAGCCATTTAGGACTGAGATGAGGAGGAATTTCTTCACCCAGAGAGTGGTGAACCTGTGGAATTCTCTACCACAGAAGGCAGTTGAGGCGCCTTTTTCATTAAATATATTCAAGAAGGAGTTGGATATATTTCTTAAGGCTAAAGGGATCAAGGGATATGGAGAGAAGGCAGGGACAGAGTACTGAATTTGGATGATCAGCCATGATCACATTGAATGGCGGAGCGGGCTCGAGGGGCCGAATGGCCTACTCCTGCTCCTATCTTCTATGTTTCGATATTTCCCTGGCCCTCCAGCTTCACAGGGACCCCCCTGGACCCACTGGTGATCCTGGTGAAAGGGTAAGCCAGTTCCTGCTCCACGGAGAATCTGTTCTTCGCGGACCTGCAGAGGCTTGTGCCCTGGTCTCAAGCTGACCCGCCCCGGGGGGGCGAGTTCGAGCCTGAGGCCCATTTTACACCCCGCCCGGTTTCACTCCGCAACCAAACAAACCCCGCACCCTGACCCGAATCCCCCTCCTCTGAAGGGAAATAACACCTGCAGAAAGAAAACCAGTTTGGCACCGAGCTTCTCTGTTAATTTGTTCACCAAATACTTTCTTCTGGAAAGCTAGGCTCTCCCCCTTCCTGCAGGCTTAATGTTAATCTGTAACACAGAGTTCAGAGTTCCTACTGATATTCCACATTGCAGAACTGAAACTGCAGTCTCCCATTTTGTTGCACTGCAGTCAGGTTTTATATGCCAAATATCCAGTTTCATATGTGCTAGCCTGTCAAGGTTTCAACTGGTAGTTTTTCCTCTGTGTGGAAAAAGTGCTTCCTGATTTCGCCCCTGAACGTCCTAGCTCTAATTTTAAGATGTTGTCCCCCTTGTTCTCGATTTCCTTACCACAGCAACTAGTTTATCCGTATCTACCCTATCGAATCCTTTTTAATATTTTAATCACCCATCCCTCAATCTCCTACGCTCCAAGGAACCCAAGGTTAAGCAATCTGTCCCCACAATTTAACCCTTTTAGCCCCGGTATAGTTTCTGATCCCACTGGTGCCGTGTGCTGAGCGGCTTGTGTGCCTTGTGTGCAGTTTTGGTCGCCAAAATTTGAGGAAGAATGTTCTTGCCATGGAGGGAGTGCAGCGAAGATTCACCAGACTGATATCTGGGATGGCAGGAATGATGTATGAGGAGAGATTGGGTCGATTGGCCTTATACTCGCTGGAGTTTAGAAGAATGAAAGGGGACCTCATTGAAACTTATAAAATTCTAACAGGACTAGACAGACTAGATGCAGGAAGGATGTTCCCGATGGCGGGGGAGTCCAGAACCAGGGGTCACAGTCTAAGGATAAGGGGTAAGCCATTTAGGACTGAGATGAGGAGGAATTTCTTCACCCAGAGAGTGGTGAACCTGTGGAATTCTCTACCACAGAAGGCAGTGGAGGCCAATTCATTAAATATATTCAAGAAGGAGTTAGATAGATTTCTTAATGCTAAAGGGATCAAGGGATATGGGGAGAAAGCAGGGACAGGGTACTGAGTTTGGTTGATCAGCCATGATCTCATTGAATGGCGGAGCGGGCTCGAGGGGCCGAATGGCCTACTCCTGCTCCTATCTTCTATGTTTCTATGTTTAACCAGAAATAATGCTCCTGGCCCCACAAAAACCTTCAGGCCCACTGCTGGCTGCTCGCTGACACCTCACCCCCTCCGATTACCTTTTTTTTCGCTCCCCCCCTCCTCCACTCCGTTTTGTGGCTTGATTTCCGGCTCTGCTCCACGGAGGAGCTGCTGGATTCCCCGTGTCGTTCCCCTGCCCCCCCCCATACCCCCCGCCCCAGCAACCATCTGTCTGCGCTCGCTGAACGCTGGCTGCTGGCCCAGAAGATTCTGATGAGGCGCACGACCATGGAAATGGTTCGGGCCTCTCGCTGGACCCATCACCCCACCCACTGCCCCTGATACCTGTGGGAATGATTTTATACTCTCCATATTTTACTTATGAGCGCAGACGATACATGTATTATCGGTCACGGTGGTAACAAGTGTTAATATGAGGGTTGCCGTCATTGATTACAGATGATTCCGGGTAACAACAACAACAACTAGTATTTATATAGCGCCTTTAAAGTAGTAAAATGTCCCAAGGCGTTGCACAGGAGTATTAAAAGACAAAATATTTGACACCAAGCCGCATAAGGAGAAATTAGGGTAGGTTTTAAGGAGCGTCTTAATGGAGGAGAGAGAGGTAGCGAGGCGGAGAGGTTTAGGGAGGGAATTACAGAGCTTAGGGCCCAGGCAACAGAAGGCACGGCCACCAAAGGTTGAGCAATTATAATCAGGGATGCTCAAGAGGGCAGAATTAGAGGAATGCAAATATCTCGGGGGGTCGTGGGGCTGAAGGAGATTACAGAGATAGGAAGGGGGGCGAGGCCATGGAGGGATTTGAAAACAAAGATGAGAATTTTGAAATCGAGGCATTGCTTAACGCAGAGCCAGTGTAGGTCAGCGAGCACAGGGGTGATGGGCGAACGGGACTTGGTGCGAGTTAGGACACAGGCAGCTGAGTTTTGGATGACCTGAAGTTTACGTAGGGTGGAATGTGGGAGGCCAGCCAGGAGTGCGTTGGAATAGTCAAGTCTGGAGGTAACAAAGGCATGGATGAGGGTTTCAGCAGCGGATGAGCTGAGGCAAGGGCGGAGACGGGCGATGTTACGGAGGTGGAAGTAGGCGGTCTTAGTTATGCTGCCGATATGTGGTTGGAAGCTCATTTCAGGGTCAAATATGACACCAAGGTTGCGAATAGTGTGGTTCAGCCTCAGACAGATGTTAGGGAGAGGGATGGAGTCGGTGGCGAGGGAACGGAGTTTGTGGCGGGGACCGAGAACAATGGCTTCGGTCTTCCCAATATTTAATTGGAGAAAATTTCTGCTCATCCAGAACTGGATGTTGGACAAGCAGTCTGACAATTTAGAGACCGTGGAGGGGTCGAGAGAGGCGGTGGTGAGGCAGAGCTGGGTGTCGTCAGCGTACATGTGGAAACTGACGCTGTGTTTTCGGATGATGTCGCCAAGGGGCAGCATGTAGATGAGAAACAGAAGGGGGGGCGAGGATAGATCCTCCTTCTGTGTTGTTTGATTCTGTTTGCCTGATACAGACTGCATCGTCTCCCCGTGGGGCCACTTCCTGCTTTCCTTTTGCGAGGTAACCTATGCACAGGGCTCAGGACCCTCTGAAAGGAGTGGATAAAATCAACTAAAGCCATGCAGTTTACGAGCACAGTAAGCTTCCCACTGCTAAAGCCATGCAGTTTGCTAGCACCAAGCTATAGTAGGCTTCCCACTGCTGTCTAGCAAGGCCTATCCTATCCTAAATTATACAATATATTGAAAGGGGAAAGAAATCTAGGTGGCATACCTTGTATTCAAAGTACTTCCCCATTATACGCTAAAAAAATATACTCGGTAAATTATTCTTTGTGTTTTTAAATAGCTCCAAGAGTCTATTAATCAATCCCGTGCTCCCTGCGAGGGGTTGTACTTGAACTGCAGGGAGCTTTGATTTACATTTACCCCATTTCCTACATTACAACAGTGACTACACTTCAACAGTACTTCATTGGCTGTAAAGCGCTTTGGGATGTCCGGTGGTCGTGAAAGGCGCTATATAAATGCAAGTCTTTCTTTTCATTCTGTACCCAACCTTGCAGTGCTTGGAGGGGCAGTATAGAGGGGGTTTCAGTCTAAATCCATCTAACTCGTGCCGTCTAACTAGGTGTCAGCTGAGGCTCAGTGGGTAGCACTGTCGCCTCGGAGTCAGAAGGTTGTGGGTTCAAGTCCCACTCCAGAGACTTGTGCACATGAAGCTAGACTGACACTCTGGTACAGTACTGAGGGAGTGCTGCACTGTTGGGGGTGCCATCTTTCGGATGAGACGTTAAACCGAGGCCCTCTCAGGTGGACGTAAAAGATCCCATGGCGCTATTTCGATAGAAGAGCAGGGGAATTCCCCCTGGTGTCCTGGCCAATATTTATCCCTTAACAAAAAAAACAGGTGATCTGGTCATTATCACATTGCTGTTTGTGGGAGCTTGCTGTGTGCAAATTGGCTGCCGTGTTTCCCACTATAAAAACAGTGACTACACTTCAAAAAGTAATTCATTGGCTGTAGAGCGCTTTGAGATGTCCAGTGGTTGTGAAAGGCGCGGCTGAGACCCAACTCCACATGCACCTTCAATCAGGGGGAAGCATGGACAGGGTTCACCAGGAAGATAAAACCCTGGCTGGTTTCCAACCCTGAGTCACACAGGTCGCTTGCAGCCACCCAAGAGCGAACCCCAGGCGAGATCCGCTCACTCCGCACGGATTAAACCCGGAGCCTCCTGGTTTTATGGGTCGGTGTGTTTACCCAGTGTAATGTATTATCACTCTGATGTAAGAAAACTACTAGGCACTTGGTCTGAGTATTAAACAAAGCTTTAATCAACTGTTTTTCAACATGGAGATCTAGTTGTGTCCTTCACTAGTTCTTGTTAAAGAATGTCCTGAGCAAGCTGGGCCCGTGCCCGAGTATTTATACTCTCCCTGGACAGCGCCACCAGCAGGCCGCCCCAGTGTTATTACATAAGTCATTTTCACATGAATGACAAGATTCATGTCACTCACGGTTTGTCAATGTTCCGTAGACATCTGGCCCAATCTCCGTCAGAAAAATTGCTTTCTTCCGTTCACAAATTACTTTATTTTGAGCTTGAGCATTCTCATCTGCATCTTCGGTCTCAATAATGTTATTGGCCTTAAAAAACATCTCCATCCGCTCAATGTCAGAACTGAATGGTTCGCGAGCTCGGTCGTACATGCCGAGGCTTCCGATGAATCCCGTAGGCGCGACCATGATTGTCCCGATCCCGTCGAACAGTGACTCAGCCCGCTCTCTGTGTACCTTAAACTTTTCCACTCCATGATTCAACACTGTGTTCTTCCATGATCCCTAAAAATGGCTTTGGGATCCCATTCTCGTCGCCAAAAATGTAATATATGTGGGTAGAACAAATGAAGGACAGAGACAGGATGAGTTGCTAGTCCATGTGCTTGCTTTACTCGGCCAGAGCGAACTGAGCATGCTCATACTAAACCATGTGACAAACCATGTGATAATACATTACACCCATGAGGGAGCTCAATAATTTGTGACAGCAGTTTGTTAAATTCCATGGCGGCTCTCCTGCTCTTCCATTATAACCAGACTGATACCTGGGATGGCAGGCATGACGTATGAGGAGATATTGGGTCGATTGGGCTTATATTCGCTGGAGTTCAGAAGAATGAGAGGGGATCTCATTGAAACTTATAAAATTCTAGACAGACTAGATGCAGGAAGGATGTTCCCGATGGCGGGGGAGTCCAGAACCAGGGGTCACAGTCTAAGGATAAGGGGTAGGCCATTTAGGACAGAGATGAGGAGGAATTTCTTCACCCAGAGAGTGGTGAACCTGCCGAATTCTCTACCACAGAAGACAGTGGAGGCCAAATCATTAAATATATTCAAGAAGGAGTTAGATATATTTCTTAATGCTAAATGGATCAAGGGATATGGGGAGAAAGCAGGGACAGGGTACTGAATTTGGATGATCAGCCATGATCTCATTAAATGGCAGAGCAGGCTCAAGGGGCCGAATGGCCTACTCCTGCTCCTATCTTCTATGTTTCTATGTTTCTATAACTTCCCCTGGAGACCAGCGGAATCCCCAGGCCCTTAACTTTGGAAAGCCCTCCCTAAACCTCTCCACCTCTCTTTCCTCTCTTTCCCACATTACAACAGTGACCACACTCCAAAAGTACTTCATTGGCTGTAAAGCATTTTGAGACACCCGGTGGTCGTGAGAGGCGCTGTAGAAATGCAAGTCTTTCTTCCTTTAAGTCGCTTCTTAAAACCTACCTCTTTGGCAAAGCTTTTGTTCATCGGTCCTAATATCTCTTTAGGTGGCTCGGTGTCAACTTTTGTCCGGTAACGTTCCTGTGAAGTGCCTTGGGGAACGTTTTGCGATGTTAAAGGCGCTATATAAATGCCAGTTGTTGTTTTCCCGCTGGAGTTAGGATGGGAGAGCAGGAGAATCCCCACGGAATCTTTAAAAACCTTATGAAAGGGAGATCTGTTGTGTTTAACAGTTGAAAGAACGGCACAAGGGATCCGTTATTGAAAGTCTACAGATGCCTATTTGGCGTTCAGGATGCTGTGGCGGTAACCTATCTGTATTGGATATGTGTGTCCCGGCCAATATTTACCCATCACTAAAGACAGATTACCTGGTCACTGACATTAATCTTATCATTCATGTGGAAATGACTTATGAAATAATACTGGGCGGCCTGCTGGTGGCGCTGTCCAGGGAGAGTATAAATACTCGGGCACGGGCCCAGCTTGCTCAGGACATTCTTTAACAGGAACTAGTGAAGGACACAACTAGATCTCCATGTTGAAAAACAGTTGACTAAAGCCTTGTTTAACGCTTAGACCAAGTGCCTCATTGAAACTTATAAAATTCTGACAGGACTGGACAGACTAGATGCAGGAAGGATGTTCCTGATGGCGGGGGAGTCCAGAACCAGGGGTCACAGTCTAAGGATAAGGGGTAGGCCATTTAGGACAGAAATGAGGAGGAATTTCTTCACCCAGAGAGTGGTGAACCTGTGGAATTCTCTACCACAGAAGGCAGTAGAGGCCAATTCATTAAATATATTCAAGAAGGAGTTGGATATATTTATTAAGGCTAAAGGGATCAAGGGAGATGGGGAGAAGGCAGGGACAGGGTACTGAATTTGGATGATCAGCCATGACCTCATTGAATGACGGAGCAGGCTCGAGGGGCCGAATGGCCTACTCCTGCTCCTATCTTCTGTGTTTCTGTTTCCTAGTAGTTTTCTTACGTTAGTCATTATCTCATTGCTGTTTGTGGGAGCTTGCTGTGCGCAAATTGGCTGCCGCATTTCCAGCATTACAACAGGGACTACACTTCAAAAAGTACTAATTGGCTGTAAAGCGCTTTGGGACGTCCTGAGGTCGTGAAAGGCGCTATAGAAATGCAAGTCTTTTTCTTTCCTTTCATCGTTTTCATGCTTTGTCTCTAACTCTTGCTTTCAGGGTTCATAATCTTTTAACGTCTGCACTTGCACTTTTCAGATCTGTGCAAGTGTTATCTGCTCCGCAACAGACTTTGTACAGTTGAATCTTCTCGCGTGTTAGTTTGTAGACGTTGGTTACATTGCCACAGCGACTACACTTCAAAAAGTACTGCATTGGCTGTGACATGAATCAGTCATTCATGAAAGGAAGACTTATGAAATAATACTGAGCGGCCTGCGGGTGGCGCTGTCCAGGGAGAGTATAAATACTCGGGCACGGGCCCAGCTTGCGCAGGACATTCTTTAACAGGAACTAGTGAAGGACACAACTAGACCTCCATGTTGTAAAACAGTTGATTAAAGCTTTGTTTAACGCTTAGACCAAGTGCCTAGTAGTTTTCTTACATCAGGCTGTAAAGCGCTTTTGGACATCCTGAGGTCGTGAAAGGCGCTATAGAAATGCAAGTCTTCTCTTTGAGAACGGAATGGTCTCCTCTTACTGATTAACTGCACATAGAAGGTCCTGAACTCCAAATCTTGGGGGTGAAAGTTTGCTTTGCGCCCATCAAGGTGCTGGGAATGGAACACCTTCTATGCCAGATACCCAAACCGTGACTCGAACCCTGCACACCCGGCGAGAATGGTGCGGGCAGTGGCAGGGCGCTTAAAATGGCTGCTGGGTGCCAACCGCAGCGTTTCTTACATGTTCTTGCCTGCTGACATTTTAACTCGGGAGCCGGAAAGCTCATTAATATTGGAATGTCCGATGACGTTCTCAGGCTCTTCCCTTTCTCTCAATAATAAACGATACACAGCGGGCAGTTTTAAGCGAACCCACCCACACTTGGCGGGAAACTGTCGCGTTCTGATTGTCCGCCCAATGTTACTTTTCATTGACTTTGATGGTGAGTAAAATTGGGTCGGGTGTAAGGCGGGCAGCTGATCCGATTCCTGTCAGTATTCCGCTGGGCGGGTTAGGTTAGAATTACCCCCATAGGATTTACTGCTCCTCTTCCCCCCTCATCCTCATGTCCATTCCCCACCCTCTCCATGCGCATACACAGACCCACACACACACAGACCCCCACACACACACACACAGACCCACACACACACAGACCCCCACACACACAGACCCACACACACACAGACCCACACACACACACACACAGACCCCCACACACACACACACAGACCCCCACACACACACACACAGACACACACACAGACACATGCACACAGCCACAGACACACATACACACAGATACATACACAGACACACGCACACAGATGCACACAGACACGTACTCACAGACACATGCACACAGACACATAGGGTTGCTACCCATTGTGCAGTCTGAAACCGGACAGAGGTTGAGGGATAAGCAGGAGGGCGCGGGCGTGGCTTAGGAAAAGAACTTTTCAAAAAATTGTTTTTTGGCAAATAATTTCAACTGTTGTGGTGCCTCAGCAGTCACTGGGTGGTGGTAGTACGTTTATTTCAATGCCATCTCTCGGTCACTCTGGTTGCAGGATTCCCTGGTTCCTGCCTGCTTCCTTATTATTGTTCTGTCTTTGTATTATATTTACATGGATTTATCGAGAAATTACAACAGAAACAGGCCGTTCGGCCCTACCAGCCCGTGTTGGTGTTTATCTTGCTCACAGATAGTCATCCTAATCCCATGTGCCACCCTGTTCTCACATCCCTTTAGCCCCCTTTCCTACAACCACCTATATAACCTGTTTCTGGCTGGGGCAGAGGTCACCTCATACAAAAGATAGGTACTGCATAGAAATAGTAGGGCCAGAGTAATCTCCTGAACTAGCTTTGATCGCCTAAGAGGGTCGGGGAGGAAACATAGAAACATAGAAAAATAGGAGCAGAAGTAGGTCATTCGGCCCTTCGGGCCTGCTCCGCCATTCAATATGATCATGGCTGATCCTCTATCTCAATACTATATTCCCGCTCTCTCCCCATACCCCTTGATGCCTTTTGCGTCTAGAAATCTATCTATCTCCTTCTTAAATATATTCAGTGACTTGGCCTCCACAGCCTTCTGTGGTAGAGAATTCCACAGGTTCACCACCCTCTGAGTGAAGAAATTTCTCCTCATCTCAGTCCTAAATGTCCTACCCCGTATCCTGAGACTGTGACCCCTTGTTCTAGACCCCCCAGCCAGGGGAAACATCCTCCCTGCATCCAGTCTGTCTAGCCCTGTCAGGATTTTATACGTTTCAATGAGATCCCCTCTCATTCTTCTAAACTCTAGTGAGTACAGACCCAGTCGACCCAATCTCTCCTCATACGATAGTCCTGCCATCCCAGGAATCAGTCTGGTAAACCTTCGCTGCACTCCCTCTATGGCAGGTATATCCTTTCTTAGGTAAGGAGACCAAAACTGCACACAGTACTCCAGGTGTGGTCTCACCAAGGCCCTGTATAACTGTAGTAAGACATCCTTGCTCCTGACCTCAAATCCTCTTGCAATGAAGGCCAACATACCATTTGCCTTCCTAACTGCTTGCTGCACCTGCATGTTTGCTTTCAGTGAAATTCCCTGATTTTTTTACCCCCAAATTGACCTGGGATTTTGTCTGCTTTTTCGCCTCTCCCGGGAGATCACATGGTTTCTGGGTGGGGTGCGGAGTGTATATATCATGATGCGCAAGGCATCGCAGTTGTGTGAGATAGGCTGGGTGGACCAGAGGGTCTTTTCCAGTCCGTCATTGTTGGTATGTATTCTTAGTCAGCCATGGCACAGTGGGTAGCACTCTCACCTCTGAGTCAGAAGTTTGGGGTTCATAGTCCCGCTCCAGAGAATTGAGCACAAAATTCTAGACTGACACTCCCAGTGCAGTACTGAGGGGGTGCTGCACTGTCGGAGGTGCCGTCTTTCAGATGA
Source organism: Somniosus microcephalus (assembly GCF_052327205.1). NCBI lineage: Eukaryota > Metazoa > Chordata > Chondrichthyes > Squaliformes > Somniosidae > Somniosus > Somniosus microcephalus. Next base: position 31,724,546 of record NC_141014.1, on the reverse strand, counting down.
GGCGTTAAACCCTCTGCCTTCGCAGGTGGAGCTAAAAGATCCTATTTCGAAGAAGAACAGGGGAGTTCTCTCCAGTTGTCCTGGCCAATATTTATCCCTCAATCAACATCAATAAAACAGATTATCTGTTCATGATCACATTGCTGTTTGTGGGATCTTGCTGTGTGCAAATTGGCGGCCACGTTTCCTACATTCCAGGAGTGACTACACTTCAAAAAAAAGTTCTAAATTGGCTGTAAAGCGCTTTGGGATGTCCGGTGGTTGTGAAAGGCGCTATATAAATGCAAGTCTTTCTTTTTTAAAGTTGACATGATCTCTGATTCAATCACTAACTGAGGTGCATGCCACAGCCTCACAACCCTCTGTCGAAAAAGGATTCTCCTGGTCCCTCACTCAAATCTCTGACATTTAACTTGTATCTGTGTCCCCTCGTCCCAGACCCCTCAATCACTGGAAGCAGCCTGGCTTAGAAATCGGATCGCGGCCAAATCCAGGCGTGATCCGGGTGCAGAGCAAGCACCCAAAACGGTGCGTGGCAAATTGGCCCGCTGGTCTCATCGGTCTAGTACCGGCGTGCTGCGGCGCCAGTCACGGCCTCAGAGCCACCATGCCCGTCACGAGAGAGGGGGGGGGGTGAAATCAACCGGCTGGAACACTGGTCGTGGGACTAAGGTAAGTCCTGGAGGGAGCCGGGAGACAATCGGTGATGGGGGGGGCGGGGGCGCGTGTTCAGGTCTTCAGTGGCTTGTGGTTTTAGTGTGGAGCCAAGAGGCGCACTCCCGCATCTCCTGGCTCCACGTTTAGGTAAGTAAAACCTTTAAACTTACCTGTTGGGCGGCAGCCTCCAGCAGTCCCTTTAAGGATGACTGGATTGGCTGCTGCTCGCATGAGAAAACTGCAACGCCTGTGTCTGTCTCTGTAGGTCTGTGTGCTTCTCTTTGGGTCTGTGTGCCTGTGAGCGTCTGTTTGCATCTCCGTGTGTGTGTGTGCATGTGTTTCCATGTCCGTGTGCCTGTGTGTGTGTTTGCATCTCCGTGTGTCTGTGTGTGTGTGTTCGCATCTCCGTGTATCTGTGTGTGTGTGTGTTTGCATCTCCGTGTGTGTGTGAGCGTCTGTTTGCATCTCCGTGTGTCTGTGTGTGTGTTTGTGTCTCCGTGCGTCTGTGTGTGTTTGTGTCTCCGTGTGTCCGTGTGTGTGTTTACATGCTGTAATTGTGACCATCTTCAAGAAAGGTGACAAGTCCGATTGCGGTAATTACAGAGGAGTTTCCCTGCTGTCTGCCACAGGGAAAGTCATTGCAAGAATCCTCCTCAATCGCCTTCTCTCAGTGGCCGAAGAGCTCCACCCAGAGTCGCAATGCAGATTCCGCCCACTAAGGGGCACAATGGGCATGATCTTCCACCGCACGTCAATTACAAGAGAAATGCAGGGAACAGCATCAACCGCCGTACATGGCCTTCTTTGATCTCACAAAGGCCTTCAACACTGTCAACCGTGAGGGATTATGGAGTGTCCTCCTCAAATTCGGCTGCCCTCAAAAGTTTTTCACCAACCTCCGCCTGCTTCACGACGACATGCAAGCCGTGATCCAGACCAACGGTTCCACCACAGACCCAATTCACGTACAAACCGGGATCAAGCAAGGCTGTGTCATTGCACCAACGCTCTTCTCGATCTTCCTTGCTGCAATGCTCCATCTCACCCTCAGTAAGCTCCCCGCTGAAGTGGAGCTAATTTACAGAACAAACAGGAAACTGTTCAACCTCCGTCGCCTCCAGTCCAGATCCAAGGTCGTCCCATCCTCTGTTGTCGAATTACAGTATGCAGACGACGCTTGCGTCTGCGCTCACTCGGAGGTCGAACTCCAAACCATCGTCAACACCTTCACCGAAGCGTACGAGAGCATGGGCCTTACACTAAACATCCGTAAGACAAAGGTCCTCTACCAACCTGCCCCCGCCACACAGTACTGCCCCACGATTATCAAAATCCATGACAAGGCCTTGGACAACGTGGACCACTTTCCATACCTCAGGAGCCTACTGTCAACAAGGGCAGACGTCGACAACGAAGTCCAATACTGCCTTCAGTGTGCCCGTGCAGCCTTCGGTCACCTGAGGAAGAGAGTGTTTGAAGACCAGGACCACAAACCTGGCACTAAGCTCATGGTCTACAGAGCAGCAGTGATACCCGCCCTGCTGTATGCCTCAGAGACATGGACCATGTACATCAGGCATCTCAAAGCACTGGAGAGGTACCACCAACGCTGCCTCCACAAGATCCTGCAAATCCATTGGCAGGATAGGCGCACCAACGTCAGTGTTCTTGCTCAGGCCAACATCCCCAGCATCGAAGCTTTGACCACACTCGATCAGCTCCGATGGACGGGCCACATTGTCCGCATGCCCGATACGAGACTCCCAAAACAAGCGCTCTACTCGGAGCTCCAACACGGCAAGAGAGCTCCAGGTGGGCAGAGGAAATGCTTCAAGGACACCCTCAAAGCCTCCTTGAAAAAGTGTAACAGCCCCACCGACACCTGGGAATCCCTGGCCCAAGACCACACAAAGTGGAGGAGAAGCATCTGGGAAGGCGTCGAACACCTCGAGTCTCTTCGCCGGGAGCAAGCGGAGGCCAAGCGGAAGCCAAGTGCAAGGAACGCACGTCAACCCAAGCACCCCACCCACCCGCCCCTTCAACCACCGTCTGCCCCACCTGTGACAGAGACTGTAGGTCTCGCATTGGACTCATCACTCACCTGAGAACTCATTTTTAATGTGGAAGCAAGTCATCCTCGGTTCCGAGGAACTGCCTAAGAAGAAGAAGAAGTTTACATCTCCGTGTGTCTGTGTGCGTGTGTCTGTGTGCATGTGTTTGCGTCTCCGTGTGTCTGTGTGCGTGTGTCTGTGTGTGTGTTTGTGTGTGCGTGTGTCTGTGTGCGTGTCTGTGTGCGTGTGTCTGTGTGCATGTGTTTGCGTCTCCGTGTGTGTGTGCGTGTGTCTGTGTGCATGTGTTTGCGTCTCCGTGTATCTGTGTGCGTGTGTCTGTGTGCGTGTGTCTGTGTGCATGTGTTTGCGTCTCCGTGTGTGTGTGCGTGTGTCTGTGTGCGTGTGTCTGTGTGCATGTGTTTGCGTCTCCGTGTGTCTGTGTGCGTGTGTCTGTGTGTGTGTTTGTGTGTGCGTGTGTCTGTGTGCGTGTCTGTGTGCGTGTGTCTGTGTGCATGTGTTTGCGTCTCCGTGTGTGTGTGCGTGTGTCTGTGTCTGTGTGCGTGTGTCTGTGTGCGTGTGTCTGTGTGCGTGTGTCTGCATCTCCATGTGTCTGTGTGTGAGTGTCTGTGTATGTGTGTCTGTGTGCGTGTGTCTGCGTCTCCATGTTACTGTGTGTCTGTGACGGCAGCACGTCCCACGCATTCTGCAGTCAGTCACAAACGAATTTCACGGAGGGGCCTGAAGTAGGCATTAAGACCCGATTTGAGCCGATTCAGGCTTGCGCTTTCTGCGGGCAAAGGACAGGCAAAAGCTTGACCTAATGCACACTGAGAGCCGTGTCCGACTCGTGACTAGTCTCACACCTGGGATTTAACAGCCCTCCCTTCCAGCCAGAGAATAATACAAGATGTGCGTAAGGTTTCTACCACTCTGTTTTTTGCCCAGGTTTTTGAGCAAACTGTCCTTTCCTAAAACTAAATTTTCCCCACCAGGGAAAATAGTTTCTCCATACCTACTCTATCGAATCCTTTTGCCACTTTAAACACCTCAATCAGATCACCCCTCAATCTTCTATACTCAAGGGAATACAAGCCAGGTTTATGCAACGTGCCCTGATAACTTAACCCGCTAAACACCAGTATCATTCTGGTAAATCTGTGCCGTGCCCCCTCCAAGGCCGATACATCTTCCCTGAGGTGCGGGGCCCAGAACTGAACGCATTACTCCAGATGGAGTCTAACCAAGGCTCTGTACAACTGAAGCATCGCTTCCTTCCCTTTGGATTCCAGCCTCCTTGAGCTGAAGACCAACATTCCATTAGCCTTTAGTTTAATGTTCATTTGAATTTTTTTTGTTCATGGTGTAAAATTAGCCAGTTGAGAGGGTGTGCATGAGTCCTGGTCACGCATTGGCAAAGGAGCTCTCAACGCAGAACGGCAGATATTTTGTTTTGATTGCCATAATTTAACCAGATAATACATTGCCTCTGGGTATAAGCCACATGCCTCCTCTTCCTCCCAACTATGTCCCCGTCCCTGATGAATACAGCGGGGGAAAAATTCGGTATTGCTCCATTTGGGGCGCCATTATCGGCCGTATGCAAAGTTTAGCGCCTGGCGCTAATTATCGCCTCTGACAGCAAACTTGGCTTTTATCGCCCCTGGAGGTGATTGGAGCGCTAAATCAGGCGCAAAGGCCGAGGAGCGAGGCGCTACCTCAGAGCGCTGGCGAAGCAAGGAAGGGCAAATCTAAATAATCCTGCAAAGTGCTGCTCAGTACTCAAAACTCCTTCACACAGCGTTGAATCTCTCCAGAAGTCTCTCTCTCTCTCTCTCAGAATGTGTGGTGCAAAAATGTCACCGACAAAAAAAGGCAGGAAGCGGTCGCCTTTAAATAGCGCTCCCCCAGTCCCTTTCTGACAGCAAAACGCTCCCCTCAACCTGTCATTGCTAGCGGCAGGCGGTAAGGCAGGGGGCGCCACTCAATATCCGGTCCGGAGCGCTAACGGGGCGTTGCGCACTCGACTGACGTCACGATCTGGCGGTGCAGGAGATCGTGGCGGTAGTGTTCAGTGCCGCCGCAAGATGTCTAGTTAATTTCGCGAGCGGCGCAAACATCACCGTGCCCGGGCGCTAGTTGCTTTGCGCCCCATTAGCGCCCTCTTAAGGCGCTAACGGGAGGCGCAAACAACTGAGTTTTTTCCCCCAGTGACTCATGCGATAGGGGGCGGTAGTGGAGGAGCATCACAGCCTGTTGTCAACCAGCAGGGGGTCACTGATCGGCACTGGGGACCCCAGGGAAGTTCGTTGTGATGTCCCGCCCCCCCCACGGTCAAATAGTCTGTTGAGGCTCACCGCGTCTGGGCAAAAGCTTGAAAATTAGCTTCTTAAGTAAGATACTGGAAGGCTGCGAGCACCTGTACGTCACCTAGGGAGAGGAAGGGGGAAAATTACACAACCATTTAAAGAAAAAGGATTTTCGCTTGTTTATTGATTTTTTAAAAATTATGACTTGAAGGAATATTCAACAAATCTAACCTTAATCGTTCATCTGTCTCCAGCTTTAAAGGCCCCAGCGTTCACTTACTCATGTGACCCGCAGAGAAGAGCCAGAAGTTGGCAGAAAGCTTATCGTCTTTCCTTATGGTTGTCTGTCTGCTGAAGGTTACAGCACTGAGCTTGTTACATCGCCTAATCTCCTGGTTGCAAGTATTCTGCTCGCTGGTCTCATGACTGAGGTAAGCAAACGTCCTTTTCGTTCTACATTTACAACGTTTTGCTAGTTTTCTCCTCTTCTCTCCCTTCCTGGTAGCAAGCGCACCCCCCCACCCCATATCGTTAAACCGAGGCCCCCGTCTGCCCTCTCAGGTGGACATAAAAGATCCCACGCCACTCTTTCGAAGAAGAGCAGCGGAATTCTCCCCGGTGTCCTGGGGCCAATATTTATCCCTCAACCAACATCACTAAAAATAGATGATCCGGTCATCATCACATTGCTGTTTGTGGGAGCTTGCTGTGCGCAAAATTGGCTGCCGCGTTTCCTACATTACAACAGTGACATACTTCAAAAGTACTTCATTGGCTGTGAAGTGCTTTGGAACGTCCTCATCCACGCCTTTGTTACCTCTAGACTTGACTATTCCAACTCACTCCTGCTGGCCTACCCTACGTAAACTTGATTCGTCCAAAACTCGGCTGCCCGTGCCCTAACTCGCACCAAGTCCCGTTCTCCCATACCCCCTATGCTCGCTGACCTACATTAGCTCCCCGTTAAGGCCTCGATTTCAAAATTCTCATCCTTGTTTTCAAATCCCTCCGTGGCCTCGCCCCCCCCTCCCTATCTCTGTAATCTCCTTCAGCCCCACAACCCCCCCGAGATATCTGCGCTCCTCTAATTCTGCCCTCTTGAGCATCCCTTGATTATAATCGCTCCACCATTGGCAGCCGTGCCTTCTGTTGCCTGGGCCCTAAGCTCTGGAATTCCCTGCCTAAACCTCTCCACCTCGCTACCTCTCTTTCCTCCTTTAAGACGTTCATTAAAACCTACCTCTTTGACCAAGCTTTTGGTCACCTGCCCTAATTTCTCCTTATGTGGCTCTGTGTCAACACATTTTGTCTTTTGATACTGTGAAGCGCCTTGGGATGTTTTACTACATTAAAGGCGCTATATAAATACACATTGTTGTTGTTGTTGAGGTTGTGAATGGCGCTATATAAATGCAAGTCTTTCTACCTGACTGCTGATTATTACTCGTTAAACTTGCAGGAGTGGATTTTCAGTGGAACTAAGAGTCGAGCGGTTTTGATATCATGCGGCCAATCCGCAACGCTATTTTCGCACCCCAGGCGGTGTATTGATTTCTTTGTGGGTTCAATGACGAGACATTTATGAAAGAGAATGTCTTTTTAATCTAAAGCTTGTTCAGCTCTTTATACAGCATTTCAGGAGACACCATGCTAGTGATGCATCTAGAACAAAACTGAAACTAAACTAAACTGCCTTGCTTGCCTCTGTCACATGCCCTCTGCTGGTCAGACACAAGCAATCAATACATGCAAACATGCTGGTAAGGCATCATAATCAAACAGGCAAATACCATCTCTATTTGCTGATATCATTACATCTCCTTTTCTTAAAACAAAAGTATTTTACTTTTAACTAACAACATGTTTTCTTTGTATTAATCTGCATTTTAACTGTAACACTTAATGAATTTACATTATCATTATCATGATCAAGGTTTTTTAACCTTGCTTTGTGTGTTCACATGAAATATGTCAATACACTAGAACTTGAAGAAAAAATAAGATAACATTACTTCCTTCTATAACAATAGTCCTTAAATTTGCTCAATGAGTCTCTCAGGAGGCTTCACGTGTCTTGAGGATTTTCTGATTGATTGTCCTTGAATCTGAGTTGTTGCCTCAGATGATGTTTTCTCAGCTGTGTGATCAGGTTGTTCAACAGTATCAGTCTCTTGACCTGCTGTGGCTGGTCCCATGAGAAGATCTTGACGATTTCTTCTCAGAACAGCACCCTCATCTGTCTGAATGATGTATGATCTTGGTTGAACTTCACTCAGGACAGTTCCCTTCTGAGTCCATGTGTTTGTTTTGTCTTTGAACCTTACTTGGTCACCAGTGTGGAGTTCAGGTAGGTTTTGTGTTCCCCTGTCATAGTAGTACTTTTGCTTTTCTTTCTGTTGTTCTTTGAACTTCCTCACTTTCTCCCCCTCTTTTGTTTTCAGGAGGTTCTCCGGGATGGGTAGGTTTGACCTTAGCCGACGTCCCATCAGGAGTTGGGCTGGTGACATACCACACTTGAGCGGCGTTGTGCGGTATACAAGCATGCTTTGGTAGAAGTCAGTTCCACTGTCTTTTGCCTTGTACATCAGTCTTTTCACTGTCTGGACCGATTTTTCCACTAGTCCATTGGACTGTGGATAGTGAGGACTTGACGTTGTGTGGACAAAGTCCCACTCTTTGGCAAAGTGTCGGAAACTTGCATTGTAAAACTGGGGTCCGTTGTCTGTGAAGACCTCGCTTGCCACGCCATGTCTGGAGAATATGGCTTTCATACATGTTATCACAGCATCTGCAGTGGTGGTGCGCAGTCTACAAACCTCTGGATACAGGGAGTAATAGTCTGTGACTACAAGATAGTCCTTCCCTTGACATACGAATAGGTCAGCGCCTACCTTCTGGTAAGGTCTGTCTGGTGCTGGGTGTGGCTTTAGTGGTTCTACCGGATTGCTTGCTTGATATTTCAGGCATATTGTGCAGTTTGACACCTCATTTGTCACATCTTGGTTGATTCGTGGCCAGTACATCACCTCTCGTGCTCTTTTCTTACACTTTTCGATTCCCAGATGTCCTCCATGGATCTTTTTTAAAATCTCTTTTCTCAGACTCTTTGGGATAACTATTTTACTTCCTTTGTAGATGATGTCTTCGACCACTGATAGTTCCGCCCTGCAGTTCCAGTACTCTGCCATGTCAGGTGAGCAGTCTTGCTTCATGTTGGGCCATCCCTCCAAGATGCGTTTCCTCAGTCGTCTCATTGTTTCATCTTTGTTTGTCTCAGTCTTTATGAGCTCCATTTTTGCATCTTCTATGGGCAGTGCACTTGTGATCATGTCCACGTAGGCGTTCACTTTTTCATCCATTGTGGTGTTTGCGGGCTCACTTGGGTCAACAGCTCTGGACAACGTGTCTACTGTATACATCAGCTTACCCGGTGTGTACGCAACATTCAGTGTATAGCGTTGCAGCCTGATCATCATTCTTTGTATTCTAAGCGGACAGCTATTTAGTGGCTTTTGGAACAATGCAATCAAGGGCTTATGGTCAGTCTCTACACTGATTGCTTGTCCTGCCACAAACTGATGAAATCTTTCACAGGCGTATGTGATGCTGAGCAGCTCCTTTTCTATTTGAGCATATCGCGTCTCCGCGTCTGTCATTGAGCGCGATGCATATGCAATAGGTTGCCAGTAGTCATATTTTTGCAGAAGAACGGCACCGAGCCCACTCTGTGATGCATCTGATGATATCTTGATGGGTCTCGCTGGGTCATAAAACCTCAGAACTGGTTCCTCTGTGAGCAGTTTCTTTAGATCGCTCCATGACTTCTCATGCTCATGATTCCATTCCCATTCTATGTTCTTTTCAGTTAGTCTTCTCAGTGGCTCCATCTTTTCTGAGAGGTTGGATATGAATTTACCCATATAGTTGATCATTCCATTAAACATCTGCACATCCTTTTTGCATTGTGGCTTTGGCATATTCTCAATGGCGGACACCTTTCTGGGATCTGGTCTGATGCCCTTACTGCTAAGGATATCTCCCACGAATGTCAGTTCTGTCACCCCGAGCTGGCATTTCTCTCTATTCAGCTTCAGGTTTGTTTTCCTTGTTGCTTCCAGCACTTTTTTCAGTCTCTCGTCATGCTCAGTTCTCGTGGTTCCCCATACTATGATGTCATCCATTGATGTATCAACTCCCTCCAGGTGCTCATAGATCATATGAATTGTTTTGTGATACACTTCAGGAGCTGAGGCAATGCCAAATGGTAACCTTAGGAATCTGTATCTGCCAAATGGACTGTTGAACGTGCACAGTCTTGAACTTGCTTCGTCCAATTTCATCTGCCAAAATCCTGATGATGCATCTAACTTGCTGAAATACTTTGCATTTGCAAACTGTGCCATGATTTCCTCACGTGTAGGAAGCTTGAAGTGCTCTCTCTTTATTGCTCTGTTTAGATCTCTTGGATCCAGGCAAATTCTGAGCTTTCCATTCTTTTTGTCCACTACGACGAGGGAACTCACCCACTCAGTTGGCTCATCTATCTTCCGAATCACGTTCAGGCTTTCCATCCTGTCCAACTCTGCCTTCAGTTGCTTTTGAAGAGCAAACGGAACTTTTCTGCATGGATGTATGACCGGTGTCATACTTTTATCTACTCTGATCGTGTGTTCTCCTGGAATGCAGCCTGGACCCTTAAATAGGTCTTTGTACTCTTTCATGAGTTCATCATAGACTGTCTCTCCTTCGCTTTCCACAATGAGGACTCTCTTTACCAGGTTCAGTCTCTCACAGGCTTTTAAACCTAGTATGGCTTGCACATCCTTTGGCACCACGATTAATGCTAGCGTGTGCTCTCTGTCCTTGTGTGTTACTTTGACAATGCATCTTCCTTTCACTGGTATATCAGTACCTGAGTATCCTGTCACTTTCACTTTTATTCCATGTATCTTTGGTCTGGGTCTAATTTTCTTAAAATCAGTCTCTGATATCACATTAACTTGTGCTCCAGTATCCAATTTAAATAGAATGTGTATGTCATTCACTTTTAGTGTCAACATCCAGTCTCTTTCTTCTTTTTTGTTTTCAGACACAACATCTACATAGAACTCCTCTATCTCGCTTTCATCTACTGTATGGACCTTGCTTTGTTGCGCTTGGTTCTTACAGCAACGGGCATAATGGTTGTTTTTGTTGCAACTATTGCATTTTTTACCATATGCTGGACACTTTTTTGGTGTATGCTGTGTACCGCATCGACTACATGACTTTCGATTGTCCCTTTCATTTTCGTTCGCTGGCCACGCCTCTTTTTTCACATTGGTGCTCTTTTTGTTAAACGGTTTGTATCCGTTCTTTCTCACTGCATCCACGTTGCAGCTACTGTCACTGAACAGCTCCTTTGCCTGTGACTTCACAGTTTCTGTAGCCCTACACAGTGCTATGGCTTTTCCCAGGTCTAGATCTTGCTCTCTTAGCAGTCTTTCCCTTAGACCATTATCTGGAATACCACACACCAGTCTGTCTTTTGTCAGCGAGTCTGTCAGTCCCCCAAATTCACACGATTTGCTTCTGTTTCTCAGTTCAGTCACATACTGATCAATAGTCTCACCCGTTTTCTGTACACATGTGAAAAATCTGTGCCTCTCAAACATCACGTTACGTTTAGGTATGCAGTAGGCCTCAAACTGTTCCATTATTTTATCTAGCTTCATTTTGTCTCCATCAGCAGCGAATGTGAAGTTATTATACACCTCCAGCGCTTCATCACCCACGACATGTAAGAACAGTGACGATTTCTTTTTATTACTTTTCTCGTCAGCTCCGATTGCCGCTAAATACAACCCCACACATTGTTTGAACCTCCTCCAATTTTCAGCCACATTACCTGTTAACTGAAGCTTCGCCGGTGGGTGTAATCCTTCCATTTTTCACTTCGTTAGCTATTCTCTAATGGTAAGTAACAATATTCTCTTTTGGCTTGCTAATCTGTGGAGAGCTGTTTTAACTTCAGATTTTTCCTCTTCATCTCTTTCAATCACTTCTGACACCATGTATTGATTTCTTTGTGGGTTCAATGACGAGACATTTATGAAAGAGAATGTCTTTTTAATCTAAAGCTCGTTCAACTCTTTATACAGCATTTCAGGAGACACCATGCTAGCGATGCATCTAGAACGAAACTGAAACTAAACTAAACTGCCTTGCTTGTCTCTGTCACATGCCCTCTGCTGGTCAGGCACAAGCAATCAATACATGCAAACATGCTGGTAAGGCATCATAATCAAACAGGCAAATACCATCTCTATTTGCTGATATTATTACAGGTGGCAGGTTTAAAATCTACCCCTGAGTGTTTGTGATACAATCATTGATAGTTCTTATTGAGTGAGGGGGCCAAGGCTCATAGTGGAGGACACTACCAAGGTTGAAGAGAGTGGGAGGGAAGATGAGGTAATTCAAGAAGGACTGATTGGATGGCGATACAAGGTTGAATTATACAAGGAAGGGAAAACTATGGGAGGCCGGCAGTCCATAGCTTTGAGCTTCTGAGAAAGAATGAGCGAGAGTAGGAGCTGGTGAGATGGATTTTGATTTTGACACAGTAAGGGAGTAGGGAGCATGGGACGGCTCATTAAAACTCTAGATTAAATAAGAGCAGAAGATTTAGAGGAGCAACGACTATAGGAATATCAATAGAATAGAGACAAAAACAATTATGATGGAGAGGTTGAAGGTTTGTGGTGAGAGAAGGACTGATGTTGTCATGTACCAGTAACTTGGAGTGCAGTGGCTGTCGGTATCTCTGACACCCTCCATCAAACACAATATTAAAGAGGCCCCCTCACTGATGAGTATCATAAAAATAGTTAGAATCATAGAATCTTACAGCACAGAAGGAGGCCATTCAGCCCATCGTGCCTGTGCCGGCTCTTTGAAAGAGCTGTCCGATTGGTCCCACTATTCCCCCGCTCTTTCCCCATAGCTCGGCAACTTTTCCCCCCCTTTAAGCATTTATCCAATTCCCTTTTGCAAGTTATTTTTGAATCTGCTTCCGCCGCCCTTTCGGACAGTGCATTCCAGGTCATAACAACTCGCTGCGTAAACACTTTTTTCCTCATTGCTCCTTTTCCCAATGACCTTACGTTCCCAATTTACACGCAGTGAAATGATTTCAAAGCTGTTGTTTAATTATGGGATTAAGATAATGATAAAATCATGTGAGATTCAGTTTTACAATTTACAAAATCTTATGAGGCCTTCAATGAGACTGCAGTCTTGCCATCTGAACACCCCCCCCCCCCCCGCCTGTAACTCACTCTGGGTATTGGCTATTCAATACGAGACTCATTCAACCTCCTCCATCAGATCCCAGCCTGGAGCTCACTCCTGGATGTGCATTAACCTATATATAAAGCATCCAAAATCTTCAATTAGATTCCAGCCTCTAACTCACTGCTGGGTATCTGTTATTCTATATATAAACCACCTGAACCCCTTGATTAGATTCCAGCCTGTAACTCACTCCCGAGTATCTGTCATTCTATATATAAACCCCCGAACCCCTCGATTGGATTCCAACCTGTAACTCACTCCCAGGTATCCGCTAATCTATATATAAATATAGATAGATAACAGATTCCAGCCTGTATCACATTCCTGTGTATCCATTATTCTATATATAAACCACCCGAATCCCTCAATTAGCTTCCAGCCTGCAGCTCACTCCAAGGTATCTATTATATTCTATATATAAACCACCCGAGCCCCTTGATTAGATTCCAGCCTGTAACTAACTCCCGTGTGTCCGTTATTCTATATATAAACCCCCCGAACCCCTCGATTAGATTCCAGCCTGTAACTCACTCCCAGGTATCCGTTATTCTATATATAAATAGATAGCGGATTCCAATCTGTATCGCATTCCTGTGCATCCGTTATTCTATATATAAATCTCCCGAACCCCTCGATTAAATTCCAGCCTGTAACTCACTCCCGGGTATCCGTTATTCTATATAAAAACCCCCCGAACCCCTCGATTAGATTCCAGCCTGTAACTCACTCCCAGGTATCCGTTATTCTATATATAAATAGATAGCAGATTCCAATCTGTATTGCATTCCTGTGTATCCATTATTCTATATATAAACCTCCCGAACCCCTCGATTAGATTCCAACCTGTAACTCACTCCCGGATATCCGTTATTCTATATATAAATAGATAATGGATCCCAGCCTGTATCACATTCCTGTGTATCCATTATTATTCTATATATAAACTCCCGAACCCTTCAATTGGATTCCAGCCTGTAACTCACTCCCAGGTATCCGTTATTCTATACATAAATAGACAACGGATTACAGCCTGTATCACATTCCTGTGTATCCATTATTCTATATATAAACCCCCCGAACCCCTCGATTAGATTCCAGCCTGTAACTCACTCTATATATAAACCACCCGAACCCCTCGATTAGATTCCAGCCTGTAACTCACTCCCGGGTATCTGTTATTCTATATATAAACCAGCCGAACCCCTCGATTAGATTCCAGCCTGTAACTCACCCCCCGGTATCCGTTATTCTATATATAAACCCCCCGAACCCCTCGATTAGATTCCAGCCTGTAACTCACTCCCGGGTATCTGTTATTCTATATATAAACCCCCCGAACCCCTCGATTAGATTCCAGCCTGTAACTCACTCCCGGGTATCTGTTATTCTATATATAAACCCCCGAACCCTTCGATTGGATTCCAGCCTGTAACTCTATATATAAACCACCCGAACCCCTCGATTAGATTCCAGCCTGTAACTCACTCCCAGGTATCCGTTATTCTATACATAAATAGATAACGGATCCCAGCCTGTATCACATTCCTGTGTATCCATTATTATTCTATATATAAACCTCCCGAACCCCTCGATTAGATTCCAGCCTGTAACTCACTCCCAGGTATCCGTTATTCTATATATAAATAGATAACGGATCCCAGCCTGTATCACATTCCTGTGTATCCATTATTCTATATATAAACCCCCCGAACCCCTCGATTAGATTCCAGACTGTTGTGTTCAGATTGCACTGATTAGACTGCTGCTAGACTGCCTTGTTTCCTTGTTTCTTGCAGGTTCTGTCTGCAAGCGGAGCCTTGCGCACCCTGGCCACTGAGGAACATCCAATGGGAGCTGATGGGATGTATGACAAGCTACGGATGCTGAACGTACAGACGGGGAGCTGGGGAGGGCGGCCGGGCTGGTACCAGGGAAACTCGGTACCAGGCCAAGCGAGTACAGGTAACTTAAATGGCGCCTCGCTTGAGAGCATCTGTTTCATAGAAGGAATGTGTTATATCCGTGTATCTTAATGTTGTGTCCTTCAATAATCAGACAAAAGACTGCAGGGAACGATCAACAGGTGTTTACTGAATGAGGGTTCAAACTGCAACTGACTGTACAGATCACTACTCAGGGTTTATATACAGGTGTGGTCACTGCCGGTACTACAGGATACAGGAGCTGTAAAAAGTAGTTCTCCCCCTTAAAGGTACATACATTACAATTCCTTCCCTTTTAGATTAACAGTACCATAACACTCATTTAACAATTAAATATCAAACTAATTACAATTAACACTTTTAACATGCAACATTAACTGAAAATAGTCTATTTATAAATTCAGTCTTTGGGGAGGCATCCTGATTCTTTCTGGATAACGCCTTTCCCGAGTGTCTCACTCTTGGTGCGGAGGTGATTCTAACACCCTGTCGTCAGTTGATTCATCAGCTTCCAATGCTACTGTTTCTGAGGTAGATGCGACCTGTACGTCGGGTTCCTCACCAGGTATGTATGGCCGAGACAGGGGGTTGACTCGTTCCTGTGACTCTAGGATCTGGTCAGCATGGCGTCTCACAATGTTCTCCCCAACATCCACTGTGTACATTAGTGGCCCCTGCCGTGTGCATATCGTTCCTGGTTGCCATTTCTCTGTTCGGTAGCCGCGGGCCAAGACTGGTTACCCTACATTGAAGCTCCTTGTCGGCTCCTCATTGATGTGCTGGAATTGCTTATTCTCAACATCTCTTCGTACATTTCATCTGAGCAAATCCAGACGAGATCTCAACCTTCGGTTAAAGAACATCATGGCCGGGCCTGGTTGGTGACTGCATGTGTCGCATTTCTGTAGGCTAACAGGAAATTGTCCGCCTTATGCTGCAGTGGAATGTCGTCATCGCACATGGCCTTTACTGCTTTTTTAAAGGTTCGTACGAACCTCTCAGCCAATCCATCTGTGGCTGGATGATACGGGGCGGATGTGTAATGCCTTACCCCATTCCTTTTCATAAATCTTCGAAACTCTTCGGACACAAACTGTGGTCCGTTATCAGAGCAAATTTGCTCTGGCAAGCCGTTCCTGGCAAAAATGGTCCGTGGGACTGCAATAGTTTTCTCCGTGGTGGTGGAGGACATTTTGATGACCTCAGGCCATTTCGAGTGCGCATCCACGGCTATTAAAAACATTGAGTCCATGAATGGACCAGCAAAATCAATATGCACCCGTTGTCATGGAGATGAGGGCCACTCCCATGGGTGTAGAGGGGCATGTGGTGGTGCATTTTGGATCTTCTGGCATCCTGAGCAGCTCTTTGTCAGGTCCTCGATTTGCTGATCGATCCCCAGCCACCACACATAAGCCCTAACAAGGCTTTTCATTTTCACCCCTCCCAGATGACCTTCGTGAAGCTCATTGAGCACTCTCTCCCTTAACTTGGGTGGAATTACCACTCAGGATCCACGCATCAAGGTCCCTTGGCATACTGACAGCTGTTCTCTTCTGGATGAGAATGCTGGCAACAGTGAATCGCCATGTGCTGGCCATCTCTTCACCGTCAAATCATATACCCGAGACAGCGTCGGGTCATTTCGGGTCTCCTTCTCTATACCAGCGTTAGTTACTGGCAAGCATTCAATTATAGTCGAATGAAATATTTCGACAGGATCCACTGCTGGTGCTTCCTCCGCAGTAGGCAGTGGCAGGCGTGATAGCCCATCAGCGTTTCCATGCTGTTTCGTGCCCTTATACTCGATTTCATATTGGTGCGCCCCTAGAAAAAGGGACCATCTTTGTAGCCGTTGCGCAGTCATCACCGGAACGCCCTTCTTTGGATTAAAGATGGAGACAAGTGGTTGGTGGTCAGTCAGCAAGGTGAACTTCTGCCCGTGCAGATAGTGATTGAACTTTTTCACTCCCCACACTAGGCTGAGGGCCTCCCTGTCAATCTGGGCGTAGTTACGCTCAGCTGAGGTTAGTGACCGAGACGCAAAGGCTACTGGCCTCTCCGAGCCGTCCGGGAATTTGTGCGACAGCACCGCTCCAATGCCATAGGGTGATGCATCACACGCCAACCGAATTGGCAGTGCTGGGTTGAAATGAGCCAACACCTCTTTTGATGTGATCAATGCTTTGCTCTTCTGGAAAGCTCGTTTACATTCGTCACTCCACTTCCATGGTACCCCCGTTTGCAGTAGGGTGTTCAGTGGGTGTAGTACGGTAGACAAATTCAGCAAGTACTTATGGTAGTAGTTCACCAGCCCGAGGAACGACCTCAGTTGTGACACATTTTCCGGTGCTGGAGCCTTGACTACTGCCTCAATCTTTTCAGGGGACTTATGTAACCCCTCTTTATCAATAACGTGGCCAGAATACGAGATCTGCTTCTGGAAAAACTCGCATTTGTGGCGATTAGCTCGGAGCCCATATTCCTTCAATCTAGTGAGCACCTGCTCCAGGTTGGCGAGGTGATCACTGTCATTTTCGCCCGTGACCAGGATGTCGTCCAAATAACACTGGGTCCCTGGAATCCCTTGCAGGACTTGTTCCATTGCCCTTTGCCAAATAGCCGGAGCTGATGCTACCCCGAACACCAGCCGGTTGTATTGGTAGAGACCTTTATGAGTGTTGATCATGAGGGACCGTTTCGAGGCTTCTTCTACCTCCATTTGCAGGTACGCCTGGGCCAGATCAATCTTAGTGAAGCGTTTCCCTCCAGATAGCGAGGCGAAAATATCTTCAATCCGCAGAAGCGGATATTGTACAGTGTGAAGGACTGGGTTCACTGTCACCTTAAAGTCCCCACAGATGCGAACCTTCTTTGGTTCCCCAGGCGTATTACTCAACGACCTCTTCATTACAGGAACGATGGGTGTAGCCCACTCGCTCCAGTCCACTTTGGACAGTACTCCAGAACGTTCCAAACCTTCCAGCTCTGCTTCGACGGCTGGGCGG
Source organism: Somniosus microcephalus (assembly GCF_052327205.1). Taxonomy (NCBI): domain Eukaryota; kingdom Metazoa; phylum Chordata; class Chondrichthyes; order Squaliformes; family Somniosidae; genus Somniosus; species Somniosus microcephalus. Next base: position 31,707,246 of record NC_141014.1, on the reverse strand, counting down.
ATCGCATAAGGTACCGGTCTGGCCTTAAAAAACTTTGGGCTTGCATTTTCCTCTATTTTGATCATCGCTGTTATGCCTTTTAGTGTTCCGTGTCCCTGCTGGAACACTTCTTGTGCGTCAGTTAGCATTTTTGACAGTCGTCCAGGTGTGACGTCGTCATCCTTTTTGGCATCTACAGTCAGTGCTTGTATGGAATGCCAATCTAGCTGTATCTTCCGGATCCATTCACGTCCTAGTAGTGGTGGTCCTCCATCTGGCAATACATATAGGTCCATTTTTGGTGTTTCCTTGCCGTTATATATAGCGTTCACCCTTATTTTTCCTTTGGGGTAGACTTTTTGCCCCGTGTACGTCTTCAAGACAATCTTTGTATCTCTCAAGGGTATATGTGAGAATAGCCGCTTGTAGTCCCTTCGGTTTATGACTGTTAGGGCTGATCCTGTGTCCAATTCCATTTTCACTTGGACTCCTCCTATCTTGAGCGTGACACAGACAGTTTGGTGATCCTCCGTTTTGATCACATTATGTAGTTTCAGACAACCCAGCTCCTTGCTTCCGGAGTCTGTATCACTCTTCTGTTCGTCTGAACTACTCTCCGTCACCTATGTACCTTCTTGTACTTCTCCTGTGGAGATTTCTTGCTGCTGGTTTTCTTTCCCGACCTGCAGACTCTTGCTATGTGTCCTACTTTTCCACACTGTCTGCACACTTTGTCCTTGAACCAGCAATCATTATGGTCGTGTGTTGTTCTGCCGCAGCGATAACACTTCACTGTTCCGTATGACATTTCATTTGTGCCATATTCTTGCGGTCTCCGTTGTATCTCTGCAGCGCCCCGTGCGGCTACTTCGTGTGATACTGCAATGCTGAAAGCCTTGTCCAGCGTAAGATCCTTTTCTGATAGAAGCCGTTTCTGGGTTCTTTCACTTTGAAGCCCACACACAAACTTGTCGCTTAAGATATCTGCTAGTCCCGTTCCAAACTGGCAGTGTTTCGATAGCTTGCGCAGTGCCGTTAAATACTCAGCATTACTTTCATCTTTATGCTGGTTCCTTTTGTGAAACTTAAATCTTTCTGCTATCAGCAGCGGTGTGGGGTTTAAGTGGTCCTGTAGGATTTCAAAATCCTTTTCTACTGGCTTCTCTGGGGTTACTAGGTTTCGTAGTAAGCCATATGTTTTTGCACCCATTGAATTCAACAATACCAGCACTTTCTTGTCATCTGGCACTTCATTCGCCTTGCAGTATACTTCTATGCGTTCGACATATGTCGTCCAATCATCGACTTCATTGTCGAACGCTGTGATACTGCCACTCTTCGGCATTTTTGGGTGTGGTTAGACCTGCTTAAAATGGCGTCTCCCGCGCTTTCCTTTCTTCCCCGCTGCGGCTTAAAATGGCGTCTCCCGTGCTTTCCTTTCTTCCCTGCTGCGGCTTAAAATGGCGTCTCCCGCGCTGCTGCCAACGCCGCTCTCGGCGTTCCTCGTGGCAAATGGCGACGCCCTGTGGGTTTCGTGCGCTGCTCCTGCGCTGCTGCCAATGCCGCTCTCTGCGGTCCTCGTGGCAATGGCAGCGCCTCGCGTTTTCCTGCGCGCCTCTCTCCCCCGTTGACGCTGCTCAGCCCTTGAACACCGGCTGCGCTCTGCTCTCTCTTGCCTCTCTCCCCCGTTGATGCTGCTCGGTCCTTGAACACCGGCTGCGCTCTGCTCTCTCTCGCCTCTCTCCCCCGTTGACGCCGCTCGGTCCTGAACACCGGCTGCGCCCTGTGCGCTCTGCCCTCTCTCTCTCCCCCGTCGACGCTGCTCGGCCTTTTTCTGTGCCGCTCGGTCGGCTCTAGCCGCCGCTGTCCGGGAAGGGTCTGCGCAGTACCTGTTGCCAGCCCGTTTCGCTGGACCTCCGTGACTGTAAAGCCAAGCCTGGCTCTCGACAGCCTCCCCTGCGATGCTCAAATCTCCGCTTGATGACTGGGCGGTTGCCCGTGGTCGACGCCCGTGCTGCTGGACTCGACCTCCTTCCACTGTTCTCCAGGAGCGAATCCCTGGGAGGTGATGCAGAGTTGCAGGTAGGTTCGAATCTGCGTCGTCGCCAATGTTAGATCCGTGTGTCTTAATGTTGTGTCCTTCAATAATCAGACAAAAGACTGCAGGGAACGATTCAACAGGTGTTTACTGAATGAGGGTTCAAACTGCAACTGACTGTACAGATCACTACTCAGGGTTTATATACAGGTGTGGCCACTGCCGGTACTACAGGATACAGGAGCTGTAAAAAGTAGTTCTCCCCCTTAAAGGTACATACATTACAGAATGTCTTTTACGTAAATGCTGACTCTTCCTGGGGCATAGTGCCTCCTGTGGCTCAGTGGGTGGCACGCTCGCCTCTGATCGATACAAGGTTGTGAGTTCAAGCCCCACTCAAGAGACAAATCTAGGCTGACAATCTAGCGCAGTACTGAGGGAGTGCTGCACTGTTGGAGGTGCTGTTTTTTGGATGAGACAATAAACCGAGGCCCCGTCTGCCCTCTCAGGTGGATGTAAAAGACCCCATGGCACTATTTTGAAGTAAGAGCAGAGGAATTCTCCCTGGTGTCCTGGGGCCAATATTTATCCCTCAATCAACATCACTAAAAACAGATTATCAGGTCATTATCACATTGCTGTTTGTGGAAGCTTGCTGTGCGCAAATTGACTGCTGCGTTTCCGACATTAAAACGGTGACTACACTTCAAAAAGCACTTCATTGGCTGTAAAGCGCTTTGGAACGTCGCGAGGTTGTGAAAGGCGCTATAGAAATGCAGGTCTTCCTTTTAGGCCCTGATTATTTTTCTGGACTCACAGTGAGCAAGGCCGCGGGAGATCCGCTAGCCGATAGAATATGCAAACTGCATGGTCTACTGTCGGGTCAGCTTTTTGCATCTGCAACATCAGGCGTCATGGTGTTGTCGTGCCTGTGACGATCTCACGGCCACGGTTCACCTCACTATGACCCCCCCCCCCCCCCCGCTGAATTGTTTGGGAGAGCAGAAAGGACCAGCTTAGCAGAGAATGTTGGAAATGCGCAGGGGGCGGTATTGGGCGCTAGTGCGAAACAGGCAATAGTGAATCAACCGCCCGTTTTACAGCCCGCTCGTTGACTTCGGTGGAAAGGAATAACAGGCGGGGTGCGAAATGGACGGCCGATTCGCTATCGTCCCCGTTTTTGCACGACCGTTCCAGACCAATTTCACCCCCTGCCTCGTCCAAAGGGAAAGATAGGTTACAGTTTGGCCGATTCACCCGTCGTCTGTTCCGATGAGAGTTAGACTGGAAACATTGAGCTACTGTTTCACTCTCAGATGCTGTGAGGATTTGTTGTGTATTTCCAGTATATTTTGTTTCATGTTCCCGGCATTTGCTGTTCTCTTTTTGCCTGCCTTTTGTGTGTAAGAATGGACCAGGATTTGTTAGCTGTTCGCAACCTTGGTGTCACATTTGACCCTGAAATGAGCTTCCGACCACATATCCGCAGCATAACTAAGGCCGCCTATTCCCACCTCCGTAACATCGCCCGTCTCCGCCCTTGCCTCAGCTCATCTGCTGCTGAAACCCTCATCCATGCCTTTGTTACCTCTAGACTTGACTATTCCAACACACTCCTGGCTGGCCTCCCGCATTCCACCCTACGTAAACTTGAGGTCATCCAAAACTCGGCTGCCCATGCCCTAACTCGCACCATTGGCTCCTGGTTAAGCAACACCTTGATTTCAAAATTCTCATCCTTGTTTTCAAATCCCTTCATGGCCTCGCCCTCTCTCTAACTCTGTAATCTCCTTCAGCCCCACAAACTCCTGAGATATCTGCGCTCCTCTAATTCTGCCCTCTTGAGCATCCCTGATTATAATCGCTCAACCATTGGCGGCCGTGCCTTCTGTTGCCTAGGCCCTAAGCTCTGGAATTCCCTGCCTAAACCTCTCCACCTCGCTACCTCTTTCCTCCTTTAAGACGCTCCTTAAAATCTACCTCTTTGACCAAGCTTTTGGTCACCTGCCCAAATTTCTCCTTATGTGGCTTGGTGTCAAATTTTTTGTCTTATAATACTCCTGTGCTGCGCCTTGGGACATTTTACTACGTTAAAGGTGCTATATAAATACAAGTTGTTGCTAGCTATTGGGCCTACACTACTACAATAGCATCTCGCTTTTCAGTTGTCCCAAACCCACGACTCTTCCGCCTAGAAGGACAAGGGCAGCAGGCGCATGGGAACACCACCACCTGTGAAGGAATAAGCCGTATAACATATTTAGAAAAATACACTATCCTATGAAAGTATTCTGGCTAGTGAGATAAGACAGTTGTTGACCATGAATAAATAACCTTATTGAAACAAGGTGCATGGCTCCAACAGGCTGACTTTTGGGAACAAAAACAATGGTTCACCCTGGATAAGGTGTTTTAATTTAAACTTCGTAAAGATGGCACCTAAGATAAGGAACATCTGCCCTCGTAAAGATGACATAAAATAGGGACACCTGCCCTTCACACCGTTTTATATGGTGAACCCAGAACACCTGGAGATGAGACAAGATTCTGGAATATTACAAGCTGATGGAGCAGTAAAAAATTGCAGAGGTCAGCAGAAAAATGAATAGGGATAATTGACTTGCATCAGCAGAAACTTTAAAGGAAATACCACTGAAAAAGGGTATAAATATTGAAGTTTCAAGTGAGATAGCAAAGTCGCTTTAATCGGGCAAAGCGATTCTTGGCTGCAGAGGTGCCTCTGTGGTCTACCACTCTTTGTACCTCGGGGATCAAAGGTATTTTGATATTGATGGATATCCTGTATAGAAAACTTTAAGAACTGTAATACTGCAGCGAAGTTAAGTTTTAAAAGTAAGATTCTCTGTTAATAGTAAGATCATATTTGCAGGGTCCTGCAGTCTCCCTCTCAAGGCCCAATATATTTTAGACGAGGTATATTTGCTTATCCTGAGGGCTGTGTGAGCTTTATGACACCGGCACTGTGCCCCTTTTCTCAAACAGACAGCTGCCAGCAGCTGGAGGTCAGAGGTGAAAATGGCAGTGGGGTCAACGTGAATGGTGAAGATTCCGACGAGTCCCAGATCCGACTCCAGCTTAAGCGGAAGCTCCAGCGAAACCGCACATCGTTCACTCAGGATCAGATCGAGGCGTTGGAGAAAGGTACCAACTGTCCTGGTAGAAATGAAGGCTGGGAATTTCCTTGGAGCTGCTCCAGCTCCGGAACTTCACCGTAACTTCGCCGGAAGGGCAGCAGAAATCCTGGTGGAGCTGGAGCGACGCTGAGGAAATTTCCGCCCAAGCTTTCGCTCAAAGTCATAAAGATACATGTTTGCCTCATCCTTTCTTTAAGTCTCTCATTCTTGCTTTTTCCTTATTCTCCCTACCTTCTTCCTTACTTCCTTACTTCTTTCCCCTGCCTACCTTCCTGCTGTCTTCTCTATAACTCTGTTTCTCAACCTCCCTCTTTCCCCACCTCTCATGCCTACCTTGCTATTGCAAAGACTCCCCTGCTTGTATCTTATCCCATGCAAAGTACTGCAACCCTGCTACCTATGTCCTGGATGACCTCTATTGGCTCCCTGTCCTCCACTGTATTGACTTGCAAAATCCCACCCACTCCTCTCTATTGACTCTGGTCTTCATTGCATTCCCCCGCCCTCCCTTCACCATTGGTGGCAGAACTTTTAGGCACCTTGCACCCGAGTTCGGGAATTCTTTCCTTCAACTTCTCCACCTTGCTATCTCGCTCTTCAAAAAGATATTCAAAACGTAGCACCTTCAGATAAAGGTTATGTTATATACACGGGACGCAGAAAGGCCATCGGGCTCGTAGGCACTCGCTCTGCTTCTTACTGGACTTGTCCCTGTATCCCACCCCTCCCCCCCCCCCCCCCCCACCTCTGGGAGAGACAAAGTAGCACAGTGACCTGTAGCCAGTTCAGCAAGCAATTAGGAAAGCAAATGGTATGTTGGCCTTTACTACAAGAGGATTTGAGTATAAGAGGAAAGATGTCTTGCTGCAATTATATAGGGCCCTGGTGAGACCACACCTGGAGTACTGTGTACAGTTTTGGTCTCCTTACCTAAGGAAGGATATACTTGCCATAGAGGGAGTGCAACAAAGATTCACCAGACTGGTTCCTGGGATGGGGGGATTGTCCTATGAGGAGAGATTGAGTAGACTAGGCCTATACTCTCTGGAGTTTAGAAGAATGAGAGGTGATCTCATTGAAACATACAAAATTCTTACAGGGCTTGACAGGGTAGATGCAGGGAGGATGTTTCCCCTGGCTGGGGAGTCTAGAACCAGGGGTCACAGTCTCAGAATAAGGGGTCAGCCATTTAGGACTGAGATGAGGAGAAATTTCTTCACTCAGAGGGTGGTGAATCTTTGGAATTCTCTACCCCAGAGGGCTGTGGAGGCTCAGTCGTTGAGTGTATTCAAGACAGAGATCGATAGATTTTTGGATATTAAGGGAATCAAGGGATATGGGGATGGTGCAGGAAAGTGGAGTTGAGGTCGAAGATCAGCCATGATCTCATTGAATGGCGGAGCAGGCTCGAGGGGCCGAATGGCCGACTCCTGCTCCTATTTCTTATGTTCTTATGAACAGCTGTCAAACGTTCTTCTCCGACTCTTCAAAGGCAATCAAGGAAGCTCCAGAGACCCCAACCCATTGATTATTACCTAAATATAAGTTACTGTGCATTGTTCTGTTCATTCTTAGTTTATCACGCAAGTTGAGTCTAGGAGTTGCCAATGCTCCAGGATTGCCCTGGAGTCTCCAGGAATTAAAGATTAATTTCCTGGACACGGCTGCGAGCAACCCAGGAGAAAAATCATAGACAAACGGTGCGGTTTAAAAAAATTTTTTTTGAACACCTTTGTTTATTAGTAATAAAAATATTGGAGATGGAGGAATGCAGGCTGTTTGATAGGGTGGGACGGTTGGAGGTCGGAGGTCGTGTGATGCAGCCTCCAGGAATACGTCACATCTGAGTTGGCAACTCGAGTTGAGTCAGGCTCAGATTGAAGTGCCCAGAGTAACGCCTCTTAATGTACCCCAGGCTGGCTGGCCAGCATTGCGTGTTTGGGTTTTGGCTGCAGTTAATTGACTCCCCACCCCCCCACCCCTCGCCCACTCTGAGGGTTACGAGTTCACCTCGACATGACATTTGACCTTCCTGTCACAGAGATGTTTCCATCAGCTCTTGGCCAGCCTTTTAAATGGAGCACCCCCCCAGAGTAGAGAGCTCCGTCTTCAGGATAGAGGGGGAAGGGGTACTGATGAGCTGGAGAAGAGCACCTCCTACTGACCAATCACTCTCCGAGTTTGAGGAGTGACCATGCCATCTGGAGGCGGCAGGGAGAGCTCCTATTGGGGAAACAAAATGTATGTTTGCATTTAAAATGCCTCATTTTAAAATTCTCATCCTTGTTTTCAAATCTCTCCATGGCCTCGCCCCTCCCTATCTCTGTAATCTCCTCCAGCCCCACAACCCTCTGAGATATTGCGCTCCTCTAATTCTGCCCTCTTGAGCATCCCTGATTATAATCGCTCCACCATTGGCGGCCATACCTTCTGTTGCCTGGGCCCTGAGCTCTGGAATTCCCTCCCTAAACCTCGCTACCTCTCTTTCCTCCTTTAAGACGCTCCTTAACACCTACCTCTTTGACCAAGCTTTTGGTCAACTGCCCTAATTTCTCCTTATGTGGCTTGGTGTCAAATTTTTTGCATAATGCTGGAGTGAGATGGGAATGGGAGATCACCCAACACCAACAGATCAATCTTGGATTGCATATTCTGATGCCCTTTATCACAGTGTTGTCTAATAGAAATCGCTGACCAGCCACAGTGTAGCTATGGCAATACCGTTTTAGCCACACGCACTAATTTTAGTAAAAAACGCCTTCCACGCAATACAGGTAAGCATACTTCACACGTATCTACTTTACAAGTGTGAAGTGATACATTTTGGTTGAAAGAATGAGGAGAGGACATCTAAACTAAAAGGTACAATCCTAAAGGGGGTGCACAAATAGAGAGACCTGGGGGTATGTGTGCACAAATCATTGAAGGTGGCAGGGCAGGTTGGGAAAGCAGTTAAAAAGGCTTACGGGATCCTGGGCTTCATGAATAGAGATATAGAGTACAAAAGTGTGGAAGTTATCATAAACCTGTATAAAACACTGGTTCGGCCCCAACTGGAGTATTGTGTCCAATTCTGGGCACCGCACTTTAGGAAGGATGTGAAGGCCTTAGAGAGGGTGCAGAAAAGATTTACGAGAATGATTCCAGGGATGAGGGACTTCAGTTACATGGATAGACTGGAGAAGCTGGGGTTGTTCTCCTTGGAGCAGAGAAGATTGAGAAGAGATTTGATAGAGGTGTTCAAAATCATGAGGGGTCGGGACAGAGTAGATGGAAACTGTTCCCATTGGCAGAAGGGTCGAGAACCAGAGGACACAGATTTAAGGTGATTGGCAAAAGAACCAAAGGTGATGCAAGAAAAAACTTTTTTACGCAGCGAGTGGTTTGGATCTGGGATGCACTGCCTGAAATGATGGTGGAGGCAGACTCAATCATGGCTTTCAAAAGGGAGTTGGATAAGTATCTGAAGGAAAGAAATGTGCAGGGCCAGGAGGAAAGGGCGGGGGAGTGGGACTAGCTGATGTGCTCGAACAGAGAGCCGGCACGGGCTCGACGGGCCGAATGGCCTTCTTCCGTGCTGTAACCATTCTATGATCTACCGCCATTCAGTAACCAAGGGAGTAAAGAAGCCACAGCGATCAAAAAAACACTTGCACACTCTGAGTTTCGTCTTATTGTTTTACCAACAAACGCACAAAAAGGTTAAAGTTCACACGCACCTGCCGTGCAACTCTGAGATCACACGCCCAACGACAGTGGCGTTTACTCATTTTTTATTTACTAAGCTAGAACGCAATTAGCCATATCTTGATTCCCAATTATCCACAAGGGGCTAATGGTTAATGTACTGAACAAAGCGGCTTTACCAGGGTTGCGAGCAGCCTGAAAGTGTACGAGTAATTCGAGACCTGCCATGAGGTGAGTGTGGCGCGCTCAGGAGGACCTCTGGTCACCGAAGCTCTCCACCACTGGGGGTTTTCCTCACCTCGTCTGGGTCTGTTGTAGACTCACTGATAGAGATTATTCGACAACTCCATTATCACATCTCAGGGGAACGGTAGCACAGTGGTTATGCTACTGGACTAGTAATCTGATGATCCATGAGTTCAAATCCCACCCAATTAAATAAAGCTGGAATTTAAAAAAAGCTAGCCTCAATATTGGATTGTCATTAAAAATCCATCTGGTTCACTAATGTCCTTTAGGGCAAGAAATCTGCCATCTCTTACCTGGTGACTCCAGACCCACAGTAATGTGGTTGACTCTTAACTGCTCTCTGAAATGGCCAAGCTGCTATGACAAAATCAGCACCCTGGGGAGTATCTTCACTGCAGCGGTTCAAGAAGGTGGCTCACCACCACCTTCTCGAGGGCAATTAAGGATGGGCAATAAATGCCGGCCTTGCCAGTGGCGCCCACATCGCATGAACAAATAAATCACATCATGCGACAACCAGGATTGTAGAAGGCGAACTAGATGGATCTTGGTCTTTTTGCATAAGAAATAGGAGCAGGAGTCGGCCATTCGGCCCCTCGGGCCTGCTCCGCCATTCAGTAAGATCATGTGGCTGATCATCGAGCTCCACTCCACCTTCCCACACTATCCCCGTATCCCTTGATTCCCTTAGTATCCAAAAATCTATTGATCTCTGCCTTGAATATACTCAACGACTCAGCCTCTCTGGAGTAGAGAATTCCGAAGATTCGCAACCCTTTGAGTGAAGAAATTTCTCCTCATCTCGGTACTAAATGACCGACCCCCTTTATTATTTGGTCTGGTAACTCCTGTGTTCCTATAATGCATCTGGATAGTATGGTGTGAGAGCGTGGGGAGTAGAGGGATGAGTTTCCCTGGTTTGAATGGCCTATTCTCACTCTCTTCACTTTCCTTATGTTAGTAACCAGTTTCAGCTTTCCAGCACTGAATATTGTCAACTTTCTTTTTCTTTTTTTTTGTGAAGAATTTGAACGAACTCACTACCCAGATGTCTTTGCCAGAGAAAGGTTAGCGGCTAAAATCGACCTGCCCGAAGCCAGAATACAGGTAACTGGAAAAGGGATGTGTCCGTGTCGGTATGAGTAACTCGAGGTTTCTATGGCCTAGAGTGCGACAAAATGAGGTTCCCTATAGCTTCTGAATCTGAGGCACTAAGGATGCTGTTGTGATTGGAGTTAACACACATTATTTGAATGGATGGAGCCAACTCTACTCTACATCTGACCTATGTTGTACCTGTTGATGTTTTACTATGTTAGAAGCATAATATGTTGTTGCGGTAACCCTCCCCTCGTTAGTAGTACCCTGTAACACAAGTGACTTGATCTCTGGAGACTGCTAGGAACATCGGAACAGGAGGAGGCCATTGAGCCCCTTGAGCCTGTTCCACCATTCAATGAGATCATGGCTGATCTGTGACCTAACTCCATCTACCCGCCATTGCCCCATATCCCCTAATACCTTTGGTTAACAGAAATTGTTGGATTGGAGAAGCACATTTTCATGAGTATAGAGAGATGCTGTTAGGTCTAGACTTAAAACTAAAAGCATGGATGTAGATTGACTCCCATTTTGAAATCTGCGGTGCTGGGATTGCAGGGTTCTGCCACTGTCCAAAAGGGGACTTCATTTTCACGGGGTCATGGGGAGGGGCCTCCAGGAGTGAGCCTTTGGCGGTTTGGGGGGCATATCTGTGGTGCAACTTGCCGAAGACCCTGGAAATGCTCGTGGTAGCTAGCTGGTCCCGGGGGCAAGGGAGTGCCAGGTCCCTCTGCCGGAGGAGGAATCAAGTTGCCTTGAGCAGTGCCCTTACAAAGGGGGCTTCGTCAACCCTCCACCCCACCCCCCCTCCCCCACCATCCCCCCTCACCAATATATTGCCAATCACCTTAATCTGTGTCCTCGGGTTACCGACCCTTCCACCACTGGAAGCATTTTCTCCTTATTTACTCCTGTTCATGATTTTGAACACCTCTATCAAATCTCCTCTTAACCTTCTCTGCTCTAAGCAGGACAACCCCAGTCTCTCCACATAGCTGAAGTCCTTCATCCCTGGTACCACCCGACCCCATCCCGCACCCAACCCGCCTCCATGCCAGTTTCAAAGGAGGCAGGTACCCGCCCCGCACTGGGACCCGCCTCCCCGAGGCGGGAAGGGGATTAGTGCCAATTAACTGCCTGTTAACAGGTAGTTAACAGGCAGTTTTTAGCCTAATCCCTATTTTTAATGTTGAGGTGTGGGATTCCCGACAGCTCCAAACCACGCCAAGTTAGCGAGGCGGGCCGTCGGGCTGAAGGGCTTGGAGGGGCCGAGATGTCCGGTGTTCAGGTGAGTGATGGGTGCATGAGTGCAAAGGTAAGTGTGTTTGGTGTGTTTAAAGTGTTTAAAGAAGTTTTACTTCCCTTTACTTCCCTTTACAGCCTTCCTTCCTTCAGGTCTCGGGAGTCCCTCATCTCACCGGCACAGAAAGCAGAATGGCTGCGAGCTGTCAAAAATTGCAGCATTCAGCTTTCAGTTCCGGGGAGATCTCTAAATCATCCTAAGAGGAAGGAATTAACTTAGAATACAGATTGTCAGTGTTTGGCAGCTTCAAAGAGCTGTCAAACGCTGATATTTCATTTGTCAAAAGGCCTTGACAGATGAAATTTCAATCTGTGACGTCACCTGTTGCCGGGTGGCCCTTAATTGGCCTGCTGAGCCCGCTGGGCAGGCTTAACAAGGTCAATCAAGTCAAAATCGCGTGGGTTGGCTAGAACTCGATGGAGGCGGGACTACAACCCCAAAAGTTGTAGTCCCGCCTACTACCCGACTCCTCAATGAAAATCCAGCCCCAGGTGTCCCTGCAACGATTGTACACTGGGCCTCAGAGTAGGATTCTCAATTTAGGGAGCCGAGTTTTGCGGTCATTTCAGTGACGCCACTGAGCTAATAGCCTGAGCCTGCCACATTGGTCCATGCCATTTTGGGGCTGATGTGTCTCTGATTTCCAATGAGCTTTGACTGGAGCTGTGGCAACAACCAAGATTATTAAGAAATCGAGGTGCATGTGGGTTTCCGCTTGTGCCTGTTGCTCCCCAGACACCTTATAACAAGGTGAAACAGTCACCAGCTGTCACAGAGCCGACACCAATCGATCTGGAGTTGGCTCCTTAGCCCCCCCATTGTTGAACACAGGAATTCTGCCTTGTTTCTCAGCCCCTGGCTCATTGGGGCACTTTCGTCTCTGAGCCAGAGGTTAGTGGGTTCAAGCTCCTTCTCCTTCTTAGGCAGTCCCTCGGAACCGAGGATGACTTGCTTCCACATTAAAAATGAGTTCTCAGGCGATTGATGATTCCAATGCGGGACCTACAGTCTCTGTCACAGGTGGGGCAGACGGTGGTTGAAGGGGCGGGTGGGTGGGGTGCTTGGGTTGACGTGCGCTCCTTGCGCTTAGCTTCCGCTTGCTCCCGGCGAAGAGACTCGAGGTGTTCGGCGCCTTCCCCGGATGCTTCTCCTCCACTCTGTGCAGTCTTGGGCCAGGGATTCCCAGGTGTCGGTGGGGATGTTGCACTTTTTTCAAGGAGGCTTTGAGGGGTGTCCTTGAAGCGTTTCCTCTGCCCACCTGGGGCTCTCTTGCCGTGCCGGAGCTCCGAGTAGAGCGCTTGTTTTGGGAGTCTCGTATCGGGCATGCGGACAATGTGACCCGTCCATCGGAGCTGATTGAGCGTGGTCAGAGCTTTGATGCTGGGGATGTTGGCCTGAGCGAGAACACCGACGTTGGTGCGCCTATCCTGCCAATGGATTTGCAGGATCTTGCAGAGGCAGCGTTGGTGGTACCTCTCCAGTGCTTGGAGGTGCCTGCTGTACATGGTCCATGTCTTTGAGGCATACAGCAGGGCGGGTATCACTGCTGCTCTGTAGACCATGAGCTTAGTGCCGGGTTTGAGACCGTGGTCTTCAAACACTCTCTTCCTCAGGCTCCACTCTAGAGACTGGAGCACATAATCTAAGCTGCTGCTTCTGTACAGTATGGAGGGAGTGCTGCACTGTCGGAAGTGCCGCCTTTTTGTTGAGACGTTAAACTGAGGCCTTCGTCTGCTCTCTCAGGTGGATGTAAAAGATCCCACTATTTGCAGAAGAGCAGGGGTCCTGGCCAATATATAACCCTCAATCAACATCATTTAAACAGATTATCTGGTTATTGTCTCATTGCTGTTTGTGGGACTTTGCTGTGCGCAAATTGGCTGCCACATATCGTACTTTTCAACAGTGACTACACTTCAAAAGTACTTTATTGGCTGTAAAGCGCTTCAAGATGTCCTGAGGCTGTAAAAGTATAAATGAAAGTCTTTCTTCTTTTGGTATTGACACACTATTCCTGGCCGTCCTCCCTTATTAACCGGACAAATTGACAACTTCTCTGCTGTCCGGAGTATGCTATTTTTAATATATGAATTCAATAGCGTTTTGCCTTATTATCATCTTTCTTAAAACCCCTTGACACTTACTACCCACCTGGGCCTTGCTGCATTTTCTTTTTCTCTTTCTCACGCTCAAGGTATGGTTTTCAAATCGCCGCGCCAAGTGGAGGAGGGAAGAGAAACTCCGCAATCAAAGGAGGCAGGCATGTAGCGGCTCGAGTCACGTCCCCATCAACAGCAGCTTCTCGCCAACGCTTTATCAGTCGCTCCCGCAGCCCGCAACCTCAGGTCATTATAACGGAACTGGGCCTATTGAACGCTTCTCTGATCCCGGAAGACTATTTTTAAAAATTCTCTCCCCTTTTTTTTTCTCCCCCATTTCCCCCCCCCCCCCCACCACCACCGTCTTTCAGCTGAGACCTTAAACCGAGGTCCCCGTCTGCCCTCTCGGGCGGACATAAAAGATCCCATGGGCACTATGACATGAATCAGGCATTCATGAAAGAAAGACTTATGAAGTAATACTGAGCGGCCTACGGGTGGTGCTGTCCAGGGAGAGTATAAATACTCGGGCACGGGCCCAGCTTGCGCAGGACATTCTTTAACAGGAACTAGTGAAGGACACAACTAGACCTCCATGTTGTAAAACAGTTGATTAAAGCTTTGTTTAACACTTAGACCAAGTGCCTAGTAGTTTTCTTACGTCAAACTATTTTGAAGAAGAGCAGGGGTGTTCTCCCCGGTGTCCTGGGCCAATATTTATCCCTCAATCAACATCACTAAAAATCAGATAATCGGTCATTATCACATTGCTGTTTGTGGGAGCTTGCTGTGTGCAAATTGGCTGCCGCGTTTTCTACATGACAACAGTGACTACACTTCAAAAGTACTTCATTGGCTGTAAATTGCTTTGGGACGTCCTGAGGTTGTGAAAGGCGCCATATAAATGCAAGTCTTTCTTTCTCTCCCTTCTCCCGAGCTACTGACGCTTGCTGGGGTCCAGCTCCACACAGGGGTGTAGCTATGAGTTTGTAATTTGTTCCCCCCTGCCGCCTATCCCCGCACTCTACAAAATGTTGTCCCCTAGGATCGCTGTCTCTTCTAGACCGTTGTCTCTTTACCCACCCCCACAGCCATTACCCCTCCCGTTACTATGTGTCCTTGGGACTTGGGCCTTGACACCAATCTTGCAGCATTGTCCCATGTGCTGCCTCCTATTCTCCGGGTAAAAGGATGAAAAAGTAGTTTCAAAAAATGATCTTCCAAATCTCTATGTGGAGCTGGAATGAATTGGAAAGAAATTGCCACTGCCTTCTGAAGCCCCTGGCTTTACAGGCACTGGGTGCCCCTTACAACCACGGCCAAATATTCACGTTTGAGCCAAAATAGTCCAGTTCGACGGGCTATTTGACCTTGGGGGGCGGCATCACAGCCAAGCCCTACCTTGTCCACGCCCAGCACCCTTACCTCTGCACTTCCCAGCAGATATCACTACATGGCGATTGGGCACAGGAATCCTGGGTGGCTTCTTCCCTCCGTCATCCAAGAATGGCGATGCCCATGGCGCCGCCCCCAACTCCTGCCCCTGCTGAAGTCGGTTCAGTCGGTTAACGTGAGGTGTTATTGACGTTATTTTTATTCTCTTCAGGACCGATGTTGGGCAGAAACGACGCCGCTCTCACAAACAGTTACAGTGGGCTTCCACCGATGCCAGCCTTTGCCATGGCAAATAATCTCCCGCTGCAGGTAAGATCTACCAAGGTGGGAGTGGGATGGTAATGTGTGGAGGCACCACTTGCAGCAGATTGTATGCAATGCCAGCTTAGCTCAGTTGGTAGCAATGTTGACCCTTGAGTGAGAACGACGGGGGCTCGTGCCCCACTCCAGGATTTACCGCGCAATCTAGGTTTGACACCTCAGCGCAGTAACTGAGAATGCATCATTGTCTGTAGTTCTGTCCTTTGGGTGAAATGTTAAAACCAAGGCCACGTCTGACTGAGGTTCAAGTGAACCCTAAAAGATCCACTATTTTAGGAAGAGTAGGGAGTTCCCCTGGTGTCCTAGCCTCCCTTAACCAACACCACCGAAAACAGGTTACTTGGTCATTTTTCTCATTGTTTGTGGGCTTTTGCTGTATGCAGATTGGCTGCTGTGTTTGCCTACAAACTATTCACTGCACTTCATAAAGCAACTCTTTGGTTGTGAAGTGCTTTGGGACATCTTGAGGATATGAACATGCCCTATATATTGATCAGGACATCGTGTCCTATATAATGATCAGGACATCATCATCATGATCTATATAATGATCAGGACATCGTGATCTATATAATGATCAGGACATCATGCTCTATATAATGATCAGGACATCGTGCCCTATATAATGATCAGGACATCGTGATCTATATAATGATCAGGACATCGTGATCTATATAATGATCAGGACATCGTGATCTATATAATGATCAGGACATCGTGCCCTATATAATGATCAGGACATCGTGCTCTATATAATGATCAGGACATCGTGCCCTGTATAATGATCAGGACTTCATGATCTATATAATGATCAGGACATCGTGCCCTATATAATGATCAGGACATCGTGCCCTATATAATGATCAGGACATCGTGCCCTATATAATGATCAGGACATCGTGCCCTATATAATGATCAGGTCATCGTGCCCTATATAATGATCAGGACACCGTGCCCTATGTAATGATCAGGACATCGTGCCCTATATAATGATCAGGACATCGTGCCCTATATAATGATCAGGACATCGTGCCCTATATAATGATCAGGACATCGTGCCCTATATAATGATCAGGACATCGTGCCCTATATAATGATCAGGACATCGTGCCCTATATAATGATCAGGACATCGTGCCCTATATAATGATCAGGACATCGTGCCCTATATAATGATCAGGACATCATGATCTATATAATGATCAGGACATCGTGCCCTATATAATGATCAGGACATCGTGCCCTATATAATGATCAGGACATCGTGCCCTATATAATGATCAGGACATCGTGCCCTATATAATGATCAGGACATCGTGATCTATATAATGATCAGGACATCGTGATCTATATAATGATCAGGACATCGTGCCCTATATAATGATCAGGACATCGTGCCCTATATAATGATCGGGACATCGTGCCCTATATAATGATCAGGACATCGTGCCCTATATAATGATCAGGACATCGTGCCCTATATAATGATCAGGACATCGTGCCCTATGTAATGATCAGGACATCGTGCCCTATGTAATGATCAAGACATCGTGCCCTATATAATGATCAGGACATCGTGCCCTATATAATGATCAGGACATCGTGCCCTATATAATGATCAGGACATCGTGCCCTATATAATGATCAGGATATGACCATGTAATATAAAGACAAGGGGGGGGAAATTTGCAGCTCCCCAAAAAAGTTAGCACCCCTCCGCTGGAAATTCAGTAGTAGTGCCCCAAGCAGGAGGCAGGGTGCTACTGGAAGCGCTCCACCTCCTCCTTGAGCCGCTACTACTGTAGGGGGGCATCCAATACCTGGTTTACGGTAATGTTATTCCTTTACCTGGTTTACGGTAATTTACCTTGTCAGGCTGCCTTTTTGCCACTGCACTTTGACCGGCTCCAATCAGCGGTTTCGAATTGCTAAACCCCTCCTTCCAGTTCTGACTGGAGGAACTTATAATTGATGATATATTAAAACAGACAAATGGTCTGGATGCAAGAAAGTCAAACTTTATTAAAACTAAGAAACTACACCACACAATCTTGTAATCACGGTAAAATTGCTTAAATAGGAGAGGGAAAAAACGGACACAACGAGGGAAATCGACTAAAATACAATTCTAACGAAATCCCCACTTTACTCCCACCCCTAAGCCTATCCTAAGTTGCCTTGTGGAAGGCCAGAAATATATATGCTCACCACTGCAGTGTCAGCTCCGTGTCCCACGAGATCTTCACTGTCCTGAAGTAAAGAAACACCCCAGTGTTTTAAAAGTAAACTGCTGGTGTTCTTACTTCTTCAGACAGACTCCCACACTGTAGAGGGCACATGGAGGCAAGCCAGAGAGAGAGAGATGCCTCTGAGAAGCTATCTCTTATACCCCAGTTTTGGGGCCGAAGTGTTCCCACCCAAATCCGGAAGTTTCTGGGCTAAAACAAAATCCAACTGTCCCCATTGTCCATTAATGGGTAATTCAAACCCATTCATTTTAAACTGTTCCCGTCCTCAGTTTAAGTGTTTCTTTTCAAATGTCTGTGCTGAGCCTTCTAACCATCTCCATTCACCCTGATGGGTTTTGAATGGAGTTGTATTACTATGTAAACAGAAACCCATTATCTTGTAGTCACTGAAACCACAGTCAATTGGTTTAATCCCTTGTGCAAACATCCTTGTAGCAGTTTCTGTAAACAAACATCGATTGTCTCTGCAGGGAGGGGAAACTCCCCTTTTGATTGACAGAATTTGACTGCCGTTGCTTCACAGACACAGAAAGCTGCTTCCAGGCCCTTTGTCCTTGGCCACGCAGTCTGATGGCCATTTTATCCCTGGGCAATTTACCAAACTCAAGAGTACCTTTTTTTAATAAAAATGCACTGTCTTAAGGTGTGCGATTTTTTTACAAAGTTCTTTGATTCCAGTGTTGTCCAAGTGCTGCCTAGCTTAACGCAGCCTTCTTGCGGTTCTGGGTATGTTTTAATACATTGTCCAACCCAGAGACAATTTAAATCACACAAAGTCTTCGTCCACGATGTGGATTAATATTTCCCGATCTTCAGGGGCTGAGGGGATTTTGCGAACTCCTACACTACTGAAGATCATGGCGCTACGTGCAACAGCGCCACACGCGGTGGCAAGTAGCGCTGTGTCATTGCAGGCCTCCCTCCCCTGATTAAAGGGGAGGGTCCTAGCACTGCACGCACCGGGGTCCTGCTGGACCACTGCGGAGCGGGGTGCCATGAAAACAGCCCGGCACTCAAGAGGAGTGCCGGGCTGAGCGATCGTGGCTGGCACTCCGCAAAAAAAAGGGATAGGGGGCAGGTGCTGGCAGTCGGCCCCCAAAAAATGGCCGCCTGACACCTGCCCTTTAAGTAGCGCCACCGCCGCTGCCAAACCGCCCCCCCTGACCCTGTCGGACCTATCGTGCAGCGATAGGTCAGTAGGCGCAAGGGAAGTTTGCGGCCGGCGGTGTAGCGCCGCGTGGTTCTACCGGCTACCGCTGCCACTAACCTCCCCCTGAATTTCGCGGGAGGCATCAGCGGCGCCGCACCCGGGTGCTAGGGGATTTGCGCCCCGTTGGCGCCCCCCCGGGAGGCACAAATCAACCCAATTTTTCCCCTAAGTTCTTTCTTTTGGAATTTCCACAGGATTCCTTCAATCTCCCGTTGTAACTTTGGCGGAAGGTCGGTGAAACTCCTGGAGAAATGGTGTAAATGGACGAAAATGGCCATTTACCTGCTTCCTCCTGGGGATCTGCTGAGTTTCTGCCAGAGTTATGGCAGGAGATCAGGAGTCCCCTGGTGGTGGGAGAGGGGTGGGGGGTGCGGGCAAGAGTTTTGTTTAACTGAGGCTAACAAACCAAAATCAGCCACTTCTCAGAAGGACTGCGAAATCCTACAAGGAGGTTCCGCTGTTTTGAGATGGGACCGATACCTAATTTTACTCTCTCTCCCTCCATCCATTTCCCTCATCCACTCCTTCTGTCACATTCTTACATTCTTACTTTGCAGCAGTGACTGCACTTCAAAAAGTACTTTCTCTTTTTCTCTCTCTTACACAGAATTACATAGAATATACAGCATACAGGCCATTCGGCCCAACCAGCCCATGCTGGCATTTATGCTCCACTCGAGCCTCCTCCCATCCTTCCTCTTCTAACTCTATCCTTCTATTCCATTCTCCCTCATGTACTTATCTAGCTTAAAGGCATCTGTGCTATTCGCCTCAACTACTCCATGCGGTAGCGAGTTTTGGGTCTGCGTTCGGCGGTCTCTCTAAGGGTGGTCTTCAAGAGAGACGTTTCACTATCTTCTGTCTTTCAGCAATCTGTCCAGCCGGTTCCAGGTCAAACCTCCTCGTATTCTTGCATGATTCCGGCCAGCCCATCCGTCAGCGTGCGGAGCTACGACACGTACACTCCTGCGCACATGCAGCCGCACCTGAACTCGCAGTCCCTGGCTTCAACAGGAGCCTCCTCTACAGGTGAGGCTGGTGAGTCGCATGCAGCAAATGTGATGAGTAAGAGTGTGCCGACTCTCGCCGGGGTTCAATTGTGCGGCGCCAGCGCAGTCGCAGGTCCCCTCCCCCAAAGTGAGAACCCAAGATCACTAAGTCAATCGTAGCAATCCTACTCCTGCCCTAGCGTGGTCAGTTAGGTGGCAGCTGTGGATCAGCGCTCTCACCTCTGAGTCAAAAGGTTGTGGGTTCAAGTCCCACTCCAGGCTTGAAGCACATAACCTGATCTCACACTCCAGTGTGGTACTGAGGGAGAGATGAGACATTAAACTCAAGCGTGCCCTCTCAGGTGAATGTAAAGGATGCCAAGGCACTATTCCAAAAAAGAGCAGGGGAGTTCTCCCCGGTGCCCCGGCCAATATTTATCCTCAACCAACATCACTAAAACAGATTATCTGTTACTGTTTGTGGGAGCTTGCTGTGCACAAGTTGGCTGTTGCGTTTCCTACATTACAACAGTGACTACACTTCAGAAGTACTCCATTAGCTGTAAAGCTCTTTGAGACGTCCCGAGGTCATGAAAGGTGCTATATAAATGTAAATCTTTCTTGCTATACAGACAAGGCTCAAACTTGGGACCCGTGATCTGAATGGCTGCGTTTACTTATTCAGCTGTGGGAGGAGCCTCAATAAATGTCTTTATGGAGCGTGTCATTGAGTGGTAGAGCAAGCCTTTGTTCTGTGGTTATGTACATGCTGAAGTAGGGAGGCTGTGAGCTTCTACAAAGGGGTGGAAAAGGCAAATAAAGGGAAGTGTCTATTGACACAACTGTGTCAGAGAATGAGTTGCACTGTGTCAGCCAGTGAGTTGGAGGCAGGCAGGGCTTATGGCAGGACTCACAGCAAACAGCCTATTTTACAGCAAACAAAGTCTATGTACTCAACAAACAGAGTCTGTTTAAACAGCGCACTACAGCAAACAGTCTACAGAGTTTATTTAAACAGCGCAGTACAGCAAACCGTCTACAGAGTCTGTTTAAACAACACACTACAGCAAACAGTCTACAGAGTCTACTTAAACAGTGCAGTACAGCAAACAGTCTACGGAGTCTGTTTAAACAACACACTACAGCAAACAGTCTACAGAGTCTATTTATGAAGTGTCTCTATGAACTACAGCAAACGAACTAATGACTAAAACTACAGCAACATATCCCGAATAAAGCAGGGTGATTTCTCCAGCAGAATGCAGTGAGTGGAGGATAGCTAGTTAATACAGGCTACTCTTACTCACCTCCTGGTGGCTGGCAGCATAGAAGATGTGGGTTAGGACACAGTTAGGGTATGGTGTGCAATTCTGGGCATCGTATTAGAGGAAGGATATTGAAGCCATATAAAGGGATCAGTGAAGATTCCCTAGAACCTAGGTAATAGAGAGGCTCAAAAAAACTGGGGCTGTTTTCACCGGAACAGAGAAAGTTAAGAAGGTGGGGGGGGGGGCAGGGGAACAAATAGAGTTTTTCGAAATCAAGGCTTTGAGGCAGGAAATAATAAAAGATTGTAACCAGAGGACATGGATGAAGGTAATTGGTAAAAGAACCAGAGGGGAGAAAAAGAGAATTTCTTTACTCAGCCAGTTGTTGTGATCTGGAACGCGCTGCCTGAAAGGGCGGTGGAAGCAGATTCAATAGTAACTTTCAAAAGGGAATTGGATAAATACTTGAAGGGGAAAAACTTGCAGGGCTATGGGGACAGAGCAGGGGAGTGGGAGAGCTCTTTCAAAGAGCTGGCACAGGCACAAGGTTGATGAAAGGGGATCAAATTCAGGATGATTGTCGAAAAAACAAAGGGAGAAATTAGAACAAGTTTTTCTTCACACACAGCAATGTCACTGGAGAACTTATTTATTTTTATTTTTCCGTATTTTATCTTTCTCCACAGGACTTATCTCCCCTGGAGTGTCGGTCCCAGTTCAGGTTCCTGGAGGTGATCAAGACATGGCTCAGTATTGGCCCAGGCTGCAGTAAGGAGGGGGGGCGGGGGTGTGTGCAGGGGGGAAACGGAACAGAAAAAGGAGACCATCGCATTTGAGATGAAGCCAGATTCTGCCTACGGTGTCTCAGAGGTGCCAATGTAATATGAATCCACCCTATCGAATTAAGTGGGACTCGGTCGGTGTAACAGCGATGACTGACAGTCTGTTAATTTAACTCGTGCTAACAATTCTGCTATTTTTGCTTTCTTTAGAAAAAAAAGGGAATTTAATCGGAGCCTGTTACCATGCAGTTAGACGATCTTTGAAATCTCCAACATAAAGATGCCAGATCTGTGGTTTTGAGGGCTCCCACATTATGTGAAGCTGAAAACCATACTGGGGCAGAATAGGACTGGGCGGAGGGAGGGACCTTGGCTTGAGTTCTGATGTTTTCTTTGGCTCTGGTAAAGATTCATTGAAAAGCTTAATAACTGATACCTCCACACCACAAGGCAGAGGGAAGTGAGGGAAATTGGGTTTCTATTTTAATGATTGGGCCACTGGTGATGTCAGCGAGTCGCCCGAGAACCGGACGTTCCCACGCGGGTGTCGCTAGTCATTCCGATTTATAAATAATATAAGGAGGAAAAATTCAGTTGTTTGCGCCTCCCGTTAGCGCCTTAAGAGGGCGCCAAGTGGGGCGCAAAGCAACTAGCGCCCGGGCGCAGCGATGTTTGCATCACTCGCGAAATTAACTAGACCTTTTGCAGCGGCGCTAAACACTACCGCCACGATCTCCTGCGCCGGCAGATCGTGACGTCAGTCGAGTGCGCAACGCCCCGGTAGCGTCCCGGACCGGATATTGAGTGGCGCCCCCTGCCTTACCACCTGCCGCTAGCAATGACAGGTTGAGGGGAGCGTTTTGCAGTCAGAAAGGGACTAGGGGAACGCTATTTAAAGGCGACCGCTTCCTGCCTTTTTTTTGTCGGTGACATTTTTGCACCACGCATTCTGAGAGAGAGAGAGACTTCTGGAGAGATTCAACGCTGTGTGAAGGAGTTTTGGGTACTGAGCAGCACTTTGCAGGTTGGTTTTGATTTGCCCTTCCTTGTATTGATTTAGAAGAGACTATGGGGGCTGCACTCTGAGCTCTTTCCCTGGGTCTCTCCATTGTTCTTTCCAGCAGATTTGATGTACAGGTCTCTCCAGGCCGAGATTCAAGGCTGCAATGAGCAGGATGTGGATGGAGAGCAAGATCAACCCTCCCCTTTAAGATAAAAACAGAAAATGCAGGAGAAACTCAGCAGGTCAAGCAGCATCTGTGAAGAGAGAAACAGGTTTAACGTTTCAGGTCGATGACCAACCGTCAGAACTCCCCTTTAAGAACTGGCCGGCGCCAGTGTGTCTGTGTTCCATTGCTGACTGACATCACATGAGCTTCGCCAGCGCTGTGAGGTAGCGCCTCGCTCCTCGGCCTTAGCGCCTTAAGAGAGGTGTGTAGCGCCTGATTTAGCGCTCCAATCACCTCCAGGGGCGATAAAAGCCAAGTTTGCAGTTGGAGGCGATAATTAGCACCAGGTGCTAAACTTTGCGCACCGCCAGTAATGGCGCCCCAAATAGGGCGATACCGAATTTTTCCCCCTAAACCTTTATTTATAGGCAGGCTGTGTTCCCGGAATAACCAGCTCTGCAGACTCCGCCAAGTTTGCTTCTGGGGGATAATTTCCTTGATGAAATTAACCGAGGTTGAACTCCGTAGACCTTAACAGAGCTTTAGGTAGAACCAGGGACGAGGCTGTTATCATGAACGGCTTGGTTTAAAGAAAGGATACTGCAAAGTTGCACTGAATCACAGTGTTGGAAGGTATCGAACAATAGTTAATCCGATTTTCAAGTTACTTGCTGCTGATAATATATACTGAATTGATACCCTCCCAGTAATTGATTACTGGCGGAAACATTAGAATTAATAGAATGATACGGCACAGAAAGCAGCCATTCGGCCCCTCGTGCCTGTGCCGGCTCTTTGAAAGAACTATCTAATTAATCCCACCCCCCTGCTCTGTCCCCATAGCCCTGCAAGTTTTTCCCCTTCAACTATTTATCCAATTCCCCATTTGAACATTATTGTTGAATCTGCTTCCACCACCCTTTCAGGCAGCGCATTCCAGATCACAACAACTCGCTGTGTAAAAAAATTCTCCTCATCTCCCCTCTGGTTCTTTTACCAATTACCTTCACCCGTGTCCTCTGGTTACCGACCCTCCTGCCAGTGGAAACAATTTCTCCCTATCTACTCTATCAAAACCCTTCATGATTTTGAACACCTCTATTAAATCTCCCCTTAACCTTCTCTGCTCAAAGGAGAGCAATCCCAGCTTCTCTAGTCACTCCTCTAGTAAGTCTCCTCTGCACCCTCTCCAAGGGTTTGACATCCTTCATAAAGTGCGGTGCCCAGATTTGGGCACAATACTCCAGCTGAGGCCTAACCAGAGATTTATAATACTTAAATAAGAGCACCATCATACATCAAGGACATATCTGAGCTCCTCTCAACTTTCCTTTCTTGTTCCTTCTAAGTTCTAAATAAGCTGTCCTATACCTTGTTGCACACCGTACAACTCACTGTGTTAAAATCGAAGCTCATTGAACTATCTTCAACTCATAACTCATTCTTTCCCAGTACCTCAACACTATGGAGCTCCATATCTCCCTCAAGTCTCCCATAGCCTACCCAATTTAAGACCTGGGGGTGGACCTCATTAAGTCTCCACTTTCTCAGTTACCTCATCTTGCTTCCTACTGCTTTAATACCTCATGGTGTCTTGCACTAGGGGCCTTAGCCCTTCGCACAGGTTTGAGCTGACAGCTCTGCTATCTGCACAAAAACCATGATGAAAGAGATTAACCCCACCCAAAACTCAAAAAAAACAGAACAGATTATGGAGCTTGGCAGAAACCAAAGAGGGATTTTTCGAGGCTAAGCTAATCTCAGGGCTCAGCCAATGGGTATGAGCTGCTTAAACTTTGGTCTGCTGGTTTTTAACGTTGGATCTCCTCTATTTAAAAAGTTGATGTCACATTTTGAGTTCCAAACTTCGGGACACTTTCCGATCATTGCATCGAAATTTCCCAATGGAATTTCTGGTGAGGCAATGGGAAGTATCTGGGCACTGTGAGGTGGTTCATTGACTGTTGAAAGGTCATTAATAAAAAAATGCAGCCTATCTCTAACCAGGCCTCTGCAGACCTTCCAGCTCACCCTCGTGTCCAAAACAATCACTGGCACATTGTTAATGTACATATATAGATACACTTATCTCATTACTTGGTTTACTGGTTATATTTTGTGTCAGAATTGAAGGGTTTGGGACAACCCAAAGTTTCTGGGGCCTGAAGCAGATTGTCATCTACCGCACCTGGCCACTTTCCTCAGTTTGGATGTTACCTGTAGCTTCATCACAAATGACATGAAGTATGATCATTGAATGCACGGGGGTGGGGGGCGGACTCCACTGGAGTGTGGGACTCTCTGAGTGCACTGGGCTACAGGTTCCACTGGAGTGTGGGACTCTCTGAGTGCACTGGGCTACAGGTTCCACTGGAGTGTGGGACTCTCTGAGTGCACTGGGCTACAGGTTCCACTGGAGTGTGGGACTCTGAGTGCACTGGGCTACAGGTTCCACTGGAGTGTGGGACTCTCTGAGTGCACTGGGCTACAGGTACCACTGGAGTGTGGGACTCTCTGTGCACTGGGCTACAGGTTCCACTGGAGTGTGGGACTCTCTGAGTGCACTGGGCTACAGGTTCCACTGGAGTGTGGGACTCTGAGTGCACTGGGCTACAGGTTCCACTGGAGTGTGGGACTCTCTGAGTGCACTGGGCTACAGGTACCACTGGAGTGTGGGACTCTCTGTGCACTGGGCTACAGGTTCCACTGGAGTTTGGGACTCTCTGAGTGCACTGGGCTAGAGGTTCCACTGGAGTGTGGGACTCTCTGAGTGCACTGGGCTACAGGTACCACTGGAGTGTGGGACTCTCTGTGCACTGGGCTACAGGTTCCACTGGAGTGTGGGACTCTCTGAGTGCACTGGGCTAGAGGTTCCACTGGAGTGTGGGACTCTCTGAGTGCACTGGGCTACAGGTTCCACTGGAGTGTGGGACTCTCTGTGCACTGGGATACAGGTTCCACTGGAGTTTGGGACTCTCTGAGTGCACTGGGCTACAGGTTCCACTGGAGTGTGGGACTCTCTGAGTGCACTGGGCTACAGGTTCCACTGGAGTGTGGGACTCTCTGGGTGCACTGGGCTACAGGGTCCACTGGAGTTTGGGACTCTCTGAGTGCACTGGGCTACAGGTTCCACTGGAGTGTGGGACTCTCTGAGTGCACTGGGCTAGAGATTCCACTGGAGTGTGGGACTCTCTGAGTGCACTGGGCTACAGGTTCCATTGGAATGTGGGATTCTGAGTGCACTGGGCTACAGGTTCCACTGGAGTGTGGGACTCTCTGAGTGCACTGGGCTAGAGGTTCCACTGGAGTGTGGGACTCTCTGAGTGCACTGGGCTACAGGTTCCACTGGAGTGTGGGACTCTCTGAGTGCACTGGGCTACAGGTTCCACTGGAGTGTGGGATTCTGAGTGCACTGGGCTACAGGTTCCACTGGAGTGTGGGACTCTGAGTGCACTGGGCTAGAGGGTCCACTGGAGTGTGGGACTCTCTGAGTTCACTGGGCTGGAGGCTTCTCTGGAGGGTGAGGCTGGCCTCCTTAATCCACCAGAGAGCTATCGGCTCATTTACTGGACTGAGTCAAAGGTTCCGCAGTGGTGCGAAGCTTGCTGAGCACAATAGGTGGCTGGGGGGTGGGGTGGGTGGGTGGGGGGGAATCGACTGGAAAGTGAGGCTTGCAATGTGCAGTGGGCCAGAGACCCCACTGGAATGTGATGTTTACCAGGCGCATGGTGGGCCAGATTTTGACTGCAATGTGAGGCTCGATGAATCCCCTGGACCAGAGTCCACTGGAGTGTGAGGCTGCTTGAGCACACTGGGCCAGGGAACCCTTTACTGTATCATTACCAAGTCTGATCCCAGCCTCAGTGCTTCAGCTGTAATCAATCCCACTTTCCCCACTGTTCAT
The DNA here is from genome assembly GCF_052327205.1 of Somniosus microcephalus. Taxonomy (NCBI): domain Eukaryota; kingdom Metazoa; phylum Chordata; class Chondrichthyes; order Squaliformes; family Somniosidae; genus Somniosus; species Somniosus microcephalus. Next base: position 31,680,349 of record NC_141014.1, on the reverse strand, counting down.
TACAGAATCCTGGATGAAGGGGATGTGGTTGCGAGTGAGATCGTTGATGATTCGATTGTCAAAATATAGTCTTATCGGGAACATTGTCATTCCATCAATGCCACAGCACCCTTAGTAATGTGTCCGTGACTCATGAGTTTTAAACAAGAAAAGTTTCATCTCAACAGAACTATATTCACTTAACAGGGATTACCAGCTGAAATCACTGAGGATCAAATACAGTCCGTGTAGATAGGACGTCGTTTTGTTTGTTGCAATTTGTTCACTGGGTTGAAATAATCACATATCAGATGTACACGTATAGGAGGATAGTAAACTAATTCTTCACAATAAAAGGTGAGATAACTGGCTTGGCAACTAAAATGGGTTAGTGGTAGACTTCTCTTCAGAGGGCCGGGTAACTATAGCAATGCAGTTACTGGACTCCCTTTGAGAGGGCCTGGGACCTCTAGCAATACAGTTATTGGACTCCCTTCGATAGGGCCTAGGAACTTTGGTGGCAGTGGACTGGATTTCCTTTCAGAGGAGTGTAGTACAGCATCGGATTTACATTCAGAGGATTTGGCCTTTATTACAAGAGGATTTGAGTATAAGAGTAAAGACATCTTACTGCAATTATATAGGGCCCTGGTGAGACCACATCTGGAGTATTGTGTATAGTTTTGGTCTCCTTACCTAAGGAAGGATAAACTTGCCACAAAGGGACTGCAACGAAGGTTCACCAGACTGATTCCTGGGATGGGGGGATTGTCCTATAAGGAGAGATTGAGTAGACTAGGCCTATATTCTCTAGAGTTTAGAAGAATGAGGGGTGATCTCATTGAAACATACAAAATTCTTACAGGGTTTGACAGGGTAGATGCAGGGAGGATGTTTCCCCTGGCTGGGGAGTCTAGAACTAAGGGTCACAGTCTCAGAATAAGGGGTCAGCCATTTAGCACTGAGATGAGGAGAAATTTCTTCACTCAGAGGGTGGAGAATCTTTGGAATTCTCTACCTCAGAGGGCTGTGGAGGCTCAGTCGTTGAGTATATTCAAGACAGAGATCGATAGATTTTTGTATACTAAGGGAATCAAGGGATATGGGGATAGTGCAGGAAAGTGGAGTTGAGGTCGAAGATCAGCCATGATCTTATTGAATGGCGGAGCAGGCTCGAGGGGCCAAATGGCCGACTCCTGCTCCTATTTCTTATGTTCTTACCCTAGCTTCAGCTGATGGTCACATTCAGTCACACTACATGGAAGGGGGAGGAGTTTTCCCAGATCTGAGCTCGGTAACTAAGGTGAATTCTTACCGGGAATGGAGCGTCCGGCCTTAGAGTGAGAATAGACCTATCTCACCGACAAAGAGCACCCACTGCTGACCCAGTCACCGAGGCAGCCCCGGTGCAGAGGTGGGAAGGACCCAGAGCAGATACGATAGCAAATGACCAAGGTTCGAAGGGGAGGGGTTCATACTATGTGACCTCCATTGATTCGTGATGATTACGTTCAGGGATTGTCGAGCGTGGGGCCTGCCCAGAGTTTCGAACGATACGGCCCGCGTAGCGAAACAAACGGGAAGTTCCGGACAGATTATTTTTCCTCTAGTTGTAATGCATGAAAACATATTTACAACAAATACACATCAACGTGTTGTCTGTTCTGAATCAATAAATCGACCGATTTTGTGTTTGATACCAATATATGTTTGTGAATATATGATATGTGGAAATTACAGAATGGCAACATTTTAATTCACAAAGTAATGATAATAAAAACATTGTTAAGTAAATGACCCGAATTAGTTCTTTCTTTCCTTTCTCCGAGGCCTGATAAGAAAAGCTTTGTTACGCTAATTTGTGTTTCTTTTAGCGCCATTTATTTCTTCTTCATTTTCCTCCTGCTCGCTCCCGAAGGAGCTGATTCTTGCTTCGGGTTTATTACCATTGTTACTGGCAGCTCACCAACTCAGCAGTCTTCTCACTTAACCAAAGGCAGTGACTGTCAGCAGGTTATTGTGCTGTGGAGGGCATAGGAACATTAAGAACAGGAGGTCATTCAGCCCCTCGAGCCTGTTTCGACATTCTATCAGATATTTTAGATAATTCTGTTAGGTATTTTATTTATTCATTCCTGGGATGTGGGTGTCGCTGACAAGGCCAGCATTTATTGGCCATCACCTAATCGCCCCTTGAGAAGGTGGTGGTGAGCTGCCTTGAACCGCTGCAGTCCGTGTGGTGAAGGTACTCCCACAGTGCTGTTAGGGAGGGAGTTCCAGGATTTTGACCCAGCGACGATGAAGGAACAGCCGATATATTTCCAAGTCAGGATGGTGTGTGACTTGGAGGGGAACTTGGAGGTGGTGGTGTTCCCATGCGCCTGCTGCCCTTGTCCTTCTAGGTGGAAGAGGTCGCTGGTTTGGGAGGTGCTGCCGAAGAAGCCTTGGCGAGCCGCTGCAGTGCATCTTGTAGATGGTACACACTGCAGCCTTTGCTCCCTATCCCTCGATACCCTTAACTAACAAAAATCTATCGATCTCAGCCTTGAAAGCTCCAATTATCCCAGCGTCTGTGGCCTGGTTCTAATTTTAAGATTATGCCCTCTTGCTCTGAATACCCGCAGCAGAGGAAATAGTTTCTCTGAATCTACCCTATTGAATTCTTTTATCATTTTAAAGACCTTGATTAGATCGCCCCTCAACTTTCTAAGTTCAAGGGAATACAAACCAAGTTTATGCAACCTGTCCTCATAATTTAGCCCTTTAAGACCTGGTATCATTCTGGTGAATCTGTGCCGCACCCCCTCCAAGGCCAGTGATGTAATAAAACTCACTACGCACTTAGTTTGAGTATAAAGCAAGGCTTTAATCAACTTGTTTCAGAACATGGAGGTCTAGTTGTACTTCACTAGTTCCTTGTCTTACAAAATGTCCCTGGGCAAGCTGGGGCCGACGCCTGAGTATTTATACTCCTTGGACGGCGCCACCAGCTGGCCGTCCAGTGTTATTTCATGAGTAGTTTCTTGATGATGATGAGATTTATAACAGCCAGTACAGGAAACTTTCTTTTATCCGGCACGGACAGGACCGACGTGGTGCCGATTCATCAAAAATTCCGGATAACCGAACGTTATAGTAAAAGATACGGCGCTGAGAGCTCCGTATAAAGCAACAAACCCTGTTGCTTGCTTCAGAACAATGGCCACAAGTTGCAAGCGTCTCTGTAGCTTAGCAACAGCTGCAGCTACACCCTTGCACAGCAACAAATGGAGTAAAAAAAGTAATAAAAGTTACCTGAACCTACTCCTGAATTTTGCCGGTTAACCGACATTTCCGGTTATTTAGGGGCCGGTTAATCGAAAGTTTCCTGTATATCCTTCCTGAGGTGAGGTGCCCAGAACTGAACGCATTACTCCAGATGGGGCCTGACCAAGGCTCTGTACAACTGAAGCATCGCTTCCTCCCCTTTGTATTCCAGCCCCCTTTGAGATAAAGGCCAACATTCCATTAGCCTTTTTGATTACTTTTTGTACCTGCCCACGAGCTTTTAATGATTTGCGTACATGGACTCCCAAATCCCTTTGCTCCTCCACAGTTTCCAGTCTCTCACCATTTAGAAGATATTCTGATTTATCTTTCTCGGATCCAAAGTGAATGACTTCATAAGGTCATAAGAAATAGGAGCAGGAGTCGGCCATTCGGCCCTTCGAGCCTGCTCCGCCATTCAGAATAAAGGGTTGCCTTTTCAGAACTGAGATGAGGAGGAATTTCTTCTCTCAGAGGGTCGTAAATCTGTGGAATTCTCTGCCCCAGAGAGCCGTGGAGGCTGGGTCATTAAATACATTTAAGGTGGAGATAGACAGATTTTTGCAAGATAAGGGAGTGAAGGGTTATGGGGAGCGGGCAGGGAAGTGGCTTTGAACCCAAGATCAGCCACGATCTTATTGAATGGCAGAGCAGGCTCGAGGGGCTAAGTGGCCTATTCCTGCTCCTATTTCTTATGTTCTTAATAAGATCATGGCTGATCTTTTACCTCAACTCTACGTTCCCGCCCTATCCCCATAGCCATTGATTCCCTTAGTGCACAAGAATCTATTTATCTCAGCCTGAAATATACTCAACAACTGAGAATCCACAACCCTCTAGGGTAGAGAATTCCAAAGATTCACAACCCTCCGCGTGAAGAAATTTCTCATCTCAGTCCTAAATGGCCAACGCCTTATTCTGAGACCGTGACCCCTGGTTCTAGACTCCCCAGCATACTTCCCCACATAGAACCCTATCTGCCACAGTTTTGCCCGCTCAGTAAATCTCTCTGTCCCTGTGAAACTTCCTGCTCCCATCTATACAACTTACTGTGCCTCTTAACTTAGTGTCATCTGCAAACTTGTTCCTCATCCAAGTCATTCACGTATATGGCGAAAAGCTGAGGTCCCAGTACAGACCCTTGGGGAACACCTCTTGTCACATCCCGCCAATCAGAGAATGCTCCCTTTATCCTACGTCTGGTTCCTGCATCCCAACCAATTACCAACCCATGTCACAAGGTTACCTGCAATTCCCTGCACCTTCATTTGTGTGGAACCTTTTTTAACATTTGTTTATATGGGATGTGGATGTCGCTGGCAAGGCCAGCATTTATTGCCCATCCCTAGTTGCCCTTGAGAAGGTGTTGGTGAGCCGCCTACTTGAACCGCTGCAGTCCGTGTGGTGGAGGTACTCCCACAGTGCCGTTAGGGAGGGAGTTCCAGGATTTCGACCCAGCGACGATGAAGGATCGGTCGATATACTTCCAAGTCAGGATGGTGTGTGACTTGGAGGGGAACTTGGAGGTGGTGGTATTCCCATGCATCTGCTGCCCTTGCCCTTCTAGGTGGAAGAGGTCACGGGTTTGGGAGGTGCTGCCGGAGAAGCCTTGGCGAGTTGCTGCAGTGCATCTTGTAGATGGTACACACTGCAGCCACGGTATGCCGGTGGTGGAGGGAATGAATGTTTAAGGTGGTAGAGGGGGTGCCAATCAAGCGGGCTGCTTTGTCCTGGATGGTGTCGAGCTTCTTGAGTGTTGTTGGAGATGCACTCATCCAGGCAAGTGGAGAGTATTCCATCATACTCCTTACTTGTGCCTTGTAGATGGTGGAAAGGCTTTGGGGAGTCTGGAGGTGAGACACTCGCCACAGAATACCCAGCCTCTGACTTGCTCTTGTTGCCACAGTAACTATGTGGCTGGTCCAGTTACGTTTCTGGTCAATGGTGACCCCCAGTATGTTGATGGTGGGGGATTCGGTGATGGTAATGCCGTTGAATGTCAAGGGGCGGTGTTTAGAATCTCGCTTGTTGGAGATAGTCATTGCCTGGCACTTTTGTGGCGCGAATGTTACCTGCCCCTTATCGAATGCCTTGTGGAAGACCAGATGGACAACATATGGACAACATCTATCGGCTTCCTACTTGTCATGCCAGGGACCAGTGATCCCCTCAGGGTCCGCGGGCACGCAGCCGCACATCGACCGGGAGGTCCCGCACAGTCTGCTCAACATCACCGCCCGCTGGAAAAGACACCGCGCAGCGAATTTAAAGTGTCCGCGCACGAACTAAAAATTAGAGGGAACATTGCTGGTGACCTCCTGAAAAATTCAACTAGATTAGTCGACGTGACCTCACTTTGACAAATCCAGCTGATGCTTGTCTCAGCGATCAATCACTCTGTCTTGAATGATAGATTCCAGTAACTTCTCCATAACAGATGTTAAACTGATGGATCTGTAGTTACTGAGTTTCTCTCTCCCAACCTTAAATAATGGAGTGACTTTTGCAATTTTCCAATTCAAAGGTAGAATTTCTGAATCTAATGTGCTTTGGAAAATTATGTCCCAAGCATCTGCAATTTCCTCACCTTTTTTATTTAAATACTCTGGGTAGGAAACTATCAGGTCCTGGAGATTTGTTTATCTTAAGTCCTATTGTCATTGAGAGACAATGCCCGGGTATCGGTGAGAGACACTTAATTGTATTTCATTGGCTGTAAAGCGCTTTGGGATGTCCTGAGGTCATGAAAGGCGTGATATAAATGTAATCAAAGATTCACCAGACTGATACCTGGGATGGCAGGAATGACGTATGAGGAGAGATTGGGTCGATTGGGCTTATACTCGCTGGAGTTTAGAAGAATGAGAGGGGATCTCATTGAAACTTATAAAATTCGAACAGGACTGGACAGACTAGATGCAGGAAGGATGTTCCCGATGGTCGGGGAGTCCAGAACCAGGGGTCACAGTCTAAGGATAAGGGGTAAGCCATTTAGGACTGAGATGAGGAGGAATTTCTTCACCCAGAGAGTGGTGAACCTGTGGAATTCTCTACCACAGAAGGCAGTAGAGGCCAATTCATTAAATATATTCAAGGAGTTGGATATATTTCTTAAGGCTAAAGGGATCAAGGGGTATGGGGAGAAAGCAGGGACAGGGTACTGAATTTGGATGATCAGCCATGATCGCATTGAATGGCGGAGCAGGCTCGAGGGGCCGAATGGCCAACTCCTGCTCCTATCTTCTATGTTTCTATGTAATTTTTCCTTTAACTCACAATGTGGAGAATTTTGAGCACGAGCTTGTGTGCCTAGCCTCTGCCAGCTGTTCCGAAATTGCCGGATGGTATAACCAGCGATTTATACCAACTTCCCCTCAGTACTGAACTCGCGTGGTCACGGGTAATGAGCCTCCATTGTTGCCAGCAGAGGAGCGAAGATTGCACGTGTCCAGTAGGAGGTGCTACATTTAGCCTCAGTGCCCTGGGCTGGGGAGGAGATAAATCATCCAGAACAACTGCGCCCTATCACCATCCAATGACACGCTGCTGCAAAGTGTGTGTTTGTGGCTGTTGGGAAAGAAAGAAAGACTTGCATTTATATAGCGCCTTTCACAACCTCAGGACGTCCCAAACCGCTTTACAACCAATGAAGTACTTTTTGAAGTGTAGTCGCTGTTGTAAAGTAAGAAACGCAGCGGCCAATGTGCATACATCCAGCTCCCACAAACAGCAGTGAGATAATGACCAGATCATCTGTTTTTAGTGATGTTGATTGAGGGATAAATATTGGCCCAGGACACCGGGGAGAACTCCCCCTGCTCTTCTTCAAAATAGTGCCATGGGATCTTTTACGTCCACCTGAGAGGGCAGACAGAACTTCAGTTTAACGCCTCATCCGATAGACGGCACCTCCGACAGTGCGGCACTCCCTCAGCACTGCACTGGACTGTCAGCCCGGATTATGTGTTCAAGTCCCTGGAGCAGGACTATGAACCCACAACTTTCTGACTCAGAGTGCTACCCACTGAACCACGGCTGACGTTAGGCGAGAATAGGATCGGGCTTGGATGAGATGCCCCCCTTGGTCAAATAGCCTCCCGCCATTAACCATCTAGGAGCAAACATGAAGGATTGACCGCTGGTGCCTGAGGGCACTGGGCACCTGCGGGGCCTCCAGAGAGCAGGGGGTGGGGAAGATTGTTACTTGCAAAAAGACAAGCGTGTCTCACCGTCCTCTGCCGTTCGGCTGCAGAAACCCGTCTCCCAGCCACCGTCCCCAAAGAGTTAAAAGACTTGGAACAACAACAGAAGGGATGGAAGAACGATGAGGAGTATATTTTGTGTCACCGCTCGTAGGCCTGCCTTTCAGAGTCACAGGAAAGGTCGTATATTAAAAATAAAAATGGAAAACAAAAATCCTCCAGATCAGGACAATGGCAGGGTGGTCGGGGGGGCGGAGGTGGGGGTTTGCGGGGGATGGAATCAGCAGCAGTCGGAGTCTTAGCTGAGGTGAGGAGAGCTGAAGCATGCACCACGGGCGGTACAGAAGGAGCTGTGCTGTCACAAGCTGTAAGAGTCACACACGCACGTCGGTTCAAAGCAGTCCGCCGTGAGGTGAGGGGGAGCGGGTGGGTTGGCTGTGGGGGGGCGGAGGGGAGAGGCAGAGGCAGAGACCCCAAGAGGAGATGACTCAGGCAGCAGACGCCACGTTAGCTTGCACACACGCCATGAGCCGCAGAGATGGTCTCTTCCATCTTCCTCCCACACACACACAGACAGACTGAAGTTGGCTTTTTCCCCAAGCCCTGAAACTGGGTAGGACCAGGGTAAGAAAGAAAGGGGGGCGGGGGGGACAAATTCATTGTAGCCCCGTTTGGGACGCTAACTTTTAAAAGTTGAGAAAATTAGCGCCAGGCGCTAATGATTCTAAACTTGGAAAAAATTCGGTTTTGCGCTCCAGGAAGGGAGTGGCACGCTAAATCAAACCCTCCACTTCTTATTTGGAGCGCAACCGGCAGCAGGCGGGGCAGAGACTTCAGCAGCGCTGCTCGCTGGGCCGTGCCACGCCGCCGCGTTCAAAGGCTCCTTCCCTCCCTTAAAGGGAAGGGCCGTCGCTGCAGGTAAAAAAGCACCTACCTGGTCCGACCAAGGCAGCCACGATCCTGCGCGATCAGCCCGGCACTTCAAACGGAGTGCCGGGCTGAACGATCGCGGGCAGGAACCCGCGGAATTAAAACTAGAACAGGAAAGGTAGCGCCGTCGCAAAACACCCGCCGAGTATGGCGGGAGTCGATGTCAGCGCCGTGCCCGGTCACGAAGCCATTTGCCGCAAAGCCACCTAATTTCTCCCCCTCTGTTTTTAGTGATGTCGATTGAGGGATAAATGTTGCCCAGGACACCGGGGATAACTCCCCCGCTCTTCTTCGAAATAGTGCCGTGGGATCTTTTAAATCCACCTGAGAGGGCAGACGGGGCCTCGGTTTAACTTCTCATCCGAAAGACGGTGCTTCCGACAGCGCGGCGCTCCCTCAGTACTGCCCCTCCGACAGTGCAGCGCTCCCTCAGTACTGCCCCTCCAACAGTGCGGCGCTCCCTCAGTACTGCCCCTCCAACAGTGCGGCACTCCCTCAGTACTGTCCCTCCAACAGTGCGACACTCCCTCAGTACTGCCCCTCCGACAGTGCAGCGCTCCCTCAGTACTGCCTCTCCAACAGTGCAGCACTCCCTCAGTACTGCCCCTCCAACAGTGCAGCACTCCCTCAGTACTGCCTCTCCGACAGTGCAGCACTCCCTCAGTACTGCCTCTCCGACAGTGCAGCACTCCCTCAGTACTGCCCCTCCAACAGTGCAGCGCTCCCTCAGTACTGCCCCTCTGACAGTGCGGCACCCCCTCAGTACTGCCCCTCCGACAGTGCGGTGCTCCCTCAGTACTGCCCCTCTGACAGTGCGGCACTCCCTCAGTACTGCCCCTCTGACAGTGCGGCACTCCCTCAGTACTGCCCCTCCGACAGTGTAGCGCTCCCTCAGTACTGCCCCTCTGACAGTGCGGCACTCCCTCAGTACTGCCCCTCTGACAGTGCGGCACTCCCTCAGTACTGCCCCTCTGACAGTGCGGCACTCCCTCAGTACTGCCCCTCTGACAGTGCGGCACCCCCTCAGTACTGCCCCTCCGACAGTGTAGCGCTCCCTCAGTACTGCCCCTCTGACAGTGCGGCACTCCCTCAGTACTGCCCCTCCGACAGTGCGGCGCTCCCTCAGTACTGCCCCTCTGACAGTGCGGCACTCCCTCAGTACTGCCCCTCCAACAGTGTAGCGCTCCCTCAGTACTGCCCCTCTGACAGTGCGGCACTCCCTCAGTACTGCCCCTCTGACAGTGCGGCACTCCCTCAGTACTGCCCCTCCGACAGTGCGGCACCCCCTCAGTACTGCCCCTCCGACAGTGCAGCGCTCCCTCAGTACTGCCTCTCCAACAGTGCGACACTCCCTCAGTACTGCCCCTCCAACAGTGCAGCGCTCCCTCAGTACTGCCTCTCCAACAGTGCAGCACTCTCTCAGTACTGCCCCTCCAACAGTGCAGCGCTCCCTCAGTACTGCCCCTCTGACAGTGCGGCACCCCCTCAGTACTGCCCCTCCGACAGTGCAGCGCTCCCTCAGTACTGCCCCTCCGACAGTGCGACACTCCCTCAGTACTGCCCCTCCGACAGTGCGGTGTTCCCTCGGGAATTTTGATTTTTTTAGATTGCTTTTTCCTTCTTTGCCAATATGTCTGCTCCTGCTGGCCCTCACTCCCTCCCAGGCTAATCACTGGGATCTGCTCCATTCCAGCATGAGCCTTCGTCCCTAGTTTCCTTCTCACCCGTGTGAAAAGCAAACCCGCCCTAGGCCCTGGCCTCTGCCCGCTCGATCCTGGTACCTCCCCTGATGTACAAGTTGGCTGTCATCGCCCTGGTCTTTGAAATAGGTAATAGACACAAATTAAGTAAATCAAGTTAAAGAACATGTGAGAGGCATAGAGAGAGGAGAGAGAAAAGAGAGAGAGAGGAGAGAGGAGAGAGAGAGGAGAGAGAGAGGAGGGAAAGGAGAGAGGAGAGAGAGAGAGGGAGAGGAGAGAGAGAGAGAGAGGAGACAGAAAGAGAGAGAGGAGACGGAGAGAGAGAGGAGAGAGAGAGAGAAAGGAGACAGAGGAGAGAGAGAGATGTAAGAAGTCACACAACTCCAGGTTATAGTCCAACAGTTTTATTTGAAATCACAAGCTTTCGGAACGCTGCTCCTTCATCAGGTGAAGTGGAGAGATGCATAAAGACACAGATTATATAGTCAGAGAATAATGCCAGATGATTACAGGTAATCTTTCTAACTGCCATTTATCACACCTCGGCAGAGAGATAATCACAGCAATCAAAGGTGTGAATGGTGTCCAAACAGGTTAGTCAGGAAAACATTACATCAAAGAACATATAAGCTGTGTCTTTATGCATCTCTCCACTTCACTTGACGAAGGAGCAGCGCTCCGAAAGCTTGTGATTTCAAATAAAACTGTTGGACTATAACCTGGTGTTGTGTGACTTCTTACATTTGTCCACCCCAGTCCAACACCGGCATCTCCACACCAGAGGAGAGAGAGAGGAGAGAAAGAGAGAGAGAGGAGAGAGAAAAAGAGAGAGGAGGGAAAGGAGAGAGAAAGGAAAGAGAGAGGAGGAGACGGAGAGAGAGAGAAGAGAGAGAGGAGAGAGAGAGTAAGAGAGAGAGGAGAGAGAGAGATAGGAGAGAGAGGATGCAGAAAGGAGATAAGAGACAGAGAGAAGGAAGGAAGAGACAGAGGGGAGAGAGAAAAGGAGAGGCATACTGAAAGAGGGTGACAGAACAGCTGAAATTGAATCACAGATAAAGTAATACAGAGAAATTTCTCAAGTGGGAAAGACGGAGAGAGGAAGATGCACAATATTTAATTAAAAAATTGTACATGAGTAACAACTTGGGAGATAACAACATTATTTTAAATGTGTTAATTCCGCCGCTAAAATAGCAGAGAGAGGAATTTCACATAAATGCATTAAGTGTATGCTCACTGGTATCCCAGTGCATAACACAAGGCCCCAGAGCATAATTCAGGGCCTCACAGCCTAATCCAGGGCCTCAGAGCCTAATGCAGGGCCTCACAGCCTAATCCAGGGCCTCAGAGCCTAACGCAGGGCCTCACAGCCTAATCCAGGGCCTCACAGCCTAATCCAGGGCCTCAGAGCCTAACGCAGGGCCTCACAACCTAATCCAGGGCCTCACAGCCTAATCCAGGGCCTCACAGCCTAATCCAGGGCCTCACCGCCTAATCCAGGGCCTCAGAGCCTAATCCAGGGCATCAGAGCCTAACGGAGGGCCTCAGAGCCTAACTCAGAGCCCCAGTTAAACTCAAGGCCCCAGTCATAACTCAGGGCCCCAGGGTCTAACTCAGGGCCCCAGATGCTGCTTCAGAAGCAACGACAGATGTGCAGGAATATACACACACATGCAAGCAGCCAGAGACAGACTGAATCCCACCGACACACAGATTGTGTATCCTAATTTTCTCTCCCCCCCACCCCCCCCAACTCCTTTCCACCTCTGATCGCTAGTCAGAAGCGCCAGGCCCCGTCGGATCGAATCAAACCGCCGGAGCGGAGGGAACGAGCACTAATTGCTGGGGCTGTGGGTGATGCCGCGGGTTATGGATTTTAGATGATAACGCGGTTGGAGGAACACTGTCTGCTGTCACCTATTTACAGCTCTGTTTGCGAGTGGGCCCTGAATCGCTCCGACAGGGCTGGCTGTGATCCGTCAAACGCCCTTCAATTCCCGTCCCTGATAATTGCGAGAAAAGTCCCACAATTTTGCGAAATATCGAGCGCTTTATTTTATTTTTACCCTCTCTGGTTTGTTTTATCTTTCTGCGCTGCGTGTATTTTGGTTCAGGGCCCACAAGCTCCAAAGTGACCTCATTCCAGGCCTCAGAATAAAGGCCCCCCCGCCTCCTGCCAGTTATCTCCATGCTGTGAATTCTTCCTCTTAGTCGCGGATATCAAAGCAATCTCGGAGTGTGGGACAGGGGAGGCGGTGGGGCTGGGGGGGCGGGGGTCATTAGTTGCCCGGGGTATTTGGCAACCCTCCTGGCGGCTGGTGAAGGGGTATCGCTGGTGACATAAGAAAACTACTAGGCACTTGGTCTAAGCGTTAAACAAAGCTTTAATCAACTGTTTTACAACATGGAGGTCTAGTTGTGTCCTTCACTAGTTCCTGTTAAGAATGTCCTGCGCAAGCTGGGCCCGTGCCCGAGTATTTATACTCTCCCTGGACAGCGCCACCCGTAGGCCACTCAGTATTATTTCATAAGTCTTTCTTTCATGAATGACTGATTCATGTCAGCTGGCAGAGGTCTTGGCTGAGGTCACCTTGCCTACGGTGTGATACTTTCAAATTATATTCCCTCTTCTGGAGGTCTCAACTCTTCCTGGGGAGCAATTCTGCGACAGCCCTCCGTTATCAAATGACCATTCTTCACGTGAGATTCTTCCTGGGTGTCCTTGTGCACCAGCCGCTGAAGGTAAGCATGCAGGTGCAGCAGGCGGTTAAGAAGGCAAATGGTATGTTGGCCTTCATAGCGAGAGGATTCGAGTACAGGAGCAAGGATGTCTTGCTGCAGTTGTACAGGGCCTTGGTGAGACCACACCTTGAGTATTGTGTGCAGTTTTGGTCGCCTTATCTGAGGAAGGATGTTCTTGCCATGGGGGGAATGCAGCGAAGATTCACCAGACTGATACCTGGGATGGCAGGAATGACGTATGAAGAGAGATTGGGTCGATTAGGCTTATATTCGCTGGAGTTTAGAAGAATGAGAGGGGATCTCATTGAAACTTATAAAATTCTAACAGGACTAGACAGACTAGATGCAGGAAGGATGTTCCCGATGGCGGGGGAGTCCAGAACCAGGGGTCACTGTCTAAGGATAAGGGGTAAGCCATTTAGGACTGAGGTGAGGAGGAATTTCTTCACCCAGAGAGTGGTAAACCTGTGGAATTCTCTACCACAGAAGGCAGTTGAGGCCAGGTTATTAAATATATTCAAGAAGGAGTTAGATATATTTCTTAAGGCTAAAGGGATCAAGGGATATGGGGAGAAGGCAGGGACAGGGTACTGAATTTGGATAATCAGCCATGATCTCATTAAATGGCGGAACAGGCTCGAGGGGCCGAATGGCCTACTCCTGCTCCTGTCTTCTATGTTTCTATGTTTCTATGAGAGCCTAGGCGGCGAACGGCTATTCGACGTTGGGGTGCATCACATCACAACCGATCCCCGAGCCTGATACTCGCCAACGTGCAACTTTACGGTGGTGGTCACTGGATCGTGATCAGGAGCTGGAACGCTGGCTGGTTTTCCCCCCCCCTCCTTAAAGCCTTCCGAGATCTCTGCGCTCCTCCAATTCTGACCTCTTAGGCATCCCCGATTTCAATCGCTCCACCATTGCTGGCCGCGCCTTCAGCTGCCTGGGCCCTACGCTCTGGAATTCCCGGCCTAAACCTCTCCGCCTCTCTACCTCTCTCTCTCCTCTAAGACGCTCCTTCAAGCCTACCTCTTTGACCAAGCTTTTGGTCACCTGTCCTAGCATCTCCTTATGTGGCTCGGTGTCAAATTTTGTCTGATAATCGCTCCTGTGAAGCACCTTGGGATGTTTTACTAGATTAAAGGTGCTATATAAATGCAAGTTGCTGCTGTTATATAATTCGATAAAAACACAATACCATGCGTCGCACGCTGGCATCTACCTCAGGCCTCACTCCTTCCTACATGCAAATTTCTGCAGCACCCTCACTCACACCTCATTGTCCCAAATCTCATTAACATAAAACAGCAACAAATTACAGCTTAACAGGTAGGTAGCTACCAATCAGCAAAGAGTAAGTAGGAGTGAAAACCGCCAATCTGTGAAGTTCAAGGTACTGCCACTCAAATGGAGCAGTTCGTAAACGGCTACCAATAGAAAAAAGGGAAGGCGAACTGCCTGTCACTTTAATTCTCCGCTCCACTCCCACTCTGACCTCTCTGTCCTCGGCCTCTTACACTGTTCCAATGAAGCTCAATGGAAGCTCGAGGAACAGCACCTCATCTTTCCATTAGGCCCTTTACAGCCTTCTGGACTTGACATAGAGTTCAACAATTTCAGACCATAATCTCTGCCCCCATTTTTCAGGCTGTTTATGTTTTTGCCATCGCCATTTGCAACATTTAAACCACTCCTGCCTCCTACCTTAGCACAGAATGTTCCTTCCTCCCCTCCCCCCCACCTCCCTGCCTCTGCATCTGCTTAAAATCTGTTCCCTCTCTAGCCTTCTCCAGTTCTGACGAAGGGCCTTCGACCTGAGACGTTAACTCTGTTTCTCTCTCCATGGATGCTGCCTGGCCTGCTGAGTGTTTCCAACATTTTCTGTTGTTATCCCTCAAAATATTTCTTGTACCTCCTTTTTTTTCGCTGCCATCTTGAGTTCTTTAGTTAAGTTGAATAACTTGGAAATAAGGCGGTAACATCATGAAGACATTTTAAAAATTACAATTTTTCAATTCATTCGTGGGATGTGGGCCATCCCTAATTGCCGCTTGAGAAGGCGGTGGTGAGCCGCCTTCTTGAAGCGCTGCAGTCCGTGTGGTGAAGGTGCTCCCACAGTGCCGTTAGGGAGGGAGTTCCAGGATTTTGACCCAGCGACGATGAAGGAACGGCCAATATACTTCCAAGTCAGGATGGTGTGTGACTTGGAGGGGAACTTGGAGGTGGTGGTGTTCCCATGCGCCTGCTGCCCTTGTCCTTCTAGGTGGAAGAGGTCGCGGGTTTGGGAGGTGCTGCCGAAGAAGCCTTGGCGAGTTGCTGCACTGCATCCTGTACAGAGCTAACTATTTAAAATAGTACGGAATTGGCAATATCAGAACACTGTTTTGAGCCAAACCAGGACAAAGGGGAAACAGGTTCCAATTTAGGACTGATTTTAGGAAGCTTTTCACATAAAGAGTGAATAGACCTCTCGGGAGAGTAGTTGAGGTAACCGCAAGGCGTATAGCTTTTCTTAATGGATAGGATTAGATGGGCTGAATGGCCTTGCTGATCTGTATCTATTGATCTTGGGGCCAGTGAGCCCTCGATCTGGGAACTCTTAAACACAGGGAATAAACGGCTTTCAGGGAGAAAGAAAAAATGTATAAGGAAACATGGAGACAATGAATGCCTCCGGCAAATACTTTAGATCAATGGTTCCCTGAATACACTCTCTGGGACACCTCCCTCCTCATTTATTCAGGCCAATCTCCTCAACTATTTGCCTCGGCAATCTTGCCGCTTCGCCCATCTCTCGGTCTCAATTCACAGCCCGCCGGCTCTGGGATGGAGTCGGACTCAGGATCCAGGGGAAAGGGAAAGGAAAAGAGAGAGGGGTAGATGTAGATAGATGGCTCACAGCAAGGCAAATACTGTGGGTAAGAGACGGAGATGGATACTTGCGGCTAAAAGAACGCAGGAAATCTGAAATAAAAATAGAAAAATCTGGAATTGCACATCAGGGCTGTGGGGAAAAGGGCAGCGGAGTGGGATTAATTGGACAGCTCTAGCAAAGGACCAGCACAGGCACGATGGGACGAATGGCCTCTTTCTGTGCTGTACCATTCTATGATTCTAGGTCTGTCAGGATGAGACAGGTTAACGTTTTGGGGTGGGGAACTTTACAGTTATCATCCACTCCCCCAGTTCAGATGAATAATCGCTATTCGAAACTTTAACCCGCTGTTTACAGACGCTGAGAGGCTCGCTATACATTTGCAACCTCCCAAAACAAGTGCTCTACTCGGAGCTCCGACACGGCAAGAGAGCCCCAGGTGGGCAGAGGAAACGCTTCAAGGACACCCTCAAAGCCTCCTTGAAAAAGTGCAACATCCCCACCGACACCTGGGAATCCCTGGCCCAAGACCGCACAAAGTGGAGGAGAAGCATCCGGGAAGGCGCCGAGCACCTCGAGTCTCTTCGCCGGGAGCAAGCGGAAGCCAAGCGCAGGCAGCGCAAGGAGCGCACGTCAACCCAAGCACCCCACCCACCCGCCCCTTCAACCACCGTCTGCCCCACCTGTGACAGAGACTGTAGGTCCCGCACTGGACTCATCAGTCACCTGAGAACTCATCTTTAGTGTGGAAGCAAGTCATGCTCGGTAATGAGGGACTACCTAAGAAGAGAAGACATTTGCAAACTTTTCAGTTTTTATTTCATACAGTAGGCTGTGTTGTGTTGTGTGCAATGACCTCTGGTGGTTGAAACTAGGAAATAATTTTACTTTCTTCAAAAAAAACCAGTGTTCAAATTGGGCTTCCTGCTGTGTCCTGAGTCAGAGCCAGCTCACCCCTTGGTGACCTCCAACAATGACCAAAAACAAATTTTAACGTGCACGAAGCAAACATAAAATTCTGAGGTAGGATTGACAGAGTATCTGCTGAGAGGCTGTTTCCCCTGGCTGGAGAGTTTAGAACTAGGGGTCACAGTCTCAGGATAAGGAGTCGGCCATTTAGGACAGAGATGAGGAGGAATTTCTTCACTCAGAGGGTGGTGAACCTGTGGACTTCTCTACCCCAGAGGGCTGTGGAGGCTCAGTCTTTGAGTATATTCAAGACTCAGATCGATAGATTTTTGGACTCTAAGGGAACCAAGGGATATGGGGATCGGGCGGGAAGGTGGAGCTGAGGTTGAAGATTAGCCGTGATCTTATTGAGGGGCCATATGGCCTACTCCTGCTCCCATTTCTTAAGTTCTTAAATACTAATCAACACGCAGATAATCTGGTTTGGTGGTGTTGGTTGAGGGATAAATATTGCCCGGGTCACCGGGGAGAGTTCCCCAGCTCCTCTTTGAAATAGTGGCCGTGGGATCTTTTCCATCCCATGTTGATGGACTTAGTGGAGTGGGAGGAGGGTCGTGTGGAGCACGAGCACTAGCATGGAGCTGAATGGCATGTTTCTGTGCTGTAAATACTTAGTAAGCCCCGCAAGAGGGGGTCCTCGGTTTAACTTCTCATCCGAAAGACGGCACCTCCGACATTGTAGTGCTCCCTCAGTACTGCGCTGGAGTGTCAGCCTGGATTATGCGCTCAAGTCTGGTGCAGTGGGGTTTGAACTCCATGTTCTATATAACTCGGAGAAAAGCATGCAACCACTGAGCCAAGGTAACACTTAAGACTTAAGAGTTCAGACTTGTCAACACTTCTGTTTTGTATTCGCGACTTGGTGGTAAGCAGATGGAGCCTCTGAACAGAAACGATGCCCGTGAATGGGTTAGCATGCCCGATTTAATGCATAACCCCCTAATCACACCATGTTACTTGCTGCAGATCGCAAAGGATGACCAACACATTCTCCTGTCTCTTCCAAAGGATAGAAAATGCCAATGAGTTCAGGCTAAACCAGACTTACAGGATGAATAATACTTAGAAGCAGTGAGACTCGTCATGGTACGGAACCAGCCCAATATCTAAATAAAAATAAAAATAGTCATTGTCCTCAAAGGGTTCATTCACATTCTTGTTTCCAAATCCCTCCACGGCCTCGCCCCCTCCCTATCTCTGTAATTTCCTCCAGTCCCACAGCCCTCTGAGATAGCTGCGCTCCTCCAATTCTGGCCTCTTGTGCATCCCCCGATTTTAATCGCAACACCATTGGCGGCTGTGCCTTCAGCTGCCTGGGCCCTGAGCTCTGAAATTCCCCCCCTAAACCTCTCCTCCTCTCTCCTCCTTTAAGATGCTCCTTTAAACCTACCTCTTTGACCAAGCTTTTGGTCATCTGTCCTAATATCACCTTGTGTGGCTCGGTGTCAAATTTTGTTTGATAACACTCCCGTGAAGCGCTTTGGGATGTTTAACTACGTTATAGGTGACATGAATCTTGTCATTCATGTGGAAATGACTTATGAAATAATACTGGGCGGCCTGCTGGTGGCGCTGTCCAGGGAGAGTATAAATACTCGGGCATGGGCCCAGCTTGCTCAGGACATTCTCTAACAGGAACTAGTGAAGGACACAACTAGATCTCCGTGTTGAAAAACAGTTGATTAAAGCCTTGTTTAATACTCAGACCAAGTGCCTAGTAGTTTTCTTACATCAATAGGCGCTATAATAAATAAAAGTTGTTGTTGTTGTTAATATACCCTTTCTAAAGCAGATTTCTTTCAGGGTCTGATAAGTAACAGGATCTTTGGATGAATCAGCTAGGCTTGTCACTTGACAGGCCTCCCCGACGTTGCACATGAACAATGTTAATTCTAGTTCACCCATGGAAATAGTAGTTGGATCTCCTGCCTCCTGAGCAGCCAGAGCCGCCATTTATACCAGGTGATGTCTCTCCTGTTGCAGCCAATTCCCCGACGTAAACAAACAGACTGTTTAACAGATCCCACACCTTGTGAGCTGGTTGCCTCCATACCTTTCCCTTAATGGTTCAGCATTCAGATTTAGCATTTTCTGTCAATCTGCATATGCTAAACATTTCAAATAAGCTTTACAAGCAAGGATGGTCAGTATATGAGGATGAGCAGTATAGGCAACTGGTGACTATATAAGGATGGTCACTATAGGGGATGGTCACTATAGTTGATGGTCACTATAGGTGGATGGTCACTATAGTTGATGGTCACTATAGTTGATGGTCACTATAGGTGGATGGTCACTGTCGGTGGATGGTCACTATAGGGGATGGTCACTATAGGTGGATGGTCACTCTCAGTGGATGGTCACTATAGGTGATGGTCACTATAGGTGGATGGTCACTATAGGGGATGGTCACTATAGGTGGATGGTCTCTATAGGCAGATGGACGCTATAGTTGATGGTCAGTATAGGTGGATGGTCACTGTCGGTGGATGGTCACTATAGGGGATGGTCACTATAGGTGGATGGTCACTCTTGGTGGATGGTCACTATAGGAGATGGTCACTATAGGTGGATGTCACTATAGGTGGATGGTCACTATAGGTGATGGTCACTATAGGTGGATGGTCACTATAGGGGATGGTCACTATAGGGGATGGTCACTCTAGGTGGATGTCACTATAGAGGATGGTCACTATAGGTGGATGGTCACTATAGGTGATGGTCACTATAGGTGGATGGTCACTATAGGTGATGGTCACTATAGGTGGATGGTCACTATAGGGGATGGTCACTATAGGTGGATGGTCACTATAGGGGATGGTCACTATAGGTGGATGGTCACTATAGGTGGATGGTCACTATAGGGGATAGTCACTATAGGGGATGGTCACTATAGGTGGATGGTCTCTATAGGCAGATGGATGCTATAGTTGATGGTCACTATAGGCAAATGGTCACTATAGGCCGATGGTCACTATAGGTGGATGGTCTCTATAGGGGATGGTCACTAGGTGGATGGTCACTCTAGGTGATGGTCACTATAGGTGATGGTCACCAGAGGCGGATGGTCACTACAGGTGATTGTCACTATAGGTGGATGGTCACTATAGGCAGATGGACGCTATAGTTGATGGTCACTACAGGTGATGGTCACTATAGGCCGATGGTCACTATAGTTGATGGTTACTATAGGTGTTGGTCAGATTAAATTCAAATGCTTGAAAAGTTAATTTCTTACATGTTAATCTTTATTGAATTAGACACTTGTACAGAATAGACACCCAGACAGAAAGTGACAGAATATCTGATGTCACCTTGCGTCACAGCACGGATTTTGAAATGGCAATTTTTTAATCGAACTATCATTTGAAACTTAAACTGAAAAGCACATTCTCGTCCTTTATGTTTTTATTCACCCGACCTTCTCGCTGAGAGACTGCCCGATCTCCGGATTCTGGGGGCCAGTTAAATTCCATGTTAAATGTAATCTGTTTGGGCTGCAGTGAATCACCGCCACCCCGTATCCCTGCTGGGGCAAAGTGCAAGCTTCAGCCGAGCCCCCTCCCGCAGTGATCGGGAGTTCTCCGTGTTGTGAGATACCTTGAGCTGTGGCTCGGCCTCCAAGTCTGTGTGATTTTAGTTATTTTTGAGTACAACTTTTCAAGATAACCAAAGAAGTTGCTGCAATTTCAGTGAGTTATCGGTGCGATTTCAGTCAGATATCGGTGCGATTTCAGTGAGCTATCGGTGCAATTTCAGTGAGTTATCCGTGTAATTTCAGTGAATTATTGGTGCAATTTCAGTGTTATCCATGCAATTTCAGTGAGATATCAGTGCAATTTAAGTGAGTTACTATTGGTTACTGATGGAATCAAAGTTCCTCCCTCCCTCGGTTTCCCCTCTTCCCCGCCCTCGGTTTCCCCTCTTCCCCTGCTCACGGGTGGCTTCCTGGTTCTTGGAACTTCTCGCACAATAGCTGCTGGCACGAAACCACGAGCAAAAATACTCGAGTACAGGGGAGGGGGGACCCAACCCTTATAAGGTAAATGCAGTTATATTTGCAGGCGTCACGTGAGCAGACATCACGTGGTCAGAGGTCCAACCTCCTGGAATACTTCTAACAAGGCGATCCAAAGTAGGGCTTCTCCATTGAGGTTGGGATTGAACTTTATTCCATATCTAAATGGAGTGCTGAGTGTCCTGATATTGGAAAGCACCCCAATCTCCAGCACAAACATCCCCCATCTTAACGGGCACTGCTGACTGTGGATGGCAGAGGATGGGGGCTGGGATGGTTGGGACTCTTTAATTCATCAATTGTTTAGGCTCGCAGACTGGGTAAGAGTCTCTCATGGTTGTTGGTTGATGCTTGTTATAAAATCAGACTGCCTTCTGCCGCGTTAGATTTTCTTGGGTTTCCGTCCAACTTGTATGTAATAGAAAAGTGAAAGGACCCCAAATAATGCGTAACCCGAGAGCAAGACTGCCGCATCCTGGGTGAACGGGCCTTGATCTATAGCTGCAGCCAGCATCACTGTAAGGCAACAGAGAGAGCCAAGAGTTAAAGGATTCCCTGAACTTCACACACATGTCCATCACAGATCTGTAACAAGTGGAATTAAATCGGCCACCATTGCTAAAGCATCCCCCAAGAATATTGTCTCTCGTTTCATGAACACTTCTTTCATTAGCGCTGTGTCAGCTGTGGCTCAGTGGGTAGCACACTCGCCCACTTGAGTCAGAAGGTTGTGGGTTCAAGTCCCACTCCAGGAACATTGAGCACAAAAAACTAGGCCGACACTCCCAGTGCACTGCTGAGGGAGTGCTGCACTGTCGGAGGTGCCGCATTTCGGATGAGATGATAAACCGAGGCCCCGTCTGCTTTCTCAGGTGGACATAAATAGATTCCAAGGCACTATTTTGAAGAAGAGCAGGGGGAGTTCTCCCCCGTGTCCTGGGCCAATATTTGTTCCTCAGTCAACATCACTGAAAAAACAGATTATCCGGTCATTGCTGTTTGTAGGAGCTTGCTGTGCGCAAATTGGCTGCTGCGTTTCCCACATTACAACAGCGACTACACTTCAAGGCTACGGACCAAATGCTGGAAAATGGGATTAGAATAGACAGGGCTTGATGACCAGCACGGACGCGATGGGCCGAAGGGCCTCTTTCTGTGCTGTATGACTCTATCTATGACTCTAAAAAGCACTTCATTGGCTGTAAAGCACTTTGGGACGTCGGGGGTTGTGAAAGGCGCTGTATAAATGCAAGTCTTTCTTGTCTTAACTCTTTTTAGGTCTCAGCCGTGGCTCAGTGGGCAGCAGTCTTGCCTCGGATGTCAGAAGGTTGTGGGTTCAAGCCCCACTCTAGAAACTCGAGCACAAAATCCAGGCTGACACACCAGTGCGGTGCTGAGGGAGTGCTGCACTGTCAGAGGTGCTGTCTTTCGGATGAGACCTTAAACCGAAGCCCTGCTTTGCATTTCGACAGCGCCTTTCACAACCTCAGGACGTCCCAAAGCGCTTTACAGCCAATGAAGTACTTTTTGAAGCGTAGTCACTGCTGTAATGTGGGAAACGCAGCAGCCAATTTGCGCACAGCAAGCTCCCACAAACAGCAATGTGATAATGACCGGATAATCTGTTTTAGTGATGTTTGTTGAGGGATAAATATTGGCCCCAGGACACCGGGGAGAACTCCCCCTGCTCTTCTTCGAAATAGTGTCACGTCCACCTGAGAGAGCAGACGGGGCCTCGGTTTTAAAGTCTCATCCGAAAGACGACACCTCCGACAGTGCAGCGCTCCCTCAGCACTGCACTGGGAGCGTCAGCCTAGATTTGCTCAGGTCAACACTGACCGGAGAAACTTGTGTTGAGAATCTTGGTCTGTGGCAGATGCGGCTTTTCCTGTTTACTAGAGAAACCGCGCTTGCCGTAGGCGGAACCCTAGGACTCAACGCTATAATATTAATGATCTAGAATATATATTAATGATCTAGATGAGGGAACTAGATGTAATATCTCCAAGTTTGCAGACGACATAAAGCTGGGTGGGTGAGTGTGCAGTGAGGAGGATGCCGAGAAACTCCAGTATGATTTGGACAGGTTGGGTGATTGGGCAGATGCATGGCAGATGCAGTATAATGTGGATAAATGCGAGGTTATCCACTTTGGTGGCAAAAACAGGAAGGCAGATTATTATCTGAACGGCAATAGATTGGGAAAAGGGGACGTGCAACGAGACCTGGGTGTCCTTGTGCACCAGTCGCTGAAGGTAAGCATGCAGGTGCAGCAGGCGGTTAAGAAGGCAAATGGTATGTTGGCCTTCATAGCGAGAGGATTCGAGTACAGGAGCAAGGATGTCTTGCTGCAGTTGTACAGGGCCTTTGTGAGACCACACCTTCAATATTGTGTGCAGTTTTGGTCGCCTTATCTGAGGAAGGATGTTCTTGCCATGGAGGGAGTGCAGCGAAGATTCACCAGACTGATACCTGGGCTGGCAGGAATGACGTATGAAGAGAGATTGAGTCGATTAGGCTTATATTCGCTAGAGTTTAGAAGAATGAGAGGGGATCTCATTGAAACTTATAACATTCTAACAGGACTAGACAGACTAGATGCAGGAAGGATGATCGCGATGGCGGGGGAGTCCAGAACCAGTAGGTCACAGTCTAAAGATAAGGGGTAGGCCATTTAGGACTGAGATGAGGAGGAATTTCTTCACCCAGAGAGTGGTGAACCTGTGGAATTCTCTACCATAGAAGGCAGTGGTGGCCAATTTATTAAATATATTCAAGAACGAGTTAGATATGTTTCTTAAGGCTAAAGGGATCAAGGGATATGGGGAGAAAGCAGGGACAGGGTACTGAATTTGGATGATCAGCCATGATCTCATTAAATGGTGGAGCAGGCTCGAGGGGCCAAATGGCCTACTCCTGCTCCTATCTTCTATGTTTCAATGTGTGAGCACTCGGACGTACGCACCTAGAAACTCCACGGTGAAATAGCAGGTCTCCGACAAGAGTGTCCATCGAATAATCGCCTTCTCAGACGTGTAAAAGGCGTTCCATAAGATCAAAGAAATACCTTTAGTCAAAAAGAGAAAAGTTGTATTTTGGGAGCGCACCCATTGGAAACATAGAGAACGTAAATATATATTTATAGATTTATACAGGAGCCGACACTGAGATAGGCATGACTTTCATCGTGTGTGAATTGTTCCCTGTTAGTCTACATGTACTTTACCTGCACAGGAGCAAAGCTGAAACTATACACATGAGCCATGCAGCACTAGACCTTTATGTGTCCTGTACATGCACTACAACAACAACTTGCATTTATACAGCACCTTTAACGTAGTAAAACGTCTCAAGTCACTTCACGGGAGTGTAATCAGGCAAAACAAATTGACACTGAGCCAAAGAAGGAGACATTAGGACAGGTGACCAAATGCCTGGTCAAAGAGGTCGGTTTTATGCATCGTCTTAAAGGCGGAGAGAGAGAGTGGAAGAGGTTTAGGGACTTAATTCCAGTGCTTGGGGCCAAGACGGCTGAAGGCCCGACCGCCAATTGTGGGATGAAGAGAGTGGGGGGTTGCACAGGAGGCCAGAGCTTGGCGGAACGCTGAGATCTCGGAGGGGGTTGCGGGGGTGGGGGGGTGGCTGGAGGAGGTTACAGAGATAGGGAAGGGGGGCGTTTTAAAATCGCGGCGCAGGACATAGCTCTGCGAGATTGGACCCGTAATCCGGCCTGGAGTAGCGCAGTCGGGAAGTTTACGACATCAGGAGTCACGGCCCGCACTAATCAACAGGTGCGGGGAACTTGCGCGAGGATGAGAGGCGTTTCTTAATTCAACATTTTAATCTGTGGCTCACGACCTACTGAGTAATGCACCGCCATAGAGTCTGAGGGACGCTTTGCAGGACAAGCCGGACTCTTCCTGGAACAGCCAACCATGCAGCATTCTGGGAAACGCCAGGGCCTAAAGTAGGAAGAAAATTATACATTAAATCTCAGGCTGTCCAGGGAAAGCAACCCTTTTGTTTTCAAAGTATCTCCCTACCCTTCCCCATCTTTTCCCTAATAAAGATTTGTTCCCCCTCCCCCCACAGCTCTTTTCACCATGGACGTACAATCCCTCTACACCGCCATCCCCCACCAGGATGGCCTGAGGGCGCTCCGCTTCTTCCTTGAACAGAGGCCCAACCAGTCCCCATCCACCACCACCCTCCACCACCTGGCTGAACTTGTTCTCACATTGAACAACTTCTCCTTTGACTCCACTCATTTCCTCCAAATTAAAGGTGTTGCTATGGGTACCCGCATGGGTCCTAGCTATGCCTGCCTTTTTGTGGGATATGTGGAACACTCTTTGTTCCAGTCCTACTCGGGTCCCCTCCCTCACCTCTTTTTCCGGTACATTGATGACTGTATCGGTGCCGTTTCCTGCTCTCGCCCTGAACTAGACAATTTAATTCACTTTGCCTCCAATTTCCACCCTTCCCTCACCTTCACATGGTCCATCTCCGACTCTTCCCTTCCCTTCCTCGACTTCTCCGTCTCCATCTCTGGGGATAGGTTATTGACCAACATTCACTACAAGCCCACTGACTCCCACAGCTACCTGGACTACACTTCCTCCCACCCCGCTTCCTGTAAGGACTCTATTCCATTCTCCCAGTTTCTCTGTCTCCGCCATACCTGCTCCGACGATGCCACCTTCCACACCAGTGCTTCAGACATGTCAAGGTGTGGTCTCACGAAGGCCGTGTACAACTGCAGCAAGACATCCTTGCTCCTGTACTCGAATCCTCTCGCTATGAAGGCCAACATACCATTTGCCTTCTTAACCGCCTGCTGCACCTGCATGCTTGCCTTCAGCGACTGGTGCACAAGGACACCCAGGTCTTGTTGCACTTCCCCTTTTCCCAATCTATTGCTGTTCAGATAATAATCTGCCTTCCTGTTTTTGCCACCAAAGTGGATAACCTCGCATTTATCCACATTGTACTGCATCTGCCATGCATCTGCCCAATCACCCAACCTGTCCAAATCATACTGGAGTTTCTCTGCATCCTCCTCACAGCACACACGCCCACCCAGCTTTGTTTCATCTGCAAACTTGGAGATATTACATCTAGTCCCCTCGTCTAGATCATTAATATATATTGTGAACAGCTGGTGTCCTAGCACCGATCCCTGCGGCACCCCACTAGTCACTGCCTGCCACTCGGAAAAAGAGCCGTTTATTCCAACTCTTTGATTGGGTCCCCTTTCCTGATATTGTTGGTTATGCTCTATGGTGCTATTGGACATTTACTTGAATGATATAAAACACTTGGCCCAAGAAACCCATTTGCAATCACCGGTAATATACAAAAGGTTTGTGTCGAAGAACTTGAACTGACCAGAATTCCAGCAATGGAGAATGTGACTGCAGAGATGAGCTGCCAGTACCTGAAAGAAGAGGCAATGTGAAAGTGGTTAGGTTGCTCACTCTACTTGCACTAGGTTTCTTTCAATTCAGCAAGGTAAGGATCGCTCACTGTGTAACTGTATGGAGCTTCTGTTTATTCAGCAGGGTAAGGATCACTCGCTGTGTAACTGTATGGAGCTTCTGTTTATTCAGCAGGGTAAGGATCACTCGCTGTGTAACTGTATGGAGCTTCTGTTTATTCAGCAGGGTATGGATCGCTCACTGTGTAACTGTGTGGAGCTTTTATTTATTCAGCAGGGTAAGGATCACTCACTGTGTAACTGTATGAAGCTTTTATTTATTCAGCAGGGTAAGGATCACTCACTGTGTAACTGTGTGGAGCTTTTGTTTATTCAGCAGGGTAAGTATTGCTCACTGTGTAACTGTATGGAGCTTCTGTTTATTCAGCAGGGTAAGGATCGTTCACTGTGTAACTGTATGAAGCTTTTATTTATTCAGCAGGGTAAGGATCACGCGCTGTGTAACTATGCAGCTTCTGTTTATTCAGCAGGGTAAGGATTGCTCACTGTGTAACTGTATGAAGCTTTTATTTATTCAGCAGGGTAAGGATCACTCACTGAGTAACTGTGTGGAGCTTTTGTTTATTCAGCAGGGTAAGGATCGTTCACTGTGTAATTATGGAGCTTCCATTTATTCAGCAGGGTAAGGATCACTCACTGTGTAACTGTGTGGAGCTTCTGTTTATTCAGCAGGGTAAGGATCGCTCACTGTGTAACTGTGTGGAGATTTTGTTTATTCAGCAGGGTAAGGATCACTCACTGTGTAACTGTGGAGATTTTGTTTATTCAGCAGGGTAAGGATCACTCACTGTGTAATTGTATGGAGCTTCTGTTTATTCAGCAGGGTAAGGATCGTTCACTGTGTACTTGCTTCGTACTATAAAAATTCCATATTATATTTTTTCGTGTGAATTTTTAGCGAGGCCAAGTATTGTGAATTTAAACTGGATTTCTGTTAGCTGCGCTCTAAAAAAATTGCTCTTGTCTTTGCTTGTGGAGAATGTGAGACAAATACACAGACACGGGAATGATGGGCCGAACGGCCTCCTCCTGTGCTGTAGGTTTCTGGAAATGTCTGGGAGGCAGTCTGCCTCTACATATACTATTGCCTATAAACAAAACAAGGGTGTCAGACTTGGCTCAGTGCTAACCCCGTTCCCGCCACATAATATAAGGGCACACTTCTCTGTTCAGAGGTGGTTCGTTCTGCTTCAAACAATAAATAGAAGACAAAGATGCTAGGGACAAGTCTGAGCTCTCACTCCTAGGTGTCAGCTTGGCTCAGTGGGTAGCACTTGTCATGAATCTTATCATGGCTCATGAAGTAACACTGGGCGGCCAGCTGGTGGCGCCGTCCAAGGAGCATAAATACTCGGGCGTGGGCCCAGCTTGCTCAGGATGTTTCTGTAACCAGGAACTAGTGATGTAACTAGAATCTCATGGTTGTGAAACAGTTGATTAAAGCCTTGTTTTATACTCAAACCAAGTGCCCAGTAGTCTTTTTACATCAGCACTCTTGCCTCGGAGTCAGAAGGTTGTGGGTTCAAGCATCCACTCCAGAGCACAAGATCCAGGCTGACACTCTCGTGCTGCACTGCTGGAGGTATTGGAAAGAAGTCATTTTTTTGTCGTAGAAGTTAAGTTGGGGTTTAGGTAAATTTTCCTTCATTACCTGAGGCCAAATGGCTCATGAAGAGCAAACTTGAATTCGTTCCCCAACATCTGACTGATCTGGGGGAGAAAATGAAAAATATTATTTCAGTTGCAGTACCTACACGACGTGGCTGACTCTTAACTGACTCGCAGGAGTGGCCTTAGTAAGCCACCTCAGTTGTATCAAACCACTACACTTGCAGTGGTTCAATTTAAATGGAGAGAGGTTACAAAATGCTACAGTTCAGAGGGACCTGGGGGTCCTTGTGCATGAAACACAAAAAGTTAGCATGCAGGTGCAGCAAGTAATCAAAAAGGCAAATGGAATGTTGGCCTTTATTGCAAGGGGGTTGGAGTATAAAAGCAGGGAAGTCCTGCTACAACTGTACAGGGTATTGGTGAGACCACACCTTGAGTACTGTGTACAGATTTGGTCTCCTTATTTAAGGAAGGATATACTTGCATTGGAGGCAGTTCAGAGACGATTCACACGGTTAATTCCAGAGATGAGGGGGTTGACTTATGAAGAAAGGTTGAGCAGGTTGGGCCTATACTCATTGGAGTTTAGAAGAATGAGAGGTGATCTTATTGAAACATATAAGATACTGAGGGGGCTCGACAGGGTAGATGTAGAGAGGGTGTTTCCCCTCGTGGGGAAATCTAGAAGTCGGGGGCATAGTTTCAGAATAAAGGGTCGCCCTTTTAGAACTGAGATGAGGAGGAATTTCTTCTCTCAGAGGGTCGTAAATCTGTGGAATTCTCTGCCCCAGAGAGCCGTGGAGGCTGGGTCATTAAATACATTTAAGGTGGAGATAGACAGATTTTTACAAGATATGGGAGGGAAGGGTTATGGGGAGCGGGCAGGGAAGTGGCTTTGCGCCCAAGATCAGCCATGATCTTATTAAGTGGCGGAGCAGGCTCGAGGGGCCGAGTGGCCTATTCCTGCTCCTATTTCTTATGTTCTTATGAGAAGGCCCAACATCACTTCCCAGGCCAAGTAGGGATGAACAATAAATGTCGGCCTTGCCAGCGACACCCACATCCCGAGAATTAATTAAAAAATCTAATCCTGTGAGAGATGTTGACGGCAATGTTCCCGGCCATGCAGCTCTCGGGACCTCCCACGCAGCCAGCTCGCCGGCTTTCCAATTTGAAAGGTCATGCTTACACGTGGTATTTTGAATGGGCCGCGCACCCAAAAACAAAATAAATGGGAACATTGGTTGACGGCCTGATCAAATCATTTGCACAAAACACACTCAAATACACATTGACACTCATGCGCTCTCACACACACACTCACAAACAGACATGAAAACACACTTGCACACAAATACAAACACACGCTCTCACACACATTCACAAATGCACTCACAAACATCTTCTTCTTCTTAGGCAGTCCCTCGGAACCGAGGATGACTTGCTTCCACACTAAAAATGAGTTCTCAGGTGACTGATGAGTCCAATGCGGGACCGACAGTCTCTGTCACAGGTGGGGCAGACGGTGGTTGAAGGGGCGGGTGGGTGGGGTGCTTGGGTTGACGTGCGCTCCTTGCGCTGTTTGCGCTTGGCTTCCGCTTGCTCCCGGCGAAGAGACTCGAGGTGTTCGGCGCCTTCCAGGATGCTTCTCCTCCACTTTGTGCGGTCTTGGGCCAGGGATTCTCAGGTGTCGGTGGGGGATGTTGCACTTTTTCAAGGAGGCTTTGAGGGTGTCCTTGAAGCGTTTCCTCTGCCCACCTGGGGCTCTCTTGCCGTGTTGGAGCTCGCACTCACACAAACACACAGGCACACACTTACAAACTCACACAGGAGCGCCCGAACACAAACACACATGCACACATTCCCAAACACACCCACGCACTTGCAGAAACCCTCCCTCCAAACATGTACAAGCAAAAAAGACAGGACATGCTGTTGAATCCATGCCAGGTACGTTTGAAAAGAACGATGGTTAATTTTAGCGGTGCAACCCTTGGCCAGATGGTCCTGTTTAGCCAGTTGTGATAAAAGGTCATTACTCTCCCAGATGCTGTTCAACCTTTTGTGTTTTTCCAAGAATGTATAAGAACATAAGAAATAGGAGCAGGAGTCGGCCATTCGGCCCCTCGAGCCTGCTCCGCCATTCAATGAGATCATGGCTGATCTTCGACCTCAACCCCACTTTCCCACCCGATTCCCATATCCCTTGATCATCCTTAATATTCAAAAATCTATCGACCTCTGCCTTGAATATACTCAATGACTGAGCCTCCACAGCCCTCTGGGGTAGAGAATTCCAAAGACTCACCACCCTCTGAGTGAAGAAATTTCTCCTCATCTCAGTTCTAAATGGCCGAACCCTTATTCGGAGAATATGACCCCTGGTTCTAGCCTCCCCAGCCAGGGAAAAACATCCTCCCTGCATCTACCCTGTCAAGCCCTGTAAGAATGTTATGTTTCAATGATAATTTTTCTCTTTGGGGACCGATTATCAACATGAATCGATCTCGGGGAAGGTACAGTATGGTTAGATGCAGAGTGAAGTGCCCCCTATACTTCCCAACTATGCGGCTCAGCCCGGACATTAAGATTGGTGGTACAGTAAGAAGTGTAGACTGGAGCATAAAATTACAAAGAGACATTGATAGATTAGGTGAGTGACCAAAACTGTGGCAGATGGATTTCAACGCAGGTAAGTGTGAGGTCATCCATTTTGGAACAAAATAAGGATTGATCCAAGTATTATTTAAATGGTGAAAAGCTAGGAACAGTGGAGTTCTGAAGAGATTTAGGGGTCCATGCACACAGATCACGAAAATGTACAGGAAACTCTCGATTTACCGGCACCCAAACAACCAGAAACCTTGGTTAACCGGCAAAATTCAGGAGTAGGTTCAGTTAAGTTTTTCTTCATATTAGTGGCCGTTTCTTGATTCTTGGCTGTGTAATCGGGGGTTCCTGCACTTGTTGCTAAGCAACAGGGATGCTTGGTCTGTGGCTGGGCTTCTTGCACCTGTTGCTAAGCAACAGGGAAGCCTGGATTTGTTGCTGTGTACTGTAATGATATCAGCAAATAGTGATGGTATTTGCCTGTTTGATTATGATGCCTTACCAGCATGTTTGCCTGATTGATTACTTATGCCTGACCAGCAGAGGGCATGTGAGAGACAAGCAGTTTGGTTTTACTTTCATTTTAGATGGATCTCTAAGATGGTGTCTCCTGTAATGCTGTTAACTGAGTTGAACATACTTTAGATAAAAAGTCATTCTCTTTCATAAATGTCTCGTCATTGAACCCACATACAAATTGATACATGGTGTCAGAAGTGATTGAAAGAGATGAAGAGGAAAAATCTGAAGTTAAATCAGCTCTCCACATATTAGCAAGCCAAAAGAGAACATCGTTACTTACCATTGGAGAATAGCTAACGAAGTGAAAAAATGGAAGGTTTACACCCACCGGCGAAGCTTCAGTTGACAGGTAATGTGGCTGAAAATAGGAGAAGGTTCAAACAACGTTTGGAATTGTATTTAGTGGCAATAGGAGCTGACGAGAAAAGTGATAAAATGAAAGCGTCAGTGTTCTTACATGTCGTGGGTGATGAAGCGCTGGAGGTGTATAATAACTTCACATTTGCTGCTGATGGAGACAAAATGAAGCTAGATAAAATAATGGAACAGTTTGAGGCCTACTGCATACCTAAACGTAACGTGACGTTTGAGAGGCATAGATTTTTCACATGTGTACAGAAAACGGGAGAGACTATTGATCAGTATGTGACTGAACTGAGAAACCGAAGCAAAACATGTGAATTTGGGGGACTGACAGACTTGCTGATAAAAGACAGACTGGTGTGTGGTATTCCAGATAATGGTCTAAGGAAAAGACTGCTAAGAGAGCAAGATCTAGACCTGGGAAAAGCCATAGCACTGTGTAGGGCTACAGAGACTGTGAAGTCGCAGGCAAAGGAGCTGTTCAGTGACAGTAGCTGCAACGTGGATGCAGTGAGTAAGAACGGACACAAACCGTTTAACAAAAAGAGCGCCAATGTGAAAAAAGAGGCGTGGCCAGTGAACAAAAATGAAAGGGACAATCGAAAGTCATGTAGTTGATGCGGTACACAGCATCCACCAAAAAAGTGTCCAGCATATGGTAAAACATGCAATAGTTGCAACAAAAACAACCATTATGCCCGTTGCTGTAAGAACCAAGTGCAACAAAGCAAGGTCCATGCAGTAAATGAAAGCGAGATAGAGGAGTACTATGTGGATGTTGTGTCAGAAAACGAAAAAGAAAAAAGAGACTGGATGTTGACACTAAAAGTGAATGACATACATATTCCATTTAAATTGGATACTGGAGCACAAGTTAATGTGATATCAGAGACCGATTTTAAGAAAATTAGACCCAGACCAAAGATACATGGAATAAAAGTGAAAGTGACAGGATACTCAGGTACTGATATACCAGTGAAAGGAAGATGCATTGTCAAAGTGACACACAAGGACAGAGAGCACACGCTAGCATTAATCGTGGTGCCAAAGG
Source organism: Somniosus microcephalus (assembly GCF_052327205.1). Lineage (NCBI taxonomy): Eukaryota > Metazoa > Chordata > Chondrichthyes > Squaliformes > Somniosidae > Somniosus > Somniosus microcephalus. Next base: position 31,647,974 of record NC_141014.1, on the reverse strand, counting down.
ATGTGCAAGCCATACTAGGTTTAAAAGCCTGTGAGAGACTGAACCTGGTAAAGAGAGTCCTCGTTGTGGAAAGCGAAGGAGAGACAGTCTATGATGAACTCATGAAAGAGTACAACGATCTATTTAAGGGTCTAGGCTGCATTCCAGGAGAACACACGATCAGAGTAGATAAAAGTATGCCAACGGGCATACATCCATGCAGAAAAGTTCCGTTTGCTCTTCAAAAGCAACTGAAGGCAGAGTTGGACAGGATGGAAAGCCTGAACATGATTCAGAAGATAGATGAGCCAACTGAGTGGGTGAGTTCCCTCGTCGTTGTGGACAAAAAGAATGGAAAGCTCAGAATTTGCCTGGATCCAAGAGATCTAAACAGAGCAATAAAGAGAGAGCACTTCAAGCTTCCTACACGTGAGGAAATCATGTCACAGTTTGCAAATGCAAAGTATTTCAGCAAGTTAGATGCATCATCAGGATTTTGGCAGATGAAATTGGACGAAGCAAGTTCAAGACTGTGCACGTTCAACAGTCCATTTGGCAGATACAGATTCCTAAGGTTACCATTTGGCATTGCCTCAGCTCCTGAAGTGTATCACAAAACTATCCATATGATCTATGAGCATCTGGAGGGAGTTGATACATCAATGGATGACATCATAGTATGGGGAACCACGAGAACTGAGCATGACGAGAGACTGAAAAAAGTGCTGGAAGCAACAAGGAAAACAAACCTGAAGCTGAATAGAGAGAAATGCCAGCTCGGGGTGACAGAACTGACATTCGTGGGAGATATCCTTAGCAGTGAGGGCATCAGACCAGATCCCAGAAAGGTGTCCGCCATTGAGAATATGCCAAAGCCACAATGCAAAAAGGACGTGCAGAGGTTTAATGGAATGATCAACTACATGGGGAAATTCATATCCAACCTCTCAGAAAAGATGGCGCCACTGAGAAGACTAACTGAAAAGAACATAGAATGGGAATGGAATCATGAGCATGAGAAGTCATGGAGCGATCTAAAGAAACTGCTCACAGAGGAACCAGTTCTGAGGTTTTATGACCCAGCGAGACCCATCAAGATATCATCAGATGCATCACAGAGTGGGCTCGGTGCCGTTCTTCTGCAAAAATATGACTACTGGCAACCTATTGCATATGCATCGCGCTCAATGACAGACGCGGAGACGCGATATGCTCAAATAGAAAAGGAGCTGCTCAGCATCACATACGCCTGTGAAAGATTTCACCAGTTTGTGGCAGGACAAGCAATCAGTGTAGAGACTGACCATAAGCCCTTGATTGCATTGTTCCAAAAGCCACTAAATAGCTGTCCGCTTAGAATACAAAGAATGATGATCAGGCTGCAACGCTATACATTGAATGTTGCGTACACACCGGGTAAGCTGATGTATACAGCAGACACGTTGTCCAGAGCCGTTGACCCAAGTGAGCCTGCAAACACCAAAATGGATGAAAAAGTGAACGCCTACGTGGACATGATCACAAGTGCACTGCCCATAGCAGATGCAAAAATGGAGCTCATAAAGACTGAGACAAACAAAGATGAAACAATGAGACGACTGAGGAAAAGCATCTTGGATGGATGGCCCAACATGAAGCAAGACTGCTCACCTGACATGGCAGAGTACTGGAACTGCAGGGCGGAACTATCAGTGGTCGAAGACATCATCTACAAAGGAAGTAAAATAGTTATCCCAAACAGTCTGAGAAGAGAGATGCTAAAAAGGATCCATGGAGGACATCTGGGAATCGAAAAGTGTAAGAAAAGAGCACGAGAGGTGATGTACTGGCCACGAATCAACCAAGATGTGACAAATGAGGTGTGAAACTGCACAATATGCCTGAAATATCGAGCAAGCAATCCGGTAGAACCACTAAAGCCACACCCAGCGCCAGACAGACCTTACCAGAAGGTAGGCGCTGACCTATTTGTATGTCAAGGGAAGGACTATCTTGTAGTCACAGACTATTACTCCCTGTATCCAGAGGTTTGTAGACTGTACACCACCGCTGCAGATGCTGTGATAACATGTATGAAAGCCATATTCTCCAGACATGGCGTGGCAAGCGAGGTCTTCACAGACAACGGACCCCAGTTTTACAATGCAAGTTTCCGACACTTTGCCAAAGAGTGGGACTTTGTCCACACAACGTCAAGTCCTCACTTTCCACAGTCCAATGGACTAGTGGAAAAATCGGTCCAGACAGTGAAAAGACTGATGTACAAGGCAAAAGACAGTGGAACTGACTTCTACCAAAGCATGCTTGTATACCGCACAACGCCGCTCGAGTGTGGTATGTCACCAGCCCAACTCCTTATGGGACGCCGGCTAAGGTCAAACCTACCCATCCCGGAGAACCTCCTGAAAACAAAAGAGGGGGAGAAAGTGAGGAAGTTCAAAGAACAACAGAAAGAAAAGCAAAAGTACTACTATGACAGGGGAACACAAAACCTACCTGAACTCCACACTGGTGACCAAGTAAGGTTCAAAGACAAAACAAACATATGGACTCAGAAGGGAACTGTCCTGAGTGAAGTTCAACCAAGATCATACACCATTCAGACAGCTGAGGGTGCTGTTCTGCGAAGAAATCGTCGAGATCTTCTCAGGGGACCAGCCACAGCAGGTCAAAAGACTGATACTGTTGAACAACCTGATCACACAGCAGGTCAAAAGACTGATACTGTTGAACAACCTAATCACACAGCTGAGAAATCATCATCGGAGGCAACAACTCAGATTCAAGGACAATCAATCAGAAAATCCTCAAGACACGTGAAGCCTCCTGAGAGACTCATTGAGCAAATTTAAGGACTATTGTTATAGAAGGAAGTAATGTTATCTTATTCTTTCTTCAAGTTCTAGTGTATTTACATATTTCATTTGAACACACAAAGCAAGGTAAAAAAACCTTGATAATGATAATGATAATGTAAGTTCATTAAGTGTTACAGTTAAAATGCAGATTAATACAAAGAAAACATGTTGTTAGTTAAAAGTAAAATACTTTTGTTTTAAGAAAGGGAGATGTAATGATATCAGCAAATAGTGATGGTATTTGCCTGTTTGATTATGATGTCTTACCAGCATGTTTGCCTGATTGATTACTTATGCCTGACCAGCAGAGGGCATGTGAGAGACAAGCAGTTTGGTTTTACTTTCGTTTCAGATGGATCTCTAAGATGGTGTCTCCTGTAATGCTGTTAACTGAGTTGAACATACTTTAGATAAAAAGTCATTCTCTTTCATAAATGTCTCGTCATTGAACCCACATACAAATCGATACATGTACAGCGCTCTCGCACCTTTTAACTATAACTCTCTGTAATCCGGACTTTTTGATAAACCAGCACCACGCCGGTCCCGTCAGTGCTGGATAAAAAAGAGTTTTCTGTAGTAGGACTAGTCAGGTACAAAAATAATCAAAAAGGCTAATGGAATGTTAGTCTTTATAATTAGAGGGTTAGAATTTAAAAGGGATGAAGTTTTGCTACAGTTATACCAAGCTCTGGTTAGACCACATCAGGAGTGCTGTGTACAGTTCTGGGCACCACACCTTAGAAAGGATATATTGGCCTCGGAAGGAGTGCAGCGCAGATTCACCAGAATGTTACCAGGGCTCCAAGGGTTAGATTATGAGGAGAAATTACATAAACTGGGCTTGTGTTCCCTGGAATATAGAAGGTTAAGGGGTGATTTGATTGAGGTTATTAGGATTTTGAAAGGAATTGATAGGATAAATAGAAACATAGAAGATAGGAGCAGGAGTAGGCCATTCGGCCCCTCGAGCCTGTTCCACCATTTATTGAGATCATGGCTGATCATCCAAATTCAGTACCCTGTCCCTGCTTTCTCCCCAAATCCCTTGATCCCTTTAGCATTAAGAAATATATCTAACTCCTTCTTGAATATATTTAATGAATTGGCCTCCACTGCCTTCTGTGGTAGAGAATTCCACAGGTTCACCACTCTCTGGGTGAAGAAATTCCTCCTCATCTCAGTCCTAAATGGCTTACCCCTTACCCTTAGATTGTGACCCCTGGTTCTGGACTCCCCCGCCATCGGGAACATCCTTCCTGCATCTAGTCTGTCTAGTCCTGTTAGAATTTTATAAGTTTCAATGAGATCCCCTCTCATTCTTCTAAACTCTAGCGAATATAAGCCTAATCGGCCCAATCTCTCCTCATACATCATTCCTGCCATCCCAGGTATCAGTCTGGTGAACCTTCGCTGCACTCCCTCCATGGCAAGAACATCCTTCCTCGAATGATTTAATAAAATCATAGATTCCATACCAGTCCGTGTCCATATGCAGCAAGACCTGGACAACATTCAGACTTGGGCTGACAAGTGGCAAGTAACATTCACACCACACAAGTGCCAGGCAATGACCATCTCCAACAAGCAAGACTCTAACCATCTCTCCTTGACATTCAATGGCATTACCATCGCTGAATCCCCCACTATCAACATCCTGGGGGTTACCATTGATCAGAAACTGAACTGGACCAGCCATATAAGTACTGTGGCTACAAGAGCAGGCCAGAGGCTGGGAATTCTGCGGCGAGTGTCTCACCTCCTGACTCCCCAAAGCCTTTCCACCATCTACAAGGCACAAGTCAGGAGTGTGATGGAATACTCTCCACTTGCCTGGATGAGTGCAGCTCCAACAACACTCAAGAAGCTCGACACCATTCAGGATAAAGTAGCCCGCTTGATTGGCACTCCATCCACCACCTTCAACATTCACTCCCTCCACCACCGGCGCACTGTGGCTGCAGTGTGTACCATCTACAAGATGCACTGCAGCAACTCGCCAAAGCTCCTTCAACAGCACCTTCCAAACCCGCGACCTCTACCACCTAGAAGGACAAGGGCAGCAGACGCATGGGAACACCACCACCTCCAAGTTCCCCTCCAAGCCACACACCATCCTGACTTGGGCCTGTATCGCCGTTCCTTCACTGTCGCTGAGCCAAAATCCTGGAACTCCCTTCCTAACAGCATTGTGGGTCTACCTACACCATATGGACTGCAGCGGTTCAAGAAGGCGGCTCACCACCATCTTCTCAAGGGCAATTAGGGATGGGCACTAAATGCAGGCCTAGCCAGCGACGCCCACATCCCATCAATGAATTAAAAAAAACATTAATATGAATAGCAGTGATTGCAAACATCCTTCCTAAGATAGAGAGAAAGTTTTTTCTACTGTTTGGGGGGAGTCTAGGACAAGGGGACATCACCTTAAAATCAGAGTCAGGCCGTCCAGGAGGGAAGTTAGGAAACACTTCACGCAAAGGGTGGTAGAAGTGTGGAACTCTCTCCCTCAAAAAGCAGTAGATGCTGGGGCTCAATTAATCATTTTAAATCTGAGATTGATAGATTTTTGCTATCGAAGGGTATTAAGGGATATGGAGCCAAGGCGGATGTATGGAGTTAGGATATAGATCAGCCACGATCTCACTGAATGGCGGAACAGGTTCGAGGGGCCGAGTGGCCTCCTCCTTTTCCTGACTCCAGAAAAGTGCCCCCGAGCACACTGTTGCGATATTTCTCCATTTCCCACGCCAGTGGTGTTGGGGCCTTTCTGAGAGTAGAGGCAGACCAGTGCTGCGGGCTCATGCCCACCAGGAACTGGACCGAGAATGCCCAATCTCATTTCACACGATCTCATTTCACACGGGACCCTTACAGAGAGAGAGAGAGAGAGAGAGATCCCATCAGTCTGGGCTGGGGTCGAACCCGAGTCGCAGAGGGTGCAAGTTAGAAGGATGTTGGCAATCACTGCTATTCATATGAATTATGGTATGGAATCTATGATTTTATTAAATCATTTGAGGACTAGAGTACAAGGGGGTGGAAGTTATGCTGCAGCTGTACAAAGCCCTGGTTGGACCACACCTGGAGCACTGTGAGCAGTTCTGGGCCCCACACCTTAGGAAGGATATATTGGCCTTGGAGGGAGTGCAGCGTAGGTTTACCAGAATGATACCCGGACTTCAAGGGTTAAGTTACGAGGAGAGATTTCACAAATTAGGGTTGTATTCCCTGGAATTTAGAAGATTAAGGGGTGATCTGATCGAAATTTTCAGGATATTAAGGGGAACAGATAGGGTAGATAGAGAGAAACTATTTCCGCTGGTTAAGGAGTCTAGGACTAGGGGGCAGAGTCTAAAAATTAGAGCCAGGCCTTTCAGGAGTGAAATTAGGAAACACTTCTACACACAAAGGGTGGTAGAAGTTTGGAACTCTCTTCCGCAAACGGCAATTGATGCTGGATCAATTGTTAATTTTAAATTGGAGATTGATAGATTTTTGTTAACCAAAGGTATTAAGGGATATGGGGCAAAGGTGGGTATATGGAGTTAGGTCGCAGATCAGCCATGATCTCATTGAATGGCGGAACAGGCTCGAGGGGCTGAATGGCCTCCTCCTGCTCCTGTGTTCTTTCCTAAGGCCAATTGAGCAGCACGTCCAAAGTCGCTTTACCCCTCAGAAGGCAGCATTACCTTTGATCGATGGATCTCCCCCTCGTCATCTTTCCCGCCGACTCCGAGGATTTTCCTGCTCTTCAGCCTGCTCACGAGATCAGTCTGGCTGTGTTTTTTCATCAGGAAGCTGTGCGGTTTGACTGCCATGCTTGGCCTCTCCCCCTGTTACCCCCGTACTCCAGGTCAAAGGCTGGAACACAGAAAGCAAAGAGATGGCTCGGGGGGTTAATCCTGAGGCACTGTGGTAATAGAGAGTGCATTTATTATTTAATATCAAACTGGTCTATTATTTACAATATTTAGGGACTAAAACCATTAGGCTTTTATCTACAAGCCCCTGAAGTCTTTGCCTTTGCTTTAAAGTGTGACAAAAACGCTATAGCTTTTTAAGAAACTTAGCTGTTTTCTGGGAGTTATATAATTTACAAGTGCTATAGGGCAGTAGCTCCTGTGCTTTGACCCTCAATCCAGAATGAAAAAGCAAATTATTATTTAAATGGAACGAGACTACAAAATGCTGGGTACAAAGGGATCTGGGGGTCCCAGTACATGAAACACAAAAAGTTAGCACGCAGGTACAGCAAGTAATTGGGAAGGCAAATGGAATGTTGGCCTTTACCGCAAGGGGTATGGAGTATAAAAGTAGGGAAGTTTTGATGCAACTGTACAGGGCGCTGGTGAGACCGCACCTGAAGTACTGCGTACAGTTTTGGTCTCCATATTTAAGGAAGGATATACTTGCATTGGAGGCAGTGCAGAGAAGGTTCACGAGGCTGATTCCTGGGATGAAGGGGTTGACGTATGAGGAAAGGTTGAGCAGGTTGGGCCTTTACTCATTGGAGTTTAGAAGAATGAGAGGTGATCTCATTGAAACATATAAGATTCTGAGGGGCATTGATAGGGTGGATGCTGAGAGGATGTTTCCCCTAGTGGGGGTGTCTAGAACTAGGGGGCATAGTTTCAGGATAAGGGGTCGCCCATTTAAGACGGAGATGAGGAGGAATTTCTTCTCTCAGAGGGTCGTGAATCTTTGGAATTCTCTACCCCAGAGAGCTGTGCAGGCGGAGTCATTGAATATATTCAAGGCGGAGATTGACAGACGTTTGAACTACAAGGGAGTCAAGGGGTGTGGGGAGAGAGCGGGAAAGTGGTGTTGAGGACAAGATTGGATCAGCCATGATCTTATTGAATGGCGGAGCAGACTCGAGGGGCTGATTGGCCTACTCCTGCTCTTGTTTCTTATGTTCTTATGTAGACCTTAAACCAGGATACGCCCTCCCTCTCCCCACATTCAGTAGTTTGTTGGACTTACGTTGGTTGCCATGTTTGTCCACATATATAGAATCATAGAACAGTGCAGCACAGAAGGAGGCCATTTGGCCCATTGAGTCTGCGCCGGCTCTTTCAAAGAGCAACCTCTTATATTATTAGCAATACAGTAACTATTAATTCATTGGGGCATCCCGAGGACGCGAAAATGCAATTTTCTTTCTCATCACACCGCTCAGAAAGATCCCAAAGGTCTTCCCAGTGGATTACTGTGAAGTACGACCCACAATTGTATTGTTGGTCAGCTTGGCAGCCATTTTTGAACACAGCATGATCCCACACGCGTGAATGATCAGTTAATGTGGGGTCTGACATGAATCGGTCATTCATGAAAGACTTATGAAATAATACTGAGCGGCCTACGGGTGGCGCTGTCCAGGGAGAGTATAAATACTCGGGCACGGGCCCAGCTTGCGCAGGACATTCTTAACAGGAACTAGTGAAGGACACAACTAGACCTCCATGTTGTAAAACAGTGGATTAAAGCTTTGTTTAACGCTTAGACCAAGGGCCTAGTAGTTTTCTTACATCAAGGTCTTTCCAGGTTCTTGTTGCCCGAGGGTGGCTGTGGCCTGGGACACCATGAAAACCCGCCCCTTTTCTTCAAATAGGGTTCATGGGGCCATTAATGGCCTCGGTTGGATCACAGGAACAAGGGGGAACAGGGTCTCAGGGGTGCCGAATGGCCTCCTTCTGTGCTGCACTCTTCTATGATTCTATGTATGTGGGCAAAACGTGGCAACCAACGTAAGTCCAACAAACTACTGAATGTGGGGAGAGGGAGGGCGTATCCTGGTTTAACCTGACAACACTGCACTCGCTCAGTACTGCACAGGAGTACCAGCCTAGACCTTGAAGTAGGGCTTAAATCTATAATTGTCCGACTCAGAGGTGAAATTTCTACCAACTGAGCCAGGGCTGGCTAAAGTGTCTTGGAGTCTGGAATCCAATATGGAGAAAGAAAAGAAAAAAAAAATAAAGAAAAGAAAGGATAGGAAGGAAGAAAGAAAGAAAAGACTTGCATTTATATAGTGCCTTTCATGACCTCAGGACTGTAGGTGCTTTATCAGTTATCAAAGTGCTTCATAGCCAATGAAGTACTTTTTGAAGTGTATTCACTGACGTAATAAAACTCACTACGCACTTGGTTCGAGTATAAAGCAAGGCTTTAATCAACTTGTTTCAGAACATGGAGGTCTAGTTGTACTTCACTAGTTCCTGTCTTACAAAATGTCCCTGAGCAAGCTGGGCCCACGCCCGAGTATTTATACTCCTTGGACGGCGCCACCAGCTGGCCATCCAGTGTTATTTCATGAGTCGTTTCTTTATGATGATGAGATTTATAACAGTCACTGTTGTAATGTAGGAAACGTGGCAGCCAATTTGCGCACAGCAAGCTCCCACAAACAGCAATGTGATAATGGCCAGATAATCTGATTTTAGTGATGTCGGTTGAGGGAGAAATATTGGCCCAGGACACCGGGGAGAACTCCCCCCTTGCTCTTCTTCGATATAGTGACCGCGGGATCTTTTACGTCCACCTGAGAGAGCAGACGGGGGGCCTCCGAAAGACGACACCTCCGACAGTGCAGCGCTCCCTCAGTACTGGACTGGGAGTGTCAGCCTTGTGCTCGAGTGGGATTTGAACCCACGACCTTCTAAGAAGACAACGCATCCGCAACAGTTGGGGGGGGGAAAAAGGCGCGAGAGGAGAAATCGTTCTGCCTCCAAGTCAACAAAATTCCTCTGGAAATCAGCAATAAAACATAAAAGCGTTCAAACCACCTAACATGCCAAAGGCTGTGGCCCCTTCCTGCTTAACGTCTGAGAAGTGAGCGGGCGAGCTTCTGCAGTGGAAGCGCGCACGATTCAAAGTAATCCCTGGTGAGGATTGAATTCTAAATTCATCGTCTGAAAGAGCTCAGATTAGAACTCTGTGGTATACTACATTGTCTGCGAGCTTCACTCCACCAAACACCACCATCCCTGGGTTTTTGTTTTCCCTTTGTAACTCCATTTCTAAATGTCATGTCTCCTGTCTATCCTTAGTGGTAATTTGGAAAAGAAAAACACACACACAGCGTTGCGCACTTAATGGAGCTTTAGGCAACATCAGCTAGTCGCAGAATCAGTAATAAAGCACCTACAGCACTGACGTTCTGCCAAATCAAATTGCGGCTGTTTTCTAAGCACCCTAATGCTCTTTTATCGTAAGAACATAAGAAATAGGAGCAGGAGTCGGCCACACGGCCCCTCGAGCCTGCTCCGCCATTCAATAAGATCATGGCTGGTCTTCTACCTCAACTCCACTTTCCTGCCCGATCTCCATATCCCTCGATTCCCCTAGAGTCCAAAAATCTATTGATCTCAGCCTTGAATATACTCAACGACTCAGCATCCACAGCCCTCTGGGGCAGAGAATTCCAAAGATTCACCACCCTCTGAGTGAAGAAATTCCTCCTCATCTCAGTCCTAAATTGCTGACCCCTTATCCTGAGACTGTGACCCCTGGTTCTAGACTCTCCAGCCAGGGGGAAACAGCCTCTCAGCATCTACCCTGTCAATCCCTCTCAAAACCTTATGTGATCACCTCTCATTCTTCTAAACTCCAGAGAGTATAGGGCCCATTCTACACAATCTCTCCTCATAGGACAACCCTCTCTTTTTCTTCAAAAATGTTCGCCCCTTTTTCCCTCTCCATTGAATTCTCTTGTTATTCATTCATGGGATGTGGGCGTCGCTGGCAAGGCCAGCATTTATTGCCCATCCCTAATTGCCCCTTGAGAAGGTGGTGAGCCGCCTTCTTGAACCGCTGCAGTCCATGTGGTGAAGGTGCTCCCACAGTGCTGTTAGGGAGGGAATTCCAGGATTTTGATCCAGCGATGATGAAGGAATGGATGATATATTTCCAAGTCAGGATGGTGTGTGATGGAGGGGATCTTGGAGCTGGTGCTGTTCCTATGTGCCTGCTGCCCTTGTCCTTCTAGATAGTAGGGCCACAGACACCAGACACGCCTGGCCATTCTTCACAGGTGAGAGCCCATGCTTCACTGTTCACTTACAGTGTTACTTTCTCAACTAATTTCCTACATTACTGAGTGTGGGATCTTGCTGTGCGCAAATTGGCTTCTGCAAATTACAACAGTGACTACACTTCAAAAAGTACTTCATTGGCTGTAAAGCGCTTTGGTACGCCCTGAGGACGTGAAAGGCGCTGTAGAAATGCAAAATAAAAACAGAAAATGCTGGAAATACTCAGCAGGTCAGGCAGCATCTGTGGAGAGAGAGAAACAGAGTTAACGTTTCAGGTCGATGACCCTCCGTCAGAACTTGTATAAATGAAAGTTTATCTTGTCATTCGCTCCTACTGTGCTGAATTCCCAGGGCCTTGGGGACTGGGTTTTTCCCTCTTAGGTTTGAATCCAGCCCACACTAATGTGATGAAACTCTCCTCTCCCTGGAAGGTGAAGATGAGTTTGCTCAACCCAGTCCCAGTTTCCAAGAGGCGTTAGTCCGTTCATATTTCATACGAACATACAAATTAGGAGCAGGAGTCGGCCCCTCGAGCCTGCTCCGCCATTCAATAAGATCATGGCTGATCTGATTACTCCACACACCCGCCTACCCCCGATAACCTTTCACCCCCTTGCTCACCAAGAATCTATCTACCTCTGCCTTAAAATATTCAAAGACTCCGCTTCCACCGCCCTCTGAGGAAAAGAGTTCCAAAGACTCACGACCCTCTGTGAGAAAAAACTTCTCCTCATCTCTCTCTTAAATGGGCGACCCCTTATTTTTTAAACAGTGACCCCTAGTTCTAGATTCTCCTACAAGAGGAAACATCCTCTCCACATCCACCCTGTCCAGACCCCTCAGGGTCTTATATGTTTCAATCAAGTCACCTCTTACTCTTCTAAACTTTCATCATAAAGTGGCTTACATTTATCAACATTCCTCAGAGAAGCCGTAAGGTTGGCTGGTGTGGGGAATAGGGTCATCACGCTGGTGCGGTGGCGAGTGCTCTTCTGAAGTTGACCTTCAGGGGTCTTGTTGGGGTAGAGCAGAGGGAGCTTTACACTGCACGTAGCCCATTCTTGGGGCCTACAGTTGATGCCAAAAGTCCGCCATTGCCCGGTATTGAATACCTCACTCTGATAAGAAGGAAAGCACTGCCCAACAGTTGCTGGGATCCAGTTACACCGGTGTAAGCCAGCCTACGGGGAGATGGTCTAAGTGGCCATACTTCATGTGTGACCCTAGTTCCTGATGTTAGCAAGCTACTTGACCATGTGGGCGTCAAGGTCGATCCCTTTTCTGTCCTCACCTGATGTCCAAATGCACAGTTTCCAGCAAAGTCATAGAGTTATACAGCACAGAAAGAGGCCCTTCGGCCCATCGTGCCCGCGCCGGCCATCAAGCCCTGTCTATTCTAATCCCATTTTCCAGCACTTGGTCCGTAGCCTTGTATGCTATGGCATTTCAAGTGCTCATCTAAATGCTTCTTGAATGTTGTGAGGGTTCCTGCCTCTACCACCCTTTCAGGCAGTGAGTTCCAGATTCCAACCACCCTCTGGGTGAAAAAGTTTTTCCTCAAATCCCCTCTAAACTTCCTGCCCCTTACCCTGAAACTATGCCCCCTGGTTATTGACCCCTCTACTGGATAGTGATCGGGAGCTGAACTTTTTTAACCCCCGCTCCCTGTCCTAGGGGTACTGAGGCAAATTGTAGCACCCAGCAGCTAGCTCAGTAACAACTGGGGCTTGACCCTGCGAACACACCTGGTCTCAGTACGGCTCGGCACCACACTGGGTAGAGAGAGAGAAAGAAAGAGAGAAAGAGAAAGAAAGAAAGAAAGAAAGAAAGAAAGAGAAAGAAAGAGAGAAAGAGAGAAAGAGAAAGAGAGAGAGGGAGAAAGAAAGAAAGAAAGAGAGAATGAAAGAAAGAGAGAAAGAAAGAGAGAAAGAAAGAAAGAGAGAAAGAAAGAAAGAGAGAGTGAAAGAGAATGAAAGAGAGAATGAAAGAGAGAGAGAAAGAGAGAGAGAAAGAAAGAAAGAAAGCAAGTAAGAAAGAAAGACTTGCATTTCTATAGCAACCTTCACAACCTCAGGACATCTCACAGCGCTTTACAGCCAATTAAGTACTTTTTGAAGTGTAGTCAATTTGTGCACAGCAAGCTCCCACAAACAGCAATGTGATAATGACCAGATAACCTGTTTCAGTGATGGTGGTTGAGGGATAAATATTCACCAGGACACCGGGGAGAACTCTCCCTGCTCCTCTTCGAAATAGTGGCCATGGGATCTTTTACGTCCATCTGAGAGAGCAGACGGGGCCTCGGTTTAACGTCTCGTCCGAAAGAGGGCACCTCCGACAGTGCAGCACTCCCTCAGCCATGTGGCCCCGCAGCGCTCCGGGGGGGGTGGGGTCCTGCTTTTGAACTGAATTGAAAAAAACAAGCACATGCACGAACGTTTGAATGGGTCGCACAGCCCGTTAAAGGGGCCCCTCAGTACTGCACATGATTGGCCCTGGGGACATTGGGGACAGACACATGGTGTGTACCCGAGGTGCAAGTGAGTTACGTTGCCTGGCATCAGTCAGTAGTGTCTACTTTATGAAACACCACTGATCGCCTACCATCCACTCTCCATCCAGCCACCAGAAGGAGTTACCAAAGCTTGCGATAAAGTGGGCAGCTTTTAGATCGAATGAAGAAAAGAGTCTCTCACTGGCAGCTCAGGGTTTTGCTGGCACACTAGACAGTGAGAACAATTAATATAAATATTACATGAGCAAATCAAAGATGTTCTGTACATACCTTTGTACTTGCGGCCAGGATTCCTGCTCAGGTTGTTAATTTATCGTGTTGCAATGATTCTCTTTTGCTCTGTTTCCAATGGCTGGTCTTGCTCTGGGTATTATGTGTGTACGAGACAGAAAGAGAGTGCGAAAACAGGCAGAGACGCAGCCTTACCTTAAAGTATGGAATAGAGGTGCAGGGCAGGATGTTTGGTGAAGTAAATCTTATTAAAGGGACCTAACGTAAGATCTCCAACTTCCCCAATTCCCAAGATCAGAGGCGGGGGGAAATCTGGCAAGTGTTCAACGTGTGAGACCCAGAATAACCAGCACTTCAGGCTTGCCTGTACAGCAAACAAATGAGACAAAATAGAGTCATATACACCTGTGCTCGCTGACCTACATTGGTTCCCAGTTCGGCAACACCTCCATTTTAAAATTCTCATCCTTGTGTTCAAATCCCTCCATGGCCTCGCCCTCCTCCCTATCTCTGTAACCTTCTCCAGCCCTGCCACCTTCTGAGATCTCTGCGCTCCTCCAATTCTGGCCTCTTGCACATTCCCCGGTTTTAATCGCTCCACCATTGGCGGCCGTGCCCTCAGCTGCCTGGGCCCCTAAGCTCTGGAATTCCCCCCCTAAACCTCTCCCGCCTCTCTCTCCTCCTCGTTCCTTAAAACCTATCTCTTTGACCAAGCGTTTGGTCACCTGTCCTAGTATCTCCTTATCTGGCTCGGTGTCAAATTATGTTTGATAATCGCTGCTGTGGAGCGGCCTTGTGATGTTTTACTACGTTAAAGGCGCTATATAAATGCAAGTTGTTGTTGTTGTATAGGATTGTATCGGCTTGTGCTGAAAGGAAATGTGTAATGCATGGTATGAAGAGCGATATGCCTGAGCATGTTACAACCCATTGAGTTATTGTTTACTCCGTAAGTAGCAAGAAGTCTGCATTATCTCTCTCCACAGATCTCTCTGCTGTTTAATGTGCTTTTACTCATTAACTGAAGGTGTTAACTCTCACTCACTGGGGTATGGCTCCATGGGCATTGCCCACCCCCCAATGCCTTGCCCACCCCCCAATGCCTTGCCCACCCCCTGGTGCCTTGCCCAACCCCCAATGCCTTGCCCAACCCCCAATGCCTTGCCCACCCCCTGGTACCTTGCCCAACCCCCGATGCCTTGCTCACCCCCTGGTGTCGTGCCCACCCCCTGGTACCTTGCCCAACCCCCGATGCCTTGCCCAACCCCCAATGCCTTGCCCACCCCTGGTGCCTTGCCCACCCCCTGGTGCCTTGCCCACCCTCTAGTGCCTTGCCCACCCCCTGGTGCCTTGCCCACCAGCTGATGGCTTGTCCACCCCATGATGCCTTGCCCACCCTCTAGTGCCTTGGACAATTGGCCATTCTCCATGTGACCCTCGCCAGTAAGTGCTGGCAAGCTCCTTGACTATAGTGGGGCATTATAGCTGAGCCTGGTTCTAATCCTTACCTGAAGTCCACATACAGGCACTTTCCAGAGGGGAGGTCCAATGGATAACGATCAGGAGCAGGAACCCTGGCTGATGGTCCCCTTTCCAGCTAAGGGTTGATGAGCTCAATGGTAGAAACCCAACCACTCCCTGCTGAGAACATGTTATCTCAGGACAGACAAGGAACCTCGGAGTTAGAAGGTTGCGGACTGAGCCACCTTGAACATCCACTCCCTCCACCACCGGCGCACCGTGGCTGCAGTGTGTACCATCTGCAAGATGCACTGCAGCAACTCGCCAAGGCTTCTTCAGCAGCACCTCCCAAACCCACGACCTCTTCCACCTAGAAGGACAAGGGCAGCAGGCGCATGGGAACACCACCACCTCCAAGTTCCCCTCCAAGTCACGCACACCATCCCAACTTGGAAATATATCGGCCGATCCTTCATCGTCGCTGGGTCAAAATCCTGGAACTCCCTCCCTAACAGCACTGTGGGAGCACCTTCACCACACGGACTGCAGCGGTTCAAGAAGGCGGCTCACCACCACCTTCTCAAGTGGCAACTAGGGATGGGCAATAAATGCTGGGCCTCGCCAGCGACGCCCACATCCCGTGAATGAATAAAAAACCCCCACCAGGCTGGCACTCCAAAGCTTTACTGAGAGACTGCTGCCCTTTGTGTCAGAAGGTAGGCTGAGGTCATGGCTACTTAGTCAGGTGAGTATTCAGAGCTGCAATGGAAAAATGAGAGTGCTCTTACGTGGTTTGTAAGGCACAGTGCTACACTGGGTGGCGTCCACATTGATCTTTTGCTGTTCTAAGATATATAAAGATAATAGAAATCCGCTGGAGCCTCACGCTGACACTTCCAGTGCTGAGGGAGCGCTGCGCTGTCGGAGGTGCCGTCTTTCAGATGAGACGTTAAACCGAGACCCCCGTCTGCTCTCTCAGGTGGACATAAAAGATCCCCTATTTCGAAGAAGAGCAGGGGAGTTCT
Source organism: Somniosus microcephalus (assembly GCF_052327205.1). NCBI lineage: Eukaryota > Metazoa > Chordata > Chondrichthyes > Squaliformes > Somniosidae > Somniosus > Somniosus microcephalus. Next base: position 31,631,869 of record NC_141014.1, on the reverse strand, counting down.
CCCCGGTGTCCTGGGGCCAATATTTATCCCTCAACCAACATCACTAAAAACATGTTACCTGGTCGTGCGCACATTTACAACAGTGACTACACTTGAAAAGTACTTCATTGGCTGTAAAGCGCTTTGGGACGTCCTGAGGTCTGTGGTGGGTGCGATATAAACGCAAATCTTTCTTTCGTTAAAAACATTCAGAAAGTAGCCATTTAACCTCGTTGAAGGATCAGATTGTAATCTCTGTCATACTATGACTACGACTCTATGACTTTAAATCCAATGGGTTACTGAGCTATATAACACTGCTTTATACATCAGAAAGTCCGAAAACTTGCATTTATATAGCGCCTTTCATGACCATGGGACGTCTCAAAGCACTTTACAGCCAATGAAGTACTTATTTAAGTATAGTCACTGTTGTAATGTGGGAAACTCAGCAGCTAATTTGCGCACAGCAAGCTCCCACAAACAGCAATGTGATAATGACCAGATCATCTGTTTTTGTTATGTGGACTGAGGGATAAATATTGGCCCCAGGACACCTCCCCCATCTCTTCTTCGAAATAGTGGCTGCGGGATCTTTTACATCCACCCGAGGGAGCAGACGGGGCCTCGGTTTAACGCCTCATCCGAAAGACGGCACCTCCGACAGTGCAGCACTCCCTCAGTACTGCACTGGGAGCATCAGCCTAACTTTACATGTTCAAGTCTCTGGAGTGGGAACTTGAACCCACAACCTTCTGACTCAGAAGCAAACAGTGCTACCCACTGAGCCACGGCTGACACAGAAACATTGTAAACCAGAACACGTGCAGCCATCAGAGATAATTTTGCAACAAAAAAAAAACAACCTTCTCCTCTCAGCCACCCCCTTGTCTTGTTATTTTTTTTGTTGTTCATTACTGTCGCAGTGTGACTCTGATCTGAAACCCCAGGCCCGCGAGGGTGTCCAACAGGGAGTTTAGGGAATGTCGACTGTGAGCCAGATTGAAAGGCTGCTGAGATCAGATATCTAGGTCAATGCGGAGAGCTGCAATACCTGCAGAGGTCTAGGGGATAAACCAGATTGAAATTGCTTTTGTTCGAAGTATTAAAATGAATAAAGCAGTCAGAGTCTGGCTCAGCAGCGCAACCGATCGTTTTCTCATTACTAATTTTCAAATTAGTTTAATTTCTAACCACCCAGTGGGTTAGAACATGAAACAAACAACAGCTTGTATTTATATAGCGCCTTTTATGTGGCAAAACGTCCCAAGGCGCTTCACATGAGCGATTATCCAACAAAATTTGACACCGAGCCATATAAGAAGATATTAGGGCAGGTGACCAAAAGCTTGGCCAAAGAGGTAAGTTTTAAGGAGAGCCTTAAATGAGGAGAGAGAGGCGGAGAGGTTTAGGGAGGGAATTCCAGAGCTTAGGGCCTCGGCAGCTGAAGGCACGGCCGCCAATGGTGGAGCAATGGGAATCGGGAGATGCGCAAGAGGCCAGAATTAGAGGAGCGCAGAGATCGCGGAGGGTTGCAGGGCAGGAGGAGATTACAGCGAGAGGGAGGGAGGCGAGGGCCGTGGAGGGATTTGAAAACGAGGAGGAGAATTTTTAAAATGGAGGCGTTGCGGGAGCCGGAGTAGGTCAGCGAGCACAGGGGGTGATGGGTGAACGGGACTTGGCGCGAGTTACGTGCCTCATTCGTTATTTGAGCAGCTTTGCGTTTCATTGCTTCACCGCGTCTTATTATTCTTGCTCCTTGCTCAGGAAATGGGGGTGCAATTGGAGTGAGGTGGGAGTGGAAGGTCAGAGGAAATTCCCACCAGCTCCCAGCGCACGCCCTCCATGAGCTCCATTGCCCCCCACTCGCAAGAGCACAATTTTTCCCTTGCATTTTCTTTTCTCCTGCAAGTAATGACCAGTGCTGGAGTACAACGGCCCCCCCTCCTCCAGCACCTCGGCCTGGGGTCCTAGACGGTGAGTGTTGGATGGCTGTTCAGCCACGGGAGCTTCACAGCCAGCCTTGGATCCTTGTTCACACCCCCGCACGACTTGGCTGGGAGCCAATCCAAAGAACCTCCGCTGCTCGGCTCGGCTCAAACATGGCCGGAGGGAAATCGAGGGATGTGGGGATCGGGCGGGCAAGTGGAGCTGAGGTCGAAGGTCAGCCATGATCTTTGACATGAATCAGTCATTCATGAAAGAAAGACTTATGAAATAATACTGAGCGGCCTACGGGTGGCGCTGTCCAGGGAGAGTATAAATGCTCGGGCACAGGCCCAGCTTGCGCAGGACATTCTTAACAGGAACTAGTGAAGGACACAACTAGACCTCCATGTTGTAAAACAGTTGATTAAAGCTTTGTTTAACGCTGAGACCAAGTGCCTAGTAGTTTTCTTACGTCAATCTTATTGAATGGCGGAGCAGGCTTGAATGGCCGACTCCTGCTCCTAATTCTTATGTTCCTATTTAATTTAGAGCAGCGTGGGCCTGATTGAGAGGTCTATAAAGGGCAATTAGGGATGGGCAATAAATGCCAGCCTTGCCAGCAACGCCCACATCCCAGGAACGAATAAAGAAAATAATGAAAGGGTTGGATAGTGTCTCTATTGATAGATTATTCCAGTTTGACAGATTGGGAAGGACTTGAGGACATGGGTTTAAACTACACAAGAGTAGGAATAGACTGGACGTGGGTCGGGTCTTCATTTCTCAGAGGGCAGCGAGCCCCTGGAATGTGTTGCCGGCTGGTGCGATGGGCGCTGACCCTCTGTATCGCCTTCGAGAGGGAGCTGGACCCGTTCCTGACTGGGGTAGAGGTCGCACCATATAGGAGGTAATAGACACCACCTGGTCCGTGTGATCTCCTGGACTGGCCTGAGGGGGTGGGAGAGGAATTCTTTAGAGTATTTTTTCCTTTATTGCCCCAGGGATTTTCCCCACTGCTTTTTTTTTTGTTTCTCCCCGGAGTTTCCAGGCATCCTGTATCTGCCACACATTGTACTAACTCTGCCCCTATCTTTTTTTTCCATTTTTTCTCTCCCTCTCTCACATGGCAGCTGTTGATGATCCTGCCATCGCCATTTACACCTCCTCTAGAGCCATCTTTTGTTTCTTTACTTGTCCCATTCCCATCTCCTTTTGCCTTGCACCATCATCCCTTTTGTCTCTTAATCTCTCCTGCCTTCCATCCTATCACAGACCTTCCCTTTTGTTCTTTCCTCCCCTCCCCCCTCTCCCTGCCCCTACACTTGCTTAAAAACCTGTCCCATCTCCAGCTTTTTCCAGTTCTGACGACAGGTCATTGACCTGAAACGTTAACTCTGTTTCTCTCTCCACAGACGCTGCCTGACCTGCTGAGTGTTCCCAGCATTTTCTGTTTTTATTTCAGATTTCCAGCATCCGCAGTATTTAGCTTTTGTACTAACTAATCACCTGATTTGATATGCTGGCCCAGTACTGAGCTGGTTTAAATTCTGTTACACAAAACCTTTAAACTTTGATCAATTGCACAGTGGGTTGGGGGTGGGGCGGGGGGGGACTTTAAAGAATATCTCACGATGCTCGAAGCAATAAATCTCAGTTTCAAAGCAGTTCTGCTGTGAGACTCGTCTGTGATCTCCCAGCAAGCTGTGCCTTATTTTGGTAAGGTTTTAAAGCGCTTGCAATTATATCAGAATGCAGAGAAACTTCAATCAACTCGTCTCCGCGGCGCCCCCTCCCCGCCCCTCCCCCGCTCCAGTACAATCCGCGCGTTAAAATTCTGACAGGGCTAGACAGACTGGATGCAGGGAGGATGTTTCCCCTGGCTGGGGGGGGGGGGGGGGGTCTAGAACGAGGGGTCACAGTCTCCGGATACGGGGTAGGACATTTAGGACTGAGATGAGGAGAAATTTCTTCACTCAGAGGGTGGTGAACCTGTGGAATTCTCTACCACAGAGGGCTGTGGAGGCCAAGTCACTGAATATATTTAAGAAGGAGATAGATAGATTTCTAGACGCAAAAGGCATCAAGGGGTATGGGGAGAGAGCGGGAATATGGTATTGAGATAGAGGATCAGCCATGATCATATTGAATGGCGGAGCAGGCTCGAAGGGACGAATGGCCTACTCCTGCTCCTATTTTCCTATGTTACTCTGTTAACCAGCCAGGCCCAGTGCGCCTTCGGAGGATCAGTGGGTGGAAACACGGGCTGGGGATACGGTCAAAGATTCAGGCCCTGAGGAGGGAGATGCCAATTGGAGGTCAGGGGTTAACCACAACAACATAGGAGGGAAACTGCTCCTCAACAACCACACGCCCTCAGGACATTCCCACAGCGCTTTACAGCCAATGAAGTACTTCTTGAAGCGTAGTCACTGTTGTAATGTGGGAAATGCGACAGCTAATTTGCGCACAGCAAGCTCCCACAAACAGCAATGCGATAAAAAGAACAAAGAAAGACTTGCATTACTATAGCGCCTTTCACAACCTCAGGATGTCCCAAAGCACTTTACAGCCAATGAAGTACTTTTTGAAGTGTAGTCACTGTTGTAATATAGGAAACGCAGCAGCCAATTTGCACACAGCAAGCTCCCACAAACAGCAATGCGATAATGACCAGATAATCTCTTTATTGTGATGTTGATTGAGGGATAAATATTGGCCCCAGGACACTGGGGAGAACTCCCCTGCTAATAATGACCAGATGCTGTGCTTTTTAGTTGTCGATTGAGGGGTAAATATTGGCACCTTGCACACTCATTGCGAGGCCTCCAGAAAGTGTTCTTACTGATGAAGATCACGTTACATGGACCTGGGCTCTCAAGTGTAGTGTTTCGACTCAGCGAGGCGCACTCGCAGAATGCACCGATTCATTCACAGAGTGGACCCTCGCTGAATACAGTACCTTCTATATTTGTCAACGTCAGGCCCAATCGTTGCACTGTTTTATTTTCACCACCAGAGGGAGCCCCGTTGCTTTTCCTTCCCGTGGTGCACTCTGGGTAGGAGGGGAACACTGAGGCCATTTTGGATTCTGCAGCTCTGCAATTCAATATCAAAGAATTTTTAATTTTTTTTTTTACTCACAGAAGCAAAGCAAAATGTAATAACCTGGAAACCACCAAATGCCCAAAACTCAAAGACGGATCCTTAAATTCGTTGGGATGTCATGAAGATCGAAGAAGCACCGAGACGCCTTGATTCACCTGGCTAACAGATCTGCCGAAGATAAGACATCTCCGTGTGCGATTGGGAGCGATAATCCTAATTGGTCTTCCCCTCTCGCAACCCAAGGGTTGCCCAGCCTAATTGCACTAGCACAATGGCTGCCATGGCTGAGGCCAGCTGACTTAGCACCGATAGGGAATAAGAACATAAGAACATAAGAAATAGGAGCAGGAGTAAGCCATTCGGCCCTTCGAGCCTGCTCCGCCATTCAATGAGATCATGGCTGATCTTCTGCCTCAACTCCATTCACCAACCCTATCGCCATATCCCTTGATGCCCTTACTAGTCAGAAATCTATCGACTTCTGTTTTGAATATACCCAACGACTGAGCCTTCACAGCCCTCTGGGGTAGAGAATTCCAAAGATTCACCACCCTCTGTGTGAAGAAATTTCTTCTCATCTCAGTCCTGAATGACCTACCCTTTATCCTGAGGCTGTGGCCCCTGGTTCTAGACTCCCCAGCCAAGGGAAACATTCTCCCAGCATCCACCCTATCAAGCCCTGTAATAATGTTGTATGCTTCAATGAGATCCCCTCTCATTCTTCTGAATTCAAGAGAATACAGGCCTAGTTTACTCAATCTCTTCTCATACGGCAGTCCCGCCATCCCAGGAATCAATCTCATGAAACTTCGTTGCACTCCCTCTATGGCAAGTATATCCTTCCTTAGGAATCAGCCAGGGTTCCCACATCCTGAGGGAAATCCAGTGACTCCTTACCAGAGGGTGCCGGGGTGAGGACAGGATTGGACGTGGTTGTATCGCCCTCTTGGTCACACATGCATGAAAACACGCACAGTATACCAGCTCATGCATAAAGAATGGCCACTGTAATATGAGAGAGCTGCCAGTGGCTAGTGGGAACCTTACACCCCCAGTATTGACACCTTCCTGATCCAAATTTACCAACTAAGCCATTGGCAATAGATAGAATGACATAGAGTCATAGAGTCATAATGGCACTGAAGGAGGCCATTCGGCCCATCGAGTCTGTGCCGGCTCTCTGTAGAGCAATCCAGTCAGTCTCATTCCCCCCGCTCTATCCCCGTAGCCCCGCAAGTTTATTTCCCTCAAGTGTCTATCCAGTCTCCCCTGGAAAACATTGAGTGTCTCCGCTTCCACCACTTCCGTCGGCAGCGAGTTCCAGGTCCTCACCACTCGCTGCGTAAAAAAGTTTTTCCTCACGTCCCCCCCTGTATCTCTTGCCCAAAACCTTCAATCTGTGTCCCCTAGTCCTTGTACCATCAACTAGCGGGAACATAGAGGTTTACAGCACAGAAACAGGCCATTCGGCTCAACTGGCCCGTGCTGGTGTTTATGCTCCACACGAGCCTCCTCCCACCCCTCTTCATAGAAACATAGAAAAATAGGAGCAGGAGTCGGCCATTTGGCCCCTCGAGTCTGCTCCGCCATTCAATATGATCATGTCTGATCCCCTATCTCAATACCATATTCCCGCTCTCTCCCCATACCCCTTGATGCCTTTTGTGTCTAGAAATCTATCTATCTCCTTCTTAAATATATTCTGAAATACAACTGTCTGTGGTAGAGAATTCCACAGGTTCACCTCCCTCTGAGTGAAGAAATGTCTCCTCATCTCAGCCCTATATGTCCTACCCCGTATCCTGAGACTGTGACCCCTCGTTCTAGATCCCCTGCATCTACCCTGTCAAGAATTTTATACGTTTCTATGAGATCACCTCGCATTCTTCTAAACTCTAGGGAATATAGCCCTAGTCTCCCCAAAGGTTGTTTCAGCAATCACATTCTGTCTCCTCTATATCGTTTACAGTTTGATGTTTCCCGGGGAGGAGTGTTTAAATGTTTAATTTATTGCCCCCCCCCGCCACCGCCCCAACACAAACAGCAACACGTTTTAATTTCTAGTTACCATGGGGACAAATTTAACCTAATCTGCCCATTGACGAGCTGACCACGGGATCGGGTGCGACGCTGGTTTTGCACCTCGAAGTTAACGGGGAGGAATATCGTTCAGGGTGCAAAATCGGCACTCCACCCGATCCCATGGGTTTCCCACCCGGCGAGTTAGATTAAGATTAACCTCCTCCCCTCCCATCAGTCAAATGAGGAAAGAAAAACAACTTTGATTTCCGGGATGAGAGGGTTGTCCTATGAGGAGAGATTGTGTAGATTGGGCCTATACTCTCTGGAGTTTAGAAGAATGAGAGGTGATCTCATTGAGACATATCACATTCTTAGAGGGATCGACAGGGTAGATGCAGGGAGGCCGGAGAACTAGAACTGGGGGTCACAGTCTCAGGATAAGAGGTCGTCCATTTAGGACTGAGATGAGGAGAAATTTCTTCACTCAGAGGGTTCTCTACCCCAGAGGGCTGTGGGTGCTTAGTTGTTGAGTATATTCAAGGCTGAGATCGATAGTTTTTTGAATATTAAAGGAATCAAGGGATATGGGGAGAGTGCAGGAAAGTGGAGTTGAGGTAGAAGATCAGCCATGATCTTATTGAACAGCGGAGCAGGCTCGAGGGGCCGAATGGCCGACTCCTGCTCCTATTTCTTATGTTCTTTTTTATTGCAAGATCTCGCATTTATATTTTTTAAAGCATTTTTTTAAATTAGTTTTTTGGGATATGGGCGCCCCTGGCAAGGCCAGCATTTATTGCCCATCCCTAATTGCCCTCGAGAAGGTGGTGGTGAGCCGCCTTCTTGAACTGTTGCAGTCCGTGTGGTGAAGGTACTCCCACAGTACTGTTAGGGAGGGAGTTCCAGGATTTTGACCCAGCGACAATGAAGGATCGGTGATATATTTCCAAGTCAGGATGGTGTGTGACTTGGAGGGGAACCTGGAGGTGGTGGTGTTCCCATGCGCCTGCTGCCCTTGTCCTTCTAGGTGGAAGAGGTTGCGGGTTTGGGAGGTGCTGCCGAAGAAGCCTTGGCGAGTTGCTGCAGTGCATCTTGTAGATGGTATACACTGCAGCCACGGTGCGCCGGTGGTGGAGGGAGTGAATGTTTAAGGTGGTGGATGGGGTGCCAATCAAGCGGGCTGCTTTGTCCTGGATGGTGTTGAGCTTCTTGAGTGTTGTTGGAGCTGCACTCATCCAGGCAAGTGGAGAGTATTCCATCACACTCCTGACTTGTGCCTTGTAGATGGTGGAAAGGCTTTGGGGAGTCAGGAGTTGAGACACTCGCCGCAGAATACCCAGCCTCTGACCTGCTCTTGTTGCCACAGTATTTAGGTAGCTGGTCCAGTTAAGTTTCTGGTCAATGGTGACCCCCAGTATGTTGATGGTGGGGGATTTGGCGATGGTAATGCCGTTGAATGTCAAGGGGAGGTGGTTAGAGTCTTGCTTGTTGGACATAGTCATTGCCTGGCACTTCTGTGGCGCGAATATTACCTGCCACTTATCAGCCCAAGCCTGAACACCTTCCAGGTCTTGTTGCATGCGGGCATGGACTGCTTCATTATCTGAGGAGTTGTGAATGGTGCTGAACACTGTACAGTCATCAGCGAACATCCCCATTTCTGACCTTATGTTGGAGGGAAGGTCATTGATGAAGCAGCTGAAGATGGTTGGGCCTAGGACACTGCCCTGAGGAACTCCTGCAGCGATGTCCTGGGGCTGTGATGATTGACCTTCAACCACCACAACCATCTTCCTTTGTGCTAGGTATGACTCCAGCCAGTGGAGCATTTTCCCTCCGATTCCCATTGACTTCAGTTTTACTAGGGCTCCTTGATGTCACACTCGGTCAAATGCTGCCTTGATGTCAAGGGCAGTCACTCTCACCTCACCTCTGGAATTCAGCTCCTTTGTCCATGTTTGGACCAAGGCTGTAATGAGGTCAGGAGCTGAGTGGTCTTGGCAGAACCCAAACCGGGCATCAGTGAGCAGTTTATTGGTGAGTAAGTGCTGCTTGATAGCACTGTCGATGACACCTTCCATCACTTTGCTGATGATTGAGAGTAGACTGATGGGGCGGTAATTGGCTGGGGGTTGGATTTGTCCTGCTTTTTGTGGACAGGACATACCTGTGCAGTTTTCCACATTGTCGGATAGATGCCAGTGTTGTAGCTGTACTGGAACAGCTTGGCTAGACGCATGGCTAGTTCTGGAGCATAAGTCTTCAGCACGATAGCCGGGATGTTGTCAGGGCCCATAGACTTTGCTGTATCCAGTGTGCTCAGCCGTTTCTTGATATGAATCGAAGTGGCTGAAGACTGGCTTCTGTGATGGTGGGGACCTCAGGAGGATGCCGATATGGATCATCCACTTGGCACTTCTGGCTGATGGTTGCAAACGCTTCAGCCTTGTCTTTTGCACTCACGTGCTGGGCTCCACCATCATTGAGGATGGGGATATTCATGGAGCCTCCTCCTCCCCCTGTTAGTTGTTTAATGGTCCACCACCATTCACGACTGGATGTGGCAGGACTACAGAGCTTTGATCTGATCCGTTGATTTTGGGATCGCTTAGCCCTGTCTATAGCATGCTGCTTCTGCTGTTTAGCATGCATGTAGTCCTGTGTTGCAGCTTCCCCAGGTTGGCACCTCATTTTTAGATATGCCTGGTGCTGCTCCTGGCATGCTCTTCTACACTCCTTATTGAACCAGGGTTGGGCCCCTGGCTTGATGGTAATGGTAGAGTGAGGGATATGCTGGGCCATGAGGTTACAGATTGTGGTGGAATATAATTCTGCTGCTGCTGATGGCCCACAGCGCCTCATGGATGCCCAGTTTTGAGCTGCTAGATCTGTTCTGAATCTATCCCATTTAGCACGGTGGTAGTGCCACACAACACGATGGAGGGTGTCCTCAGTGTGAAGACGGGACTTCGTCTCCACAATGACTGTGCGGTGGTCACTGCTACCAATACTGTTATGGACAGATGCATCTGCGACAGGTAGATTGGTGAGGACGAGGTCAAGTAGTTATTCCCCTCGTGTTGGTTCTCTCACCGCCTGACACAGGCATCTTTCTTTGCTAATAAAATTGATGCGCCTCAATCAAGGCTCAAAGTTAACTGGATAAAACAAGGCTTTTATTAGCAAAGAAAGATGCCTGTGTCTTCACCTAGCATTCTGCTGTTCTGCTGCAAGACAAGCCTGGGCTTGTCTTAAGTAGGGCCAGGTATGGGCGGAGCCGACCCACCCAATGGGGAGAAAGGGGGCGGTGCACTATATACAATACAAGGTAAAACACAGGAGCAGGCAATACAATATATGTAGTTAAATACAGAGTCTGATGAATGACATATTTCATCACACTACCGAGCCACTCTTGGTGATGGACATTGAAGTCCCCCACCCAGAGTACATTCAGTGCCCTTGCTACTCTCAGTGCTTCTTCCAAGTGGTGTTCAACATGGAGGAGCACTGATTCATCAGCTGAGGGAGGGCGGTAGGTGGTAATCAGCAGGTTTCCTTGCCCATGCTTGACCTGAAGCCATGAGACTTCATGGGGTCCGGAGTCAATGTTGAAGACTCCCAGGGCCAATTCATCTCAACTGTATCCACTGTGCCGCCACCCCTGGTGGGTCTGTCCTGCCGGTGGGACAGGACATACCCAGGGATGGTGATAGAGGAGTTTGGGACACTGGCTGAAAGGTATGATTCTGTGAGTATGACTATGTCAGGCTGTTGCTTGACTAGTCTGTGGGACAGCTCTCCCAATTTTGGCACAAGTCCCCAGATGTTGGTGAAGAGGACTTTGCAGGGTTGACTGGGCTGGGTGTGCTGTTGCCGTGTCCGTAGCCGGTGCCGAGGTCGATGCCGGGTGGTCCGTCCGGTTTCATTCTTATTATTTTGTTTCGTAGCGGTTAGTGGAACGGACCAAGTGCCAGATCATTGGAATAATCATCAGGCTTGATTCACTAAATCAGTCGTGGCTCAGTGGGCAGCACTCTCGCCTCTGAGTCAGAAGGTTGTGGGCTCAAGTCCCACTCCAGAGACTTGGGCATAAGAATCTAATTTTGAAATAGTTTAGAAACAAATTTAGGAAGGTTCTCTGAATAGATCAACAACAAAAGCTTGCATTTATATAACGCCTTTAATATAGTAAAAGGAGATTGATGTAAGAAAACTACCAGGCACTTGGTCTAAGCGTTAAACAAGGCTTTAATCAACTGTTTTTCAACATGGAGATCTAGTTCCTGTTAAAGAATGTCCTGAGCAAGCTGGGCCCATGCCCGAGTATTTATACTCTCCCTGGACAGCGCCACCAGCAGGCCGCCCAGTATTATTACATAAGTCATTTTCACATGAATGACAAGGTTCATGACAGAGATATTATGGCAGATGACCAAAAGCTTGGTCAAAGAGGGTGGAGAGGTTTATGGAGGGAATTCCAGAGCTTTTAGGGCCTAGGCAACTGAAGGCACGGCCGTCAATTGGCGATGTGCAAGAATGTGGCTGCTTCAGTGCTAACTGGTGGCCTCTGCTCTTGCTCATTGAGGTTAACAGTTGAGCGAATGTTGTGGAGGTTCTAAGCTGCGGTTGCCGTGTTTGGAGTGAGTAGGTGGCGTTAAAAACATGCAACTGAAAACCACAGAGGGATCAGGGCGGCATTGAGCTAGTGTGTGAAGGAAATGTCTTCAGCTGACTTGAGCTTGGTGTCAGGGTGCTAGGGAGCAGCACAAAAAAACATCAGCCTCCGTCACCTTCGGCCTCTGACACGCACTTCATGAAGTTGTCCCCGCCCTGGCCACCGTCTCCGCTTGAACCGGTCTGTTCGAAGCCTTGTGACTCCAAGCTGAGCTTCCGACTCCATATCCTCTCCATCACCAAGACCGCCTAGTTGCACCTCCGTAACATCGCCCGATCCGATCCTGCCTCAGCTCATCTGCCGCTGAAACCCTCATCCGTGCATTCGCCCAGACTTGACTAATTCAACGCTCTCCCGGCCGGCATCCCATCCTCCACACTCGGTAAACTCCAGCTCATCTAAAACTCTGCTGCCCCGTGTCCTATCGCTCGCCGAGTCCCGCTCTGCCCCTCACCTCTGACACCCGGTCTCCCGACATCTCCACTCCAAAATTCTCTTCCTTGTGTTTAATTCATGGCTTTGCCCCTCCTCATCTCTGTAACCTCCTCCAGCCCTTCAACCACCCCCCGCCCCGCCCTCCCCATCCAGAACTCCGCTCCTCCGACTCTGTCCTATTGCGCATCACCTCCCCCGCCCCTCCATTGGTGGCCGTGCCTTCAGCCATCCAGGTTCCACACTCTGGAATTCCCTTCCTAAACCTCTCCACCTCCCTCTGCTCCCTTAAGACCCTCCTTAAAACCTGATGTAAGAAAACTACTAGGCACTTGGTCTAAGCGTTAAACAAAGCTTTAATCAACTGTTTTACAACATGGAGGTCTAGTTGTGTTCTTCACTAGTTCCTGTTAAGAATGTCCTGCGCAAGCTGGGCCCGTGCCCGAGTATTTATACTCTCCCTGGACAGCGCCACCCGTAGGCCGCTCAGTATTATTTCATAAGTCTTTCTTTCATGAATGACTGATTCATGTCAAAACCCATCTATTTCGCTGAGGTTTTGATCTCCCCTCCGAATTCATACTTATTTTGCTCTGTGTCCATTGTACACCTCCGTGAAGCTCTTGGGACATTTTTCTACGTTAACAACAACAACAACAACTTGTATTTATATAGCACCTTTAATGTAGTAAAACGTCCCAAGGCGCTGCACAGGAGCGTTATCAGACAAAATTTGACACCACGCCACATAAGGAGATATCAAGGCAGATTGGTCAAAGAGGGAGGTTTCAAGGAGCATCTTAAAGGAGAGAGAGGCGGAGAGGTTTCGGGAGGTAATTCCGGAGCTTAGGGCCCAGGCAACAGAAGGCACGGCCGCCAATGGTCGAGCGATTAGAATCAGGGATGCTCAAGAGGGCAGAATTAGAGGAGCGCAGATATCTCGGGGGGGGGGGGTTGTGGGGCTGGAGGAGATTACAGAGATAGTGGAGGGGGCGAGACCAGGGAAGGAATTGAAAACAATGATGAGAATTTTTAAATCGAGGCTTAACCGGGAGCCAATGTAGGTCAGCGGGCACAGGGGGAGATGGGCGAACGGGACTTGGTGCGAGTTAGGACACGGGCAGCCGAGTTTTGGATGACCTCAAGTTTACGTAGGGTGGAATGTGGGAGGCCAGCCAGGAGTGCGTTGGAATAGTCAAGCCTAGAGGTAACAAAGGTATGGATGAGGGTTTCAGCAGTGGATGAGCTGAGGCAAGGGTTGAGTCGGGTGATGTTACGGAGGTGAAAGTAGGCGGCCTTAGCGATGGCGCGGATATGTGGGCGGAAGCTCATTTTGGCGTCAAATATGACACCAAGGTTGCGAACAGTCTGGTTAAAGGCGCTATCTAAAAAGTAAGTTGTTGTTGTTGTCTTGGGTAAGGTCCTGGAAAACCATAGGAACAGGAGGAGGCCACTCAGCCCCTCGAGCCTGTTTCACCCATCAATTAGATCACGGCTGATCTGTATCTACCCGCCTTGGATCCATAACCCTTAATACCCTCACCTATCAAAAAGCGATCAATGTCAGTTTTTACATTTTCAATTGACCCCTCAGCCTTAAGAACTTTCTGGGGAGAGAGTTCCAGATTTCCACTACCCTTTGTGTGAAGAAGTGCTTCCTGACATCACCCCTGAACGGCCTGGCTCTAATTTTAAGGTTGTGCCCTCCTTGTTCTGGACTCCCCCCACCAGAGGAAATAGTTTCTCTCTATCTACCCAATCAACTCCTTTAATCATCTTAAACACCGCAACTAGATCACGCCTTAATCTTCTATACTCCATGGAACACAAGCCTAGTCTATGCAACCTGTCCTCATAATTTAACCCTTTTAGCCTTGGTACGAAGGGACGGTGCCTGTAGAACTGTAACCCAGCAACCAGTAGGCGGGTGGGGGGTGAGGATTTGGAGGGAAACACCTATTTCCTAAAAGGGCAAGGTGGGTGGGACAGGCAGGGGGAGGGGGTGGATGGGGGGATTGGGAGGGTGGGAGAGAGTCGGCAGGAGAGGGATCGGGGCAAGCGGGGGGAAGGGGTGATGGTAATAGATTGGGAGAAGGGGAAGTGCAACGAGACCTGGGTGTCCTTGTGCACCAGTCGCTGAAGGTAAGCATGCAGGTGCAGCAGGCGGTTAAGAAGGCAAATGGTATGTTGGCCTTCGTAGCGAGAGGGTTCGAGTACAGGAACAAGGATGTCTTGCTGCAGTTGTACAGGGCCTTGGTGAGACCATATCTTGAGTATTGTGTGCAGTTTTGGTCGCCTTAACTGAGGAAGGATGTTCTTGCCATGGAGGGAGTGCAGCGAAGATTCACCAGACTGATACCTGGGATGGCAGGATTGACGTATGAGGAGAGATTGGGTCGATTGGGCTTATACTCGCTAGAGTTTAGAAGAATGAGAGGGGATCTCATTGAAACTTATAAAATTCTAACAGGACTAGACAGACTAGATGCAGGAAGGATGTTCCCGATGGCCAGGGAGTCCAGAACCAGGGGTCACAGTCTAAGGATAAGGGGTAAGCCATTTAGGACAGAGATGAGGAGGAATTTCTTCACCCAGAGAGTGGTGAACCTGTGGAATTCTCTACCACAGAAGGCAGTAGAGGCCAATTCATTAAATATATTTAAGAAGGAGTTAGATATATTTCTTAAGGCTAAAGGGATCAAGGGATATGGAGAGAAGGCAGGGACAGGGTACTGAATTTGGATGATCAGCCATGATCTCATTAAATGGCGGAGCAGGCTCGAGGGGCCGAATGGCCTACTCCTGCTCCTATCTTCTATGTTTCTATGCAAGAGGAGTGGGTGGGGGAGGGGCAGGCATGGGAGGGGTGGGTGGGGGAAGGCTGGGGGCGGACACTCAAGCTGTGTCATCGCAATTCCTGAGCGAAACATCTGAGCAGAACACACCCACCACCACCAGCCCCTTCGACCGAACATTTGGGGACATTGGGAACACGCCAATGCAGTACTGAGGGAGTGCCGCACTTTCGGAGGTGCCATCTTTCGAATGAGACATTAAACCGAGGCCCCGTCTGCCTCCTCAGGCCGACGTAAAAGATCCTATTTCGAAGAGGATCAGGGGGAGTTCTTCCCGGTGTCCTGGGGCCAATATTTATCCCTCAACCAACATCACCAAAACAGATTATCTGATCATTGCTGTTTGTGGGAGCTTGCTGTGCGCAAATTGGCTGCCACGTTTCCTACATTACAACAGTGACTACACTTCATAAAGTACTTCATTGGCTGTAAAGCGCTTTGGGACATCCTGAGGTCATGAAAGGCGCTATATAAATGCAGGTCTATTTTATTGTATGTAACTTGAAGATGGTCCCTAAGCAATGCTTACGCTGCAATGCTGACCTCTATCTGCGATTGGTTGACGTCTGATGTGACCCTGAGGTACACCATTAACTTCTCACTTCCTGTTGTGTACATGTTTATGCGAGAGTTATTTTTGACATGGGTGGTAGTGAGGTGGCAGATCACTGGCCAATCATTGCTTCTGGTAAGTTATTTATTGACTCCCTCCTTCATTGCTCAAACTGCGATAGCGGCAGCAGGGGTAAGGGGTCGGAGGGTGTCACGGATACGGATTCAGGGCGTGTGGGGTGAGCGCGAAATGGGACTTAGAGGCTGCTGCCCTCCATAGCACACAGATCCCTGGCGGAGTCAGCACCTTAAAGGGAGGGGAGTGGGTGGGGGGAAGGGGGGGAGAAAATTAGGCGGACAATTAAAAAGGAGTTGTTTAGATCCTAATCCAGTGGCTGAAGGGTCGATAACCAGAGGGCACAGATTTAAGGTGATTGGCAAAAGAACCAGAGACGACTTGGAGCAAAACTTTTTTACGCAACGATTTGGAATGCGCTGCCTGATAGGGCGGTGGATACAGATTCAATAGTGGCCTTCAAAAGGGAATTGGATAAATACTTGAAGGAGAAAAAATTTCAGGGATATGGGGAAAGAGCGGGGGAGTGGGACTGATTGGATTGCTCAGTTAGTCCCACTCTCCCAGTGCAGGCTCGATGGGCTAAATGGCCCCCTTCTGCGCGGCACTCTTCTATGATCCTGTGACCTGGGAGGTGGCGAGCGTTGTTGGGGCAGGAGAAGGTGAAATCAGGAGGGAGAGCCGCGCTGTGTGTTGTCTAACGGGTGGGCACCGGGGCGTGTGGGGGTACTGGCACAAGGCGCTGGCACATCCACTGGCAGAGTGCACCGGCTTTACATGTATCAGGAGTTGCCCCAGTGGGTAGATGCACCACCCGCTATGGTACGGCGCCACGCTGACTTGGAGCTGGCAGGTGTATTGGGCTGGTATCTGCCGGGGCAGCGATGGGAGGGTAGGTGGTGAGGTGTTTGTGGGGGGGGGGCGCTATCTATGGTACTCCCCCCCCCCCCCCCTAAATTAGGGAGGGATGTTAGGGAAGGAATAGCCAGTGCTTGATCGCTCTTCACAGGATCGCGCTTGGCATCGACGCTGCCCTCCAAGGTTGAATAGCTTGCATCACTGTGCCTGAGGTGTCGGCAGTGGCTCAGTGGGTAGCATGCTCGCCTCTAAGTCAGAAGGTCGTGGGTTAACGTCCCGCTCCAGACACTCGAGCATAAAATCCAGGCTGACACTCCCAGTGCAGTGCTGAGGGAGTGCTGCACTGTCGGAGGTGCCGTCTTTCAGACGAGACGTTAAACCGAGGCTCCGTCTGCCCTCTCAGGTGGGACGTAAAAGATCCCGTGGCCACTATTTCAAAGAAGGGCAGGGGGAAGTTCTCCCCGGTGTCCTGGAGCCAATAGTTATCCCTCAAACAACATCACTAAAAGCAGATAATCCGGTCATTATCACATTGCTGTTTGTGGGAGCTTGCTGTGCGCAAATTGGCTGCCGCGTTTCCCACATTACAACAGCGACCGAACTTCAAAAAAAGTACTTCATTGGCTGTAAAGCGCTTTGGGACGCCCTGAGGTCGTGAAAGGCGCTACAGAAATGCAAATTCTTTTATCTCGAGAAGAGGAATGTGCATTTCGATTTACTGGGGGCGGCAGCGCCTCAGGAGGACCCTGTAAAACTCAGCCGCTCCACAGTCAGTAGGGTGTTGCTTGTTATTTTAATTAAATTAAAGAGGAACGGCCCCTCAGTGACCCGAGAGGTTTCCTGTTTTGTGCACAGAGTGTGTGTGTTGTATTTCTCATCCGAATAAACATCTGCTCGGCTCAAAGGCAACTTTTTTTGCCTCGGCCCTGCTTCCTTTCACGAGAGCCGGAGGCAGGAAATTCTCGACCCTATCGCTTCCTGGCATCTCTCTCTCTCTACTCTCTATTGCTCGCTGTTTTTTTAAATCCGTGTCGCTTGTTTTTTTGGCTCTTGCCAGCTTTGTGTGTGTTTTAAAAAAAAAATAATCAGTCTCCTCTTTAAAACATCTCAACCACTTGGTTCTTGTGAGGATGTAGCAGAGGCATTTTTAACAGCCTCCACATCAGCCAGGCAAATCCTCAGCAAAGCTCTCCAGGATGGCCTCAGGTAACGAAACCTTATTTCACATTGGGTATAATCAGTTAGATTTCAGTACCGTTAAAAATGAGAGGGGTATTCGTTTGCTGAACTGACAAAGCAACGATAGATTGACAGTCTGGTGAAGATTCAAAGTCTTACTTCCCTGTTTAAAGGGAATTTGCAAAATATCTAATAGCTCGAAATAAAGCAATGTGGCTCGCACAGCACAGTGCAAATTTACTGCTTAACAAACATCAGATCATTTTTATTAAGCTGCTCCCCATTCAGTTGAACTTGAATTAAGTGGACTGCGCTCCTAATATGGGATGCCCCCTTCCGCACGCACCCTGTTTTTGAGGGCTGGTCAGACTCCGGGTCGAGCAGCGCAGTCCGGGAGCTGCGCCCGGTCCTCGCCCCACACCCTGGGGCTGGGCGCTGGGCTGTGCGGCCCCATTGCTGCAGACCCTGTCACCGGGAGGGGAGAGCAAGAAGAAAAAGAAAAGACTTGCATTTCTATAGCGCCTTTCACGACCGCCGGACGTCTCAAAGCGCTTTGCAGCCAATGAAGTACTTTTGAAGTGGAGTCACTGTCGTCAGGCAGGGGAAGGAATGAATCTGAAAACTGAACGCGGTGAGTGCTGTATTTTTTTATTTAATGCTATCTCCTCTCTGGCTTTGATCCCTCGGACATGCGACGGTTTCGGGTGACCATCAGTCGCGTGACGTCTTCACGCGACCCTGGGTCGCGGGACGCCTTCACGTGACCTTGGGTCGCGTGACGGCTTCGTGTGACTTTCGGTCGTGTGACAGCTTCGCGTGACCCTGCAGCCTGCAGAGGAGGGGGCTATCCTGGTCGAACATCCAGAGGGTTCTCGGATCGCCCTACCGACTGCTTGAAGGATCAAAATTGTTTTCAGACCAAAGAAAAAAACCTACCTTTAATGGGCTCAGATGGCGCGAACACAGTGTGGAACGGAGCTAGACTGAGCTGCACGGTCCTCGGCCCGTGTTGAGTTGACCGATCTTAGCTGGAGCTGGTCGAGGAGGGGCTACAATTGGGATCAGCTCCCCTGGGTTAGAGGGGAGCACAAAAAGCAACCACTCTGAATGCTATCGACCACTGCTGCAAAGTGTGTGCGTGAGTGCCAACACTAGACGAGGACAGGATTGGGCTCGGCTGTGATGCCGCCTATAGTCGAATAGCTTCTTGGGCAGGGGCGGCGTTCGCATCTCCGGCGGATTGGCACCCCTATGTTTCACTAGGCAAAGATACTAAATATTCACCGGGGGGGCCCGTGCAATCGCGCCAGTCGCACCATTCCAAAGGCCACCTTGACGCTCGCTGCCCAGGTTCGCACTTGGCAACGTGGTCACCTGGGCCAGGTAACCGAGCGAGGCCTTGGAAGCCCAGCGAGATTCACTACCCGAAGGGGAGCGGAGGAGAGCGGTGGAGGCGAATGGCATAGACGCCTTCAAGGGGAAGCTGGATCAGCACAAGCGGGAGAACGGAATAGAAGGACATGGTGAGATGAAGAGAGGTGGGAGGAGGCTCGTGTGCAGAGTTGCCAACTCTGGCTGGGCTTATTCCTGGAGGCTTCACCACATGACCGCTCACAAAAAGCCTTTTTCCCCCCATCTTCAATATTTTTAAAGCTAACAAACTAAAGTGTTCAATGCAAAATTTTTAAAAAGCACAATTATCTATAACGCCCTCTATGATTTTTCTCCTGGGTTTGCTCACAACTGATTCATCTTCCATTCCTGGAGACTCTAGGGCAACCCTGGATAGTTGGCAACCCAATTATGTGGTGTTTAAAAACACCGGCATCGACCGGTTGGGCCGAACGGCCCACCCCTGTGCCGCACAATCCGATGTAATTCTACGTAAATCTGCCGCAGAAGTGTAAATTTGCTTTAAGCTCTTGTAAACAGAAAACATCCGCTTAAATCCCTCGGGGACAAAGTCCCTCATTGTGTTTTACGTGACACGTGATTTGTTCAAAGACTTACAGCCGAGAAATCCCTGCTGGTAAATGTGTGGCGTTCTTCCCTCTCCGATTTAAAATGAACTAATTAGCGCCTTTTGCAAAAAAAAGAAGCTCTGGTCGGCTGATTTCAGTAACCGTACTTTCTAGGCAGCTTAAGAGGAAAAGAAAAGAAAGACTTGCATTTCTATAGCGCCTTTCACGACCACCGGACGTCCCAAAAGCACTTTACAGCCAATGAAGTACTTTTTGAAGTGTAGTCACTGTTGTCATGTAGGAAACGCGGCAGCCAATTTGCGCACAGCAAGCTCCCACAAACCGCAATGTGATAATGACCGGGATCATCTGTTTTTTCGTGATGTTGACAGCTCTTCATCAATATAGTGCCGTGGGATCTTTTACGTCCACCTGAGAGGGCAGACGCACATCCGTCACGCTCCGAGAGTGACGCGCCAGGCGACAGACAATCTTTAAAAAAAAAATAAGTGAAAGAAAGCCAGTCAATTCATGCTGGGTTTTTCTGACCTGGCACGTGAAATTTGCAAGCCGTGACGATTGTCCCTCGAGCTGATCTCAGGAAATTACAATAAAAGAAAACAAGACTTGCATTTATATAGCGCCTTTCACGACCACCGGACGTCCCAAAGGGCTTTACAGCCAATGAGGTACTTTTTGAAGTGTAGTCACTGTTGTAATGTAGGAAACGTGTCAGCCAATTTGCGCACAGCAAGCTCCCACAAGCAGCAATGTGATAAGGACCAGATAATCTGTTTTTAGTGATGTTGGTTGAGGGATAAATATTGGCTCCGGACACCAGGGAGAACTCCCCCTGCTCTTCTTCAAAATAGTGCCACGGGATCTTTTACGTCCACCTGAGAGAGCAGACGGGGCCTCGGTTTAACGTCTCATCCGAAAGACGGCACCTCCGACAGTGAAGCACTCCCCTCAGTACTGCACTGGGAGTGTCAGCCTAGATTTTTGTGCTCAACTCTCTGGAGTGGGACTTGAACCCACGACCTTCTGACTCAGAGGCAAGGGTGCTGCCCCCTGAGCCACAGCAGGCATTGAAGCAATTTGCTGGCGGTTTCTAGTTGTTAATAATACAGAGCAGAGATACCAGTGGTTTGATGATTTGGAAATCAGTTAGTAACTTGCATTTCAAACCCGACAAGATGCTGCTACAGGAATGGCCACAATGGGACTGAATGCAAAATCGTATTGATTGCAATTTCCCCCCCAATATTTCACATCCGATCCTAACGATCTATAATTAATAGATCAGTAACTACTGGTGTTCCGCAGGGGTCAGTGCTGGGTCCCCAACTCTTTACAATCTATATTAACGATTTGGAGGAGGGGACCGAGTGTAACATATCAAAGTTTGCAGATGATACTAAGATGGGAGGGAAAGTAGTGAGTGAGGAGGACATAAAAAACCTGCAAGGGGACATCGACAGGCTAAGTAAGTGGGCAGAGATTTGGCAGATGGAATACAATACTGGAAAGTGTGAGGTTATGCACTTTGGCAGGAAAAATCGTAGAGCAAGTTATTATCTTAATGGCAAGAAACTGGAAAGTACTGAAGTACAAAGGGATCTGGGGGTCCTGGTGCACGAAACTCAAAAGGTTAGTGTGCAGGTGCAGCAAGTGATTAAGAAGGCCAATGGAATGTTGGCTTTCATTGCTAGGGGGATAGAATATAAAAATAGGGAGGTATTGCTTCAGTTGTACAAGGTATTGGTGAGACCGCACCTGGAATACTGCATACAGTTTTGGTGTCCATACTTAAGAAAAGACATACTTGCTCTCCAGTCAGTACAAAGAAGGTTCACTCGGTTAATCCCGGGGATGAGGGGATGGACATATGAGGAGAGGTTGAGTAGATTGGGACTCTACTCATTGGAGTTCAGAAGAATGAGAGGCGATCTTATTGAAACATATAAGATTGTGAAGGGGTTGGATCGGGTGGATGCGGGGAGGATGTTCCCGATGATGGGTGAAACTAGAACTAGGGGGCATAGTCTTAGAATAAGGGGCTGCTCTTTCAAAACTGAGATGAGGAGGAACTACTTCACTCAGAGGGTGGTAGGTCCATGGAATATGCTGCCCCAAAAAGCTGTAGAAGCTACATCATTACATAAATTTAAAACAGAAATAGACAGTTTCCTAGAAGTAAAGGGAATTAAGGGTTACGGGGAGCGGGCAGGAATTTGGACATGAGTCTAGGTTCGGATCGGTCATGGCCCTGTGGGTAGCAGAGCGGGCCCAGGGGCCGTGTAGCCTGATCCTGCTGCTATTTCGTGTGTCTAATTCTGTTAGATTCAGGAGATGGTTCTGTGATAGTGGATTGGCGGTTAGGATCAGATCAGCCATGATCTTATTGAATGGCGGAGCAGGCTCGAGGGGCCGATTGGCCTACTCCTGCTCCTATTTCTTATGTTCTTAGAAACTATAAAAATTATAATTAATATACCAATCAATAATTACATTCATGCACACTAATTACATCATTAAAAATATACCGATGAATAATGACATAAAATAAATATGATTACCAATAATTAATACATTTTATAATATACGGATCAATAATAAATTATATAAAACATAATGACTGATGTAAAAAGACTACTAAGCACTTGGTTTGAGTATAAAACAAGGCTTTAATCAACTGTTTCACAACCATGAGATTCTAGTTACATCACTAGTTCCTGGTTACAGAAACATCCTGAGCAAGCTGGGCCCACGCCCGAGTATTTATACTCCTTGGACGGCGCCACCAGCTGGCCGCCCAGTGTTATTTCATGAGTCATTGCTCCATGAATGATATGATTCATGACAATGGCTATTAATGAATTGTATAAAACAAACAGATCAATAATTAACTATATAAAATACAATGACCAATAAATTGTACAACTTATGTTCCAGTAAATTATATAAATTATAATGACCAGTAATCAGTTAATATAAGAACCTAAGAATTAGGAGCAGGAGTAGACCATTCGGCCCCTCGAGCCTGCTCCATCATTCAATAAGATCATGGCTGATCTTCTACCTCAACTCCACTTTCCCGCCTGATCCCCATATCCCTTAATTCCCTTAAGATCCAAAAATCTATTGATTTATCGAGATATTCCTCCTCACCTCAGTCCTAAATAGTCGACCCCTTATCCTGAGACTCTGCCCCCTAGTTCTAGACTCTCCAGCCAGGGGAGACAGCCTCTCGGCATCTACCCTGTCAATCCCCCTCAGAATCTTGTATGTTTCAATGAGATAATATAAATATCAAATATAATGAACGATAATTAATGATCTGTCCAACATTAATCTTCTGAAGAAACAAAAGCGAGGGACATTGTTTTAAAAAAAATAAAATTGAAAGAATAACTAATATATAAATGAACTGGTTGCGAGCAGGAGAAATCCAGGCGTACCTTCACCACACGGACTGCAGCTGTTCAAGAAGGCGGCTCACCACCACCTTCTCAAGGGGCAATTAGGGATGGGTAATAAATGCCGGCCTCGCCAGCGACGCCCACATCCCATAAACGATTAGAAAAAAATAAGGATGTGATTGTCAGGGGTCTAGTGTGTTTGGGTATTGTGACATCATTTGCTCTGCTCTCTCACCCTGCCAGTAATGTGAAGATAGAGAGATACAAAATATTCTTAGAATGGCTGTTATGGCCTGTTTATTTTAGATGAAACCTGCTCTGTCCGTCACTGACGACAGTTCCCAGATCCAAACGAGACGGAGGACCCGACTGAGGTCACCAACTCTGATTGGACGTATTCATCACACGACCTCTCACCTCCAACCGCCCCGCTCGGTCAAACAGTCTCTTCTCCCCCAATCTCCAATATTTTTATAACTCATAAATTATTGCCCCTATTATTTTACTCCCTGGGCATTGCCAGCAGCAGCGTCCTCGAGATTAATCTTTATCAATCTACATCAATGATTTGGATGGGGGATCAAATGTAATGTATCCAAGTTTGTTGATGATACAAAGCTAGGTGGGAATGTAAGTTGTGAGGAGGATGCAAAGAGGCTTCAAGGGGATATAGACAGGCTAAGTGAGTGGGCAAGAGCATGGCAAATGGAATATAATGTGGAGAAATGTGAAGTTATCCACTTTGGTAGGAAAAATAGAAAAGCAGAGTTTTTTAAATGGTGAGAGATTGGGAAATGTTGGTGTTCAGAGGGACCTGGGTGTCCTTGTACACGAATCACTGAAAGTTAACATGCAGGTACAGCAAGCAATTAGGAAAGCAAATGGTATGTTGGCCTTTATTACAAGAGGATTTTGAGTATAAAAGTAAAGACGTCTTACTGCAATTATATAGGGCCCTGGTGAGACCACACCTGGAGTATTGTGTACAGTTTTGGTCTCCTTACCTAAGGAAGGATATACTTGCCATAGAGGGAGTGCAACGAAGGTTCACCAGACTGATTCCTGGGATGGGGGGATTGTCCTATGAGGAGAGATTGAGTAGACTAGGCCTATATTCTCTAGAGTTTAGAAGAATGAGAGGTGATCTCATTGAAACATACAAAATTCTTACAGGGCTTGACAGAGTAGATGCAGGGAGGATGTTTCCCCTGGCTGGGGAGTCTAGAACCAGGGGTCACAGTCTCAGAATAAGGGGTCGGCCATTTAGGACTGAGATGAGGAGAAATTTCTTCACTCAGAGGGTGGTGAATCTTTGGAATTCTCTACCCCAGAGGGCTGTGGAGGCTCAGTCGTTGAGTATATTCAAGACTGAGAGCGATAGATTTTTGGACTCGAGGGGAATCGAGGGATATGGGGATAGTGCGAGAAAGTGGAGTTGAGGTCGATGATCAGCCACGATCTTATTGAATGGTGGAGCAGGCTCGAGGGGCCGTATGGCCGACTCTTGCTCCTATTTCTTATGTTCTTTAGTCCTGGAGACTCCAGGCCAATCCTGGTGAGGGTTGGCGACCTGAGACCCGACAGGCACTGCGATGGTCACCTTACGGAAGTGGAGTTTTAAAATGCAAAACAGAAAATGCTGGAAAGCGCTCGGCCAGTCAAGCAGCATCGGCAGAGAGAGAAACGTGCGTTGCCTTCAGCCACTGGCCATTGTCTTCATTGACTGGCCATTGTCTTCATTGACTGGCCATTGTCTTCATTCACTGGCCATTGTCTTCATTGACTGGCTATTGTCTTCATTCACTGGCCATTGTCTTCATCCACTGGCCATTGTCTTCATTCACTAGCCATTGTCTTCATCCACTGGCCATTGTCTTCATTCACTGGCCATTGTCTTCATTCACTGACCATTGTCTTCATCCACTTGCCATTGTCTTCATTCACTGGCCATTGTCTTCATTCACTGACCATTGTCTTCATCCACTGGCCATTGTCTTCATCCACTGGCCATTGTCTTCATCCACTGGCCATTGTCTTCATTCACTGGCCATTGACTTCATTCACTGGCCGACTTCATTCACTGGCCATTGTCTTCATCCACTGGCCATTGTCTTCATTCACTGGCCATTGTGAGAGCTGGGATATTGACATTTTAAGAATTTGCTCCTAATTTTTTTAACATCTGTTTTTACAGATCGACTTCACTGCGGAGATGGATCTGAGATAATCGTTCGGGACCCTGCACACCCAGGGCCGATTGGATGTTGGAGTATTCCAGTGTGACCCCAGATTTGCCACATTCCTGGACATGGATCCTGCTCCCGTTTCCTGGGCAGGCTCTTCTCACACTTCCCTCAGTCCGGGACACGATACAGGAAATAGCTTGTTCGTCTGATAGCTGAGCCACCTCTCACCTCTCACCTCCGACCTCCGACCTCCGACTGCTCTCTCTCTCCATCACAACCTCTCTTGCCTGTATCTATGGCCTCATGACACATAATCGCAAAATTAGAGCCAGGTTCAGGAGTGAAATCAGGAAGCACTTTTTGACACAAAGGGTAGTGGAAATCTGGAACTCTTGACCACCCCGCCCCCCCCCCCACACACAAAAAGGCTGTGGATACTGGGGGTCAATTGGAGCTTTCATGGCTGAGATTGGTGGATTTTTGTTGGGTAAGGGTATCAAGAGATATGGCGCATAGGCGGGTAAATGGAGTTGAGGTGCAGATCAGCCGTGATCTAATTGAATGGCGGAGCAGGCTCAAGGGGCCGAATGGCCCCCCTCTTGTTCCTATTGGACGGTCCTACTCAGCGGTTTCCCAGAATGCCGTGCGGGCCAAGCGCCGCTTCCTGCCAGGTTACTAAGCAGCTCCCAACTTCCTGTCTCACAATCCCGCGACAGAGAGAGTTGAGAATATCAGGGGCATCAATGGGCAAGTTCTTCATTAAGACACCTGGGGCAAGGGCTAAAGCCTCTCGGAGGATGAAAGGAATGAGGATGACAAAGGGGGGAGATCAGGATTGCGTAATGCCGAGCCTGGGCTTCAAGAGCCTCTAGGTTGGAGAAGGACAGAAGACTGTTGGGGATGTGGAGAGCGGAGAGTGAAATAGTGGGAAAGCATGAGCAAGAATAAGATATAGTGCAATGAGTGACAGTTCCAACACAGGGCATAGGATGCATCGGCACATAGGAACAGGAAAAAGGATATACTTGCATTGGAGGCAGTTCAGAGACGATTCACACGGTTGATTCCTGAGATGAAAGGGTTGACTTATGAAGAAAGGTTGAGCAGGTTGGGCCTATACTCATTGGAGTTTAGAAGAATGAGAGGTGATCTTATTGAAACATATAAGATACTGAGGGGGCTCGACAAAGTAGATGCAGAGAGGATGTTTCCCCTCGTGGGGAAATCTAGAACTCGGGGGCACAGTCTCAGAATAAAGGGTCGCCCTTTTAGAACTGAGATGAGGAGGAATTTCTTCTCTCAGAGGGTCGTAAATCTGTGGAGTTCTCTGCCCCAGAGAGCTGTGGAGGCTGGGTCATTAAATACATTTAAGGTGGAGATGGACGGATTTTTGCAAGATAAGGGAGTGAAGGGTTATGGGGAGCGGGCAGGGAAGTGGCTTTGAGCCCAAGATCAGCCACGATCTTATTGAATGGCGGAGCAGGCTCGAGGGGTCGAGTGGCCTATTCCTGCTCCTATTTCTTATGTTCTTAGGAGGAGGCCATTCAGCCCCTCGAACCTGTTCCACCATTCAGTGAGATCATGGCTAATCTTTATCTCAACTCCATGTACCCTCCTTGGCTCCATATCCCTTAATACCCTTGTCCCAGCAAAAAGCTATCAATCTCAGTTTTGAACTTTTCAATTGACCCCCGCCCCCCCCCCCCCCCGCCCTCCCCTCAGCCTCAACAGCTTTTTTCGAGGGAGAGAGTTCCAGATTTCCGCTACCCTTTGTGTGAAGAAGTGCTTCCTGACATCAACCCCTGAATGGCCTGGCTCTAATTTTAAGGTTATGCCCCCTTGTTCTGGACTCCCCCCCCCCCCCCCCCCCACCAGAGGAAATAGTTTTTCTCTATCTACGCTGTCAACTCCTTTAATCATCTTAAACACCTCAGTTAGATCACCCCTTCAATATTCTTGAAAATCATTGAAGGTGGCAGGGCAGGTTGAGAAAGCGGTTAAAAAAACATACGGGATCCTGGGCTTCATAAATAGAGACTAAAGCAAGGAAGTTATGGTGAACCTGTATAAAACACTGGTTCGGCCTCAACTGGAGTACAGGAAACGTTCGATTTACCGGCACCTAAATAACCGGAAATCTCGGTTAACCGGCAAAATTCAGGAGTAGGTTCAGGTAAGTTTTACTTCATATTACTTGCCTTCCTCGATCTGTTGCTGTGCAATTGGGTGTGGCTGCAGCTGTTGCTAAGCTACAGAGACACTTGGAACTTGTGGCCATTGTTCTGCACCCATTGCTAAGCAACAGGGTTTGTTGCTTTATACGGAGCTCTCAGCTCTCCGTATCTTTTACTATAGCTCTCGGTTATCCGGAATTTTTGATGAACCAGCACCACGTCGGTCCCGTCGGTGCTGGATAAAAAAAAGTTTCCTGTATTGTGTCCAATTCTGGGCACCGCACTTTAGGAAGGATGTGAAGGCCTTAGAGAGAGTGCAGAAAAGATTTACAAGAATGGATGAGGGACTTCAGTTACGTGGAGAGACTGGAGAAGCTGGGGTTGTTCTCCTTGGAGCAGAGAAGATTGCGAGGAGATTTGATAGAGGTGTTCAAAATCATGAGGGGTCTGGACAGAGTAGATGGAGAGAAACTGTTCCCATTGGCAGAAGGATCGAGAACCAGAGCACACAGATTTAAGGTGATTGGCAGAAGAACCAAAGGCGATGTGAGGAACAACTTTTTTTACGCAGCGAGTGGTTAGGATCTGGAATGCGCTGCCTGAAAGGGCGGTGGAGGCAGATTGAATTGTGGCTTTCAAAAGGGAATTGGATAAGTACCTGAAGGAAAAAAAATTGCAGGGCTACGGGGAAAGGGCGGGGGAGTGGGACTAGCTGCAGTACTCTTGCAGAGAGCCGGCACGGGCTCGACGGGCCGAATGGCCTCACTCTGTGCTGTAACCATTCTATGATTCTGTACTCAAGGGAATACAAACCTAGTCTGGGCAACTTGTCGTAATTTAACACTATGAGCCCCGGTGTCAATCTGGTGAATCGACGTTGCACCCACTCCAGAACACGGGGAAACGTAGCAAACTTCACCAGCTAAAATGCATTTATCTCTTTTCCTGGTCTTCTCTATCTCTTTTTTTTAAATCTCCCTTTCTTTAGATTTCTTGCTACGCAGCTGTGAGACCGGGAATCGTTTCCCTTGCTTTCTCTCACTGGAGTTTCAGGGAAAGCAGGAGCTAGCGATGGAGGCAGGGCTATCCCATCATTCATAGTGATACTGAAAGCCCTCTATTAGATCTCAGGGGCCTGTCGGTTTAGGTAGAAGACGTTCCCTGAGATAGTCCATCCTCCACAGTGCGCCCTTACTCGCTTTAGCAAAACAGCACAAGCTAAAGACATTTATATAGGACTCTCAGAAAGATCCTAAAGCACTTCACATTTATTGAGAATAACTGGGAGAAAGGTGAACTATCCCTCCTCGTCCTTCTTGACTTGTCTTCAGCCTTTGACACGATTGACCCCTCCATCTTTCTCCAAGTTCCCTTCACCCATCACCCCTGTGCTCGCTGACCTACATTGGCTCCCGGTTAAGCAGCACCTCGATTTCAAAATTCTCATCCTTGTTTTCAAATCCCTCCATGGCCTCGGCCCTCCCTATCTCTGTAATCTCCTTCAGCCCCACGACCTGGTCGCCACACTACAGGAAGGATGTGAACGCTTTGGAGAGGGTGCAGAGGAGATTCACCAGGATGTTACCAGGGCTGGAGCGCTTCAGCTATGAAGAGAGACTGGGCAGATTGGGTTTGTTTTCCTTGGAGCAGAGGAGGCTGAGTGGGGACATGATTGAGGTGTACAAAATTATGAGGGGCATAGATAGGATGGATACTGAGGAGCTTTTTCCCTTAGTAGAAGGGTCAATAACTAGGGGGCATAGATTCAAGGTAAAGGGCGGGAGGTTTAGAGGGGATTTGAGAAAGAACTTTTTCACCCAGAGGGTGGTTGGAGTCTGGAACTCACTGCCTGAAAGGGTTGTGGAGGCAGAAACCCTCACAACATTTAAGAAGCATTTGGATGAGCACTTGAATTGCCATAGCATACAAGGCTACGGACCAAATGCTGGAATATGGGATTAGATTAGACAGGGCTTGATGGCCGGCGCGGACACGATGGGCCGAAGGGCCTCTATCCGTGCTGTATAACTCTATGACTCTATGACTCTATAACCCCCCCGAGATATCTGCGCTCCTCTAATTCTGCCCTCTTGAGCATCCCTGATTATAATCGCTCCACCATTGGTGGCCGTGCCTTCTGTTGCCGGGGCCCTAAGCTCTGGAATTCCCTCCCTAAACCTCTCCGCCTCGCTACCTCTCTCTCCTCCTTTAAGACGCTCCTTAAAACCTACCTCTTTGACCAAGCTTTTGGTCACCTGCCCTAATTTCTTCTTATGTGGCTCGGTGTCAAATTATTTTGTCTTCTAATACTCCTGTGCCGCGCGCCTTGGGACGTTTTACTACGTTAAAGGCGCTATATAAATACACGTTGTTATTGTTGTTCAGTGTCTGCTGTCATGTAGGCTAATGCAGAATTTATTTTGCACGCACCAAGATCCCACAAAGAGCAAGGAGGTGAATGACTGGTTAGTCTGTTTTTGGTGGTGTTGGGTGAGGGTCAAGTTATGGCCGGGACGCTGGGAGAACTCCCCTCTCTCCTCCTAGTAATGCTGTGGGATCTTTCACATCCATCCACCTGACCCACTCCAACAGGCAGAAGATGTCTTATTCAAAGGACGGGAATGCCGAATTTACCGGAAGAGTTAGTTGACCTGGGAGGGGGAAAAAGAAGCATTTGGGTTGGAAGAAGTAAAAGGATGTTAAAACATTCAGGTCCCTTTAATTTTTAATTTACAAAGATCTACCACAAGGCTGCAGTACTGGATTGCCACCACATGAGGTCCTCGGGTGAGTGATAAAGCTGCAGTACTGCCCTGGCGTCACTAGAGGCCCCCCAAGAGTGTGATTCTGTAATTCTGGGTGTTCACCAGCAGATGGCGGAGCTGATCTATGGAAACTGCAGATCGCCAGCGGAGTCCTCAGTGTGTGTCAGTATTTACAGGGCATCCCCGGGAGTGTGTCAGTATTTACAGGGAATCTCGGGAGTGTGTCAGTATTTACAGGGGGTCCCTGGGATTGTGTCAGTATTTACAGGGGGTCCTCATAGTGTGTCAGTATTTACAGAGGGTCCTGGGAGTGTCAGTATTTACAGGGGGTCCCCGGGAGTGTCAGTATTTACAGGGGGTCCCCGGGGTCAGTATTTACAGGGGGTCCCCGGGAGTGTGTCAGTATTTACAGGGGGTCCCCGGGGTCAGTATTTACAGGGTGTCCCCGGGAGTGTGTCAGTATTTACAGGGGGTCCCGGGAGTGTGTCAGCATTTACAGGGGGTCCCCGGGTGTGTGTCGGTATTTGCAGGGGGTCCCTGGGAATGTGTCAGTATTTACAGGGTGTCCCTGGGAGCGTGTCAGTATTTACAGGGGGTCTCCTGGAGTGTATCAGTATTTACAGGGGTTCCCCGGGAGTGTGTCTGTATTTACAGGGGGTCCCGTGAGTGTGTCAGTATTTACAGGGGTCTCGACACAGAAAAACATAAATGTGCTTGGGGGGTGAAAGGCAAAAGGTATTTATTGACAAGACGCCTGTTTGGCATAGCTTTCAGTCACTGATGCTGTTATCTTCAAAGGTTAACCTGCCCAGCTTGAACTTGCCGTGAATAAACCGTTCACACAATGCGATCTATGGTGTTCGAGTCTGGCCTCAGTACAACCCGCAGCCCTGTGTCGGGGCTCGCTGTGCGAATACACTGCGCTATAAGGTCTCCCCTTGTAAATACTGACACACTCCCGGGGTCACCCTGTAAATACTGACACACTCCCGGGGACCCCGGTAAATACTGACACACTCCCGGGGTCACCCTGTAAATACTGACACATGCCCAGAGACCCCCTGTGAATACTGACACACTCCCGGGGACCCCCTGTAAATACTGACACACTCCAGAGGACCCCCCTGTAAATACTGACACACTCCCGGGGACCCCCTGAAAATACTGATGCACTCCCGGGGACCCCCTGTAAATACTGACACACTCCCGGGGACCCCCTGTAAATACTGACACACTCCCGGGGACCCCCTGTAAATACTGACACACTCCCGGGGACCCCCTGTAAATACAGACACACTCCCGGGGACCCCCTGTAAATACTGACACACTCCCGGGGACACCCTGTAAATACTGACACATGCTCAGAGACCCCCTGTGAATACTGACACACTCCCGGGGACACCCTGTAAATACTGACACATGCCCAGAGACCCCCTGTGAATACTGACACACTCCCGGGGATCTCCCTGTGAATACTGACACACTCCCGGGGACCCCCTGTAAATACTGACACATGCTCAGAGACCCCCTGTGAATACTGACACACTCCCGGGGACCCCCTGTAAATACTGATACACTCCTGGGGTCACCCTGTAAATACTGACACACTCCCGGGGACCTCCTGTAAATATTGACACACTCCCGGGGACCCCCTGTAAATACTGACACACTCCCGGGGCCCCCCTGTAAATACTGACACACTCCCGGGGACCTCCTGTAAATATTGACACACTCCCGGGGCCCCCCTGTAAATACTGACACACTCCCGGGGACACCCTGTAAATACTGACACACTCCCGGGGACACGCTGTAAATACTGACACACTCCCGGGGTCACCCTGTAAATACTGACACACTCCCGGGGACCCCCTGTAAATACTGACACACTCCCGGGGCCCCCCTGTAAATACTGACACACTCCCGGGGACCTCCTGTAAATACTGACACACTCCCGGGGACCCCCTGTAAATACTGACACACTCCCGGGGACCCCCTGTAAATACTGACACACTCCCAGGGACCCCCTGTAAATACTGACACACTCCCGGGGACCTCCTGTAAATATTGACACACTCCCGGGGACTCCCTGTAAATACTGACACACTCCCAGGGACCCCCTGTAAATACTGACACACTCCCAGGGACCCGCTGTAAATACTGACACACTCCCAGGGACCCCCCTGTATTTACAGACACTCCTGGGGACTCCCTGAAAATACTGAAACACTCCCGGGGACCCCCTGTAAATACTGATACACTCCCGGGGACCTCCTGTAAATATTGACACACTCCCGGGGACTCCCTGTAAATACTGACACACTCCCAGGGACCCCCTGTAAATACTGACACACTCCCAGGGACCCCGGTAAATACTGACACACTCCCGGGGTCACCCTGTAAATACTGACACATGCCCAGAGACCCCCTGTGAATACTGACACACTCCCGGGGACCCCCTGTAAATACTGACACACTCCAGAGGACCCCCCTGTAAATACTGACACACTCCCGGGGACCCCCTGAAAATACTGATGCACTCCCGGGGACCCCCTGTAAATACTGACACACTCCCGGGGACCCCCTGTAAATACTGACACACTCCCGGGGACCCCCTGTAAATACTGACACACTCCCGGGGACCCCCTGTAAATACAGACACACTCCCGGGGACCCCCTGTAAATACTGACACACTCCCGGGGACACCCTGTAAATACTGACACATGCTCAGAGACCCCCTGTGAATACTGACACACTCCCGGGGACACCCTGTAAATACTGACACATGCCCAGAGACCCCCTGTGAATACTGACACACTCCCGGGGATCTCCCTGTGAATACTGACACACTCCCGGGGACCCCCTGTAAATACTGACACATGCTCAGAGACCCCCTGTGAATACTGACACACTCCCGGGGACCCCCTGTAAATACTGATACACTCCTGGGGTCACCCTGTAAATACTGACACACTCCCGGGGACCTCCTGTAAATATTGACACACTCCCGGGGACCCCCTGTAAATACTGACACACTCCCGGGGCCCCCCTGTAAATACTGACACACTCCCGGGGACCTCCTGTAAATATTGACACACTCCCGGGGCCCCCCTGTAAATACTGACACACTCCCGGGGACACCCTGTAAATACTGACACACTCCCGGGGACACGCTGTAAATACTGACACACTCCCGGGGTCACCCTGTAAATACTGACACACTCCCGGGGACCCCCTGTAAATACTGACACACTCCCGGGGCCCCCCTGTAAATACTGACACACTCCCGGGGACCTCCTGTAAATACTGACACACTCCCGGGGACCCCCTGTAAATACTGACACACTCCCGGGGACCCCCTGTAAATACTGACACACTCCCAGGGACCCCCTGTAAATACTGACACACTCCCGGGGACCTCCTGTAAATATTGACACACTCCCGGGGACTCCCTGTAAATACTGACACACTCCCAGGGACCCCCTGTAAATACTGACACACTCCCAGGGACCCGCTGTAAATACTGACACACTCCCAGGGACCCCCCTGTATTTACAGACACTCCTGGGGACTCCCTGAAAATACTGAAACACTCCCGGGGACCCCCTGTAAATACTGATACACTCCCGGGGACCTCCTGTAAATATTGACACACTCCCGGGGACTCCCTGTAAATACTGACACACTCCCAGGGACCCCCTGTAAATACTGACACACTCCCAGGGACCCGCTGTAAATACTGACACACTCCCAGGGACCCCCCTGTATTTACAGACACTCCTGGGGACTCCCTGAAAATACTGAAACACTCCCGGGGACCCCCTGTAAATACTGATACACTCCCGGGGACCCCCTGTAAATACTGACACACTCCCAGGGACACCCTGTAAATACTGTCACACTCCCCGGGGACACCCTGTTAATACTGACACACTCCCGGGGACCCCGTGTAAATACTGACACACTCCCGGGGACACCCTGTAAATACTGGGACTCAATGAAGTAACTACTAACAATACTAACAATAACCAGCCCCAGGACAGTGACAGGGTAACACAAAGAATTCGACCCAACACAATCGTCGCTAAGCAAAAGGAAAAATATCTGACATATTGGGCAGAAACAACAAAAACCCAAAGCAAACTCAATTGCTACTTGGCCCTAAACAGACAATACAACATAGCTGATTACCTGACCATGGTAAAGGATAACAAACTGAGAAGAACCTTGACAAGGTACAGACTTAGCGAACATAGCCTAGCGATCGAAAAAGGCAGACACAGGCAGACCAGGCTGCCAAGAGAAGACAGGATATGCTCTCACTGCAGTCAGGGTGTAGTGGAGACAGAGATGCACTT
The DNA here is from genome assembly GCF_052327205.1 of Somniosus microcephalus. NCBI lineage: Eukaryota > Metazoa > Chordata > Chondrichthyes > Squaliformes > Somniosidae > Somniosus > Somniosus microcephalus. Next base: position 31,597,343 of record NC_141014.1, on the reverse strand, counting down.
CCTCACAGCCTGTGGAAAATACCAGGACATCAGGGAGAATTTCTACCAAAAATTCTCACAAATATGCCCTGAATTCAGAAATCTGAATGACAACCAAAAACTCCCATTCCTACTGGGAGAGGAGAGAAGCTGTGTAACACTGGCGGCACACTATGTTACAGCTTGCCATGAACAGAGGGACAACCAGTAAACTAAGAAATGAATATATATAAACAATGCGAATGTATATTTATACACTCAGGGATATACCTGTTTATACACTGTATGAATAGAACTGCGTTTATGTGCTCAACCATAAATGTATTTTGATGTTTTAGCAACATAAGATGTAACTTATCATGCCAATAAAGCGATTTGAATTGTGAGTTGTGAAATACTGACACACTCCCGGGGTCACCCTGTAAATACTGACACACTCCCGGGGCCACCCTGTAAATACTGACACACTCCTGGGGACCCCCTATAAATACTGACACACGCCCGGGGACCCCCTGTAAATACTGACACACTCCTGGGGACCCCCTGTAAATACTGACACACTCCCAGGAACCCCCATAAATGGCTTCGGAAGAATTTTCGCGGCTCCCAATCTCTCAGCTCACCGAAAATGGGAAAAATCCCGCATCATGCCACCCATACGGAAAGAGCGCCCGGAAAACTTCTGGCGCCACCCAGCGGCGCAAAGGTCATGGTGACCTCCAACTCCCGGTTCTCCCTCTCCCAACCCTTGTACCAGTGCGATAATGGGACCGCTGGGACAAGGGATGGATGAGAGAGAGCCGGGAGAATAGAGACCGGAGACCCTGGGAATCTGGGAACGGAATGCCAGTAATCGGTGAAACGTGGGGACGGAATGGCCGACTCGTCACATAACTCCTGGGAAGCGGCTCATGTGGAGCACAGGCAGCAGCCTGGAGCAGTCGGGCCGAATGGCTTGTCTCTGTGCTGTAGATTCGATGTGATTATCGCGCCATTTTAGACCCAAATACAGAGGCGCATTTTGCAAGCAACTCAGCTTCAGCTTTTTCTTACATCGCGGAAACTTCCCGAATTTAAAAATGGAGGCTCCAGCCCGCTGATCGGTCGGCGGAGTCAGTGTGTTGGGGGGGCGAGCAGGGTGAAGAGGCAGAGAACCGGACCAGCGAAAACACTGCGATCGACAGGGCTGGGAACGCCTAAGCATTCCAGCAACTCTTTACGAGAAGGAGCCTGCCTTTCTAAAGCAGGTCCTCGGGACGTCCCAAAGCGCTTTACAGCCAATCAATCACTGTGGAGGCGCAGTCGCTGTTCTAACGTAGGGAAAACGCGGCAGCCGATTTGCGCACTGCAAGCTCCCACAAGCAGCTGTGTGTAAACGCCGGGCGGAGCAGTAACTAGTGTAGAGATGGGTGCGGAAAGGGGGTCACTGATAGATTAAGTGAGTGGGCAAAACTGTTGTCAGGCGGAGTTCAGTGTGGGGAAAAGGTGAGGGCATCCATTTTGTCCCTAAGAAAGATAAGATCGGTAAATGGTAAGATTCTAGGAACTGTGGAGGAGCGAGATTTAGGAGTCCATTTACAGAAATCACTAAAAGCTGGTAAACAGGTACAAAAAAATAATTTAAAAGGCGAATGCAATGCTGGCCTCTATCTCAAGATGGCTGGAATAGAGAGGGTGGAAGTTATGTTACTGCTGTATAAAGCTCTAGTCAGACCCCATCTGGAGAATTGTGTTCAGTTCTGGGCCCCGCACCTCAGGGAGGGTAGATCGGCCTTGGAGGGGTCACAGCGCAAATTCACCAGAGCGATACCGGGGACAAAGGGGTTAAATTACAAGGACAGGTTGCACAGACTGGGCCTGTATTCCCTCGAGTATAGAAGATTAAGGGTGATCTAACTGAGGTGTTTAAGATGATTCAAGGAGTTGACAGGGTTGATAGAGAGAAACGATTTCCTCTGGTGGGGGGGAGTCCAGAACAAGGGGGGGGGGCGTAACCTTAAAATTAGAGCCAGGCCGTTCAGGGGTGATGTCAGGAAGCACTTCTTCACACAAAGGGTGGTGGAAATCTGGAACTCTCTCCCCCGAAAAGCTGTTGAGGTTGTGGGTCAATTGAAAATGTCTAAACTGCAGGGGGGGGGGGCAGGGGTTGGGTGCGGGGAGGGGGTACAGGGAGGGGGTGCGGGGAGGGGGTGCAGGGGATGGGTGTGGGGGGGGAGGGGTGGGGTTGTGGGGGGGGGAAGGGGCGAGACCCGTGAGAATGCGGCCTGCCATTCCCAGCGAGCTGTTTATAATGAACGAACAAACCAATGTCCACCCAACGGCCTTAAATCAGCAGCACTGGGTCAGCGGACCTCACTGGCAGCCAGAGACTGTGTATCCGTCACCCTCTAAGTTGCAATACGGAATCTGCAGCTGACCTTTAGACTGAGCCATAGTTTAAAATAACGTTAATAAATTACTGCCTTTCTCATCCAATTACTTCTTTCTCCTCCTCCTCCTCCCCGAAGGCATTGACTGTGACCAGGGGGGTAAAGACTCCCCGGGGTACGGTTCCAACTTGGCACCCGGCGTGCAACTGGCGTCTGTGGATCAACAGCCCGATTTTCGAAAGAACGAGAAAGAAAGAGAGGGAACAGAGAGAAAGAGAGAAAGAAAAAAGGGAAAGAAAGTGTTATGTCTTCTAGCGCTCGTAGTGCTTTGTAAAGACGACTCTGGACTCGGTAGTTTGTAATTATAACTACTGTTTTAGTTGTGTTGTAATGGCTGCCTGCCGCATGGTGCGGGGTGATATTTGCAAGTCCTGTGCAGCGCCTGCGCACTACTTTCCCAGCATCGTAGTGCTGCTACACTTGATTTGAGTGTTAGTACACTTGTACAATGTAGTCCCAACATAACTATGTAACAGAAAGAAAGAAGGAAAGAGAGAAAGAGAGAGAATGAAAGAAAGGGAAAGAATGAATGAAAGAAAGGGAAAGGAAGAAAGAGAAAGAAAAAGAGAGAAAGCAAGAATTGTATTTATATAGCTCCTTTCATGACCTCAAGATGTCTCCAAGTGCTACACAGACAATGGAATACTTTTGAAGTGTAGACACTGCAGGAAGAACAACAGATTAGAATGGGAATGAGAATCGGGCGGTTTCTATGACGGGCACCGATCTGGAATGGTCAGTTCCACACCCGGACGCCAAGTGGAAAATCTACGCCCATGAACCCTACTGGTGTCTCACCAGAGGAGTAGGTGAAATCTAAGGGAAGTTGTGTGCAGTTGGCTTGGGTCACAATGGAAAGATGTCCACTTTATCCCTTACTGTTGTCTGCGGCCTTTGATTCCCTCGTAGTTGCCATAGGCACCGACCCCTGCATTCAAGGCATATGTTTAAGGGATAAAGATTTTCCTGTACACAGGTGTTTTTGTAAAGTACCCCCCTCCCCACCACACGTCTGATGCTATTCATTCTAGATTACTGTCTGGAAAAGGAATTAGGTGGTTACTTGGAATACAGGGCGTTGGGAGTGAGCAGGACAGTGGGATCAGACTAGGATTAGACTAGGTGGCTTGTGTGGGGGAAAAATACACTGGCATAGACTTGTTGGATTGAATGGCCTGTTTCTGCACTGTAACATTCTTTGATTCCAGTAAGTGACCGTACTTTGTGCGTGAACCCAGACAGTGATGATCTCACCACTGCATGGAGCGGTTGAGGAGAATTGCAGAGATGCATTTAAGGGGAAGCCAGATAAGTAGGCGAGGTAGAAAGGAATAGAAGGATATGCTGATAGGGTGAGATGATGTAGGCTCGTGCGGAGCATAAACACCGGCATAGACCACTTGGGCCCAATGGTCTGTTTCTGTGCTGTCGTTCTATGTATCTCAGGTTAGTTGTCCTAATGTTGCCAACACTCCAGAATTGCCCTGGAACCACCAGGAATTGAAGATTAATCTCCTGGACACTGCTGCCGGCAACTCCGGGAGAAAAACCACAGGGACATTGAAAAAATGTTGGGTCTTTTGACCACTTTTGTTTATAATAGTTATAAAAATATTGGAGAGGAGGGGAAAAAAAAGGCCGTTTGACTGGGCAGTGAAGAATCATCCAATCAGGTGACGAATAGGCTGCTCGCTGTCCAATTGGTGTGGGAGGGCGGGGCGCCGTGAAGATGGACATGTCGGGTGACCAATGGTAGGAGAGTGGGAGGGGGCGGGGCTGTTGGAAGTCATGTGACAAGACCTCCCGGAATACGTCCAATCAGAGTTGGCAACCTGAGTTTGACTGTCGGGGGGCGGGGCTTCATGGCTAATCTTCAACCATCATTGACACAGCCACAGTATCCAGACCGAGGGGAGCAGTTACCAGGCTCTGCACGGCCAATGAAGTACTTTTTGAAGTGTAGTAAAGATGATGACCAGGTAATCTGTTTTAGTGATGTCGATTGGGGGATAAATATTAGCCCAGGACACCGGGGAGAACTCCCCTGCTTTTCTTTAGAATCGTAGAATGGTTACAGCACAGAAGGAGGCCATTCGGCCCGTCGAGCCCGTGCCGGCTCTCTGCAAGAGCACTTCAGCTAGTCCCACTCCCCCGCCCTTTCCCCGTAGCCCTGCATATTTCTTTCCTTCAGGTGCTTATCCAACTCCCTTTTAAAAGCTGTGATTAAATCTGCCTCCACCACCCTCTCGGGCAGTGCATTCCAGAACTTAACCACTCGCTGTGTGAAAAAGTTTTTCCTCATGTCGCCTTTGGTTCTTTGGCCAATCACCTTAAATCTGTGTCCTCTGGTTCTCGACCCTTCCGCCAATGGGAACAGTTTCTATCTACTCTGTCCAGACCCCTCATGATTTTGAACACCTCTATCAAATCTCCTCTCAACCTTCTCTGCTCCAAGGAGAACAACCCCAGCTTCTCCAGTCTATCCACGTAACTGAAGTCCCTCATTCCTGGAATCATTCTCGTAAATCTTTTCTGCACCCTCTCTAAGGCCTTCACATCCTTCCTAAAATGTGCTGCCCAGAATTGGACACAATACTCCAGTTGGGGCTGAAACAGTGTTTTATACAGGTTCATCATAATTTCCACACTTTGGTACTCGATGCCTCTATTCATGAAGCCCAGGATCCCGTAAGCCTTTTAAACTCCTTTCTCTACCTGTCCTGCCACCTTCAACGATTTGTACACACATACCCCCAGGTCTCTCTGTTCGTGCACCCCCTTCAGGATTGTACCATTTTGTTTAGATGTCCTCTCCTCATTCTTTCTACCAAAATGAATCACTTCACACTTTTCTGCCTTCTTTGAATAGTGGCCATTGGATCTTTTACATCCACCTGAGAGAGCAGACGGGGCCTCGGTTTAACGTTTGATCCAATAAGGTGGCACCTCCGACAGTGCAGCGCTCCATTATGTGCTCAAGTAGGACTTAGAACCCATAACTTTCTGACTCAGAGGGAAGAGTACGAGCCACGGCGAACACAAATAAGCCAGAAGCAAAATACTGCGGATGCTGGAAATCTGAAATAAAAACAGAAAATGCTGGAAACACTCAGCAGGCCAGGCAGCATCTGTGGAGAGTGAAACAGAGTTAACGTTTCAGGTCGATGACCCTTCGTCAGAACTGGAAAAAGTTGGAGATGAAAAGGTTTTTAAGCCTTTCCACCATTTACAAGGCACAAGTCAGGAGTGTGATGGAATACTCTCCACTTGCCTGGACGAGTGCAGCTGCAACAACACTCGAGAAGCTCGACACCATCCAGGACAAAGCAGCCCGCTTAAGAACATAAGATCATAAGAAATAGGAGCAGGAGTAGGCCAATCGGCCCCTCGAGCCTGCTCCGCCATTCAATAAGATCATGGCTGATCTGATCCTAACTGCCAATCCACTATCACAGAACCATCTCCTGAATCTAACAGAATTAGACACACGAAATAGGAGCAGGATCAGGCTACACGGCCCCTGGGCCCGCTCCGCTACCCACAGGGCCATGTCCGATCCGAACCTAGACTCATGTCCAAATTCCTGCCCGCTCCCCGTAACCCTTAATTCCCTTTATTTCTAGGAAACTGTCGATTTCTGTTTTAAATTTATGTAATGATGTAGCTTCTACAGCTTTTTGGGGCAGCATATTCCATGGACCTACCACCCTCTGAGTGAAGTAGTTCCTCCTCATCTCAGTTTTGAAAGAGCAGCCCCTTATTCTAAGACTACGCCCCCTAGTTCTAGTTTCACCCATCATCGGGAACATCCAACCCCGCATCCACCCGATCCAACCCCTTCACAATCTTATATGTTTCAATAAGATCGCCTCTCATTCTTCTGAACTCCAATGAGTAGAGTCCCAGTCTACTCAACCTCTCCTCATATGTCCATCCCCTCATCCCCGGGATTAACCGAGTGAACCTTCTTTGTACTGACTCGAGAGCAAGTATGTCTTTTCTTAAGTATGGACACCAAAACTGTATGCAGTATTCCAGGTGCGGTCTCACCAATACCTTGTATAACTGCAGCAATACCTCCCTATTTTTATATTCTATCCCCCTAGCAATGAAAGCCAACATTCCATTGGCCTTCTTAATCACTTGCTGCACCTGCATACTAACCTTTTGAGTTTCGTGCACCAGGACCCCCAGATCCCTTTGTACTTCAGTACTTTCCAGTTTCTTGCCATTAAGATAATAACTTGCTCTACGATTTTTCCTGCCAAAGTGCATAACCTCACACTTTCCAGTATTGTATTCCATCTGCCAAATCTCTGCCCACTTACTTAGCCTGTCTATGTCCCCTTGCAGGTTTTTTATGTCCTCCTCACTCACTACTTTCCCTCCCATCTTAGTATCATCTGCAAACTTTGATATGTTACACTCGGTCCCCTCCTCCAAATCGTTAATATAGATTGTAAAGAGTTGGGGACCCAGCACTGACCCCTGCGGAACACCAGTAGTTACTGATTGCCAGTCTGAGAATGAACCATTTATCCCAACTCTCTGCCTTCTGTTAGATAGCCAATCCTCTATCCATGCCAGAATATTACCCCCAATCCCATGATTTTTTATCTTAAGCAATAATCTTTTGTGTGGCACCTTGTCAAATGCTTTTTGGAAGTCTAAATACACTACGTCCACTGGTTCCCCTTTATCCACCCTATATGTTACGTCCTCAAAGAACTCCAGCAAATTTGTCAAACATGACTTCCCCTTCATAAAACCATGCTGACTTTGTCCTATTAAATTATGATTATCCAAATGTCCTGTTACTGTCTCCTTAATAATGGACTCCAAAATTTTACCTACCACAGATGTTAGGCTAACCGGTCTATAGTTTCCAGCCTTCTGTCTACTGCCCTTTTTAAATAAGGGGGTTACATTAGCAGTTTTCCAGTCTGCCGGGACCTTTGCTTGATTGGCACCCCATCCAGGAGCAGGCCTGGCTTCATTCCCCCTTGCTGGTAACGGTAGTGTAGTGGTTACTATTACTGGACTGGTGAGGTAGAGTCTGGGACCATTGCGCTGGTAGAGCATGAGGTAAAATCCCACTGTGGTAATTTGAGAAATTGAATTCAACTTTTAAAAAATCTGAAAATTAAAAGCAGGTAAGAGTGACCACTGAGCTGTCGGATTGTCGGAAAAACCCCACTGGTTCGCTAGTGTCCTTTAGGGAAGGAAACCTGCCGTCCTTACCCGGTCTGGACCTATAGGTGACTCCCGTCCCACACCAATGTGGTTGGCTCTCTAACTGACTTCTGAAGGGGCCCAGCGAGCCACTCAGTCGTATCCAGGGTGTGGTAAACCACTGTCGTTCACGGTGTTCACTATTGTTGTTGTTGTCGTTCACTCTTGTTTCACTGTTATACCTGACTATGCCTCAGCTGACTCCGCCCTTGGCTACCTGGTATAAGGACGGCTGCACGGCAGCTCTCTGCCATTCGGTCGTCTACTAGAGGCATAGTCCTGATCTGTTTGTAGTTGCATTCAGTAGTTAATAAAAGCCTGTTGTTCTGAACTCTACTCTGCCTTTTATTAGAATCGATAGCGCATCACAGGGCAAGTAGGGGCGGGCAACAAACACCAGCCTTGCCAGTGATGCCCACATGCCGAGAATGAATAAGATACTCCAATGTTAAAAGTATCCTTATCCCCTTCCTCCTGACCACTGAATCTGGAGAGATGGCCAAGACCAGGGAAAGTCTACCCCCAATGGCAAAGGGTTAAATGTTTACTAAAAGCACTTTAATGTACCATAATCGGTTCATGCGGCTTGGAATGGCAATGCTGCTAGACAGGAACCCATTTATTTCCCATATTTATGACAGCACAATGTGGCTTTGTTGGCATGAATAAAGGTCTAAATATATTGCTTGTGCCCTCAATTAGTAAACAACTGCACGGCTTCAGTCTGGTTCTGGGAGTTGGGTCTGTCTGAGGTAAGTTTGTGATTCAAGCAGCTGTTTGTCAGCTTGGCCCAGTGGGTCGTACGTTTGCTTCTGAATTCAGATGGTTGTGGGTTCACAGTCCCACTGCCAGGGCTTGAGCTCTGTGATCTGTTTTGACGCTCCCAGTGCGGTGCTGAAGGGAGTGCTGCGCTGTCGGAGGTGCCGTCTTTCGGATGAGATGTTAAACCGAGGGTCCCCTCTGCTCTCTCAGGTGGACGTAAAAGATCCCCACGGTACTGTTTCGAAGAAGAGCAGGGGAGTTCTCCCCGGTGTCCTGGGGCCAATATTTATCCCTCAATCAACATCACTAAAACAGATGATCTGGTCATTATCACATTGCCGTTTGTGGGAGCTTGCTGTGCGCAAATTGGCTGTGATTCTGACGTTACAATAGTGACTACACTTCAAAAGTACTTCGCACAGAATCACACACAGAAACCCCACAGTGCAGATAGAGGCCATTTCGGCCCATCGAGCCTGCACCGACATATATCCCACCCGATCCCCGTAACCCCTACACCAACACATATCCCACCCTATCCCTGTAACCCCACGTATTTAATCCCCCTAACACTAAGGGTCAATTTATCATAGCCAATCAACCTAACCCGCACATCTTTGGAGTGTGGGAGGAAACCGGAGCACCCGGAGAAAACCCACGCAAACACGGGGAGAATGTGCAAACTCCACACAGACCCGGGTCCCTGGCGCTGTGAGGCAACAGTGCTAACCACTATGCCACCATGCTTCATTGGCTCTAAAGTGCTTTGGGGTGTCTGGGGTTGTGAAAGGCGCTATATAAATACAGGTCTTTTCTTTTAAATTTCCTGCACCTTAAAGTCTCCCTTTCAAACGTTTTCCCCTTTCCTCGCCTCTCCTCGAAAGTGCCGACTCACGCTGAGGTACCAACAGATCACCAGCACTTCATTGGAGCCAGGCAGCGGATGTTGGCAGGCTATTCGACTGCAGGGGGCCGAGGCATCACGGCCTAGTCTGATCAGGTCCTCGCGCAAGTGCACGTTCCAGAAAATTCTCCTGGTGGCTCAGTTGGTAAATGCACTTCACGGGGTGTAACTAAACCCTCTAGACCAGAGGAGTCTGAGGTTTGATCCCTAAAAATCTATATTTAAAACCTTGGGGGCGGAATTGGATGCCTTTGCGCCTCCCGTTAGCGCTCCCGGGGGCTTTGCGACCGGGCGCGGTGCTCACAACGACTCCCGCCATATTCGGCAGGAGTTTTGTTGCGTTGCACCATGGCGTTGCGCCCCGATCTCCTTCGCTCGGAGATTATGACATCATCGACGTGCGCACCGCCCCGGGAGCGCCCCGGACCTGAGATTGACTTCCGCCCCCTGCGGCAGCGCCGGGCGAAAACACCGACAGTTGAAGGAGGCGGGCGTCGGGTGGCCGGCCGCTTCGGTTGGGGGGGGGGGGCGACGATTAAAGGCGAGGCAGCCGAGGTAAGTGGAAAAAAAACTGACCTTTCTTTTTCCAGTTTTTTTCCGCGGGTTCCTGCCCGCAATCGATCAGCCCGGCACTCCGCCTGAAGTGCTGGGCTGATTGCGCAGGATGGTGGCTGCCTTGGTGGTCCAGGTAGGTATTTCTTATATTGCAGAGCCTGCAGCGACAGCCCTTCCTTTAAGGGAGGGAAGGAGCCTTTGAACGTGGCGGCGTGGCACAGCCCAGCGAGCAACGCTGCTGAAGTCTCCGCCCCGCCTGCTGCTGGTTGCGCTCCAAGAAGGAAGTGGAGGGCTTGATTTAATGTTCCACTTCCTTCCTGGAGAGCAAAACTGAATTTTTAAAAAGTTTAGAATCATTAGCGCCTGGCGCTAATTTTCTCAACTTTTAAACGTTACATAGAAACATAGAAGATAGGAGCAGGAGTAGGCCATTCGGACCCTCGAGCCTGTCCGCCATTCAATGTGATCATGGCTGATCATCGAAACTCAGTACCCTGTCCCTGCTTTCTCCCCATACCCTTAGATCCCTTTAGCCTCAAGAAATATATCTAACTCCTTCTTGAATATATTTAATAAGTTGGCCTCAACTGCCTTCTGTGGTAGAGAATTCCACAGGTTCCCCACTCTCTGGGTGAAGAAATTCCTCCTCATCTCTGTCCTAAATGGCTTACCCCTTATCTTTAGACTGTGACCCCTGGTTCTGGACTCCCCGGCCATCGGGAACATCCTTCCTGCATCTAGTCTGTCCAGTCCTGTTAGAATTTTATACGTTTCAATGAGATCACCTCTCATTCTTCTAAACTCTAGCGAATATAAGCCTAATCAACTCAATCTCTCCTCATACGTCATTCCTGCCATCCCAGGTATCAGTCTGGTGAATCCTCGCTGCACTCCCTCCATGGCAAGAACATCCTTCCTCAGATAAGGCGACCAAAACTGCACACAATACTCAAGGTGTGGTCTCACCAAGGCCCTGTACAATTGCAGCAAGACATCCTTGCTCCTGTACTCGAATCCTCTCGCTATGAAGGCCAACATACCATTTGCCTTCTTAACCGCCTGCTGCACCTGCATGCTTACCTTCAGATAGCGCCCCAAACGGGGCTATAATGAATTTGGAAGCAGTTCAGAGAAGGTTTACTAGACTAATACCTGGAATGGGCGGGTTGTCTTATGAGGGAAGGTTGGACAGGCTAGGCTTGCATCCGCTGGAGTGTAGAAGAGTAAGAGGTGACTTGATCGAAACATTTAAGATCCTGAGGGGTCTAGGCAGGTCGGATGTGGAGAGGATGTTTCCTCTTGTGGGAGAATCTAGAACTAGGGGGTCACTGTTTAAAAATAAGGGGTCGCCCATTTAAGACAGAGATGAGGAAAAAAAAATTCTCACAGAGGGTCGTGAGTCTTTGGAACTCTCTTCCTCAGAGGGCGGTGGAAGCAGAGTCTTTGAATATTTTTAAGGCAGAGGTAGATAGATTCTTGGTAAGCAAGGGGGTGAAAGGTTATCGGGGGTAGGCGGGAATGTGGAGTAATCGGATCAGCCATGATCTTATTGAATGGCAGAGCAGGCTCGAGGGGCCGAGTGGCCGAATCCTGCTCCTAATTCGTATGTTCTCATGTTCTCCCCCTTGGCTTTTATTCCCTTGATACTGGAGATTGAGGGGTGATCTAGTTGAGGTGTTTAAAATGTTAAATGGATTCGATGGAGTAGGTAGAGAAACTATCCCCTCTGGTGGGGCAATCAAGAACAAGGGGACACAATCTTAAAATTAGAGCTGGGCCATTTAGGCCATCCAAGGGTAGTAGAAATCTGGAACTCTCCCCCTCCCCCCAAAAGGCTGTGGATGCTAGGGGTCCATTGGAACTTGCAAGACTGAGATCGATAGAACTTCGTTAGGGAAGGGTGTCGAGGGGTATGGAGCCAAAGGTGTGTAAATGGAGTTGAGGTCCAGATCAGCCACGATCTAATGGAATGGCGGAGCAGGCTCGAGGGGCTGAATGGCCTCCTCCTGTTCCGAATGTTCTCAGGTCAGTGCTGAGTTCGCTGACCCCACCCGAGGCGGTGATAGTGGCACAACGATTGTCTTCAGCACCTCAGGAGGGAGTCAAACTGACCAGCTTTCCTGCTCCAGAGTGCTATCCAGCAATCCCATCTGGAAAGTATAGGATTCGCCTCGACCTGCAGTGCCTTCCAATGTTCAAAATGCCTACCTGCGACTCAGGTGCAGCACCCTGGGCGGCACCCAGGAAGTTCTAAGCGTCAATCTCCAGATTCTGCTGCCCGTGTCCTAACTGGCACCGAGTCCCGTTCACCCATCACTCCCTGTGCTCGCTGACCTACACTGGCTCCCGGTCTGGCAACAGCTCAATTTTAAAATTCTCATCCTTGCTTTCAAATCCCTCTCCATGGCCTCACCCCTCCTTATCTCTGTAACGTCCTCCAGCCCCACAACCCCCCGAGATATCTGCGCTCCTCCAATTCTGGCCTCTTGCACAGCCCCGATTTTAATTGCTCCACCATTGGCGGCCGTGCCTTCAGCTGTCTGGGCCCTAAACTCTGGAATTTCCTCCCTAAACCTCTCCGCCTCTCTCTCTCCTTTAAGACGCTCCTTAAAACCCACCTCTTTTTCACCTGCCCTAATGTCTCCTTATGTGGACCGGTGCCAAAGTTTGTTTGATAATTGCTCCCGTGAAGTGCCTTGGGACGTTTTACTATGTTAAAGGTGCTATATAAATGCAAGTTGTTGTTATAGGGGCTTCCAGTACTCCGTGCCTCTGGACTAGGGTGAGGGAAGGGTGGAATCGGGATGCAAATTGTTGTCTAGTGACGCACCCCGTCACCCCATTCTTGCTGGAAAGCACACTTGGTTTTGCTATCGGACGTGGGCAGGAACGGACGTGACTGTGAAGCCTCCCCACATTCAACAGTCCCGCCGCTGCTGACTTGGCTCGGGGCTCGCGCATGAAGAACGGAGGCTCGTGCGAGACACTGGACAGCGGCCAGCATTGGCGAGACAGCAAGGCTTCGGGAGAGGAGGGAAGCCGGGACAGAAATATAACAAAAGCAGAGAATGGCTCCCCGTCCCCCGCTAACCGAACACAAACAGAGAAGAGGAAAAAAAACTTTTTTTTTTGTCGTTATCAATACCTATTGTATTCCTGCAAATATTTTTAGTTGTTGAATTCCTGTTGAAGTGACCGTGATTTCCTCCCGGGCCGGAAACAGGGAAAAATTCCCTGACAAACCTGCCTTGAGTTTCCAGGTATTTTCCTTGTTGGCCCATTAACTTCCATTTAGGAAGCCTGGGCTCCCAGGAGGCTCCTGATGACTCCTTCCAAATTACAATTCCAACTTGGGGTTTTTTTTTCTTTCGCATTTCCACGAGCCTTTCCCAAGTCTGTCGTTCCGGGTGCCGAATCTGTGGCAGTTTCACGTGTTGCCGATGGTGGGACCTCCTCCAGCAGATCAGGATGTCGTGGCACGGCATCCAAAGTCCTGTCAGGACCTCACCTCCAGTTAGCACTAAATGGGCGATCTCACATAGAAACATAGAAGATAGGAGCAAGAGTAGGCCATTCGGCCCCTCGAGCCTGCTCCGCCATTTAATGAGATCATGGCTGATCATCCAAATTCAGTACCCTGTCCCTGCCTTCTCCCCATACCCCTTGATCCCTTTAGCCTTAAGAAATATATCTAACTCCTTCTTGAATATATTTAATGAATTGGCCTCAACTGCCTTTTGTGGTAGAGAATTCCACAGGTTCACCACTCTCTGGGTGAAGAAATTCCTCCTCATCTCTGTCCTAAATGGCCTACCCCTTATCTTTAGACTGTGACCCCTGGTTCTGGACTCCCCCATCATTGGGACCAGCCTTCATGCATCTAGTCTGTCTAGTCCTGTTAGAATTTTATAAGTTTCAATGAGATCCCCTCTCATTCTTCTAAACTCCAGCGAATATAAGCCCAATCGACTCAATCTCTCCTCATACGTCATTCCTGCCATCCCAGGTATCAGGCTGGTGAATCTTCGCTGCACTCCCTCCATGGCAAGAACATCCTTCCTCAGATAAGGCGACCAAAACTGCACACAATACTCAAGGTGTGGTCTCTCCAAGGCCCTGTACAACTGTAGCAAGACATCCTTGCTCCTGTACTCGAATCCTCTCACTACGAAGGCCAACATACCATTTGCCTTCTTAACCGCCTGCTACACTTGCATGCTTACCTTCAGCGACTGATGCACAAGGACACCCAGGTCTCGTTGCACTTCCCCTTCTCCCAATCTATTGCCGTTCAGATAATAATCTGCCTTCCTGTTTTTGCCACCAAAGTGGATAACCTTGCATTTATCCACATTATACTGCATCTGCCATGCATCTGCCCAATCACCCAACCTGTCCAAATCATACTGGAGTTTTTCGGCATCCTCCTCACAGCACACACGCCCACCCAGCTTTGTGTCATCTGGAGATATTACATCTAGATCCCTTGTCTAGATCATTAATATATATTGTGAATAGCTGGTGTCCTAGCACCGATCCCTGCGGCACCCCACTAGTCACTGCCTGCCACTCGGAAAAAGATCCGTTTATTCCAACCTTTTGCTTCCTGTCTGCCAACCAGTTATTTATCCAAGTCAGTACCTTACCCCCAATCCCATGTGCTTTAACTTTACACGCTAATCTCTTATGCAGGACCTTATCGAAAGCCTTCTGAAAGTCCAAATACACCACATCCACTGGTTCTCCCTTATCTATTCTGCCAGTTACATCCTCAAAAAATTCCAGTAGATTAGTCAAGCATGATTTACCTTTTGTAAATCCATGTTGACTTTGTCCGATCCTGTCACTGTTTTCCAAGTGCTCTGCTATTACATCTTTTATAATGGACTCTAGCATTTTCCCCACTATCGATGTCAGGCTTACCAGCCTATAATTCCTTGTTTTCTCTCTACCACCTTTTTTAAATAGTGGGGTTACATTAGCTACCCTCCAATCCTTGGGAACTGTTCCAGAGTCTATAGAATTTTGGCAGATGACAGCAATGCATCTTCTATTTCTAGGGCCACTTCCTTAAGTATCCTAGGATGTAGATTATCAGGCCCTGGGGATTTATCGGCCTTCAATCCTGTGAGTAATCCCGTCAATTTCCCTAACACTCAGAGAGGCAACAGGGTGACTGGTATGGGGAAATGAAGTTCGGGTTGAGGTGTGTTTATGGGATAGCGTGATAGGGAACCTGGCTTTATCTACCTGAGAGATTACGCAAACTCGGGTTGTATTCCCTGGAATTTAGAAGGTTAGCGGGTGATTTGATCGAAGTTTTCAAAAAAAGAAAGACTTGCATTTATATAGCGCCTTTCACGACCACAGGACGACATCCTAAAGCGCTTTACAGCCAATGAAGTACTTTTTGAAGTGTAGTCACTGTTGTAATGTAGGAAACAGGGCAGCCAATTTGCGCACAGCAAGCTCCCACAAACAGCAATGTGATGATGACCAGATAATCTATTTTAGTGATGTTGATTGAGGGATAAATATTGGCCCAGGACACCGGGGAGAACTCCCCTGCTCTTTTTCGAAATAATGCCATGGGATCTTTTGCGTCCACCTGAGAGGGCAGATGGAGCCTCGGATTAATGTCTCACCTTGGACAGTGCAGCGCTCCCTCAGTCACTGCACTAGAGCGTCAGCCTAGATTTTTGTGCTCACGCCTCTGGACCAGGACTGTGAACCCACAACCTTCTGACTCAGAGGCGATAGTGTTGCCAAATGAGCTGACACTATTAAAGAGAACAGATAGGGTAGAGAGAGAGAAACTATTTCCGCTGGTTGGGGAGTCTCGGACTAGGGGGCAGAGTCTAAAAATTAGAGCCAGACCTTTCAGGAGTGAAGTGAGGAAACACTTCTACACACAAAGGGTGGTAGAAGTTTGGAACTCTCTTCTGCAAATGGCAACTGATGCTAGATCAGTTGTTAATTTTAAATCTGAGATTGTTAGATTTTTGTTAACCAAAGTTATTAAGGGATGTGGAGCAAAGGCGGGTATACGGAGTTAGGTCACAGATCAGCCATGATCTCATTGAATGGCAAAACAGGCTCGAGGGGCGGAATGGTCTCCGGCTCCTACGTTCCAAATGGGTAGATGCCACGCCAGTGCGGTTGAGGAATAAGGTTCGGGTTGAGGCACACTTAGGGGACAGAGTGAGAGGGAGCCTCGCTTTATCTACCTGGGAACCTGAGGAGACAAATTAGTGGAACACACTCCTTTTTTCTCACCTGCTTACCTCCGTGTCCCATCCCCCCTCCCCATTATCTGACCAACACTCATACTTAACCCTAGGCGATGGGTGTTTGATTGTCGAGGGCATCACCCAGCATCCACAAGTGCACCGCCTGGCAGAGACCATTGGACAGCAATCAGGACTGGGGGAAGCCCTTACAAATTGGACCTTACAAGGACCGGGAATGAATGTGTATCGATGATTACTAAGTTAAAAGAGCATTAACTAGCAGTGCGTTAATTACTGGTGCGCATATGTTTTCTTTTATTCATTCCGGGATATGGGCGTCGCTGGCAAGGCCCGGCATTTATTGCCCATCCCTAATTGCCCCTTGAGAAGGTGGTGGTGAGCCGCCTTCTTGAACCGCTGCAGTCCGTGTGGTGAAGGTGCTCCCACAGTGCTGTTAGGGAGGGAGTACCAGGATTTTGACCCAGCGACGATGAAGGAACGGCCGATATATTTCCAAGTCAGGATGGTGTGTGACTTGGAGGGGAACTTGCAGGTAGCGGTGAGTTCCCATTCGCCTGCTGCCCTTGTCCTTCTAGGTGGTAGAGGTGGTAGTGTAACAGCGTGGATATCTTGTAGGCTGCCTGTGAATTTCCTCTGAGGGCAGTGCTCGATGATGTGCTCCAGGGTCTGATCAGGAGCTCCACAGTCGCACGATGGGGACGCTTTAGTCTTCCATCTGTGGAGAAGGTGGCAGCATCTACCATGACCGGTTCTGAGGTGGTTGACGGTTGTCCACTCTTTGCGAGGAAGGTCAATACTTGGACGGTCTCATGTATCACACACCACCCAACAGCAGCTTTAGGCTCTGATAGCACCTAGGCCCTGATACCTTATCACTCCATGCTTTGGTGTGTCCTCAATCTCCAACATGACACCTGGAAATTCAATCACACCTTCATCACAGTTAGGGGGAAAAATTCAGTTGTTTGCGCCTCCCGTTAGCGCCTTAAGAGGGTGCTAATGGGGCACAAATCAACTAGCGCCCGGGCGCGGCGATGTTTGCGCCTCTCGTGAAATTAACTAGACATTTTGCGGCGGCGCTAAACACTACCGCCACGATCTCCTGCGCCGGCAGATTGTGACGTCAGTCGAGTGCGCAACGGCCCATTAGCGCCCCGGACCGGATATTGAGTGGCGCCCCCTGCCTTACCGCCTGCCGCTAGCAACGACAGGTTGAGGGGAGCGTTATGCTGTCAGAAAGGGACTGGGCGAATGCTTCCTGCCTTTTTTTGTCGGTGACATTTTTGCACCAGGCATTCTGAGAGAGAGAGAGAGAGGCTTCTGGAGAGATTCAACGCTGTGTGAAGGAGTTTTGGGTACTGAGCAGCACTTTGCAGGTTGATTTTGATTTGCCCTTCCTTGCTTCGCCAGCGCTCTGAGGTAGCGCCTCGCTCCTCGTCCTTTGCGCCTTAAGACAGGTGTGAAGTGCCTGATTTAGCACTCCAATCACCTCCAGGGGCGATAAAAGCCAAGCTGCCGTCGGAGGCGATAATTGTGGGAGCTTGCTGTGCACAAATTGGCTGCCACATTTCCTACATTACAACAGTGACTACACTTCGGAAGTACTTCATTTGCTGTGAAGCGCTTTGGAATGTCCTGAGGTCGTGAAAAGCGCTGTAGAAATGCAAGACTTCCTTTTCTTTCTTTAACCATCTATCAGGCGGTTCTCGGGACTGCTCAAGTGTGACTCTCTCCTCCAGATTCCTGTCTCCTCTCTGCAGCCTCTGCTCAACATGCAACAGATTGAGAAATGAGTAGAGCAGGACTCCAGCCTATGTCTATCAGTGCTGTGTGATATTCAGTGTTACTGTCCTATCGCTCAGTGTTACTGCCCTATCGCTCAGTGTTACTGCCCTATCGCTCAGTGTTACTGTCCTAATGCTTAGTGTTACTGTCCTATCGCTCAGTGTTACTGTCCTATCGCTCAGTGTTACTGTCCTATCGTTCAGTGTTACTGTCCTATCGCTCAGTGTTACTGTCCTATCACTCAGTGTTACTGTCCTATCGCTCAGTGTTACTGTCCTATCATTCATTGTTACTGTCCTATCGCTCAGTGTTACTGCCCTATCGCTCAGTGTTACTGTCCTATCGCTCAGTGTTACTGCCCTATCGCTCAGTGTTACTGCCCTATCGCTCAGTGTTACTGTCCTATCGCTCAGTGTTACTGCCCTATCGCTCAGTGTTACTGCCCTATCGCTCAGTGTTACTGTCCTATCGCTCAGTGTTACTGCCCTATCGCTCAGTGTTACTGTCCTATCGCTCAGTGTTACTGCCCTATCGCTCAGTGTTACTGTCCTATCGCTCAGTGTTACTGCCCTGTCGCTCAGTGTTACTGCCCTGTCGCTCAGTGTTACTGCCCTGTCGCTCAGTGTTACTGCCCTGTCGCTCAGTGTTACTGCCCTATCGTTCAGTGTTACTGCCCTATCGCTCAGTGTTACTGTCCTATCGCTCAGTGTTACTTCCCTATCGCTCAGTGTTACTTCCCTATCGCTCAGTGTTACTGCCCTATCGCTCAGTGTTACTGCCCTATCGCTCAGTGTTACTGCCCTATCGCTCAGTGTTACTGTCCTATCGCTCAGTGTTACTGCCCTATCGCTCAGTGTTACTGTCCTATCGCTCAGTGTTACTGTCCTATCGCTCAGTGTTACTGCCCTATCAGTGTTACTGCCCTATCGCTCAGTGTTACTGCCCTATCGCTCAGTGTTACTGTCCTATCGCTCAGTGTTACTGCCCTATCGCTCAGTGTTACTGCCCTATCAGTGTTACTGTCCTATCGCTCAGTGTTACTTCCCTATCGCTCAGTGTTACTGCCCTATCGCTCAGTGTTACTGCCCTATCAGTGTTACTGTCCTATCGCTCAGTGTTACTTCCCTATCGCTCAGTGTTACTGCCCTATCGCTCAGTGTTACTGCCCTATCAGTGTTACTGCCCTATCGCTCAGTGTTACTGCCCTATCGCTCAGTGTTACTGCCCTATCGCTCAGTGTTACTGTCCTATCGCTCAGTGTTACTTCCCTATCGCTCAGTGTTACTTCCCTATCACTCAGTGTTACTGCCCTATCAGTGTTACTGCCCTATCGCTCAGCGTTACTGCCCTATCAGTGTTACTGTCCTAATGCTCATGGTGCCCTAGCAATGCTGGATGTCAGGGAGAAAGACAGAGAAAAACCACCTCCCACCCACCGCCGTCTAGACACACACATGAAGAAAGGCCATTTGGGTGAAGTGCCAAAGGGCGGCCAGTGCCAGTGGAACCGTATCCTAGCAACAGCCGTGCTTTCAGGAGAGGGGGTGGGGGGAGAAGAAAGCTGGGGGGAAGAAAGAAGGGCAAGGGAGGAATGGAGGAGAAAGACGGAAGGAAGAGGCAAAGGGAGTGTTATGAATCTTATGATCCATGAAGAAACTACTCATGAAATAACACTGGACGGCCAGCTGGTGGCGCCGTTCAAGGAGTATAAATACTCGGGCATGGGCCCAGCTTGCCCAGGACATTGTGTAAACAGGAACTAGTGAAAGATAACTAGACCTCCATGTTTAGAAACAAGTTGATTAAAGCCTTGCTTTATACTCGAATCAAGTGCGTAGTGAGTTTTATTATGTCAGGGAGGATGGAGCAGGAGGGATTGCATCAACACCAATCGTCCACCCCTGGGGACCACGTGACGGACGCGGCGCGCAGTATTAAACCACGTTCACGTTTTGGCGCCAGTGACAGAAAATGTCGCACCTGGGATTTTCCCTCAAGTCAGCAGTTTTGTTGAAGGCCTTGAACATTAATTCACGCTGAAGAATGAATATGAAATGTGACAAAGCCAGTGTTAAGTGGAAAGTCCCAGAGCTTCCAGCACCGGCACGCTGGATCTCTGCCAATCACAACTTCCTCATTAATTTATCAATTCGCACTTATTGTGGTAAAATATTTTGAAACCGGTCAATGTCAAGTGCCACTGGACGGCAATGGGAAAATGATTCATCCCATCAATCTAGACCTCGTCTCTGTAGGTCAAGTCGAACAAGGCACATACACGTAGGGTCGCCAATCCTCCAGGATTCCCCTGGAGCCTCCAGGAATTGACGATTAATCTCCAGAACACTGCTACGAGAATGGAGGGAGCATAAAAAAACCCAAGGAGTGTTTGTTTTTTTATTTGAACACTTTTATTTGTTAGTCATTAAAATATTAGAGATGGCAAAGGAAACATAGAAACATAGAAGATAGGAGCAGGAGCAGGCCATTCGGCCCCTCGAGCCTGTTCCGCCATTTAATGAGATCATGGCTGATCATCAAAATTCAGTACCCTGTCCCTGCTTTCTCCCCATATCCCTTGATCCCTTTAGCCTTAAGAAATATATCTAACTCCTTCTTGAATATATTTAATGAATTGGCCTCTACTGCCTTCTGTGGTAGAGAATTCCACAGGTTCACCACTCTCTGGGTGAAGAAATTCCTCCTCATCTCAGTCCTAAATGGCTTACCCCTTATCCTTATAAGGAAGACTGGATTGACCGGGTGGGGCGGTTCGACGCAAGAGGTCATGCGATGAAACTTCCAGGGATACATCCTGGTCTCCCAGGAAGGGTTAGTGCCCCCCCTCTCCTCATAGAATCCAATCGAAAATGTAACGTCCTTTACCATTAATTGAATGGAAGGTCCAACACCAAAAAAATATGAGGTGTTAAATTAACAGTAAAGCTCTCCACAGGGCTGTTTAACCCACGGACCCTCTCTCTCAGCCGTGGAGACCCAATTCTCAAAGCCCAGGTACCTCAATCCAATTTGCACTGACATTTCTTGCGTTATTTGCTGTCTGTCCTCGCCCCCCCTCCTATTTCTCATCTACCTGCTGCCCCTTGGCGACATCATCTGAAAACATAGCGTCAGTTTCTTCATGTACGCTGACGACACCCAGCTCTACCTCACCACCTCTTCTCTCGACCCCGCCACGGTCTCTAAATTGTCAGACTGCTTGTCCGACATCCAGTTCTGGATGAGCAGAAATTTTCTCCAATTAAATATTGGGAAGACCGAAGCCATTGTTTTCGGTCCCCGCCACAAACTCCGTTCCCTCACCACCGACTCCATCCCTCTCCCTAACATCTGTCTGAGGGTGAACCACACTGTTCGCAGCCTTGGTGTCATATTTCACCCTGAAATGAGCTTCCGACCACATATCCGCTGCATAACTAAGACCGCCTACTTCCACCTCCGTAACATCGCCCGTCTCCGCCCTTGCCTCAGCTCATCCGCTGCTGAAACCCTCATCCATGCCTTTGTTACCTCTAGACTTGACTATTCCAACACACTCCTGGCTGGCCTCCCACATTCCACCCTACGTAAACTTGAGGTCATCCAAAACTCGGCTGCCCGTGTCCTAACTCGCACCAAGTCCCGTTCGCCCATCACTCCCTGTGCTCGTTGACCTACATTGGCTCCCGGTTAAGCAACGCCTCGATTTCAAAATTCTCATCCTTATTTTCAAATCCCTCCGTGGCCTCACCCCTCCCTATCTCTGTAACTTCCTCCAGCCCCACAACCCCCCGAGATATCTGCGCTCCTCTAATTCTGCCCTCTTGAGCATCCCCGATTATAATCGCTCCACCATTGGTGGCCGTGCCTTCTGTTGCCTGGGCCCTAAGCTCTGGAATTCCCTGCCTAAACCTCTCCGCCTCGCTACCTCTCTTTCCTCCTTTAAGACGCTCCTTAAAACCTACCTCTTCGACCAAGCTTTTGGTCACCTGCCCTAATTTCTCCTTATGTGGATCGGTGTCAAATTTTTTGTCTTAAAATACTCCTGTGCAGCGCCTTGGGACATTTTACTACGTTAAAGGCGCTATATAAATACAAGTTGTTGTTGTTGTCTTGGCCTGTTTGAATTTCGGAGCTCTGGGCGCTTGCAAAGTGCTCTTCTCAGTGTGCGATTGTACCATTGGCAGATAAAGCCTAAATCTGTCAGTAACACCAACTTGGGATCTCTACACCACCGAAAAGGACAAGCACAGCAGGTGCATGGGAACACCGTCCCCTCCAAGTCACACACGCCATAGCACCTTACAGCCAATGAAGTCATTTTGAAATATAGTCACTGTTGTAGGAAACACAGCACCCACAAACAGCAATGTGATAATGGCCAGATCATCTGTTTTTAGTGATGTTGATTGAGGGATAAATATTGGCCCCAGGACACCGGGGAGAACTCCCCCTGCTCTTCTTCGAAATAGTGGCCGCGGGATCTTTTACATCCACCCGAGGGGGCAGACGGGGCCTCGGTTTAACGTCTCATCCGAAAGACGGCACGTGCGACAGTGCGGCGCTCCCTCGGCACTGGCACCGGGAGCGTCAGCCTGGATTTTATGTTCAAGTTCCACAGAGCGGGACTTGAACCCACAACCTTCATAACATCAAAGGAGAGGGTGCGACCACCGGAGCCACGTCTGACCGGGCTTAACTCAGCACGGACCAGAGATTGAATCTTGGGGGGGTGCCTTCTGGCCTGAATGGCTCAGTGTGACGGCAGCTGGTGCCTTTACGGACTAGGCCGTTTGAGGAAGCCAAGAAACAACACTGAATTCCACTGAAGTAAGGTACCAGCGTCACAATTCTGAGCATGCCCCCCACGTGTGTTCATTGGATCAGCAATGACAAAGTTGCACAACATCATACTGTTTGCTAATAACTATGATAAATAGCAGTAATAAAAGGAAAATGAGTTTGACATGATTTCCTGTGAACTCCCTTTCAGCTAAAACAACTAATATGCACTGATTAGATTAGGGCCTGTGTCAAGAGCTATCGCTCTCTCCTCACTGGCATATATAGTGGCTGTTCTGTTAACCAGCACTCGCCCACCACATTCCCACATCTCACCAGGCCGGCAGCCATTGGCAGTGCCTTTCGCTCCACGTTACTGGCAACGTAAATACGCCGCAGTCTTCACCGAAAGGAAGTTTGCCACTGGAACATCAGAACAGGAGGAGGCCATTTAGCCCCCTTGAGCCTGCTCTGCCATTCAATGAGATCATGGATGATCTTCGATCTCAACTCCACTTTCCCGCTCGATCTCCATATCCCTTGATTACCTTAGGGGGTTAAATTCCCCTCGTTTGCACCTCCGGTGGACGGCGCTAATGGGGCGCGAATGGCTTTGCGGCCCCCCCACCCCGCAAGGCGATAACCGCGCCTCCCGGTAGCGCCTCGGAAGAAAAAGTTGCAATTGCGCCCCGCAGCAGCGCTGGGCGGTGTTACTGACTGCTGCAGGGGTTGCGGACACTGAGGCCGGCCGCTTGCAGGGCGCAACTTAAAGGCGCGGTGGGCGGCCGGCCCGAAGAAATCTGCCGATTTTAAAAAATATTTATTTTCGGCCTCCCCAGCGTAAGTGCATCCTTTCTGTCTCCGTGGCCTCGCCCCTCCCAACTCTGTAACCTCCTCCAGCCCAAAACCCTCCGAGATCTCTGCGCTCCTCCAATTCTGGCCTCTTGCGCATCCCCGATTTCTATCGCTCCACCATTGGTGGCCGTGCCTTCAGCTGCCTGGGCCCTAAGCTCTTGAATTCCCTCCCTAAACCTCTCCGCTTCTCGCCCCTCCTTTAAAACGCTCCTTAAATCCTACCTCTTTGACCAAGCTTTTGGTCACCTGTCCTTATAGCTCTGTCCTTACAATTTTTGTTTGATAAAGTCCTGGGATCCCACAGCACTAGTTCAAAGAAGAGCAGGGGAGTTCTCCCCGGTGTCCTGGCCAATATTTATTCCTCAACCAGCACCTAAAAAACTGATGATCTGCTCATCAGCACATTGCTGTTTGTGGGAGCTTGCTGTGCGCAAATCGGCTGCCGCGTTTCCCACATTACAACAGGGGACTTCAAAAAGCATTTAATTGTCGGTAGAGTGCTTTGAGACATCCTGAGGCCGTGAAAGGAGCTATATAACTGCAATTCTTTCTCTCTGCTTTCTATATATGTAAGCCAGAGACATACCTTTGCTACCAAGATATTTATTTTTGGCCACCGGTCGCGGCGTCCGTGCCGCGATCGGTCAGCCCGGGCGCTCTGCATGAGTGCATGATCGGGCTGATCGCGCGGCACTCCCGCTCCCCGGTGGTATAAATAAACCTGCAGAGCTCGCAGCGTGGGGCCCTTCCCTTTAATGCAAGGAGGAGCCCCTGCAACGCGGCAGCGCCGCGCTTGGCCACACGTGGCGTCGCTGAGCACTTCGCCCCATTTCGGGACATTCCCCGCCCCTCGCGCTCCAAGAAAAAAGAAAGAAAGACTTGCATTTATATAGCGCCTTTCATGACCACCGGACGTCCCAAAGCGCTTCACAGCCAATGAAGCACTTTTTGAAGTGCAGTCGCTGTTGTAATGTGGGAAACGATGCAGCCAATTTGCACACAGCAAGCTCCCGCAAACAGCAATGTGATAATGACCAGTTTTTAGTGATGTTGGTTGAGGGATAAATATTGGCCACAGGACACTGGGGAGAACTCCCCCTGCTCTTCTGCGAAATAGTGGCCGTGGGATCTTTTACGTCCACCTGAAAGAGCAGACGGGGCCTCGGTTTAACGTCTCATCCGAAAGACGGCACCTCCGACAGTGCGGCACTCCCTCAGTATTACACTGGAGTGTCAGCCTAGATTTTTGTGCTCAAGTCTCTGGAGTGGGGCTTGAACCCTGGCGCTAACCTTTCCAAATATTTTTTACTTAGTGCCCCAAACGGCCCTCATGGGGAATTTCAACCCTTTAGAGTCCAAAAATCTATCGATCTCTGCCTTGAATATACTCAATGACTGAGCCTCCACTGGGGTAGAGAATTCCAAAGATTCACAACCCTCTGAGTGAAGAAATTTCTCCTCATCCCAGTCCTAATTGGCCGACCCCTTATCCTGAGACTATGGCCCCTAGTTCTAGACTCTCCAGCCAGGGGGAGACAGCCTCTCAGCATCTACCCTGTCAAGCCCTCTCAGAATCTTGTATGTTTCAATGAGATCACCTCTCGTTAGATGACCCTCTAGACTCCAGAGAGTGCAGCCTTCTATTACAAGAAAGACAGAAAAAAAAGCAACAAACGAGGGAACTAGATGTAATATCTCCAAGTTTGCAGACGACACAAAGCTGGGTGGGCGTGTGTGCTGTGAGGAGGATGCAGAGAAACTCCAGTATGATTTGGACAGGTTGGGTGATTGGGCAGATGCATGGCAAATGCAGTATAATGTGGATAAATGCAAGGTTATCCACTTCGGTGGCAAAAACAGGAAGACAGATTATTATCTGAACGGCAATAGATTGGGAGAAGGGGAAGTGCAACGAGACCTGGGTGTCCTTGTGCATCAGTCGCTGAAGGTAACCATGCAGGTGCAGCAGGCGGTTAAGTTGGCCTTCATAGCGAGAGCATTCGAGTACAGGAGCAAGGATGTCTTGCTGCAGTTGTACAGGGCCTTGGTGAGACCACACCTCCCAGAGAGTGGTGAACCTGTGGAATTCTTTGCCACAGAAGGCAGTTGAGGCCAATTCATTAAATATATTCAAGAAGGAGTTGGATATATTTCTTGAGGCTAAAGGGATCAAGGGATATGGGGAGAAAGCAGGGACAGGGTACTGAATTTGGATGATCAGCCATGACCTCATTAAATGGCGGAGCAGGCTCGAGGGGCCGAATGGCCTACTCCTGCTCCTATCTTCTATGTAAACTCTTAATCAAGAGGAACTGGGCTGAAAGAAATATCACATGCGACACTGTAGAAGGACTTAAATAGCAGGCAGGGACCTTGCACTACAATAAACAAGTTAATGGCCCAACCTTTCCCACAGCCCCTTATCAACCGTAACAGGCAAACTACAGTTGCTCAGAAAGAGAGATAAATGAGTTCTCGGAAAATAGCCTCACCGGTTAAGCTTCTGTAACCTGAACCGGATGAAGATAAGAGGAGGCGATGTCTTAACAAAGTTCTTCCCATGAACCAGACGGCTGACGGTAGAGTAGCTAATAGTACGATTCTACTTTTAACATTCTTCAAACTAAGTTGATAAGGAATCCATTCATGCGGCTCCTGCAGGACAGACTGAAGGATTGGCAATGGCAGGAGTGACACGCTGAAAGGGATGGACAGCCTCCGCATTAGAAATGGAGAGATAGCCACATGGAAAAACAGAGACATTTGGAAGGATTCACCTCCAATACATCAGTGTCTATCTCCCCATCTTCACCCCTTCAGTGTGTCTATCTCCCCATCTTCACCCCTTCAGTGTGTCTATCTCCCCATCTTCACCCCTTCAGTGTGTCTATCTCCTCATCTTTACCCCTTCAGTGTGTCTATCTCCCCATCTTCACCCCTTCAGTGTGTCTATCTCCCCATCTTCACCCCTTCGATGTGTCTATCTCCCCATCTTCACCCCTTCAGTGTGTCTATCTCCCCATCTTTACCCCTTCAGTGTGTCTATCTCCCCATCTTTACCCCTTCAGTGTGTCTATCTCCCCATCTTCACCCCTTCAGTGTATCTATCTCCCCATCTTTACCCCTTCAGTGTGTCTATCTCCCCATCTTTACCCCTTCAGTGTGTCTATCTCCCCATCTTCACCCCTTCAGTGTGTCTATCTCCCCATCTTCACCCCTTCAGTGTGTCTATCTCCCCATCTTTACCCCTTCAGTGTGTCTATCTCCCCATCTTCACCCCTTCAGTGTGTCTATCTCCCCATCTTCACCCCTTCAGTGTGTCTATCTCCCCATCTTTACCCCTTCAGTGTGTCTATCTCCCCATCTTTACCCCTTCAGTGTGTCTATCTCCCCATCTTTACCCCTTCAGTGTGTCTATCTCCCCATCTTTACCCCTTCAGTGTGTCTATCTCCCCATCTTTACCCCTTCAGTGTGTCTATCTCCCCATCTTTACCCCTTCAGTGTGTCTATCTCCCCATCTTTACCCCTTCAGTGTGTCTATCTCCCCATCTTTACCCCTTCAGTGTGTCTATCTCCCCATCTTTACCCTTTCAGTGTGTCTATCTCCCCATCTTCACCCCTTCAGTGTGTCTATCTCCCCATCTTCACCCCTTCAGTGTGTCTATCTCCCCATCTTCACCCCTTCAGTGTGTCTATCTCCCCATCTTTACCCCTTCAGTGTGTCTATCTCCCCATCTTCACCCCTTCAGTGTGTCTATCTCCCCATCTTCACCCCTTCAGTGTGTCTATCTCCCCATCTTTACCCCTTCAGTGTGTCTGCCTCTCTGAATGTGGCTCAGTGGGTAGCACTCTCACCTCTTGTCAAAGGTCTCTGGAGTGGGACTTGAACACAAAATCCAGGGTAACGCTCCCAATGCAGTACTTTCAGATGAGACGTTAAACCGAGGCCCCGTCTGCCCTCTCAGTTGGACGTAAAAGATCCCACGGCCACTATTCGAAGAGGAACAGGGGAGTTCTGCCCGGTGACCTGGGGCCAATAATTCTCCCTCAACCAACATCACTAAAATAAATTATCTGGTCATTATCACATTGCTGTTTGCGGGAGCTTGCTGTGTGCAAATTGGCTGCTGTTTCCTACATTACAACAGTGACTACACTTCAAAAATACTTCTTGGCTGTAAAGCACTTAGGAATGTCTTGAGGTTGTGAAAGACGCTATAGAAATGTGAATCTTTCTTTCTATATCCAGTTTCCCCAGGGTGTCTCTCCCTCGATCCTCAATCCTTTCGTGTGTCTATCCTTTCATCTCCAACTTTTCAGTGTGTTTCTCCCTCCAGCTCCAAATCTTCTATCCCAATCCCTCCAATCTTTCAGCATCTATCACAACATCTCCAACACTTCACTGTCTCTCCTTCCTTCTCTATTTCCTTCAGTGTATCTATTCCTGCGCTAGAAGAAGAACAGGGGAGTTCTCCCCAGTGTCCTGGGGCCAATATTTATCCCTCAATCAACACCACTAAAAACAGATTATCAGGTCATTATCACATTGCGGTTTGTGGGAGCTTGCTGTGCGCAAATTGGCTGCCACGTTTCCTACATTACAACAGTGACTACACTTCAAAAAGTACTTCATTGGCTGTGAAGCGCTTTAGGACGGTGCTATATAAATGCAAGTTTTTTTTAAGCTTCAAACCTTCTGTCTGCTCATCCTCCAGCTCCAATATTCAGTTCAGTCCTTTATTCGGTTTTACATTCGCCTCCGGTGCTATTGCTAAGTGAATCGTTCCTTTTCTAAGTGTTCCGCTTATTATGACAAGAAAATATTAAAAAACTCTTGATGCGAGGTCAGTGCATATTTTTCACATATTTCTTTCGAGAGGCCAATATTAATAATTCAGGCAAATAAATGTCTTATTTATTTCCTTCTCCCCGAGAAGAATGACCTCTTCATTTGCAGTTTTGTTGGAGCCTTCTTGGCAGATTGCCGAGTATTAATTCCATCTGGCCTTGTCAAAAGGCACAAACATACAGAAGACACAAACTGTTTTTCAGAGACAGATGCCCCTCAGGCCAGTGGCCATTAGCCTGAGTCACTTCCCTTCAGATACACTGCATTCCATTCCAGCCTCATTTTCTCCCCTCCCCTCGCCCTCTATTTCTGCTCTGCTCCCTGTATCTTAACTCGCACCAACCGTTCACCCACCGTCCCTCGTGCTTGCTGACCTACACTGGCCCCCGGTCCGGCAATGATCTTAATTTTAAAATTCTCATCTTTGTTTTCAGATCCCTCCGTGGCCTCGCCCTCTCCCTATCTCTGCAACCTCTTCCAGCCCTACAACATTCCGAGATCTCTGCGCTCCTCCAATTCTGCCCTCTTGAGCATCCCTGATTTTAATCGCTCCACCTTTGGCGGCCATGCATTCAGCTGCCTAGACCCTAAGCTCTGGAATTCCCTCCCTAAACCTCTCCGCCTCTTTCTCATCCTCTAACAAGTCTAGAGCCCCCCGGATGTCTAGGGACTTACAGGGTAGGATAAAGAAAAAAAGGGAGCCGTAAGACAGATACCAAGGCTAATAACTCCAGAATCTTTAGAGGAGTACAGAACGTGCAGGGGTGCAATTAAAAAGGATATTAGGAAAGCAAAGAGAGAGCATGAAAAATTCTTGGCAAGTAAAATCAAGGAAAACCCAAAGATGTTTTATAAATATATTAAGAGTAAGAGGATAACTAAAGAAAGGGTAGGGCCTATTAAAGATCATGAGGGTAATCTGTGTGTGGAGGCGGAAGACGTCGGTAGGATTCTTAATGAATACTTTGCGTCTGTTTTCACAAAGGAGAGGAGCGAAGCAGACATTGCTGTCCGGGGGGAGGAGTGTGAAATATTAGATGAAATAAACATAGTGAGAGAGGAAGTATTAAGGGGTTTAGCAGCTTTAAAAGTGGATAAATCCCCAGGCCCAGATGAAATGTATCCCAGGCTGTTAAGCGAAGCAAAAGAGGAAATAGCAGAGGCCCTGACCATCATTTTTCAATCCTCTCTGGCTTCAGGTGTGGTGCCAGAGGACTGGAGGACTGTGAATGTGGTACCCTTGTTTAAAAAGGGAGAAAAGGATAGGCCGAGTAATTACAGGCCAGTCAGCCTAACCTCGGTGGTGGGAAAATTATTGGAAAGAATTCTGAAGGACAGAATACATTTTAATTTAGAAAGACACGGATTAATCAAGGATAGTCAGCACGGATTTGTTAAGGGAAGGTCGTGTCTGACAAACTTGATTGAATTTTTTGAGGAGGTAACAAGGAGGGTAGATGAGGGTACTGCATTCAATGTAGTTTATATGGACTTTAGCAAGGTTTTTGATAAGGTTCCACATGGCAGACTGGTCAAAAAGTTAAAAGCCCATGGGATCCAGGGCAAAGTGTCAAGTTGGATTCAAAACTGGCTCGGAGACAGGAAGCAGAGGGTAATGGTTGATGGGTGTTTTTGTGACTGGAAGGCTGTTTCCAGTGGGGTTCCGCAGGGCTCAGTACTAGGTCCCTTGCTTTTTGTGGTATATATCAATGATCTAGACTTGAATATAGGAGGTATGATTAAGAAGTTTGCAAATAATACTAAAATCAGCTGTGTGGTTGATACTGAAGAAGGAAGCTGTAGACTGCAGGAAGATAGCAATAAATTGGTCAGGTGGGCAGAACAGTGGCAAATGGAATTCAATTCGGAGAAGTGTGAGGTAATGCATTTGGGGAGGGCTAACAAGGCAAGGGAATACACGATAAATGGTAGGACACTGAGTAGTGTAGAGGAACAAAGGGACCTTGGAGTGCATGTTCACAGATCCCTGAAGGTAGCAGGCCAGGTAGATAAGGTGGTTAAGAAGGCGTACGGAATGCTTGCCTTTATTAGCCGTGGCATAAAATACAAGAGCAGGGGGGTTATGCTTCAACTGTATAAAACACTAGTTAGGCCTCAGCTAGAGTACTGTGTGCAGTTCTGGTCACCACATTACAGGAAAGATGTGATTGCACTAGAGAGGGTACAGAGGAGATTTACAAGGATGTTGCTGGGAGTAGAGAGTCTTAGCTATGAGGAAAGACTGGATAGGCTGGGTCTGTTTTCCTTGGAACAGAGGAGGCTGAGGGGAGACCTTATTGAGGTGTATAAAATTATATGGGGCCTAGATAAAGTGGATAGAAAGGACCTATTTCCCTTAGCAGAGGGGTCAAAAACCAGGGGGCACAGATTTAAAGTAATTGGGGGAAGGTTTAGAGGGGATTTGAAGGGAAATGTCTTCACCCAGAGGGTTGTGGGGGTCTGGAACTCACTGCCTGAAAGGGTGGTAGAGGCAGGAACCCTAACCACATTTAAAAAGTACTTGGATGTGCACTTGGGATGCTCTAACCTGCAGGGCTACGGACCAAGAGCTGGGAAGTGGGATTAGGCTGGATAGCTCTTTGTCGGCCGGCGCGGACACGATGGGCCGAAATGGCCTCCTTCCGTGCTGTAACTTTCTATGATTCTATGATTATAATATGCTCCTTAAAACCTACCTCTTTGACAAAGCTTTTGGTCATCTGTCCTAATATCTCGTTATGTGGCTCGGCGTCAAATTTTATTCGATAATCGCTCCTGTGAAGCGCCTTGGGATGTTAAAGGTGCTAAATCAATGCTATTTGTTGTTGCGGTATTTCTGCTCATTTTCTTCTCTTCCCTCCTACTCTTGAAAGCATTAGCTTGTTTCTGAGATACGGTTCACTGGGCACTGGGCATGGATGAGGCTAGAGAGTGACTATTGGTAGGTTGACCAACCTTCAGAGGCCGTCATAGGAACAGCAGTCGGCCATTCAGCCCCTCGCGCCTCATTCTATCGGATCATGGCTGATATGTACCTCAATTCCATTTACCGCATCATGACTGAACCTGGCCCTGTGCTCCACACAAGTACACTTCCAGAGGAGAGCAGAGGCAGGACCCTGGGATAAACTGTGGCACCTCTAACATAGGGTGCGCTAACGTGAGGGAGCATTCACCCTCTTTTAATTTCAACATTAAGCAGCGTCCCTTAACCTCAGCGGCACTGAGTTATAATCCACACAGAGACAAAAAAAAATGTTCAGACACGGGATAACAGAGGCAAATAGTCAGGGACGAGAAGAGGTCACTGAGCCCATAAAGCTCGGTGTTCTATTACTCCATTAAACCAACAACTTGCAGTTGTACAGGGCCTTGGTGAGACCGCACCTTGAGTATTGTGTGCCGTTTTGGTCACCTTACCTGAGGAAGGACGTTCTTGCCATGGAGGGAGTGCAGCGAAGATTCACCAGGCTGATACCTGGGATGGCAGGAATGACGTACGAGGAGAGATTGTGTCGATTGGGCTTATACTCACTGGAGTTTAGAAGATTGAGAGGGGATCTCATCGAAACCTATAAAATTCTGTCAGGTCTGGACAGACTAGATGCAGGAAGGATGTTTCTGATGGCCGGGGAGTCCAGAACCAGGGGTCATAGTCTAAGGATAAGGGGTAAGCCATTTAGGACTGAAATGAGGAGGAATTTCTTCACCCAGAGAGTGGTGAACCTGTGGAATTCTCTGCCACAGAGGGTGGTGGAGGCCAGTTCATTAAATATATTCAAGAAAGAGTTGGATATATTTCTTGAGGCTAAAGGGATCAAGGGATATGGGGAGAAAGCAGGGACAGGGTACTGAATTTGGATGATCAGCCATGATCTCATTGAATGGCGGAGCAGGCTCGAAGGGCCGAATAGCCTACTCCTGCTCCTATCTTCTATGTTTCTATGTTTACAGTATATAGCGCCTTTAATGCAGTAAAACACCCCAAGGCGCTTCACAGGAGCGTAAATCAGGCAAAAGAATTGACACCAAACCAAAGAAGGAGTTTTTAAGGGAGCGTCTTAAAGGAGGAGAGAGAGGAAGAGAAGCCGAGAGGTTTAGGGAGGGAATTCCAGAGTTTACGGGGCTAGATAGATGAAGTCATGGCTGCCAATGGTGGGACGAAGGGAGTCAGGAATGCACAAGAGACCAGAATTGGAGGAATGTAGAGTTCAGGCCAGTATCAACGGCATTTTCAATGCCTAATGCATTTCAACCTATTACGCTGCCAGGTAGATTATTCCAAATATTTATCGGTCTTGGAGTAAAGGATTTTTTCTGCTATCTTACTTTTCACAGCATCGAAGCTTTGACCATGCTCAATCAGCTCCGATGGACGGGTCGCATCGTCCGCATGCCCGATACGAGACTCCCAAAACAAGCGCTCTGCTCGGAGCTCCGACACGGCAAGAGAGCCCCAGGTGGGCAGAGGAAACGCTTCAAGGACACCCTCAAAGCCTCCTTGAAAAAGTGTAACATCCCCACCGACACCTGGGAATCCCTGGCCCAAGACCGCACAAAGTGGAGGAGAAGCATCCGGGGAAGGCGCCGAACACCTCGAGTCTCTTCGCCGGAAGCCAAGTGGAAGCCAAGCGCAGGCAGTGGAAGGAGCGCACATCAACCCAAGCACCCCACCCACCCACCCGCCCCTTCAACCACCATCTGCCCCACCTGTGACAGAGACTGTAGGTCCCGCATTGAGCTCATCAGTCACCTGAGAACTCATTTTTAATGTGGAAGCAAGTCATCCTCGGTCCCGAGGGACTGCCTAACAGAGAGAGAATTTATGTCCTCTAACCCAACTGATCTGACACGCCTTGAAGCAATACTCCAGGTTTACTTTATCTGAACCACTTAATTCTTTACACATCTCTCTAAGGTGCCCCCCTAGACCTTCTGCTCACGAGGCTGTGCAGCATAAATGGTAATCTCGCCAATCCCTGTCCCCCAACAAGGGAGCCTTGCTCAAAGGGACCATGGGCCGGGGAACTGGGGCTTCAACACACACTTCCTTTCCTTCCCTCTTAACTAGCATTGCCAACCCGCCAGGATTGCCCTGGAGCCTCCAGGAATCGAAGGTCAATCTCCTGGACGCTGCCGCCAGCAACCCCCCGGGAGAAAAATCATAGGAGCATTAAAAAAATGTGTCTCTTTTTGATTTTCTTTGAACATTTTCATTTATTAGTTGTAAAAATATTGGAGACCGAGGGGTGGGGTGGGGCCGGTGAAAGGCTGTTTGACTAACAGTCAAGGTTAATCCCATTGGGTAACAAAGAGTCTGTTTGCTTTCTGATTGGCCGCGGGAAGGCAGTGGTGCCTGGAGGATGGACCAATGGCGGGAGTGCGGGAGCGGGGCGGTTTGCAGTGGGAGGTCATGTGATGGAACCTCTGGGAATGAACCAAGCAGAGTTGGCGACCCGACTCTTGCCCTCACAGAGGACTTGGATTTTGCCACCTTCTCTCTTCCTTTCTTCTTTAAAACTGGTTTATTTTTATTAAACCAGAATTTTAATCACAAGTGATGCTGTTAAAGGGCAAATATACAATTTAGAAGCCTGCATGCAGGTGTCAGCTGTGGCTCAGTGGGCAGCACCCTCGCCTCTGAGCCAGAAGGTTGTGAATTCAAAGTCCCACTCCAGAGACTTGAGCACAAACGTCCAGGCTGACACTCCCAGTGCAGTACTGAGGGAGTGCTGCACTGTCGGAGGTGCCGTCTTAATGATGAGACGTTAAACTGAGGCCCCATCTGCGCTCTCAGGTGGATGTAAAGCGATCCCATGGCACTATTTCAAAGAAGAGCG
This sequence comes from Somniosus microcephalus, assembly GCF_052327205.1. Classification (NCBI taxonomy): domain Eukaryota; kingdom Metazoa; phylum Chordata; class Chondrichthyes; order Squaliformes; family Somniosidae; genus Somniosus; species Somniosus microcephalus. The sequence goes on along the minus strand of NC_141014.1, from coordinate 31,563,119 downwards.
GGGGAGTTATCCCTAGTGTCCTGGCCAATTTGATTCAACATCACAAAAACAGATTATCTGGTCATTATTTCATTGCTGTTTGTGGGAGCTTGCTGTGCGCAAATTGGCTGCTGCGTTCCCTGCATTGCAACAGTGACTACTGTTTTGCTGTGAAGATCTTTGGGACGTCCTGAGGTAATGAAAGGTGCTATATAAATGTAATGTCTTTTTCTTTCTTTATTAAGTACAAAGATAATGTAAAACAGACCGGAAAGAAGGATAATCACATTGAGCACGAAAGTAAACTAAAGATTGGAAGCCAAATAATGAATGATGCAATTGTAGAAATAAATTGCTTTGGAGAGTGAGCAAAATATAAATCATTTGGGGATAACTTTTAATATCCTGTTTAATATTTTTAAATTATGTTTAATATTTTTGCCTGTAAGCAATGATAGTTGGGAATGACAAGCATTATAAATATTTTATGAGTACATTAAAGGCTTTTATTGCCCTTGGACTCCTACCAGTTAAAGTTGGTGATGTTACATTACATCATTTCTGGCCCTTTTACTGACAGTTTCATTGTAAGTAATCATATTTCATGTTTACTTTACGCAAAGCAGGAGCGAAAAAGAGATAGAATGGTTGAAAGGGCAGAGAGAGTGGGAGAGAGAGAGCGAAAGAGAAAGTGAGAGAGAGAACGAGTGGACGAGAGAGAGAAAGAGAAAGAACAGGTGAGAGGGAGAAAGTGGGAGGGAGATTTAAACAGAGTTTTAAAAAGTTTATTTTTAGCCTTGTAAAAGCGAGAGAGAGCGAGAGAAGTAGGAGAGATAGAGAGAGGGAGAGAAAGAAAGAATGGGAAAGAGAGAGAAAGTGGGAGAACGAGAGAGTGGGAGAGAGAGAAAGAGTGGGAGAGAGTGAGTGGGAAAGAGAGTGAGAAAGAAAGGATAAGAGAGAGAAAGGGAGAGAGAGAGAAAGAAAAAGAATGGGTGAGAATGAGAAAGTGGGAGGGAGAAAGAGAGAGCGAGAGAAGTAGGAGAGAGATAGAGAGAGGGAGAGAGAGAAAGAATGGGAGAGAGAGAGAGAGAGAAAGTGGGAGAACGAGAGAGTGGGGGAGAGAGAGAGAAAGAGTGGGAGAGAGTGAGTGGGAAAGAGAGAAAGAAAGGATAGGAGAGAGAGGGAGAGAGAGAAAGTGAGAGAGAGCAAAAGATTGAGAGAGAGAGTGGGATGTGGAGGTTGTTGGACTGCTCATCCCTAGTTGCCCTGAGGAGGTGATGGTGGGCCACCTTCTTGAACAGGTGGGTAGCGGTTTGATATAACTGAGGGGCTTGTTAGACCACTTCAGAGGGCAGTTAAGAGTCAACCACGTTTGGTGTGGGACTGGAGTCACGTAGGCCCAGACCGGGTAAGGACGGCAGGTTTCTTTCCCCCTGAGTGAAGCGGTTGGGGTTTTTCCGACAATCCGACAGTTTCACGGTCATTTTTACTGACCCCAGCTTTTTACTCCCAGGTTTTCAAAACTGAATTCAAATCCTCAAACTGGTGGGATTTGAACTCGCGCTCCCTCGATTGCTGGCGTGATGGGATAAGGACTTGCATCCCAAATCTAGATGCGTTCCCAGCCTCAGCATCCCAGCAGGGCGAAGTTGCCAAGGACCGAGCAAATTCCTAGAGGCGGGGCCAATTGTTTGATTGACAAGCCACTTCATGAACGTGCCACCGTGAGTTCGTCACTGACACAGACACAGACCCGTCAAGTGTCACTCATTTGGAGTGAGACTGAGTCTGTTATCTCGATAGATAATACTTTTGTCATTAGCGCACCTCCGTCGCACTCCAAGAGTGACGCGCCAGGCGACAAACAATCTTTAAAAAAAATAGCGAAAGAAAGCCAGTCAATTCATGCTGGGTTTTTCTGACCTGGCACGCGAAATTTACAAGCAGCGATAATTGCCCTCGAGCTGATCTCAGGAAATTACAATAAAAGAAAAAAAAAGGACTTGCATTTCTATAGCGCCTTTCACGACCTCAGGACGTCCCAAAGCGCTTTACAGCCAATGAAGTACTTTTATGAAGTGTAGTCGTTGTTGTAATGTGGGAAACGCGGCAGCCAATTTGCGCACGGCAAGCTCCCGCAAACAGCGATGTGATAATGACCGGATAATCTGTTTTAGTGATGCTGATTGAGGGATAAATATTGGCCAGGACACTGGGGGTAAATCCCCCCACTCTTCAAAATAGTGCCACAGGATCTCTTAGGTCCACCTGAGAGAATAGATGGGGCCTCGGTTTAACATTTCATCCGAAAGACAGCACCTCTGACAGTGCAGCACACCCTCAGCACTGCACTGGGAGCGTCAGCCTAGATTTTCATGCTCAAGTTGCTGGAGTGGGACTTGAACCCACGACCTATCTGACTCAGAGGTGCGAGGGTGCTGCCCACTGAGCCACAGCTGAAAAAGAGCTGCAAGTGCTTGGATTCGCCTAGTTAGAACATTTCTCCACAGGGACTATTTGAACAAGGACCTTACAGGGGCAGGCCAGGTGAAGCACAGAAGCTAAACATCACAGTCTTGCGTCAAACTATGCGGGAGTAAGGCTACCAGAGATCCAGTGGTTTCATTTTAAAAAGGTTTGACCTCTTTTGATGCATCTTAGAAACGAGCACATTGCCACGTGATGATCTGTCTCACCTTTCTATAATAAACCTCAGCCTTAACACTTTTCCTAGTGTTGATAGAATGGGGCAACCTTGCAAATCCTTTTGAATGCTGTAGGTGGGTGGGGATGAGAACCAAAAAAATGAGGGGAACATTTATTTTAATATTGATGGAGTTGGGAAGGGGGGATTGGAGGAGGGAGGGCAGGTTAAAATCCCAAATGATGTCCATTTTTCCTCACTATGTTTCACACACGACCGCATTCCTGAAGGCTGTGAAACATGACGTGCTCCCATGACAAGCCGCCTCGGATTTATTGCCGGGGGGGAAGCTGTATAATGGATCAAATATGTAAATCTAATTTTTTAAACTGAGTGACGATTGGATCTGGGATGGTTTCCAGGCAGACAAGTGCCTGCAATAAATGGCAGTTCAGGACGGTCATCGCTTAGTCCCTCACCCACGCGCCACCTTGCAGTCGCAGCGGGCAGCTGTCAGGCAGGCATTCCCCTCCCACCCCGACCCACCCCTCCCTCCTCCCAATCACCCCCCCCCCAGTTGACCGCTGCTGCCGTTTATCGCGTCAAGGTCAACAACCGAGCCTCCCTGCGACAACTAGCCAGAAAACTGTGCCACGCTTTAATAAAGTGGTCATGTCCAGAGCCCTGCCTCACCATGGCTGTAAAGCGTTTTGAGGCATCTGGTGGTCGTGGAAGGCGCTATATCAATGTAAGTCTTTCTTATTTTTCTTTCCGCACTCTTCCTTTCAGCCACTTTAATCCTGTCGTCTCCTTGGAAGGGCTGGCACATACCAGGGTTGCGGCATCCAGGGCCAGTCCTCCGGTGCCTCACCCAAGTGGCCGTTCTCCCCACACATGACCGCAGGCCAGCTATTCCGCTGTGGTGGGCATCGCGGCGGATGCCCATTCCTGCCCTCATGCAGGCACTTTCCTGGAGGGGCCTACGCTGGTCAAGACCAGAAACCCGGCTCTGGGGTAGAGAATTCCAAAGATTCACCATCCTCTGAGTGAAGAAATTTCTCCTCATCTCAGTCCTAAATGGCCGACCCCTTATTCTGAGACTGTGACCGTTGGTTCTAGACTCCCCAGCCAGGGGAACCATCCTCCCTGCATCTACCCTGTCAAGTCCTGTAAGAATTTTGTATGTTTCAATGAGATCACCTCTCATTCTTCTAAACTCTAGAGAATATAGGCCTAGTCTACTCAATCTCTCCTCATAGGACAATCCCCTCATCCCAGGAATCAGTCTGGTGAACCTTCGTTGCACTCCCTCTAAGGCAAGTATATCCTTCCTTAGGTAAGGAGACCAAAACTGTACACAATACTCCAGGTGTGGTCTCACCAAGGCCTTATACAATTGTAGTAAGACTTATTTACTGTTATAATCCAATTCCTTTGTAATAAAGGCTAACATACAAGTTGCTTTCCTAATTGCTTGCTGTACTGGTTCCCCCTTATCTACTCTGTTAGTTACAATCTAGTTTTTAGAGATTTGTCAAACACGATTTCCCCTTCATAAATCTATGTTGACTCTGCCCAATCATATTATGATTTTCTAAGTGCCCTGTTACCACTTCCTTAATAATAGGTTCTAGTATTTTCTCTACTACTGATGTCAGGCTAACTGGCCTATAGTTCCCTGTTTTCTCTCTCCTTCCTTTCTTGAATAGTGGGGTTACGGTTGCTATTGCATCTTGACCGAACAGTAATGAATAGAGGAGATGGAATGTATCTTTTACTATTTACTGAGTAATTGGGTGGACATTACAGCACATTGTCTGCATGGCAGAACCCAAAACTGAAAGTGAAAGACAAAGTAAAACCGAGCCCCCCAGCACCCCCTTCAGGTAACACCCGGGAACTGGGACAAACTTAATTGAAGCAAAACTCAAAACACAACAGTTGCTACCTTCCAATCCACTGTTGTATTGTAGGAAATATGGCAGCCAATTTGTGCATAACAAGGTCCCACAAACAGCAATGTGATAATGGCCAAATCATCTATTTTTTTCTCGTGGTGTTGAGGGATAAATATTGACCAGACCTCCCCTGCTATTCTTAGAAATAGTGGCTGTGGGATCTTTTACATCCAACTGAGAGGGAAGACGGGGCCTCGGTTTAATGTTTCATCCGAAAGACAGCACCTCTGACAGCGCCGCACTCCCTCAGTACCGCCCTGGGAATGTCAGCCTAGATTTTTGTGCTCAAGTCCCTGGAGTGGGACTATGAACCCACGACCTTCTGACTCAGAGGCGAGAGTGCTGCTACTGGACAATATATGGAGACTGGCAGAGTTCCAAGAGCTGAGCTCGAGTGGAAAACAGCCCTACAGCATCCTGCCTTTCCTGTCATCCGTCCCATCAGCGGGTGATGTGGTGAGGTTCTTGTGGTCAGTGTAGATCATTAAAATCCACATTCAGTACATGGGAGTAAGAAGCCCATTCTCATGACTAGCTCCTCTTCTGAAGCTCTTCTGTGTTTTATTCCTACTTGAGATACGTTCTAAATCACACGTCTCACACCACATGTACTGGCAGGTTTGAAGACAAGTTGACTGATGGTTCAGAATGAGCTGGTGCCTCTTGCTCAGCTGACGGTGAGTCACGCACAGGCTATGAGACACCAAAGAGCAGGGAGCTATGCCCTTTGGCCTACTTTGAAGAAATATTCCGGATTCATCTTATCTCTATATCATTTAACATGTTATCTCGGTGAAGTCTTCCTTTGGCCTTTTTTCTACACCGTAGAGATTGAGCTTTTCTCCTCCTTCATCATAACGCGTCCCCTTTATATTTGGGATCACTCTTGTTGCCCCCTCTCTGCTCCCTCACCAGTGTAGGTACATCCTTTCTGTCTCCATGGCCTCACCCCTCACAACTCTGTAACCTCCTTCAGCCCAAAACCCTCCGAGATCTCTGAGCTTCCCCAATTCTGGCCTCTTGAGCATCCCCGATTTCTATCGCTCCACCATTGGCAGCCGTGTCTTCAGCTCCCTGGGCCCTAAGCTCTGAAATTCCCTCCCTAAAACTCACCGCCTCGCCACCTCTCTCTCCCCCTTTAAAAAACGCTCCTTAAGTCCTACCTCTTTGCCCAAGCTTTTGGTCACCTGTCCTTATAACTCTGTCCTTATAATTTTTGTTTGATAAAGTCCTGGGATCCCACGGAACTATTTCAAAGAAGAGCAGGGGATTTATCCCCGGTGTCCTGGCTAATATTTATTCCGCAACCAACACCTAAAAAACTGACGATCTGGTCATCATCACCTTGCTGTTTATGGGAGCTTGCTGTGCGCAAATCGGCTGCCGCGTTTCCTACGTTACAACAGTGACTTCAAAAAGTATTTAATTGTTTGTAGAGCACTTTCAGGCATCCTAAGGCTGTGAAAGGAGCTATATAACTGAAATTCTTTCTTTCTGCTTTCTATATATGTAAGCCAGAGACATATCTTGCTAACAAGATCACTGTAGCCAGGTTCCATGCTGGGAGCAGTGCGACAAAGCATTACCCCCTATATCCCCATATCCTGTTAGTCTTTTTAATTGTTTAGTCATATTTTCTCAACATTGAGAGGCTGCTATTGTTTCTGGGTCCTCACGTCCCTCTGTGCTAATCCTATTCCATTCATTGTGTACACAGTATCCCTAGTCTGTGCAAAATATGCAACATTGCGCATTTGACATTGTCAAATTGCTTTTGTCTGGCCAATTGTCTGTCTTTATTGTGTTGTCAGCAAGCTTACAATCTTCCCCAAATCTTCCTGCATCACTTTAAACTCCGAAGGGATTTGAAGAAAACCAAGGGAAAGACCAGAGACACTGCAATTGTGCTACCGTTAAATCTATATAATTAAAACCTTCGCGTATAATCTTTCAGCGCATGAAATCTGTGGGTAGCAAACTAAACCTGCTCACGGCAGAGAAAATAGACCAGACAGTAAAGACCAGAAATGACTGCTGAAAACCCAATTGCTTAACCCGTTCGTGTGACAGTTTCCGGCCTTCAGTTTTTAACCTGGACGTTACCTCTTTTTCCGCTCCTTTGTTACCTCTGGACTTGACTATTCCGACGCACTCCTGGCCGGCCTCCCATGCTCCAAACTCCATAAACCTGAGGTCATCCGAAACTCTGCTGCCCGTGTCCTAACTCGCACCGAGTCCCCGTTCACCCATCACCCTCTGTGCTCACTGACCTATGCTGGTTAAGCAACGCCTCGATTTCAAAATTCTCATCTTTGTTTTCAAAATCCTTTATGGCCTCGCCCCCCTTCCTATCGCTGTATCTCCTCCAGCCCTACAATCCCCCCCGAGATCTCTGCGCTCCGCCAGTTCTAGCCTCTTGAGCATCCCCGATTTTAATCGCACCACCAGCTACCTGGGCCCTAAGCTCTGAAATACCCTCCCTAAACCTCACTACCTCTCTCTCCTCCTTCAAGATGCTCCTTAAAACCTACCTCTTTGACCAAGCTTTTGGTCATCTGTCCTAATATCTCCTTATGTGGCTCGGTGTCAAATTTTGTTTGCTAACGCTCCTGTGAAGCACCTTGGGACGTTTTACTACGTTAAAGGCGCTGTATAAATGCAAGTTGTTGTTGTTTATTTTAGATGAGTCAAACCAAGCCCTGATTGAGCCGTAGGGAAGGGTAGGCTAGTCTCTGCCCCAGCTCCGCCACCGCCGCCCCCCCCCCCCCGTGGCCACTACCTTATATGGAATGGAGGGGGGAGGGGAGGGGGGGAGTTTCCGCCACTTATAAGGCATGTCGGAAACTCTAGGAAACGGCAGGGACCCGGAGCATCCGGACGTGTGTGGTTGCCCGAGGGGTTCTCCCAGGATCCTGCCGGAGTTCAAGTCGGAGGCCGTTGGAGCTCCCGAGGAATCCCAACCCCTGTCGATGTAGCAAATATGTGGATTATCAGCTTGGCTAAGGAAGGAAACACTTGCCACAGAGGGAGTGCAACGATTCCTGGGATGGGGGGTGACATGAATCGGGCATTCATGAAAGAAAGGCTTATGAAATAATACTGAGCGGCCTACGGGTGGCGCTGTCCAGGGAGAGTATAAATACTCGGGCACGGGCCCAGCTTGCGCAGGACATTCTTAACAGGAACTAGTGAAGGACAAAACTAGATCTCCATGTTGTAAAACAGTTGATTAAAGCTTTGTTTAACACTTAGACCAAGTGCCTAGTAGTTTTCTTATCTCAGGGGGATTGTCTCCTATGAGGAGAGATTGAGTAGACTAGGCCTATATTCTCTAGAGTTTAGAAGAATGAGAGGTGATCTCATTGAAACATACAAAATTCTTACAGGGCTTGACAGGGTAGATGCAGGGAGGATGTTTCCCCTGGCTGGGGAGTCTAGAACCAGGGGTCACAGTCTCAGAATAAGGGGTCGGCCATTTAGGACTGAGATGAGGAGAAATTTCTTCACTCAGAGGGTGGTGAATCTTTGGAATACTCTACCCCAGAGGGCTGTGGAGGCTCAGTCGTTGAGTATATTCAAGACAGAGAGCGATAGATTTTTGAATATTAAGGGAATCAGGGGATATGGGGATAGTGCAGGAAAGTGGAGATGAAGTTGAGGATCAGCCACGATCTTATTGAATGGCGGAGCAGGCTCGAGGGGCCGAATGGCCGACTCCTGCTCCTATTTCTTATGTTCTTATGGCTCAGTTGGTAGCACTCTCAACAACAACAACTTGCATTTATATAGCGCCTTTACTGTAGCAAAACGTCCCGAGGCGCTTCACAGGAGCGTTATCAGACAAAAATTGACAACGAGCCACATAAGGGGATATTGGGACGGGTAACCAAAAGCTTGGTGAAAGAGGTAGATTTTAAGGAGCATCTTAAAGGAGGAGAGAGAGGTGGAGAGGCGGAGAGGTTTAGGGAGGGAATTCCAGAGCTTAGGGCCTCGGCAGCAAAGGTCCGTTCAGGTGGATGTAAGAGATCGCATGGTTCTACTGGAAGGAGAGTTCACCTGCTTCCCTGGCTAACATTCCTCCCTCAAACAACACTATCAGAGAAAGGGAAGTGCAAAGAGACCTGGGTGTCCTTGTGCACCAGTCGCTGAAGGTAAGCATGCAGGTGCAGCAGGCGGTTAAGAAGACAAATGGTATGTTGGCCTTCGTAGCAAGAGGGTTCGAATACAGGAACAAGGATGTCTTGCTACAGTTGTACAGGGCCTTGGTGAGACCACACCTTGAGTATTGTGTGCAGTTTTGGTCGCCTTATCTGAGGAAGGACGTTCTTGCCATGGAGGGAGTGCAGCGAAGATTCACCAGGCTGATACCTGGGATGGCAGGAATGACATATGAGGAGAGATTGTGTCGATTGGGCTTATACTCACTGGAGTTTAGAAGATTGAGAGGGGATCTCATCGAAACCTATAAAATTCTGTCAGGCCTTGACAGACTCGATGCAGGAAGGATGTTTCTGATGGCTGGGGAGTCCAGAACCAGGGGTCATAGTCTAAGGATAAGGGGTAAGCCATTTAGGACTGAAATGAGGAAGAATTTCTTCACCCAGAGAGTGGTGAACCTGTGGAATTCTCTGCCACAGAGGGCGGTGGAGGCCAGTTCATTAAATATATTCAAGAAAGAGTTGGATATATTTCTTAAGGCTAAAGGGATCAAGGGATATGGGGAGAAGGCAGGGACAGGGTACTGAATTTGGATGATCAGCCATGATCTCATTGAATGGCGGAGCAGGCTCGAAGGGCCGAATAGCCTACTCCTGCTCCTATCTTCTATGTTTCTATGTTTCTATGAAAGAGAAAAAAAGGACTAACTGGTCATTCACTTGATTGTGGGATCTTGCTGTGTGGAAACATGCCTGCAACGTTTGCTATTTCTGATGAAGGATCTTCACATGTAACTTTGTTTTTTCAGATAATAACACACCTGCTCTGTGTTTCTAAGCATTTTCTGTTTTTTATTTTGAATATAAATATTGTTTCCTGACTAATTATTATTTGGTAAATCTATACTGAAAATGGCCAACTTTCCTGAACCCATGCACCCACTGCCCCCATGTATTGTTGGCTGGTATCTACAGAGGGCGTTGACACATCCCAGAGCTCTCACTGTGCAGAACAGTTTTAAAGGAATGCTTTCCTAGGTAAACAGGAATTCCTGAGATATCTGAGGCTTCTTCAACAGCACCTCCCAAACTCGCGACCTTTACCACCTAGAAGGACAAGGGCAGCAGGCGCATGGGAACACCACCACCTCCAAGTTCCCCTCCAAATCACACATCATCCAGACTTGGAAGTATATCGCTGTTCCTTCATCATTGCTGTGTCAAAATCCTGGAACTCACTCCCTAACAGTGCTGTGGGAGTACCTTCACCACACGGACTGCAGCAGCTCAAGAAGGCGGCTCACCACCGCCTTCTCAAGGGGCAATTAGGGATGGGCAATAAATGCTGGCCTTGCCAGCGATGCCCAGATCCCGTGAATGAATAAAATCAGAGAGCTGCGTAAACACACAAAGGAGCTGTCACACACGGGCCGTGCAGTACCATACGGGAGAGAATCGTTCCCTTATACCCAGTGCGTACTGTACATGTACAGGAGCTGACACTGATACACACACGGGCCGTGCAGTACCAGATGGGAGTGAAGCGTTCCCTTATACCCAGTGCACACTGTACATGTACAGGAGCTGACACTGAGACACACATAGGCTGTACAGTCCCAGATGGGAGTGAATCGTTCCCTTATACCCAGTGTGTACTGTATGTGTACAGGAGCTGACACTGAGACACACATAGGCTGTACAGTACCAGATGAGTGTGAATCATTCCCTTATACCCAGTGCACACTGTACATGTACAGGAGCTGACACTGAGACACACATAGGCTGTACAGTACCAGATGGGTGTGAATCGTTCCCTTATACCCAGTGCGTACTGTACATGTACAGGAGCTGACACTGAGACACACATAGGCTGTACAGTACCAGATGAGAGTGAAGCGTTCCCTTATACCCAGTGCGTACTGTACGTGTACGGGAGCCGACACTGAGACACACACGGGCCGTAACGTACCAGGAGTGAATCGTTCCTGTTTACCCAGTTTGTACTTTAGATGTACAGGAGCTGTCACACGTAAAAATGCAAGGGACGAGGTGAATCATCACATTTTACTCAGTGTGTATTTTAGTCTATATCCCAATGTTTTCTGTTAATCCTTGACAATTTATTGTCTATGAAATCCAGCCACTGCGCTCTGACACATGGCCAGCGCAGACTAGTGAACTGTGTGTCCTGTTGACACACCACAGGAACTTGGGAATTGTTTTGTAAATCGTTAGACTAGATGTTTAATTTTCGATAAACCCATTGCTCCTGAACATTTTTCCTGTTTATCTGAATCTGTTTACATTTTTAAAAGACGCTTTGCCTCTGTATAAACCTCTGGTCCCCAGTGTGTATCCTGTATTAAGTAACAGCATGTCCCTGCATTTCTAGTGAGTGAGTGGGCACCAATGTCCTAATGTTAATCCTCAATACTTTATTGTCTATCAAATCCAGCCACTGCTTTCTGTCACACGGCTTGCGGGCAAACATTTCTTGCTTCCATTTTAAACCAGTGCGGTCACCGTTGTAATGTAAGAAACGTGGCAGCCAATTTGCACACAGCAAGCTCCCACAAACAGCAATGAGATGACGACCAGATCATCTGCTTTTAGGCGTTGGTTGAGGGATAAATATTGGCCCCAGGACACTGGGCAGAACTCCCCCCCCCCGCTCTTCTTCGAAATAGTGGCCGCGAGATCGTTTGCATCCACCTGAGAGAGAGCAGACGGGGGCCTCGGTTTAACGTCTCATCCGAAAGGCAGCACCTCCGACAGTGCAGCACTCCCTCAGTACTGCACTGGGAGAGCGTCAGCCTAGATTCTGTGCTCACGTCTCTTGGCGTGGGAACTTGAACCCACAAACTTCTGACTCAGAGGCGAGAGTGCTACCCACTGAGCCACAGCTGGCACTGTAATACATACACAGGGTTTTTGTTTTATTGCTTGTGACTGTAACACGCAGCAAAATCTTACCATTGATTTACAATGTCAGCTGTGGCTCAGTTGGTAACACCCTCGCCTCTGAGTCTGCAGGTTGTGGGTGACCTAATAGAGGTCTTTAAAATTATGAAAGGTTTGATAGAGTGGATACAGAGAGAATGTTTCCACTTGTGGGGAAGAGCATAACTAGAGGCCATCAATATAAGATAGTCACCAAGAAATCAAATAGGGAATTCAGAAGAAACTTCTTTACCCAGCGAGTGGTGAGAATGTGGAACTCGCTACCACAGGGAGTGGTTGAGGCGAATAGTATAGATGCATTTAAGGGGAGGCTAGACAAACACATGAGGGAGAAGGGAATAGAGGGCGATGCTGATAGATTTAGATGAGGAAAGACGGGAGGAGGCTCGAGTGGAGCATAAACGCCGGCATGGACTGGTTGGGCCGAATGGCCTGTTTCTGTGCCGTATATCCGATGTAATCCTGTGATTTGACGTTGAAATCACCCCCTTTAATTCACCCTCCTTCTCAGTCCTTCCTGTGTTTATTTTCCAATCTTTAAATCTCCTTCGATTAAGGAGACACACAGTTGCTTGTCCTGTTCACTCAGGTCCCAGATGCCCTGTTGCCCCTCGCCCCGCCGTTATCCGCTCGCACTTTCAGCAGCTTTGTGGGCAAAATTGTTCTGAGCTGAAGGGTTCAGAGGCAAGGCTTGGCCGAATCTCGCGAGGGGTGGATCAACACCCCTCGTAAACAGGGTGGTCTTGGCCGTATGAAAGTCCCACTGGTTGTTGACCTGACTCAGTCCACTGCCAAAGACTATGGTATTCTAAAGGAGGCTGAAGGGTTCGCTTGCAGAGGACTCTATCACTGATGCATCAGATTACAATCAATGACCTTCCAGTTGGCCGTTGTCCATGAAATGAGGCTCTAAGGATGGTACAGGCCTTCCAATTCACTGACAACAACAACTTGCATTTATACGGCGCCTTTAATATAGTAAAACGTCTCAAGGCGCTTCACAGGAGCGATTATCAGACAAAATTGGACACCGAGCCACATAAGGAGAAATTAGGGCAGGTGACCAAAAGCTTGGTCAAAGAGGTAGGTTTTAAGGAGCGTCTTAAAGGAGGAAAGAGAGGCGGAGCGATTTAGGGAGGGAATTCCAGCGCTTAGGCAGCTGAAGGCACGGCTGCCAATGGTGGAGCGATTATAATCAGGGATGCTCAAGAGGCCAGAATTAGAGGAGCGCAGAGATCTCGGAGGGTCGTAGGGCTGGAGGAGATTACAGAGATAGGGAAAGGGGGCGAGGCCACGGAGGGATTGGAAAACAAGGATGAGAATTTTAAAATCGAGGCGTTGCCGGATGTAGGTCAGCGAGCGCAGCGGGTGGTGGGTGGAACGCGACTCGGTGCGAGTTAGGACACAGGCAGCAGAGTTTTGGATGAGATCGAGCTTACGGAGGGTAGAACGTGGGAGGCCGACCAGGAGGAGGCAAACATGGAGAAGTTTAGAAGACGGGACACGACGCCAAAAAGTTCTTGGATGCCTTTCTACAGCAAAATCTGGCCCATGATAAAAATAGCAGTTGGAACAGTGACAGCCATTTCACGGCAATATCAGGAGGCAATTGATGGGAATATCACTGCCTTTTGTTGACATTTTTAAAGGTTGGGTGGGGGGGATTTTATTTTCAGCCAGAAATAAAAACTAGGGAATTTCAACTGGCGCAAACGTTTGTTAGAGAGAAGTAATTCAGAGAACTTGATTTCTGGAATCCCGATCAGCATATGTAGCAATAAATAAACATGGGATGAGTCACCAGGTAATTTCCAGCATGGAATAATATATCTGTACTGAGTTTATAAACTGATAATTGAAACTGAAATCGGCAGCGCATTCACTGGTGGCAATCGGTCAATATGGGTAAATCAAGCGGTTTAGGTCCACTCAATACCTCCTCTCTGGTGAAGAAGGCCCAGCAGCGCCTATATTTCCTAAGGAGGCTGAAGAGATGTAACCTGTCACCCCTGATCCTCTCTAACTTTTACCGATGCACAACAGAGAGCATCCTGACGAACTGTATCACAGTATGGTATGGCAGCTGTAGCTACTATGACCGGAAAGCCCTGCAGCGGGTAGTCAAAACTGCCCAACGCATTACCGGCACCCGGCTACCGACCATAGAGCACATATACCAGGAACGCTGTTTACGGAGGTCACGGTCCATCATCAAAGACCCTACCCACCCCAGCCACAGTCTGTTCGCCCTCCTGCCATCTGGGAGACGCTACAGATGCATTCGCACCCGAACGACCAGATTTAGGAACAGCTTCTTTCCCAGGGCTGTCATCCTACTGAACTCCACAAATAAACTCTAAAGCCTGCACATCTGCCAATGCACTTTATTATGGTTATGTTTATGTTAATGTATTACAAGCCAAATGTATGTTGAATGTTTAAATGTCTTAATCTAAATGTACACTCTCGGGAGCCGCAAGCCTACATTTCGTTGTACTGCACTTGTGCACTAACAATGACAATAAAGTTGATTATTATTATTATTATTATTATAAATCTATACCTGTTCCAGGCACAGACTTCCAATGGATTCACTCCTTGTGTATATTGTGTCAGCCGTGGCTCAGTGCGTAGCACCCTCGCCTCTGGGTCATGAAGGTTGTGGGTACAAGTCCCACTCCAGCGACTTGAGCGCACACACCTAGGCTGACTCTCCAATGCTGGTACTGAGGGTAGCACTTCACTGTCGGAGGTGCCGTCTTTCAGATGAGACGTTAAACTGAGAGCCCCGTCTGCTCTCTTGGGTGGCTGTAAAAGATCCCATGGCACTCTTTCAAAGAAGAGCAGGGGAGTTCTCCCCGGTGTCCTGGGGCCAATATTTCTCCCTCAATCAACATCACTAAAAACAGATTATCGGGTCCTTATCACATTGCTGTTTGTGGGAGCTTGCTGTGCCCAATTGGCTGCTGTGTTTCCTACATTACAACAGTGACTACACTTCAGAAAGTACTTCATTGGCTGTAATAGTGCTATGGGATGTTGTGAAAGGTGTTATAAAAATGCAAGTCTTTCTATTCCAATGGATCAAATCCCATTCCCATTCTCTCCAGGGGTATAGAATTTTAAAAAAAAATTCATTTATGGGATATGGGAGTCGCTGGCAAGGCCAGCATTTATTGCCCATCCCTAATTGCCCTTGGATTGCCAGTGAATTAAACCCTGTCCGACTACCCTGCCCTTTCTCCATAGCCCTGCAATTTTTTTTCCTTTTGAAGATTATATCCAATTCTCTTTTGAAAGTTACTATTGAATCTGCTTCCACCGCCTTTCAGGCAGTGCCCTCCAGTGATTTTGTAAGATGTTTCACAGAAGATGGCTGGGGAGGTCAGGGGGACTTATCAAAGACCCTGGATCATGGGAGCAAGAGAAGACTGCATGAGGCTCGAAGCCTCACAGTTCTTCCACAATGAGCTTGGATAATGGAATAGAGAGTGGTTTTATTCATACTTATACAAAAAAGAAAGACTTGCATTTCTATAACACCTTTCACGACCTCAGGACACCCCAAAGCACATTTTGTCTTGCTGCAGTTGTACAGGGCCTTGGTGAGACCACACCTTGAGTATTGTGTGCAGTTTTGGTCACCTTATCTGAGGAAGGATGTTCTTGCCATGGAAGGAGTTCAGCGAAGATTCACCAGGCTGATACCTGGGATGGCAGGAATGACGTATGAGGAGAGATTGGCTTGATTGGGCTTATACTCATTAAATATATTCAAGAAGGAGTTGGATATATTTCTTAAGACTAAAGGGATCAAGGGGCATGGGGAGAAAGCAGGGACAGGGTACTGAATTTGGATGATCAGCCATGACCTCATTGAATGGCGGAGCGGGCTCGAGGGGCCGAATGGCCTACTCCTGCTCCTATCTTCTATGTTTCTATGTTTTACAGCCAATGAAGTATTTTATTTGAAGTGTAGTCACTGTTGTAATGTAGGAAACGCGGCAGCCAATTTGCGCACAGCAAGCTCCCGCAAACAGCAATGAGATGATGACCAGATCATCTGCTTTTTTTAGAGATGTGATGATCTTTGATCTCTGAAACCAGGGACTCAATTCTAGAGTAACTTGGTGGATGGTTTCTGGGTTGAGGATGGACACGGCAACAGCAATCTGGTCTTTGGGCAAAATCTTGGACATCACAGGGTGTAGCCCGGTTGCTCGCCTCTAGATGGCAGCACTGCCATTTTGACATCATCCTTGTAACAACAACTTGCATTTATACAGCGCCTTTAATGCAGTGAAACGCCCCAAGGCAATTCACAGGAGCGTAGTCAGACAAAAAATGACACAGAGACAAAGAAGGAGACATTAGGACGGGTGAAAGAGGTAGGTTTTAAGGAGCGTCTTACAGGAGGAAAGAGAGGTGGAGAGGTGGAGAGGTTTCGGGAGGGAATTCCAGAGCTTGGAGCCTAGACGGCTGAAGGCACGGCCACCAATGGTGGGGCGAAGGAAGTCGGGGGCACACAAGGGGCTAGTGTTGGAGAAACGCAGCGAATTCGTCGGGCTGGAGGAGGTTACAGAGATAGGGAGGGGGCGAGGCCATGGATGGATTAGAACATGAGGATGAGGATTTTAAAAATCGAGGCGTTGCCAGACTGGGAGCCAATGCAGGTCAGCAAGCACAGGGTGAGTGATGGGTGAACGGGACTTGATGCGAGCAGCCGAGATTTGGATGAGCTCAAGGTTATGGAGGGCACACTATATAATTTAATATGAAGGAATTTAATATGCCAGTGAAAAGGAGGAGGGTTCTTTCCCCCTCTGAAGAAAATAGGAATTGCCAATGGAAAGCACTGGAAGTCTGAGGTCAAAAGTCAAACGTCAAAAGTCAACTTGAGAACAGTTTAGAAGTTTAATTAGTAAGTAACTGGTTTATGTTGTATGTTTTTTTTCCCCTCTTACCATTGAACGGGTTATGGCTGGTTGTACCTGCAGTTTACAGGAGTCGGGAGACAGTTGACAGTTACGGCCCTGGGCTAACATAGAAACATAGAAGACAGGAGCAGGAGTAGGCCATTCGGCCCGTCGAGCCCGCTCCACCATTTAATGAGATCATGGCTGATCATCCAAATTCAGTACCCGGTCCCTGCTTTCTCCCCACACCCTTAGATCCCTTTAGCCTCAAGAAATATATCCAACTCCTTCTTGAATACAGGAAACTTTGGTTTATCCGGAGGTTATATGTCCGGAATACTCGATCTAACGGCAAAAATCAGGAGCCGTTTTCTATATGTTTTTTTAGTTCTCGTTGCTTTTTTTTTCCCAGTCAGGCACTGCAAGGTCTGTAGCTATAGCAACAGCTTCAGCTAGAGACGCTTGCAGCTGCAGCCGACTGTTTTGAAGCTGTTGCTAAGCAACAGGGTTTGTTGATTCACACGGAGCTTCTCAGTTCCGTATGTTTAAACATTAACTCTGGTATGTCCGGCACTTATGATGGTACGGCACCAGCTCGGTCCCGTCAGTGCCGGATATCAGAAAGTTTCCTGTATATTTAATGAATTGGCCTCAACTGCCCTGTGTGGCAGAGAATTCCACAGGTTCACCACTCTCTGGGTGAAGAAATTCCTCCTCATCTCAGTCCTAAATGGCTTACCCCTTATCCTTAGACTGTGACCCCTGGTTCTGGACTCCCCCGCCATCGGGACCATCCTTCCTGCATCTAGTCTGTCTAGTCCTGTTAGAATTTTATAAGTTTCAATGAGATCCCCTCTCATTCTTCTAAACTCCAGCGAATATAAGCCCAATCGACCCAATCTCTCCTCATACGTCATTCCTGCCATCCCAGTATCAGTCTGGTGAATCTTCGCTGCACTCTCTCCATGGCAAGAACATCCTTCCTCAGATAAGGCGACCAAAACTGCACACAATACTCAAGGTGTGGTCTCACCAAGGCCCTGTGCAAGGCTAGGGATTAGGGCAAGCAAATCAGGCCGGTTGCTGCTCACTATCCATTGAGTGTGGGTGGAAAAAGTGTGTGGGTGGCTGTCGAGCGAAGGCAGGATCAGGCTTGGTTCTGAAGCCTTCATGGCTGAATAACCTTGTCAACAGCCCTCTCCGCTCCCCCCCCGCAAACCGTCTGATTAATGACTACACGGATGGGATGCCAGAATGCTGCTGTCACCCATTGGAACTGTGTGCCCCGCTAGGGTCAGTGCCTTCAGCAGAGGAGGGAAGAAACTGAAGAAATGTTTTAAAAAAAGGGACCATTTTTTTTTGGGGCCATTTAATTGAACGTTTACCAGAAGTCGAGTGAAGCAGGAATCAGGAATTGACCCTGTCACCCTGTGCGCTTGAGGAAGAGATTCAGAACTGATAACGTTTAACTGAGCTGGGAATTCACTCTTGCTAGTTGTTGCTGCACGATTTGCATGCCCCTGTTGTGTCTAGAACGGACTGCCACAATATTTATCCCTTCACTTTTCTCCACACTTCTCTTAAAAAGGACGACTTGCACTGGGGTACATAGGAACGGGAGGAGGCCATTCAGCCCCTCGAGCCTGTTCCGCCATTCAATGAGATCATGGCTGATCTGCGATCTAACTCCATAAACCCGCCTTTGCCCCACAACCCTTAATACTAATAATAATAATAATAATAATAATAATAATAATAATCAACTTTTATTGTCATTGTTAGTGCACAAGTGCAGTACAACAAAATGTAGGCTTGCGGCTCCCGAGAGTGTACATTTAGATTAAGACATTTAAACATTCAACATATATTTGGCTTGTAATACATTAACATAAACATAACCATAATAAAGTGCATTGGCAGATGTGCAGGCTTTAGAGTTTATTTGTGGAGTTCAGTAGGATGACAGCCCTGGGAAAGAAGCTGTTCCTAAATCTGGTCGTACGGGTGCGAATGCATCTGTAGCGTCTCCCAGATGGTAGGAGGGCGAACAGACTGTGGCTGGGGTGGGTAGGGTCTTTGATGATGGTCCGTGACCTCCGTAAACAGCGTTTCTGGTATATGTGCTCTATGGTCGGTAGCCGGGTGCCGGTAATGCGTTGGGCAGTTTTGACTACCCGCTGCAGGACTTTCCGGTCATAGTAGCTACAGCTGCCATACCATACTGTGATACAGTTCGTCAGGATGCTCTCTATTGTGCAGCGGTAAAAGTTAGAGAGGATCAGGGGTGACAGGTTACATCCCTTCAGCCTCCTTAGGAAATATAGGCGCTGCTGGGCCTTCTTCACCAGAGAGGAGGTATTGAGGGACCAGGAGAGGTCTTCCGTGATGTGGACTCTGTAAGATTCGCGAAATTTTCATTAAATAATCACGTAGGAAAATAGGGTTAATAAAACAGCTTTATTGACCAAAAGGAGCTTATACAGAGAAACCTTTGATAAAAGGGCACACAAAATGGCCGCCAGACCTCGTGACCAGCTTCTGGGACCATTTGAATTTCTGTTACTGCAAGCCAGACAGGCTTGTGGATTGAGGGCATTAAAAGCCCGCGAAAACCAGTTTCGGGAAGCCGAAACTCATGGAACTGAGCATACATATTGATTAGATTATAAGTACAGGACAGATTTGGGTGGCAGGATGAGACCCATCAAGAAATGGGCGGACAATTGAACGAACGCTTTAAATCCATTACACTGTACAAAGAGAAGCCGTTTAACAGCCATCCAGGGCAATCTCCAGACCGATCAATATACAAACCAAGTTCCGGTAACAAAGCAAAGACATTATCGGCCCAGGAAGGCCAGTTAAGCTATCACCGACTCCCGTTATAAAGACAAAACACCCCTGCAGAGAGTTCTGCCCGCCAGAATTATTACAAAGACAGGACTATGATTTGGCGGGAGATAAGAATGTTCCAAAAAGTATAACTGTGGATTGAGTAAAGTCCATCGGTACTTCTGCTTCAGTTCGGAACGTGTTCGGTTCGTGGTTCGGTAAACAGTGTCCAGCGGGGTGTTCAGCCATGTGTCCCGCGACTTTGGGAGGTTCGGCCCGACAAGGCCCGGCCACGACGAGAAGACGACGAGAAGAATTCGGCTTGGAAGCCAGCTCGGCCCGACAAGGCCCGGCCACGACGGGAAGACGACGAGGGAGGCCCGGGTACTTTTGTCGGGAGATCATCGACGACCCAGGCCGGAGAAGAAGACACTCAGGGCCCGGGTACTCCAGTTCTTCAACATCACATCGGTAACGGATCCATCCGTGGCGAGCGCTCACCAAGGCTGTCTCGGCCGCCGCCATCGCAGGAGAACCAAGAGGAAAACAAGCTGCGCCAGAAGCTTCCAAACCCACGTGACGACGGAAAGCTGTGTCGAAAGGCTGCAAAGCCTTTTTCGCAATTCTTAAAGTGGTGAGCATGATCCCGAGTCCCTCAAATCGAAACTTAGTTAGGTTTAGGGGAGGGGGTTAAGGGTAATTGTAATATGTTACCCCTTTCACGATGTGCCGTGTGTTCCCCATTTCTATAGAGTTAAGTTTATAGATGTGTGCATGCTTGTAGTTGTTTTAATCTGTGCATATGACATGTATTTTATAATGCTGCAAACTGTTCAATAAAGGCATCCATTTCGTGCTATTCGACCTGGTCTATTGAGTTTTTCTCTGCACTACAGCTCCCTGCACCTAAGTCCAAGGTCTAGAACCGTAGGGGCGAGTGGGTCGAACCACTCATGGGTAATTATTGCAAGAAGCCTGGCAGGAGACCAGAGCAAGCAAGAGAAACCCCTACAACTCCGAGGAACTTAAAGCTGTCCACCCTTTCCACCACAGCCCCATTGATGTGAATGGGGGTGTGACTTCCGCCTTTAGACTTCCTGAAGTCCACAATGATTTCTTTGGTTTTCTTGATGTTAAGGGCCAGGTTGTTATCGGCGCACCACTTCACGAGATGCTGGACCTCCTCCCTGTAGGCTGACTCATCGTTGTTGGTGATCTGGCCTACTACCGTGGTGTCATCCGCAAACTTGATGATGGTGTTGGAACCATGAACAGCCACACAGTCGTGGGTGAAGAGGGAGTAGAGGAGAGGGCTCAGCACACATCCTTGTGGGGCCCCCGTGTTCAGGGTCGGGGGGGGGAGGTGTGGTTACCTAACTTGGCAGACTGGGGTCTGTTTGTTAGGAAGTCCAGGGTCCAGTTGCAGAGGGAAGTGTTCAGACCAAGAGTGTGGAGTTAACCTTTGGTTAACAAAAATCTATCAATCTCCGATTTAAAATTAACAATTGATCTAGCATCAATTGCCGTTTGTGGAAGAGGGTTCCAAACTTCTACCACCCTTTGTGTGTAGAAGTGTTTCCTAATTTCACTGATAGGTCTGGCTCTAATTTTTAGACTCTGCCCCCTAGTCCTAGACTCCTTAACCAGCGGAAATAGTTTCTCTCTATCCACCCTATCTGTTCCCCTTAATATCTTGAGAAGTTCGATCAAATCACGCCTTAACCTTCTAAATTCGAGGGAATACAACCCAAGTTTGTGTAATCTCTCCTCGTAACTTAAGCCCCTGAAGTCCGGGTATCATTCTAGTAAATCACAAAAGGGAAGGTTTGTGATAGGGTGGATTTAAGACCCATTCACCCATCACCCATCACCCCTCTGCTTACTGACCTACATTGGCTCCCAGTCCGGCAACGCCTCGATTTAAACAATTCTCATCCTTGCTTCCAAATCCCTCCATGGCCTCGAACCCTCCCTATATCTGAAACCTCTCCAGCCCTACAACCACCTGAAATCTCCGCGCTCCTCCAATTCTAACCTCTTGCGCATCCCCGATATTAATCGCTCCACCATTGGTGGCCGTGCCTTCAGCTGCCTGGGCCCTAAGCTCTGGAATTCCCTCCCTAAACCTCTCCGCCTCGCTACCTCTCTCTCCTCCTTTAAGACGCCCCTTAAAACCTACCTCTTTGACCAAGCTTTTGGTCATCTGTCCTAACATCTCATTATATGGCTCGGTGTCAAATTGTGTTTGCTAATCACTCCTTGGGACATAGAAACATAGAAGACAGGAGCAGGAGTAGGCCATTCGGCCCCTCGAGCCCGTTCCGCCATTTAATGAGATCATGGCTGATCATCCAAATTCAGTACCCTGTCCCTGCTTTCTCCCCATATCCCTTGATCCCTTTAGCCTTAAGAAATATATCTAACGCCTTCTTGAATATATTTAATGAATTGGCCTCAACTGCCCTGTGTGGCAGAGAATTCCAAAGATTCACCACCCTCTGAGTGAAGAAATTCCTCCTCATCTCAGTCCTAAATGGCTTACCCCTTATCCTTAGACTGTGACCCCTGGTTCTGGACTCCCCCGCCATCGGGAACATCCTTCCTGCATCCAATCTGTCTAGTCCTGTTAGAACTTTATAAGTTTCAATGAGATCGCCTCTCATTCTTCTAAATTCTAGCGAATATAAGCCTAATCGACCCAATCTCTCCTCATACGTCATTCCTGCCATCCCAGGTATCAGTCTGGTGAATCTTCGCTGCACTCCCTCCATGGCAAGAACATCCTTCCTCAGATAAGGCAACCAAAACTGCACACAATACTAAAGGTGTGGTCTCACCAAGGCCCTGTACAACTGCAGCAAGACATCCTTGTTCCTGTACTCAAATCCTCTCGCTATGAAGGCCAACATACCATTTGCCTTCTTAACTGCCTGCTGCACCTGCATTCTTATCTTCAGCAACTGGTGCACAAGGCCACTCAGGTCTCGTTGCACTTCCCCTTTTCCCAATCTATTGCCCTTCAGATAATAATCTGTCTTCCTGTTTTTGCCACCGAAGTGGATAACCTCGCATTTATCCACATTATACTGCATTTGCCATGCATCTGCCCAATCACCCAACCTGTCCAAATCGTACTGGAGTTTCTCTGCATCCTCCTCACAGCACACACGCCCACCCAGCTTTGCGTCGTCTGCAAACTTGGAGATATTACATCTAGTTCCCTTGTCTAGATCATTAATATATATTGTGAATAGCTGGGTTCCTAGCACCGATCCCTGCGGTACCCCACTAGTCACTGCCTGCCACTCGGAAAAAGACCCGTTTATTCCATCGTTAAAGGCACTATATAAATGCAAGTTGTTATTGTGGCGAGCAGGGCCGGTTAAATGACAAAAGTTGGTGACGGTGCGAGGCAAAAGGTGGCGGTAATGGGTCAAGTAAAAGAAGGACGCGAACCACAATAAACCCGCTTGTCTTTCATTTATCAGTCGATGCTGGCTTATTGGCAGCGGCAGAACAGAACCCACTTTTGATGTTTTCCGCCGATGCTGACAGCTTCCTCCGCGTGCTTAAGGCCTATTGTTCCAAAAACGGAGATGTGCTGGTGCTTCAAGGGCTCCCAGTCTGTTGACACTCCATCTGCTCCACAGTATAATACAGGAGTTAACAGGACAAGAGGCAAAGCCGGCTGCCAGTGCCCGTTCTGCTACGCCAAGGGCTGCAAGAGGTCCAAAACCGAGCCCACCCCGAGGGAGCCAGTTGAGATAAATGTGCATTTCCGCCTGAACCTGCACCAGCTGTACTCCCTTGACAGCTCAATTAAATAATTAATTATAGGCCAAGCTTTGTACATGCAAGGGCCCTCGGAATTTTCCTGTGTTTACATGCAGCGTCGCTCATGAATCTATTAACTTTGTGCTCGAGTTAATGAAATGAAATAAAATGATTAATCAACCTTTGGATTACATTTTGCACTATTTCGAAGAAGAGCAGGGGGGAGTTCTCCCCGGTGTCCTGGGCCAATATATATCCCTCAATCGACATCACTAAAATCAGATTATCCGGCCATTATCACATTGCTCAACTGAAAGACTTGCCTTTATATAGCGCCTTTCATGACCTCAAGACGTGCCAAAGCGCTTTACGGTCAATGAAGTGTAGTCACTATTGTAATGTCGGAAACACGGCAGACAGTTAGCGCACAGCAAGCTCCCACAAGCAGCAATATGGTAATGACCAGATAATCTGTTTTTTTAGTGATTTCAGTTGAAGGACAAATATTGGCCAGGACACAGGGGATAACTCCCCTGATCTTACATAAGAACATAAGAAATAGGAGCAAGAGTCGGCCATTTGGCCCCTCGAGCCTGCTCCGCCATTCAATAAGATCATGGCTGATCGTCGACCTCAACTCCACTTTCCTGCACTATCCCCATCCCTTGATTCCCTTAATATTCAAAAATCTATTGATCTCTGTCTTGAATATACTCAACGACTGAGCCTCCACAGCCCTCTGGGGTAGAGAATTCCAAAGATTCACCACCCTCTAAGTGAAGAAATTTCTCCTCATCTCAGTCCTAAATGGCCGACCCCTTATTCTGAGACTGTGACCCCTGGTTCTCGACTCCCCAGCCAGGGGAAACATCCTCCCTGCATCTACCCTGTCAAGCCCTGTAAGAATTTTGTATGTGTGGTAAACCACTTTTATCGTTCACTATCGTTACACTATGGTTATCACTGTTTATATCGTTACACTATGGTTATCACTGTTTACACTGTTGTATCACTACACAAGGTCACCTCTTGTCACGCTGTTATACCTGAGCTGACCACAGCTGACTCCGCCCATGGCTCCGCCTGCTTGCCCAGGTATAAAGGTGGTCGACTGGCTGGTATTCCTCCTTGTTGGACCCGATCACCCACGAGGGTGGGCTCTGTTATTTAGCCAATAAAAACCTATAGTTACTATCTTAACTCATCGCTTTTCATTGGATGAATTGATAGGTATATCAATTTTATTGGCTAAATTTTGAAATGAGTGGATCGGAGCAGCCAAACGACCAGCCAAACGGCCAGCTACAACAGCCACAGCAGCCGGCCTGGCTGCGAGCCCTCCGACCGCCGTACCTGGATCTAAACCCACAGGCAGCGAACTCAGCCCTCGACTTCGAACACTGGCTGAGCTGTTTCGAATCCTACCTGGGAGAATCCGGCGTGCCTCCGGGATCCAAACTAAGAGTTCTGACCGCCCAGGTGAGCCCTAAAGTATTTGCATTCATCCGGGACCTTGCTACATACGAGGACGCCCTCAACCTGCTGAAAGAGCAGTACCGGAGCCCGGTAAATTCTATGTATGCCAGACATCTCCTAAGATCCCGCTCGCAACAGCCAGGAGAGTCTGTAGATGAATTTTTACGGGCGCTACAAACACTCGGCAGGGACTGTGACTTTAAAGCTGTAACGGCTGCAGAAAATACTGAAGGGAATATCCGCGATGCCTTCGTGAAAGGCCTTCGGTCCGACTACTCACGGCAAAGACTGCTCGAATCAAAGGACCTCGACCTGAATACAACTGCAGCCCTCGCTCGCTCTCTGGAAGTGGCCCATCGGGACCTCGAGGCGTATTCCAGGTACTGTGCTGCGCGACCCTGGGACTCCGGCCCGACCCCGGCCGCAATACCCCTCGCACCGCCGCCTCTGGGACCTACCTCAGCGTCGGCGTCCCAGAACCGATCGGGACCGCCACCCCCGGTACCGGCTGCGACATCGGAGCCCCGCGATCGGGCCACCGGCTGCTTCTTCTGTGGCCAGGCGAAACACCCAAGGACGCGCTGCCCTGCAAGAAACGCGACTTGCTCCGACTGCCACAAGAAAGGCCACTTCGCGAAGGCCTGCAGGGGGAGAGCCACAGACGCCAGCAGTGCCTCATGTGAGTTGTGGGGGCGGCCATCTTTCATCAAGGCCACAGATGCCAGTATCCCCGCGTGTGAGTCGTGGGGGTGGCCATCTTTGATCAAGGCCACCGACGCCAGCAGTGCCTCATGTGAGTTGTGGGGGCGGCCATCTTCTCCGCCATTTTATTCAACGTCGTGGGCGCCGCCATTTTGTCCACCACACTCGACCGCCACCTTGTCTCCAGACCCGACCACCGCCTCACCCGCAGACTACAGCAGCTCGCTCAGCCCTACACTAGCCTCCGTCACACTGGACCAAGCTCGCCCACATCACCTGTCCAAGTCCATGATGGACATCAAAGTAAACGGCCACGCCATGACCTGCCTGTTCGACAGCGGAAGCACGGAGAGTTTCATCCATCCAGACACGGTGAGCCACTACTCCCTCACTGTCCGGCCAACGCGCAACCGGATCTCGATGGCGTCGAGGTCCCATTCTACAGACATCAGCGGCTACTGTGTTGTGACCCTGTCGGTTAGGGGCACGGAGTATAAAAATTTTAAACTCCTCGTCCTGCCCCAGCTCTGCGCTGCCGTCCTACTAGGGCTGGACTTCCAATCCCACCTTCAAAGTGTCACTTTGGCATACGGTGGACCCCTCCCCCCACTCACAGTCGACAACCAGCAGCCTTTAAACCGCCCACCACGTACCACCTGCGGCCTATCCACCCTCAAGGTCCCGCCCCCCTCCCTGTTCGCTAACCTCACCCGCGACTGTAAACCCGTCGCCACCAAGAGCAGGCGGTACAGCGCCGGGGACAGAGCTTTTATTAGCTCTGAGGTGCAGCGTCTCCTGAAGGAGGGCATCATCGAGAGGAGCAACAGCCCCTGGCGTGCCCAGGTCGTAGTCGTTAAGACCGGCAATAAAAACCGCCTGGTCATCGACTACAGCCAAACCATAAACCGGTACACCCAGCTGGACGCATACCCCCTTCCCCGCATATCTGATATGGTCAATCAGATTGCACAGTACCGGGTATTCTCCACCATCGACCTTAAGTCGGCCTATCACCAACTCCCTATCCGCCCTGAGGACCGCCAGTATACCGCCTTCGAGGCGAATGGCCGCCTCTACCACTTCCTTAGGGTTCCCTTCGGCGTCACCAACGGGGTTTCGGTCTTCCAAAGGGAGATGGACCGGATGGTTGACCAGAACGGGCTGCAGGCCACGTTCCCTTATCTAGATAACGTCACCATCTGCGGCCGCGACCGGCAGGACCACGATGTTAATCTGGAGAAATTCCTCCGTACGGCCGAACGGCTGAACCTCACTTACAATAAGGAGAAATGTGTGTTTAACACCTCGCATCTTGCCATCCTCGGCTGCGTAGTAGAGAACGGAGTCATCGGCCCCGACCCCGAAAGAATGCGCCCCCTCATGGAGCTTCCCCTCCCCCACTGTCCAAAGGCGCTGAAGAGAACCCTGGGGCTCTTCGCCTACTATGCCCAATGGGTGCCGAATTATGCGGACAAAGCCAGACCCCTCATGAAGTCCACCTCCTTCCCCCTGACGGCAGAAGCGGGCGCAGCCTTCTCCCTCATAAAGGGAGACATTGCTAAGGCCACAATGCACGCGGTGGATGAGTCTATCCCTTTCCAAGTGGAGAGCGATGCATCCGACTTCGCCCTAGCTGCAACCCTTAATCAGGCGGGGAGACCTGTGGCCTTCTTCTCAAGGACCCTCCAGGGCCCTGAGATCCGACACTCTTCGGTCAAGAAGGAGGCCCAGGCAATCGTGGAGGCAGTACGACGCTGGAGGCATTACCTGGCAGGCAAACGATTTACCCTCCTCACTGACCAGCGTTTGGTTGCTTTTATGTTTAATAACAAGCTGAGGGGCAAAATCAAGAACGACAAGATCTTGAGGTGGAGAATCGAGCTCTCCACCTATGATTATGATATCTTGTACCGGCCTGGTAAACTGAACGAACCCCCAGATGCTCTATCACGAAGTACATGCGCCAACGCGCAAATTGATAGACTGCAGACCCTCCACAACGACCTCTGCCACCCCGGGGTCACCAGACTTTACCACTTCATTAAGGCCCGCAACCTGCCCTACTCCATCGAGGAGGTCAGGACCATGGCCAGGAACTGCCAAACCTGTGCCGAATGCAAACCGCATTTCTTTAGGCCGGACAGAGCAAGCCTGATCAAGGCCACCCGCCCCTTCGAGCGCTTGAGCATCGATTTTAAGGGGCCCCTCCCGTCCTCTGACCGTAATGTGTACTTCCTCAACATCATTGATGAGTACTCCCGTTTCCCCTTTGCCTTCCCCTGCCCAGACATGACCAGTACCACGGTCATCAAATGCCTGAATGACCTCTTCGCCTTGTTCAGGTTCCCGAACTATATACATAGCGACCGGGGCTCATCCTTCATGAGCGAGGAACTTCGCCAGTTCCTACTAGCGAGAGGTATTGCTGCAAGCAGGACCACCAGCTACAACCCCCGAGGGAACGGCCAGGTGGAAAGAGAGAACGCGACTGTCTGGAAGGCCGTTCTCTTAGCCTTAAAGTCTAAGGGCCTGCCAACCTCTCGCTGGCAGGAAGTCCTCCCGGCAGCGCTGCATTCCATCCGGTCACTGCTTTGCACTGCCATTAACGCCACCCCCCATGAACGAATGTTTGTCTTCCCCAGGAAGTCGACTACGGGAACCTCGCTACCAACATGGCTGACTTCTCCGGGGCCCGTCTTGCTGCGAAAGCACGTGAGGGCCCATAAAACGGACCCCCTGGTCGAGAGGGTGGACCGCCTGCACGCCAACCCCCAGTACGCCTATGTGGCATACCCAGACGGGCGGGAGGACACAGTCTCCTTACGAGACCTTGCACCCTCGGGCACCCCTGAGACACCACCGTTACCCCCCACCACCCCCCCAAATCCAGCCCAGGTAGACGGCATGCCGGAACCCCACGAGCCTTCGCCGACCACGCAGACACCAGCATTAACATCGGATACTGCACCACCGCCGCCGCTGCTGCGCCGATCAGAAAGACTGACATACCCGAACTGGTAGTACACTTCACCCCGCCGGACTCAAATCTAAACAAGGGGTGAATGTGGTAAACCACTTTTATCGTTCACTATCGTTACACTATGGTTATCACTGTTTATATCGTTACACTATGGTTATCACTGTTTACACTGTTGTATCACTACACAAGGTCACCTCTTGTCACGCTGTTATACCTGGGCTGACCACAGCTGACTCCGCCCATGGCTCCGCCTGCTTGCCCAGGTATAAAGGTGGTCGACTGGCTGGTATTCCTCCTTGTTGGACCCGATCACCCACGAGGGTGGGCTCTGTTATTTAGCCAATAAAAACCTATAGTTACTATCTTAACTTGTCGCTTTTCATTGGATGAATTGATAGGTATATCAGTATGTTTCAATGAGCTCACCTCTCATTCTTCTAAACTCTAAAGAATATAGGCCTAGTCTACTCAATCTCTCCTCTTCTTTGAAACAGTGCCGCGGGATCTTTTCTGCCCACCTGAGAGGGCAGACGGGGGCCTCAGTTTATCGTCTCATCCGAAAGACGGCACCTCCGACAGTGCGGCGCTCCCTCAGTACTGCACTGGGAGCGTCAGCCTGGATTTTGTGCTGAAGTCTCTGGAGCGGGATTTCAACCCGTGACCTTCTGTCTCAGAGGCGAGAGTGCGACCCACTGACCTGGCCCTTATGCCCGATGTGGTTGATCCTTAATTCCTGCAGGGAAATAGCCGGCGTTCCCTATGTCCCACGAACAAATAAAAAGCATGACATAAAACTGTACATAAGGTCGGCTGCAGTAAAACTGAAGCCCTTCAATTTTCCGATTGAATTGAAATGTACTTATTTGAAGTTCTCAGCAATGGAACGTCCAGATCATTTTATAACGCGACTTATTTCAATTGATCATTAGAGATTCTAAGTAGGGTAACCCTTCCCCTCATGGGTCGGGTCGGGTCGGGTCGGGGGGGGGTCAGGGGCCTGTTATACTTGGGATTTATCTAACCCTGCAGTCAGCTTCCAGCTCGCTGTTGTTTCTTCCCAGATCAGATTTTTCCTCTTCCCTCCATTGCCCACAGGTGTGCGGAGAACAATGAAACCGGCTGCGTCACTTACAAACAGGAACTCCCCGGGACTGCCCAGTGCAGATTGAGTCAGCTCCTGCTGTTTATTCTAAGGTCTGGGGGACGTGGGTTGGTGTGGGGGGTGGGGGTGGAAACGCTTTTCAAAGTCGCAGCCCAGCATCTTTTTCACATGCTTAATCTGATCCCTCTTTAGGACGTTCCTGACTTTTCACACGTCTTGAATCTCAACATCCTGTTATTTGGGGAGCTTTCCAGTCTCCGACTCAGCATTGTAAGAAATGTCCTTCAAATTCACCAACACTGCACTGCAGAACTTTATCCCTTCCCTCCCCCTCCTTTCCCCTCGCAATGCTACTTAAACTCTCTGTTCCTTTCACCTGCGCCCCACTGAGGTTACTAAAGGTCACCTGCAGGCCTTACCTACCATCTTAACTGACAGAGAGCAGTGCGAGCCACAGATCCAGCACGCTGGACCTCTGCGGCTGAATTTTCTCGTGTGAAGCTCTGCGCCGATCGCCCTGAATCAGAAAACCTACCCAATCTGTTCCTTTGCCAAGCTTTCGGCTCCTGCCTCTGTCAGGTCTCTGTCGGGCCTCTTTCAGTCCTCTTTCAGGCCTCTGTCAGTCATCTTTCAGGCCTCTGCCATGCCTCTGTCTGGCCTCTTTCAGACCTCTGCCATGCCTCTGTCTGGCCTCTTTCAGGCCTCTGTCATGCCTCTGTCGGGCCTCTTTCAGTCCTCTTTCAGGCCTCTGTCAGTCATCTTTCAGGCCTCTGTCGGTCCTCCTTCAGGCCTCTGCCATGCCTCTGTCAGGCCTCTTTCTGTCCTCTGTCAGGCCTCTGTCCGGCCTCTGTCTGGCCTCTTTCAGTCCTCTTTCAGGCCTCTGTCCGGCCTCTGTCTGGCCTCTTTCAGTCCTCTTTCAGGCCTCTGTCAGGCCTCTGTTGGGCCTCTTTCAGTCCTTTTCTGTTCCTCTTCCCAGGCTGGAGGAGGCAGTAGCATTCACCGACAGCCGTGGCTTTCACAGGTGCCTAAAACTATCTGCGTAGAAGCCTGGGAACAAGTGGCTTCCCAATGGGGGATGGAGGGTGCGTGGCGTGGGAGCAGCGAGACCTAATGAGGCAGAAAAAGAAAAAAAATGAGAAACTAAGTTAAGGAAAGATCTTCATTGAGGGTCTTGCACAGAGTCTGACAAATGTTACATTTCCTATTGCGTTAAATTTTTTTTTAGACTGTATTTTTAGCAGAGCTGGGATGGAATGTTCCGATTGTGTTTTTAAGGGCTTCGTCAGATATTTCTCTCGTGCTCTGCACCAATGACTGCTCTTGTAATGAACTCTCGCTCCCTATGAGTTAGAGGGTGACTTTGTCCACACACTATCTGGTAAAGTAATGTGGGAGCTTGCTGTGCGCAAACTGGTTACCTCGTTTCCTACATTACAACAGTGACTGTTGTTTGAAGAGAGTGTTTGAAGACCAGGACCTCAAACCCGGCACTAAGCTCATGGTCTACAGAGCAGCAGTGATACCCGCCCTGCTGTATGCCTCAGAGACATGGACCATGTACAGCAGGCACCTCAAAGCACTGGAGAGGTACCACCAACGCTGCCTCCACAAGATCCTGCAAATCCATTGGCAGGATAGGCGCACCAACGTCAGTGTTCTTGCTCAGGCCAACATCCCCAGCATCGAAGCTCTGACCACACTCGATCAGCTCCGATGGACGGGTCACATTGTCCACATGCCCGATATGAGGCTCTACTCGGAGCTCCGGCACGGCAAGAGAGCTCCAGGTGGGCAGAGGAAACGCTTCAAGGACACCCTCAAAGCCTCCTTGAAAAAGTGTAACAGCCCCACCGACACCTGGGAATCCCTGGCCCAAGACCGCACAAAGTGGAGGAGAAGCATCCGGGACGGCGCCGAACACCTCGAGTCTCTTCGCCGGGAGCAAGTGGAAGCCAAGCGCAGACAGCGCAAGGAGCGCACGTCAACCCAAGCACCCCACCCACCCGCCCCTTCAACCACCATCTGCCCTGCCTGTGACCGAGACAGTAGGTCCCGCATTGGACTCACCAGTCACCTGAAAACTCATTTTTAATGTGGAAGCAAGTCATCCTCGGTTCCGAGGGACTGCCTAAGAAGAAGACAACAGTGACTACACTTCAATATAGTACTTCATTGGCTGCAAAGTGCATTGGGAGGGATGCGTGGACATCTTAAAGTGTTTCAACAGTCAATAAAGTACTTTTAGATGTGTAGTCGCAGATGTTTGTTTAGGCAAACACAGCAGCTAATTTGTGCACAGCAAGATCCCGCAAACAGCAACGAGGCCGGGGGGGGGGGAAAGACCAATTAATCTGTTTCGGTCGAGGGATAAATGTTGACCAGCACACCGGGGAGAACTCCCCTGCTCTTCTTCAAATAATGCGGCGGAATCTATTCCGTCCACCTGAACAGAGAGACGGGGCCTCGGTTTAACGTCTCATCCGAAAGACCGTGCAATGCGCCCCTCAGTACTGTACAGGAGGTGTCAGCTGAAAGTAGGTGCTCACACCGCTGTAGTGGAATTTGAAGCCGCAACCTTCTGACTCCGAGGCAAGAGTGCTACCACTGAAGTCGTAAGGAATTATCGCCGAGACATGTACGCAACGTTTTTGGCTGCAGTTTTCAGTTTTAAATGCCCAAAATATTTCCTCTTACGGGGCTGCTCTGTCTCCCTGCAGTAGGATTAGTGAAGTTCTTAGTTGAATAGCTCAGAGGGGTCTTTGTAATCCATGACTGAATGCACAAAAGCAATAACTTTATTAAGGGATAAGTATTGGCCAGGACACCGGGGAGAACTCCCACTGCTCTTCTTCGAAATAGTGCCGTGGGATCTTTTATGTCCACCTGAGAGAGTAGACTGTGTCAGCTGTGGCTCAGTGGGCAGCACTCTCGCCTCTGAGTCAGAAGGTTGTGGGTTCAAAGTCCCACTCCAGGGATTTGTACACATAAAGCTAGGCTGACACTCCCAGTGCAGTGCTGAGGGAGTGTTGCACTGTCAGAGGTGCCGTCTTTCAGATGAGACGTTAAACCGAGGCCCCGTCTGCTCTCTCAGGTGGGTGTAAAAGATCCCATGGCACTATTTCGAAGAAGAGCAGGGGGAGTTCTCCCCGGTGTCCTGGGCCAATAGTTATCACTCAATCAACATAACAAAAACAGATAATCAGTCATTATCACATTGCTGTTTGTGGGAGCTTGCTGTGTGCAAATTGGCTGCTGAGTTTTCTACATTACAACAGTGACTACACTCCAAAAGTACTTCATTGGCTGTAAAGTGCTTTGGGATGTGAAAGGCGCTATATAAATGCAAGCCTTTCTTTAAGGGTCAAAGCAACATTACATACGGCAGCTCTCTCTAAACTCCATATTGACAAAATACTGCGGAAGCTGGAAATCTAAAATAAAAAGAGACAATGCTGGAAATACTCAGCGGGACAGGCAGCATCTGTGGAGAGGGAGAGAGAGTTAACATTTCAGGTCGATGAGCTTTCGCCAGCTCTGACAAAGGGGTCATCGACCTGAAACGTTAACTCTGTTTCTCTCTCCACAGATGCTGCCTGACCTGCTGAGTGTTTCCAACATGCTCTGTTTTTATTTCAAACTCCATATCCAGTTCTCTTCTTGGCGTTATTTGCCTGATTGCAACCTCGTCTGATAAAAGAACTTGCATTTCACGACTTCAGGACATCAAACAGCGCTTTACAGCCAATGAAGTACTTTTGAAACCCGCGCAGCCGGCTTTTCAATGCAAAACCCGCGATATTTTGAACAGTTTGCACCAAACAAAATTACAGTGAACGTTGGTAGTCACTGTTGTAATGTGGGAAACGCAACAACCAAATTTCGCACAGCAAGCTCCCACAAACAACAATGTGATAACGACCAGATAATCCCCACTGGGTGCCCGCTTTGCAGAACAACCTCCGTTCAGTCCGCAAGGGTGACCCCGAGCTTCCGGTCGCCTGTCACTTTAATTCTCCGCTCCACTCCCAATCTGACCTCTCCGTCCGTGGCCTCTTGCACTGTTCCAATGAAGCTCAACGTAAGCTCGAGGAACAGCACCTCATCTTTCGATTAGGCACCTTACAGCCTTCTGGACAAAACATTGAGTCGATGTCAGCGCCGCGCCCGGTCACAAAGCCATTTGGCGCAAAGCCACCCAATTTCTCCCCCTCTGTTTTTAGTGATGTCGATTGAGGGATAAATGTTGACCAGGACACCGGGGAGAACTCGTACGATAGCAAAATACTGCAGATGTTGGAAATCCGAAATAACAACAGAAAATGCTGGAAAAACTCAGCAGGTCAGGCAACATCCGTGGAGAGAAATTTGAGTTGACGTTTCGGGTTTGACCCTTCTTCAAAACTGGAGAGAAAAGGAACTAGATCGAAGGCAGGGCTGCGATCGGACAAAAGAATGAAAGAACCAAAAGAAGTAAAAGAGATTAGAAGCTAGACGAGATGGTAATATGCTGGGATTAGGTGTAAAGTGTACTGGCAGGGCAAAAGATAGCTGCCAGGTGTGAGAGAGAAACAAAAGGAAAGCGGGGGGGGAGGAAAGGAGTGGAAAAATATAAGTGAAAATGAAATAGGGGCCGAGGTTATGATCTGAAATTGTTGAACTCGATATTGAGACCGGAAGGCTGCAGAGTGCCTAATCGGAAGATGAGGTGCTGTTCCTCGAGTTTACGTTGAGCTTCCGTGGAACAATACAAGAGGCCAAGGACGGTGAGGTCCGAGTGGGAATGGAGCGGTGAATTGAAATGACAGGCGACCGGAAGCTCGGGGTCACCCTTACGGACTGAACGGAGGTGTTCCGCAAAGCGGTCACCCAATCTGCGTTTGGTCTCCCCAATGTAGAGGAGACCGCATCGTGAGCAGCGAATACAGTATACTAGATTGCGAGAAGTACAAGTAAATCGCTGTTTCACCTGGAAGGGGTGTTTGGGGCCCTGGAGAGTGGGGAGGGGGGAGGTATAGGGGCAGGTGTTACATCTCCTCCGCTTGCACGGGAAGGTGCCAGGCGAAGGGGAAGGGCTGTTTGGGGTGATAGAGGAGTGGACTAGGGTGTCTCGGAGAGAGCGGTCCCTGCGGAATGCTGAAAGGGGAGGGGAGGGGAAGATACGTTTGGTGGTGGGATCACTTTGGAGGTAGCGGAAATGCCGGAGGATGATCCGTTGAATGTGGAGGCTGGTGGGGTGAAAGGTGAGGACAAGGGGAACCCTATCGTGGTTCCGGGAGGGAGGGGCAGGGGTGAGGGCAGAGGTGTGGGAGATAGAACTGGCACGGTCGAGGGCAGTGTCAACCACGGTAGAGGGGAATCCTCGGTTGCGGAAAAAGGAAGACATGTCTGAAGCACTGGTGTGGAAGGTGGCATCGTCGGAGCAGATACGGCGGAGGCGGAGAAACTGGGAGAATGGAATAGAGTCCTTACAGGAAGCGGGGTGGGAGGAAGTGTAGTCCAGGTAGCTGTGGGAGTCAGTGGGCTTGTAGTAAATATTGGTCGATAACCTATCCCCAGAGATGGAGACGGAGAAGTCGAGGAAAGTAAGGGAAGAGTCAGAGATGGACCATGTGAAGGTGAGGGAAGGGTGGAGATTGGAGGCAAAGTGAATGAAATTGTCAAGTTCGGGGCGAGAGCAGGAAACGGCACCGATACAGTCATCAATGTATCGGAAAAAGAGGTGAGGGAGGGGACCCGAGTAGGACTGGAACAAAGATTGTTCCACATAGCCCACGAAAAGGCAGGCATAGCTAGGACCCATGCGGGTACCCATGGCAACACCTTTGATTTGGAGGAAATGAGTGGAGTTAAAGGAGAAGTTGTTCAATGTGAGAACAAGTTCAGCCAGGCGGAGGAGGGTGGTGGTGAATGGGGACTGGACGAGCCTCTGTTCAAGGAAGAAGCGGAGCGCCCTCAGGCCATCCGGGTGGGGGATGGAGGTGTAGAGGGATTGGACGTCCACGGTGAAAAGGAAGCGGTTGGGGCCAGGAAACTGGAAACTGTTAAAGTGGCGGAGGGCGTCCGAAGAGTCGCGGATGTAGGTGGGAAGAGACTGGACAAGGGGAGAAAAGATAGAGTCAAGATAGGAAGAGATAAGTTCCGTAGGGCAAGAACAGGCTGAAACGATGGGTCTACCAGGGCAGTCCTGTTTGTGGATCTTGGGAAGGAGGTAGAAGCGGGCTGTGCGGGGTTGGGGAACTATGAGGTTGGTGGCAGCGGGGGGAAGATCTCCAGAGGAGATGAGGTCAGTGACAGTCTTGGAAACGGTGGTTTGATGTTCGGTAGTGGGGTCATGGTCCAGGTGGAGGTAGGAGGAGGTGTCGGAGAGTTGGCGTTCAGCTTCCGCTAGGTAGAGGTCAGTACGCCAAACAACAACAGCACCACCCTTGTCAGCGGGTTTAATGACAATGTCAGGGTTGGATCTAAGAGAATGGAGTGCTGCAAGTTCAGAGGGAGGTAGGTTGGAGTGAGTGAGGGGAGCAGAGAAATGGAGACGGCCGATGTCACGTCGGCAGTTAGCGATGAAAAGATCTAGAGAGGGTAAGAGGCCAGGGGGAGGGGTCCAGGTAGAATGGGAATTCTGCAAGCGGGAGAAAGGGTCAGTTGTGCGGGGGGAAGACTCCTGGCCAAAGAAGTGGGCACGGAGACGAAGGCGGCGGAAAAAGAGCTCAGCATTGTGCCGAGCTCGAAATTCGTTGAGGTGGGGGCGTAAGGGGATGAAGCTCAGGCCTTTGCTGAGGACTGATCGTTCAGGGTCAGAGAGTGGAAGGTCAGAGGGGATAGTGAACACACGGCAGGGGGTGAGATTGGGAGAAGGGGGGTCAGAGGAAAGTGAAGGGGAAGAAGGTTCCGGAGGGGCGTTGGTGTCCAAGAGTTGATGAAGCTTGCGATCCTTGACATCGGAAAGGAAGAAGAAAAGTTTTTTGTTGAAGCGTCGGATGAGTCGAAGGATGAAGTGGAACTGAGGACCCGGACAGCTTTGAGATAGAGTGCGCCGGTGTTGCTGAAGAGAGAAGTCGAGTGTGTTCATGTGGCGCCGCATGGCGTTGAGCGTGGATCTCAGGATGCGGCGAGAGCAGTAGTTCGAGGAACGATGAATATCTTGGAGATATTTGTAATCCTGGGTGGATCCGAAGCACGAAGGGTGGAAGTTTAGTTGGAATCCACATGGAGTAAGTCGGAACCGGAGACAGTTGCTGAGGAAAATGATGTGGCTGTGAAACCAAGTCTTGGCAGATACCTGATCAAACATTCACTTTGCCTCCAATTTCCACCCTTCCCTCACCTTCACATGGTCCATCTCTGACTCTTCCCTTCCTTTCCTCGACTTCTCCGTCTCCATCTCTGGGGATAGGTTATCGACCAATATTTACTACAAGCCCACTGACTCCCACAGCTACCTGGACTACACTTCCTCCCACCCCGCTTCCTGTAAGGACTCTATTCCATTCTCCCAGTTTCTCCGCCTCCGCCGTATCTGCTCCGACGATGCCACCTTCCACACCAGTGCTTCAGACATGTCTTCCTTTTTCCGCAACCGAGGATTCCCCTCTACCGTGGTTGACACTGCCCTCGACCGTGCCAGTTCTATCTCCCGCACCTCTGCCCTCACCCCTGCCCCTCCCTCCCGGAACCACGATAGGGTTCCCCTTGTCCTCACCTTTCACCCCACCAGCCTCCACATTCAACGGATCATCCTCCGGCATTTCCGCTACCTCCAAAGTGATCCCACCACCAAACGTATCTTCCCCTCCCCTCCCCTTTCAGCATTCCGCAGGGACCGCTCTCTCCGAGACACCCTAGCCCACTCCTCTATCACCCCAAACAGCCCTTCCCCTTCGCCTGGCACCTTCCCGTGCAAGCGGAGGAGATGTAACACCTGCCCCTATACCTCCCCCCTCCCCACTCTCCAGGGCCCCAAACACCCCTTCCAGGTGAAACAGCGATTTACTTGTACTTCTCGCAATCTAGTATACTGTATTCGCTGCTCACGATGTGGTCTCCTCTACATTGGGGAGACCAAACGCAGATTGGGTGACCGCTTTGCGGAACACCTCCGTTCAGTCCGTAAGGGTGACCCCGAGCTTCCGGTCGCCTGTCATTTCAATTCACCGCTCCATTCCCACTCGGACCTCACCGTCCTTGGCCTCTTGTACTGTTCCACGGAAGCTCAACGTAAACTCGAGGAACAGCACCTCATCTTCCGATTAGGCACTCTGCAGCCTTCCGGTCTCAATATCGAGTTCAACAATTTCAGATCATAACCTCGGCCCCTATTTCATTTTCACTTATATTTTTCCACTCCTTTCCTCCCCCCCCCCGCTTTCCTTTTGTTTCTCTCTCACACCTGGCAGCTATCTTTTGCCCTGCCAGTACACTTTACACCTAATCCCAGCATATTACCATCTCGTCTAGCTTCTAATCTCTTTTACTTCTTTTGGTTCTTTCATTCTTTTGTCCGATCGCAGCCCTGCCTTCGATCTAGTTCCTTTTCTCTCCAGTTTTGAAGAAGGGTCAAACCCGAAACGTCAACTCAAATTTCTCTCCACGGATGTTGCCTGACCTGCTGAGTTTTTCCAGCATTTTCTGTTGTTATACCGGGGAGAACTCCCCTGCTCTTCTTCGAAATAGTGCCGTGGGATCTTTTACATCCACCTGAGAGGGCAGACGGGGCCTCGGTTTAACTTCTCATCCGAAAGACGGTGCCTCCGACAGCGCGGCGCTCCCTCAGTACTGCCCCTCCGACAGTGCGGCGCTCCTTCAGTACTGCCCCTCCAACAGTGCGGCGCTCCCTCAGTACTGCCCCTCCGACAGTGCGGCGCTCCCTCAGTACTGCCCCTCCGACAGTGCGGCGCTCCCTCAGTACTGCCCCTCCGACAGTGCAGCGCTCCCTCAGTACTGCCTCTCCAACAGTGCGACACTCCCTCAGTACTGCCCCTCCGACAGTGCGGTGCTCCCTCAGTACTGCCTCTCCAACAGTGCGACACTCCCTCAGTACTGCCCCTCCAACAGTGCGGTGCTCCCTCAGTACTGCCCCTCCGACAGTGCGGCGCTCCCTCAGTACTGCCTCTCCAACAGTGCGGCGCTCCCTCAGTACTGCTCCTCTGACAGTGCGGTGCTCCCTCAGTACTGCCCCTCCGACAGTGCGGTGCTCCCTCAGTACTGCCCCTCTGACAGTGCGGCGCTCCCTCAGTACTGCCCCTCCGACAGTGCGGCACTCCCTCAGTACTGCCCCTCCGACAGTGCGGTGCTCCCTCAGTACTGCCCCTCTGACAGTGCGGCGCTCCCTCAGTACTGCCCCTCCGACAGTGCGGCGCTCCCTCAGTACTGCCCCTCCGACAGTGCGGCGCTCCCTCAGTACTGCCCCTCCGACAGTGCGGCGCTCCCTCAGTACTGCCCCTCCGACAGTGCGGCGCTCCCTCAGTACTGCCCCTCCGACAGTGCGGCGCTCCCTCAGTACTGCTCCTCTGACAGTGCGGTGCTCCCTCAGTACTGCCCCTCCGACAGTGCGGTGCTCCCTCAGTACTGCTCCTCTGACAGTGCGGCGCTCCCTCAGTACTGCTCCTCCGACAGTGCAGCGCTCCCTCAGTACTGCCCCTCCGACAGTGCGGCGCTCCCTCAGTACTGCCCCTCTGACAGTGCGGCGCTCCCTCAGTACTGCCCCTCCGACAGTGCAGTGCTCCCTCAGTACTGCTCCTCCGACAGTGCAGCGCTCCCTCAGTACTGCCCCTCCGACAGTGCGGCGCTCCCTCAGTACTGCCCCTCCGACAGTGCGGCGCTCCCTCAGTACTGCTCCTCTGACAGTGCGGTGCTCCCTCAGTACTGCCCCTCCGACAGTGCGGTGCTCCCTCAGTACTGCCCCTCCGACAGTGCAGCCATCCCTCAGTACTGCTCCTCCGACAGTGCGGCGCTCCCTCAGTATTGCCCCTCCGACAGTGCGGCGCTCCCTCAGTACTGTGCTCCTCTGACAGTGCGGTGCTCCCTCAGTACTGCCCCTCCGACAGTGCAGCGTTCCCTGAGCACCGCACTGGGAGTGCCAGCCTGGACTTTCTGCTCAAGTCTCTGGAGCGGGACTCGAACACATGATCTCCTGGCTAACCTATATTAAACATACTGAAGTAAATGACCATCTGAAAATACTCACATCATATGCATTTAAGATGCACGTTGGAGTGATGTAGGGCAAGAGGAGCCCCAGTGTAGTTTCTATAAACATTTATCGGCGGTCCCTTAATCAGTATCTGACGACACGTCAGTTTAGAAACCAGTTAGCTCCAGACTGGACAAGTCTGCAAGATCAATTTGTCAACTAGCAGGAACTGCGGAATAAACCTTAATAAACCTGATTTCTTATTCAGGTTGGGTCTGGCTGGGTCCTTATAAACAAGTTTGAACTCTATACCCTCACAGCGTGACTGCTCAGGGTCATCTGCCTGGTCCCTGTAGAGGCATACTGCTCCTGGCTGACCCCCCCCTGCTGTATCAGATGGCTGAGCGGATACAGTTGTGTGGCCAGTCCGAAGTGTTGGCAGGACTGGTATACCTGCCTCACTCAGACAGCCGATGACATCTTCGCACGCGACCCGCATCCCACTCCGTCTCGACTGCAAACGTCACGTAGCAGCCGACGACAGACAGGAGAAACCCGGCTGCCTTTACTTTTATTTCTTTAAACCTGAAGTATCTGTTTCACTCCTTTGTCCAGTTTATTTTTGTCACAGGGGGAATGACAGGCCGTCCTTTGAAAATTTCAAATCTGAATGACTTTTTGTTTGGTTAATATCGCCTTTGTCAAGCCGTCTTTCGGGGTGAGACGCTAATCCGAGGCCCCGTCTGCTCTCTCAGGTGGACTTTAAATGATCCCGCGGCCACTATTTTTGAAGAAAAGCAGGGGAGTTCTCCCCCACGTGTCCTGGTTAATGTGTCAGCCGTGGCTCAGTGGGCAGCACCCTCGCCTCTGAAGTCAGAAGGTTGTGGGTTTAAGTCCCCACTCCAGAGAGTTGAGCACATAAATCTAAGCTGACGCTCCAGCGCAGTGCTGAGGGAGTGCTGCACTGTCGGAGGTGCCGTCTTTCGGATGAGACGTTAAACCGAGGCTACATTTGCCCTCTCAGGTGGACGTAACAGATCCCACGGCCATTATTTGAAGAAGAGCAGGGGGAGTTCTCCCCGGTGTCCTGGCCAATATTTATCCATCAATCAACATCACTAAAAACAGATTCTCTGGTCATCATCATATTGCTGTTTGTGGGAGCTTGCTGTGCGCGAATTGGCTGTCGTTTTTCCTACATTATAACAGTGACCACACTTCAAAAAGTTCTTCATTGGCTGTAAAGCACTTTGGGACATCCTGAGGTGGTGAAAGGCGCTATATAAAGGCAAGTTCTTCCTTTCAGCCAGGGCTAAACTTGAACCAGGGTACAAGAGATGAAAGGGCCATGTTTAACTCACGGCATCATCCAGTCCTTCGACTTCTCTACCACCACAGCAAGTTGTGAAGTAACCTCCGCTTCAGTTGGAGATGTGCAAATTGTGAAGCGTTCCTTTGTGTTTGCTCTCGGGTTGTGGGCGTCACTGGCAAGGCTGCTTTTATCACTTGACCCTCGTTGACCTAAGATGGCGGTGGTGCTGGGTGCTTTCTAGCAATTAAAGCCCCGATTTCAACTGGACCCGCCTGGCAAGAACGGTTCAGGTTTGGGTTTGGCTTCGGCTCGAACACTCGATTTACACCACACGCGATTTTACACTCCGTTGGAGTCAGCGGTTAAAATCAGAGAGTCAACAGCGCAGTGTTAGCTTTTCACAGTGCAAGGAATGGTAGCATAGTGGGTGTGTTACTGGACTAGTATTCCAGTATAGGACCTGGACTTAATGATCCCAGTATAACCAATGAGTTCAAATCCCACCACTGGCAGCTGTTAAATAATTAAATAAAGTTGGAATAGAAAGCTAGTCTCAGTAACAATGACCATCGAAACTATTGGATTGTCGTAACGACCTAACTGATTCACTAATTTCCTTGAGGGAAGGAAATCCGCAGTCCTTACCCGGTCTGACCGATATGTGACTCCAGACCCATAGCAGTGTGGTTGACTCTTAACTGCCCTCTGAAATGGTCCCAGCAAGCCACTCAGTTGTAAACAAACTGCTATATAAAAAAAACAATAACAAGAACAGCACTGTGGGAGTACCTTTGTAGGGGGTGGTGGGTTTGTTGACCTTTTAAATTGACCTTGACGGTTCGAATCATCCCACTCCCTGGTTCTGGGGCTTGGAATTATTTAGGGGATGTGATAGATGTAGACAGACAACTGTTTAGTGCAAGAGCAAATATTTTATTTAGAAATCGCACACCACACGAATTAACTAAACAAAAACATATACGCAACGGGTACAGGTTATGCAAAAAAACAAAACAAAATAAAACCACCTCCCACCACTACACTAACTAAGTTAGGCTCTGAAATTACAGGGACTCTGCTCACCAAAGGATTTCTCCACAGTTTAGACCAGTTGCACACTGCTTTCTCTCTCCTCAATTAGCACTGGTCGACGTTTTGATGGTAAACATGTTTTTCCTAGAATCAGCGCTGGATGATGGTTGATCTTTCAGTGACTCCCAGGCTTCTTGTTAGGTTTTCTTGTTGCGTTGCTGTAACCTCGTGTGGCAAGTTAGATGTTTCAAAGCCAAAGTCAAAGAGCCCAGAGTCCAAGTGCCTTTCCAGCGTGTTCTCGGGTACGTTTCTTCTGCTCCGGTGTGCTGCTGCTGCTTCCCGCCGGCACTCTCTCTCTTCAGCCCGTCTGTTGAGGTCTCTTTAGCTACTAGCAAGCCCCCAGTTATACCTGAGAGGCTGCTTAAACTTTTGTGCCAAAACTCGGGTGCACAATTGATTTTAGATGACTCCCGTTTGTGCGATTTTGGCAGGCTGATCAACTCTGATGTGCCCCCTTTGTGAGAATTTTGGCGGGCTGATTGAGCATTAGCATGATACAAGATTCCCAAAGGTGTTGATGGGGTTTTTGAATGGTGCTGTTAGAATGTAATTAGGTCTTGACACTGTCCATTGTGTGTTTTGCTGATGCCAGGGTTTTTTCTGTATAGCCATTTTAAGAACTATTAAAATATATATGTATCTGGGTCCCTGGTAAGTGGGCTTTTGTTAGACTGCTAATGTCTCCCTGGGGGCCTGCCTCCCAGGTGGGTTAGCAGCCCTATAAGGATCCCATTTCCCTGTGCAGACCCAGCATACAATTTAAAATGTCCAAATCAATCCAATAGGCCCTAGTTTAGTCCAAAGGTGCCTAATAGTGAGCTATTTCTGTCCACATTTCTCCTCCAAAAAGGTCCAACACAGTCCCTTTTTAAATTCCAGACATGTGTCCATTGAGTAGGGGGTCTCGGAATTTTGTGAATCCTACATCTTCACCACACGGACTGCAGCGGTTAAAGAAGGGCTCACCACCTTGTCAAGGGCAATTAGGGATGGGGTAATAAATGCCAGCGACGCCCACATCCCGTGAATGAAATAAAAAGAAAGC
The DNA here is from genome assembly GCF_052327205.1 of Somniosus microcephalus. Lineage (NCBI taxonomy): Eukaryota > Metazoa > Chordata > Chondrichthyes > Squaliformes > Somniosidae > Somniosus > Somniosus microcephalus. The sequence continues at coordinate 31,520,060 of NC_141014.1, read as the reverse complement.
GTGAGACTCGAGTCACATGACTGGCCAGACTGGGTAGGGCTGGCAGGTCCCCCGCTCTGACAGACCTTTAGTGAATTAGTTATGTCTTTTATGAGCATCCAGAAGTCTTAATGGTCATTTCTTCTTAGTGACAACTCAAAAACGAGAAGTTTTATCGAGATTTGAACTCTGAGGTTTTCAAAAAATTAATTCAGAGGATGTGGGCGTCGCTGGCAAGGCCGGCATTTATTGCCCATCCCTAACTGCCCCGCGAGGGTGGTGGCGGGCCTTCTTCTTGAGCTTCTGAGCAACTTATAGAATCATAGAAAATTTACAGCACAGAAGGAGGCCATTTCGGCCCATCGTGCCCACTTTCCAGCTCTTGGTCCGTAGCCCTGTGGGTTACGGCACTTTGAGCGCATATCCAAGTACTTTATAAATGTGATGAGGGTTTCTGCCTCTACCACCCTTTCAGGCAGTGAGTTCCAGACCCCCACCACCCTCTGGGTGAAGAAATTTCCCCTCAAATCCCCGCTAAACCTCCTACCAATTACTTTAAATCTATGCCCCTTGGTTGTTGACCCTTCTGCTAAGGGAAATAGGCCCTTCTTGTCCACTCTATCTAGGCCCTTCATCATTTTATACACTTCAATAAGCCTCCTCTGTTCCAAAGAAAACAACCCCAGCCTAGCCAATCTTTCCTCGTAGCTAAAATTCTCCAGCCCAGGCAACATCCTCGTAAATCTCCGCTGCACCCTCTCGAGTGCAATCACATCTTCCCTGTAATGTGGTGACAGAACTGTACGCAGTACTTTAGCTGCGGCCTAACTAGTGTTTTACACAGTTCAAGCATAACCTTCAAGCTTGCTCAGCCACTTCAGAGTCAGTCATGTTGGTGTGGGACTTGAGTCACATATAGGCCAGGCTGGGTAAGGACAGCAGGCACCCCTCCCTAAAGGACATTAGCGAACCAGTTGGGTTTTATACGACAATCTGGCAGCTTCACAGTTATTTTTTTTAACTGATTTCATGGTGACGGTTGAGCTCATGCTCTAACATGGATTATTATTCCAGGCCTCTGTGTTCCTAGTCCAGTAGGAAAAGTACTATACTTAAAGTGTCTGCTGTTTAGTGATGGTTCAATTACAATAGGTGTGTAGATACAGCAGACTGCCTACATAAGAACATAAGAAATAGGAGCAGGAGTCGGCCATACGGCCCCTCGAGCCTGCTCCGCCATTCAATAAGATCATGGCTGATCTTTGACCTCAACTCCACTTTCCTGCCTGACCCCCATATCCCTTGATTCTGCGACATATCTGCGCTCCTCTAATTCTGCCCTCTTGAACATCCCTGATTATAATCGCTCAACCTTTGGTGGCCGTGCCTTCTGTTGCCTGGGCCCTAAGCTCTGGAATTCCCTGCCTAAACCTCTCCGCCTCGCTACCTCTCTTTCCTCCTTTATGACGCTCCTTAAAACCTACCTCTTTGACCAAGCTTTTTGGTCACCTGCCCTAATTTCTCCTTATGTGGCTCGGTGTCAAATTTTTCGTCTTATAATACTCCTGTGAAGCGCCTTGAGACGCTTTACTACATTAAAGGTGCTATATAAATACAAGTTGTTGTTGTTGTTCTTGATTCCCCTAGAGTCCAAAAATCTATCGATCTCAGCCTTGAATATACTCAATGACTGAGCATTCACAGCCCTTTGTGGTAGAGAATTTCAAAGATTCACAACCCTCTGAGTGAAGAAGCTCAGCCTTAAATGGCCGACCCCTTATCCTGAGACTACGCCCCCTAGTTCGAGACTCTCCAGCCAGGGGAAACAACCTCTCAAAGCACCGCCCCTGTTAATCCCCCTCAGAATCGTATACGTTTCAATGAGATCACCTCTCATTCTTCGAATCTCCAGAGAGTATAGGCCCAATCTACTCAATCACTCCTCATAGGACAACCCTCTCATCCCAGGGATCCTATGAGAAGAAATAACAACAGAAAATGCTGGAAAAGCTCAGCAGGCCAGGCAACATCCGTGGAGAGAAAATAGAGTCAACGTTTTGGGTGAAAAACCTTTGTCAAGACAAGGGGGAGAGATTGGGTGGATTGGGCCGATAATCTCTGGAGTTAAAATAATCTACTGCCTAATTATTTGAAAGGCTGTGTCGTAATCAATGTTCCCTTTACATTTTTTTTGGGTGCACGGCCCCTTTAAGGGGCTGCGCGGCCCGTTCAAAATAGTGCGCATGCGCAGTTATTCCCATTTAAAATCCGGTGAGCCGGCATGCGCGGGAGCTCCAGAGCACTGTGCAGCCATGCAGCTTACAGGGATCATTGGTCGCAATGGATCCGGTAGCACATCTGTTGTTGGGCACTGTCCCTTTAACGGCCTCAGACAACACAGTAGCAATGACTGATAATGTCCATACGCTTTGCATTAATGAAAATATTTATTTCGGTAGCTCACTCAGCCTAAATAGCCACAGGCATTTCCTGTGAGTTTGAGCCAAGTCATTCCAAGGGTCCAGGAATATATTTCCCAAGGTCAGAGCGTTGCCACGAGAGCAATGTACATACTGTATATCTTTTTTTTAAATAAAAAAACGGCAATCCATAGGGACCGATCGCAGAGCCCCTGGAAGAGAATGGATGTGTTTGTGTTTCCCCCTCACCGAGATGCTCAGGAACCTGTAGCCGCTTCTCCGCAGCAAGCCCAGAGTCTGAAAAATCCGTGTTAATCAACACGTTTTGAGTGTAGGTCGGAGTTTCCTCCTCTTGCTCCTCAGGTGCAGCTGCTGGTACAGGAAGGATTTTGCTTTGTTGCCCATCACAATGGAACGTTGAACATGGACACCTGCTGCCTCCCTTTAGTTGCATCGACCTGTCCCATTTTTTCTGGGGTAGTGGGGACTGGGGGAAAAACTGAAACCTTGGCCAAATCATTGACGAGGGGAAGCAATTTGCAGACTCTTCCTGCCCAATATTCATAGAATCATAGAATGACGCAGCACAGAAAGAGGCCATTCGGCCCATCGTGCCTGTGCCGGCTCTTTGAAAGAGCTGTCCGATTGGTCCCGCTCCCCGTAGCCCTGCAAATTTTTCCCCTTCAAGTATTTATCCTATTCCTTTTTGAAAGTTACTATTGAATCTGCTCCCTTTCAGGCAGCGCGTTCCAGATCACAACAAGTCGCTGCGTAAATTACATTCTCCTCGTCTCCTCCTCTGGTTCTTTTGCCAATTGCCTTAAATCCGTGTCCTCTGGTTACTGACCCTCCTGCCAGTGGAAACCGAAGGGTCTCTCTATCTGCTGCCCAGTTCTCCTGGTCAATTGTGATTGAAGATCTAAGTGGGCGACCTGATCGCCGGCCCCCTGTGAGTCCCATTCTGAGCCACATGGTTTGCAAGATCGCTCTGACGACGATTCCTCCCCCCTCCCCCCCACCCCCCCCTCCGCTAGTTCTCCTAGACTGGTGCCAAGGGAAAGACATCTTAGCATTGGTACTTGTCTAACACCCTGACCGCACAGCGCTGCGTCTTGTATCTCTCGTACTGTCCGTTGCTTGAAATTGGCACTTCTTCTAGATGTCAGTTTTTGAATTGGAGCTGAATCCCGACCCCGAAGACGTGGAGACGGAAAGCCCCGGCCGCAGCACAGGGAGCTGAGCCTCCCTCCTCTCCACTGCTGAACCCTGACATTCCATCCATTCTGTTTGGGGGTCAAGCCTCGGCCCCCAGGTGTGAGTCAGCAGGTTTAAGGATGAGACAGAGGAAATGGAGAAAACGGAAGCGTATATCCTGTTACGGGGAGCACAAAGCTCTTCCCAAATGAGACCGAGTGACTATAATTTGGTGTGTAGCCTTCCCGCCCACACCCCTCTTCCCCACAGAGACACAGGGGGTCATTTTAACCGAACTTTTCCCTAACATAGAAACAGAAAATGCTGGAAAACACTCAGCAGGTCGGGCAGCCTCTGTAGAGAGAGAAGCAGAGTTAACAGTGTACCGTTCTTCCAGTGCAGTGTATTTATGTCACCTCCCAGCGTCGTTTATTTCCAGTGCAGTGTATTTATGTCACCTCGCAATGTCGTTTATTTCCAGTGCAGTGTATTTATGTCACCTCGCAATGTCGTTTATTTCCAGTGCAGTGTATTTATGCCACCTCGCAATGTCGTTTATTTCCAGTGCAGTGTATTTATGTCACCTCGCAATGTCGTTTATTTCCAGTGCAGTGTATTTATGCCACCTCGCAATGTCGTTTATTTCCAGTGCAGTGCATTTCCAGTGCAGTGTATTTCCAGTGTAAGAAGTCACACAACACCAGGTTATAGTCCAACAGCTTTATTTGAAATCACAAGCTTTCGGAGCGAAATCACAAGCCTGTGCTCAGGGCGCAGCAGACCAGCTACGAGACACCGCCAAACAAACAAGGCAACGGAACTACGCTACCTACATGCACACCAAGAACAGGAAGCTTGAGAAACTTGGCATCACCAGCAGCAGCAACCAAGCCTCCCCCGGTACCACGGTTGAAACCACAGGGAAATCCATCGTCAACCTGTCCGACCACACCCTTCAACCAGACGAAATTGAAGTTCTCAGCCGAGGGCTCAATTTCTGCCCCACCACCAAAATGGACCCCATCGGTCTCGCGGCAGACACAGAGGAATTCATCAGGAGAATGAGGCTCCGGGAATTCTTCCACAAATCCCAAGATGTCAGCAGCGAACCCAATGAGACAATCAATGATCCGGAACAGCAGACAGAGGGATCCGCAGTGCAGCAACCGAAGAAGAAAGAGTCAAATTGGACCCCTCCGGAGGGTCGCTGCCCTAAGCTTGACATGTATGCTCAAGCTGTCAGGAGATGCATCAACGCCAGATTCATCAGCCGCACTCACAAGACAGTTCAGAATGTCACCCGAGCACAACGCAACGCCATCCACGCTCTCAAGACCAACCGCAACATCGTCATCAAACCAGCAGACAAAGGAGGTGCCATCGTCATACAGAACAGAACGGACTATTGCAAAGAAGTATACCGACAACTGGACAACCAGGAACACTACAGACAGTTACCCGCAGATCCGACCAAAGAACACACCCGCCAACTCAACAGACTGATCAAAACCTTTGATCCAGACCTTCAAAGCATCCTACATGCTCTCATCCCACGTACTCCCCGCGTGGGAGACTTCTACTGCCTCCCAAAGATACACAAAGCCAACACACCTGGACGTCCTATCGCATCAGGCAGCGAAACCTTGTGTGAGAACCTCTCTGGATATGTCGAGGGCATCCTGAAACCCATCGTACAGGGAACCCCCAGCTTCTGTCGCGACACTACAGACTTCTTACAGAAGCTCAGCACCCACGGACCAGTTGAACCAGGAACACTCCTCGCCACGATGGACGTCTCGGCACTCTACACCAGTATCCCCCACGATGACGGCATCGCTGCGACAGCCTCAGTACTCAACACCAACAACAGCCAATCTCCAGACGCCATCCTACAACTCATCCGCTTCATCCTTGACCACAATGTCTTCACCTTCGACAACCAGTTCTTTACACAAACACACGGAACAGCCATGGGGACCAAATTCGCACCCCAATACGCAAACATCTTCATGCACAAGTTCGAGCAAGACTTCTTCGCTGCACAGGATCTCCAACCAACGCTATACACCAGATACATCGACGACATTTTCTTCCTATGGACCCACGGCGAAGAATCACTGAAAAGACTACACGATAACATCAACAAGTTCCATCCCACCATCAAACTCACCATGGACTACTCCTTAGAATCAGTCTCATTCCTGGACACACGAATCTCCATCAAAGACGGACACCTCAGCACTTCACTCTACCGCAAGCCCACGGACAACCTCACGATGCTTCACTTCTCCAGCTTCCACCCTAACCACGTTAAAGAAGCCATCCCCTATGGACAAGCCCTGCGAATACACAGGATCTGCTCAGACGAGGAGGAACGCGATGGACACCTACAGACACTGAAAGACGCCCTTGTAAGAACGGGATATGATGCTCGACTCGTCGATCGACAGTTCCGACGGGCCACAGCGAAAAATCGCATAGACCTCCTCAGAAGACAAACACGGGACACAACCAACAGAGTACCCTTCGTCGTCCAGTACTTCCCCGGAGCGGAGAAACTACGCCATGTTCTTCGCAGCCTTCAACATGTCATCGATGACGACGAACACCTCGCTAAGGCCATCCCCACGCCTCCACTACTTGCTTTCAAACAGCCGCCTAACCTCAAACAGACCATCGTTCGCAGCAAATTACCCAGCTTTCAGGAGAACAGCGACCACGACACCACACAACCCTGCCACAGCAACCTCTGCAAGACATGCCAGATCATCGACACAGGTACCATCATCACGTGAGGACACCACCCACCAGGTACATGGTACATACTCATGTGACTCGGCCAACGTTGTCTACCTCATACGTTGCAGGAAAGGATGCCCCGGAGCATGGTACATCGGCGAGACCATGCAGACACTGCGACAACGGATGAACGGACACCGCGCAACAATCACCAGGCAGGAGTGTTCCCTCCCAGTCGGGGAACACTTCAGCAGTCAAGGACATTCAGCCTCCGATCTTCGGGTAAGCATTCTCCAAGGTGGCCTTCGAGACACACGACAACGCAAAATCGTCGAGCAGAAACTGATAGCCAAGTTCCGCACTCATGAGGACGGCCTCAACCGAGATCTTGGGTTCATGTCACGCTACATGTAACCCCACCTGATGCAGGGTCATCCAGACTCGAGTCGACATTGGCTTGTTCTCTCTACACAGATGCGGCCGGACCTGCTGTGATTTCCAGCCAAAAAAAAAAAAAAAAATGTTTTTTGTCTGTTTTTTTGTTTTTCATACAGACCCCAGCATCTGCAATATTTGACCCCTTGTGACCCCACCTCATTGTTCTTTGATGTAATGTTTCCCTGGCTGACCTGTTTGGACACCATTCACACCTTTGACTGCTGTGATTATCTCTCTGCCGAGGTGCGATAAATGGCAGTTGGAAAGGTTACCTGTAAACATCTGACATGATTCTCTGACTATATAAGCTGTGTCTTTATGCATTTCTCCACTTCACCTGAAGAAGGAGCAGCGCTCCGAAAGCTTGTGATTTCAAATAAAGCTGTTGGACTATAACCTGGTGTTGTGTGACTTCTTACATTTGTCCACCCCAGTCCAACTCCGGCATCTCCACACCACGTGTATTTCCAGTGCAGTGTATTTCTAGTGTAGTGTATTTCCAGTGCAGTGTATTTCCAATGCAGTGTATTTCCAGTGCAGTGTACTTCCAGTGCAGTGTACTTCCAGTGTAATGTATTTCCAGTACGGTGTGGTTCCAGTGTAATGTATTTCCAGTGCGGTGTGGTTCCAGTGTAGTGTATTTCCAGTGTTATGTGCTTCTGCCACCTTCCGAAAATATGAAGTTTGCCACGATAGAATCAGCAGCAGAGAATATATAAAAAAGGGCTTCCTGTCATTTACAGACATGTTATGAATTTGACCTAGAGATCAGAGCAAGTGAAAACGCTCGTGAGGCAGGAGCTAGGGTTCACCTTCGAGAATAATCAGAAGCACGGGAGGCAAAAAGTGCTGGACTAAAGAGACTCAGAAAATGTAACAGTCGGCCCTTAACCTCCTCTTTGGACTGTAAAGCCACTGCAGCACTAATCGTCCCTCCTAGCCCATCCTCTTTAGACTTAGAGCCATTCTTGTTGCTCTTCTCTGCACCCTCTCCAACACATGCATGTCCCTTGGGAATTGCGGTGACCAGAATTGCCCGCAATAGTCTGAGTGAGCTCGGACCAGGGCATTGCAAGCTCTGTAAACGGCTACTCCACCCATCTGACCACACGTCGCAATGTTCCATTTGCAAGCCATGCCAAAGGTTGTTGTCTGGGGACTTCGATCAGGGTTAAACAGCGAGGCAGCCTTGAGAAAGGACGTGGCAGATGGAGGAGCTAGGTGTTGACAACAGGAAAAAATAAGCAGGAACATGCTTGGGGAAATGAACTTGAACCTAAAATGCGCATTGTGGACAAAATAATGGCAAGATGAAGGAGGCGGAAGTGAGGGTGGCTGTGGTATGAAACTGCAGATGGGTAGAATGTTCTGGCACTGTGCTTCATAGCTCCAACTCAGAGAGATAAATTATAGTGCGATAGCAAGATACTGCGGATGCTGGAAATCCGAAATAACAACAGAAAACGCTGGAAAAACTCAGCAGGCCAGGCAACATCCGTGGAGAGAGAAACAGAGTCAAAGTTTCGGGTTGAAGACCCTTCGTCAGAACTGAGAGAAAAGGCAGGAAATGAAACAAAAGGCAGTTTGGGGGGCTGGGAAATGGGGGAGGGAATGAAAGAAGAGACATTAAGAGATATTCAAGGTGAGACGAGATGGTAATAGGACAGGTAAAGAAACAGACAATGGCTCTAGATGAAGTGTGAAGTGCGCTGGCAGAGTGAGAGACAGCTGCCATGTGGGAGAGAGAGGAAAAAAGGAAAAGTCACAAACCAAAAGTGTGGATAAAAAATATAAAAATATAAATCGGGGCCGAGGTTATGATCTGAAGTTGTTGAACTCGATATTGAGTCCGGAAGGCTGTAAAGTGCCTAATCGGTAGATGAGGTGCTGTTGCTCGAGCTTACGTTGAGCTTCCGTGGAACAATGCAAGAGGCCGAGTACGGTGAGGTCTGAGTGGGAATGGAGCGGTGAATTGAAATGACAGGCGACCGGAAGCTCGGGGTCACCCTTACGGACTGAATTATGGTGCTGTTCTTTGATCAGCTCATGGAAGAAACGTTCTTTGCATCTATTTCATTCTTGTGTTAATGCTCGTGCACCCGCTGTCCGCATCAAGCATTCCAGTAAACATCAAATGAATTTCGATGTAGATAAGTGTGAGGTGGTGCATTTTGGTAGGAGGAATAGGGAGGCCACCTACTCCTTGCAAAATAAGAGTCTAAATGGGGTAGAGGCGCAAAGTGATCTAGGAGTACAGGTACACAAATCATTCAACGGTAACAACGCAAGTTAACAAAGCAACCAAAGCCCTTTCATCTCTAAAGGAATAGAATTCAAAAGCAGAGAAGTTATGTTAAACTTATATAGAGCCTTGGTTAGCCCACATTAGGAGTATTGCGCACAGTTCTGAGATCGATAGATTTTTGGACTCTAGGGGAATCGAGGGTTATGGGGATCGGCAGGAAAGTGGAGTTGAGGCCGAAGATCAGTCATGATCTTATTGAATGGCGGAGCAGGCTCGAGGGGCCGTATGGCCGACTCCTGCTCCTAATTCTTATGTTCTTTTATATCTCCATATTACAAAAAGGGTGTAGAAGCCTTGGAGAAAGTGCAAAAAAGATTGACAAGGATTGACATGAATCAGTCATTCATGAAAGAAAGACTTATGAAATAATACTGAGCGGCCTGCGGGTGGCGCTGTCCAGGGAGAGTATAAATACTCGGGCACGGGCCCAGCTTGTGCAGGACATTCTTAACAGGAACTAGTGAAGGACACAACTAGACCTCCATGTTGTATAACAGTTGATTAAAGCTTTGCTTAATGCTTAGACCGAGTGCCTAGTAGTTTCCTTATGTCAAGGATGATACTAGAACTGAGAGGTTATACCTATTAGGGAAGACCGAACAGGCTGGGGCTCTTTTCTCTAGAAAAGCAAACACTGAGGGGTGACCTGATAGAGGTCTTCAAGATTATGAAAGGGTTTGATAGGGTAGATGTAGAGACGATGTTTCCACTTGTGGGAGAATCCAAAACTAGGTGCCATCAATATAAGATAGTCACTAATAAATCCAATAGGGAATCCAGGAGAAACTCCTTCACTCAGAGAGTGGTGAGAATGCGAAACTCGCTACCACATGGAGTGGCGAGGCAAAAGAGTTCTCCCCGATGTCCTGACCAATATTCATCCCTCACACCAACATCACTAAAACAGATTATCTGCTCATTATTACGTTGCTGTTTGCGGGATCTTGCTGTGTGCAAATTAGCAGCACGTTTCCTACATTACAACAGTGACTACACTTCAAAAATGTACTTAATTGGCTGTAAAGTGCATTGCGGCATCCTGAGATTGTGAAAGGCGCTGTATAAATGCAAGTTAATTTTTGTTTCCATAGGTAAAACAAGTCTTAAGATGTCTCTTAGTCTCCTAGGTGATGTAAGAAAACTACGAGGCACTTGGTCTGAGTATTAAACAAGGCTTTAATCAACTGTTTTTCAACATGGAGATCTAGTTGTGTCCTTCACTAGTTCCTGTTAAAGAATGTCTTGAGCAAGCTGGGCCCATGCCCAAGTATTTATACTCTCCCTGGACAGCACCACCAGCAGGCCGCCCAGTATTACTTCATAAGTCATTTCCACATGAATGACAAGATTCATGTCACTAGGTATGCGTCCCAAACCTTTCCTGTAAGTGTTTTTGGGGGGAGGGGTACTACAGCTTCAAATAAAGGCACTTGATACGGGAGCTTTTTAAAAATTCATTCACGGGATGAGAGCGTCGCTGGCAAGGCCAGCATTTATTGCCCGTTCCTAACTTCCCTTGAGAAGGTGATGGTGAGCCGCCTTCTTGAACCACTGCAGTCCGTGTGGTGAAGGTGCCGTCCAAAGCAAGCACTCTACTCGGAGCTGCGACACGGCAAGAGAGCCCCAGGTGGGTTGAGGAAACGCTTCAAGGACACCCTCAAAGCCTCCTTGAAAAAGTGCAACATCCCCCACCAACACCTGGGACTCCCTGGCCCAAGACCGCACAAAGTGGAGGAGAAGCATCCGGGAAGGCGCCGAACACCTCGAGTCTCTTCGCCGGGAGCAAGCGGAAGCCGAGCGCAGGCAACGCAAGGAGCGCACGTCAACCCAAGCGCCCCACCCCACCCACCCCTTCAACCACCATCTGCTCCACCTGTGACAGAGACTGCAGGTCCCGCATTGAACTCCATCAGTCACCTGAGAACTCATTTTTAGTGTGGAAGCAAGTCATCCTCGGTTCCGAGGGACTGCCTAAGAAGAAGAGAAGGAGAAGGTGCTCCCACGGCGCTGTTAGAGAGGGAGTTCCAGGATTTTGACCCAGCGACGATGAAGGAACGGCCGATATATTTCCGGATGGTTGGTGACGTGAATCAGTCATTCATGAAAGAAAGACTTATGAAATAATACTGAGCGGCCTGCGGGTGGCACTGTCCAGGGAGAGTATAAATACTCGGGCACGGGCCCAGCTTGTGCAGGACATTCTTCACAGGAACTAGTGAAGGACACAACTAGATCTCCATGTTGTAAAACAGTTGATTAAAGCTTTATTTAATGCTTAGACCAAGTGCCTAGTAGTTTTCTTACGTCAGTTGGGATGGTGTGTGACTCGGAGGGGAACTTGGAGGTGGTGGTGTTCCCATGCGCCTGCTGCCCTTGTCCTTCTAGGTGGTGGAGGTCGTGGGTTTGGGAGGGTGTGGTCGATACTTTTTAAAAAGAGCGAAAACACTGCAGCATAGCCTGGACTTGGGCAGAATCAATGAGCCAACACTTGGCACGAACGTAAGACATTTCTTTGTCTGCTATTTGAACACAAGCGCCGACCGATAAGGCACCTGCTAAAGCAGCCCGGCAGATGAATTTCATACGCACACGTTAAGTGCTCGCTTAAGATCACCAGCAGTAGTTTCCAGGCTTACATCTTGAGGCATTGCTTATCATTATTCCACAGGGCAAATCCTGGAAGTGAAATGGAATTCGTTGCTGGTTGTCTTCCTGCCAACTTGCAAAAGAAACAAAGGCTAAGAATAGTATTTCTCTCTTTGACATTGTTTCCCCCCCCACTCCTGAAAGAATAGACTTGTGTTTCCGTCAACAAGTGTACCGACCTTGTAGCCCACCAGTTGTGAGGTGTAGTTATAAATACCATTAACAAAAATGTTAACTCATTCATCCTTTAATCCAGTCATCGTACAATTGATTAGACGCAACAATTCAACATTAAGGTTTGGCCAACAATGGACAAATAAGCTTTCAAAGAAGTGTTTGAGCTGAAGAAAGAGAATCCCGCACCCCCAGCAATCAGCAAGAATTGTCCTTTCCCTAGAATCAGGAGGGCTTTTAGATTGAGTAGATTGGGTCTTTACTCTCTGGAATTTAGAAGAATGAGAGGTGATCTCATTGAAACGTATATGATTCTGAGGGGGATTGACAGGGTAGATGCTGAGAGGCTGTTTCTCCCTGGCTGGAGAGTTTAGAACCAGGGGGTCACAGTCTCAGGATAAGGGGTCGGCCATTTAGGACTGAGATGAGGAGGAATTTCTTCACTCAGAGGGTTGTGAATCTTTGGAATTCTCGGCCCCAGAGGGCTGTGGAGGCTCAGTCGTTGAGAATATTCAATAGATTTTTGGGCTTTAGGGGAATCAAGGGACATGGAGATCGGGCAGGAAAGTGGAGTTGAGATCGAAGATCAGCCATGACCCTATTGACTGGCGGAGCAGGCTCGAGGGGCCATATGGCCGACGCCTGCTCCTATTTTTCGTGTTCTTATGTTCTGCCGCCCCAGCCCACAAGCACACCCAGGGATTCATCCGCTTGCTCATGTTCTTTTAAATGAGAAGACCTAGGTGGGGGGGGGGGTAGAGGGGCAAGGGCCATAGTGCAGGACACTATCACCAGGGCCCATAGTGCAGGACACTATCACCCAGGGCCCATAGTGCAGGACACCATCACCAGGGCCCATAGTGCAGGACACTATCACCAGGGCCCATAGTGCAGGACACTATCACCAGGGCCCATAGTGCAGGACACTATCACCAGGGCCCATAGTGCAGGACACTATCACCAGGGCCCATAGTGCAGGACACTATCACCAGGGCCCATAGTGCAGGACACTATCACCCAGGGCCCATAGTGCAGGACACTATCACTGAGGCCCATAGTGCAGGACACTATCACCCAGGGCCCATAGTGCAGGACACTATCACCCAGGGCCCATAGTGCAGGACACTATCACCCAGGGCCCATAGTGCAGGACACTATCACCAGGGCCCATAGTGCAGGACACTATCACCAGGGCACATAGTGCAGGACACTATCACCCAGGGCCCATAGTGCAGGACACTATCACCAGGGCCCATAGTGCAGGACACTATCACCAGGGCCATAGTGCAGGACACTATCACCCAGGGCCCATAGTGCAGGACACTATCACCCAGGGCCCATAGTGCAGGACACTATCATCCAGGGCCCATAGTGCAGGACACTATCACCCAGGGCCATAGTGCAGGACACTCTCACCAGGGCCCATAGTGCAGGACACTATCACCCAGGGCCATAGTGCAGGACACTATCACCCAGGGCCCATAGTGCAGGACACTATCACCCAGGGCCCATAGTGCAGGACACTATCACCCAGGGCCCATAGTGCAGGACACTATCACCCAGGGCCATAGTGCAGGACACTATCACCAGGGCCCATAGTGCAGGACACTATCACTGAGGCCCATAGCGCAGGACACTATCACCCAGGGCCCATAGTGCAGGACACTATCACTGAGGCCCATAGTGCAGGACACTATCACCCAGGGCCCATAGTGCAGGACACTATCACCAGGGCCCATAGTGCAGGACACTATCACCCAGGGCCCATAGTGCAGGACACTATCACCAGGGCCCATAGTGCAGGACACTATCACTGAGGCCCATAGTGCAGGACACTATCACTGAGGCCCATAGTGCAGGACACTATCACCAGGGCCCATAGTGCAGGACACTATCACCCAGGGCCCATAGTGCAGGACACTATCACCAGGGCCCATAGTGCAGGACACTATCACCCAGGGCCCATAGTGCAGGACACTATCACCAGGGCCCATAGTGCAGGACACTATCACTGAGGCCCATAGTGCAGGACACTATTACCCAGGGCCCATAGTGCAGGACACCATCACCAGGGCCCATAGTGCAGGACACTATCACCCAGGGCCCATAGTGCAGGACACTATCACTGAGGCCCATAGTGCAGGACACTATCACCAGGGCCCATAGTGCAGGACACTATCACCCAGGGCCCATAGTGCAGGACACTATCACCAGGGCCCATAGTGCAGGACACTATCACCCAGGGCCCATAGTGCAGGACACTATCACCAGGGCCCATAGTGCAGGACACTATCACCCAGGGCCCATAGTGCAGGACACTATCACCAGGGCCCATAGTGCAGGACACTATCACCCAGGGCCCATAGTGCAGGACACTATCACCAGGGCTCATAGTGCAGGACACTATCACCCAGGGCCCATAGTGCAGGACACTATCACCCAGGGCCCATAGTGCAGGACACTATCACCAGGGCCATAGTGCAGGACACTATCACCCAGGGCCCATAGTGCAGGACACTATCACCAGGGCCCATAGTGCAGGACACTATCACCCAGGGCCCATAGTGCAGGACACTATCACCAGGGCCCATAGTGCAGGACACTATCACCCAGGGCCCATAGTGCAGGACACTATCACCCAGGGCCCATAGTGCAGGACACTATCACTGAAGCCCATAGTGCAGGACACTATCACCCAGGGCCCATAGTGCAGGACACTATCACCCAGGGCCCATAGTGCAGGACACTATCACCAGGGCCCATAGTGCAGGACACTATCACTGAGGCCCATAGTGCAGGACACTATCACCCAGGGCCCATAGTGCAGGACACTATCACTGAGGCCCATCGTGCAGGACACTATCACCAGGGCCCATAGTGCAGGACACTATCACCCAGGGCCCATAGTGCAGGACACTATCACCCAGGGCCCATAGTGCAGGACACTATCACCCAGGGCCCATAGTGCAGGACACTATCACCCAGGGCCCATAGTGCAGGACACCATCACCCAGGGCCCATAGTGCAGGACACTATCACCAGGGCCCATAGTGCAGGACACTATCACTGAGGCCCATAGTGCAGGACACTGTCACCAGGGCCCATAGTGCAGGACACTATCACCCAGGGCCCATAGTGCAGGACACTATCACCAGGGCCCATAGTGCAGGACACTATCACCCAGGGCCCATAGTGCAGGACACTATCACCAGGGCCCATAGTGCAGGACACTATCACTGAGGCCCATAGTGCAGGACACTATCACCCAGGGCCCATAGTGCAGGACACCATCACCAGGGCCCATAGTGCAGGACACTATCACCCAGGGCCCATAGTGCAGGACACTATCACCCAGGGCCCATAGTGCAGGACACTATCACTGAGGCCCATAGTGCAGGACACTATCACCCAGGGCCCATAGTGCAGGACACAATCACCCAGGGCCCATAGTGCAGGACGCTATCACTGAGGCCCATAGTGCAGGACACTATCACCAGGGCCCATAGTGCAGGACACTATCACCAGGGCCCATAGTGCAGGACACTTTCACCAGGGCCCATAGTGCAGGACACTATCACCAGGGCCATAGTGCAGGACACTATCACCAGGGCCCATAGTGCAGGACACTCTTACCAGTACCAAAAGTGCAGGACACTATCACCCAGGGCCCATAGTGCAGGACACTATCACCAGGGCCCATAGTGCAGGACCCTATCACCAGGGCCCATAGTGCAGGACACTATCACCAGGGCCATAGTGCAGGACACTATCACCAGCGCCCATAGTGCAGGACACTCTCACCAGGACCAATAGTGCAGGACACTATCACCAGAGCCCATAGTGCAGGACACTTTCACTGAGGCCCATAATGCAGGACACTATCACCAGAGACCATAGTGCAGGACACTATCATCAGGGCCCACAGTGCAGGACACTATCATCAGGGCCCATAGTGCAGGACACTATCACTGAGGCCCATAGTGCAGGACACTATCACCAGAGCCCATAGTGCAGGACACTATCATCAGGGCCCATAGTGCAGGACACTAGCATCGGGGCCCATAGTGCAGGCACTATCACCAGGGCCCATAGTGCAGGACACCACCATAGTTGAAGATATGAGCTAAACCAGAAAGCAGAGATTAGGTGACATCATTATAATGGGCATTGTAATGGACATTTTACTGGGCATTGTAATGAGCATTGTAATTGACATTGTAATGTTTATTGTAATGGTTATTGTAATAGACATTGTAATGGATATTGTAATGGACACTGTAATTGACATTGTAATGAGCATTGTAATGGACATTGTAATGAGCATTGTAATGGACATTGTAATGGTTATTGTAATGGTTATTGTAATAGACATTGTAATGGACATTGTAATTGACATTGTAATGGAAATTGTAATTGACATTGTAATGGTAATTGTAATGGGCATTGTAATGAGCATTGTAATGGGCATTGTAATGGGCGTTGTAATGAGCATTGTAATGAGCATTGTAATGGGCATTGCAATGGACATTGTAATGAGCATTGTAATGGGCATTGTAATGGACATTGTAATAAGCATTGTAATGAGCATTGTAATGGATTTGTAATGAGCATTGTAATTGACATTGTAATGGTTATTGTAATTGACATTGTAATGGAAATTGTAATGGGCATTGCAATGAGCATTGTAATGGACATTGTAATGGACATTGTAATGAGCATTGTAATGAGCATTGTAATGGGCATTGTAATGGACATTGTAATGAGCATTGTAATGAGCATTGTAATGGACATTGTAATGAACATTGTAATTGACATTGTAATGGTTATTGTAATGAGCATTGTAATGGACATTGTAATGGGCCTTGTAATCAACATTGTAATGGACATTGTAACGGACATTGTAATAAACATTGTAATGGACATTGTAATAAACATTGTAATGGACATTGTAATGGGCCTTGTAATCAACATTGTAATGGACATTGTAATGGACATTGTAACGGATATTGTAACGGACATTGTAATGGAAATTGTAACGGACATTGTAACGGACATTGTAATGGACATTGTAATGGACATTGTAATGGAAATTGTAATGGACATTATAACGGGCATTGTAATGGACATTGTAACGGACATTGTAATGGACATTGTAACGGACATTGTAATGGACATTGTAATGGACATTGTAATGGAAATTGTAATGGACATTATAACGGGCATTGTAATGGACATTGTAACGGACATTGTAACGGACATTGTAACGGACATTGTAACGGACATTGTAATGGACATTGTAATGGACATTGTAACGGACATTGTAACGGACATTGTAACGGACATTGTAATGGAAATTGTAATGGACATTGTAGTGGAAATTGTAATGGACATTGTAATGGAAATTGTAATGGACATTGTATTAGACATTGTAACAGACATTGTAATGGACATTGTAATGGACATTGTAACGGACATTGCAATGGGCATTGTAATGGAAATTGAAATGGAAATTGTAATGGACATTGTAATGGAAATTGTAATGGACATTGTAACAGATATTGTAACGGACATTGTAATGGACATTGTAATGGACATTGTAATGGACATTGTAATGGATGTTTAATGGGCGTTTCTTGTGACAGATTAGCTGGGCCTAGGGTCCCATCTCCCGTTCACTAAAGCCCCGTTGTAAGGAAGTGGCGGGTGAATACTTTGGTGATCACAGAGGGTGCATAAAGCCGTAAGTTTCCAGGAAGCATTTCAACCTGCAGACTGTGTTATTTTTAAAAAATTTCTCCTGCACTCTGATCGAAAGGGATGAAATGGAACTCGAATTCCATTAATCGCCACCTCACTCACCCAGCCCACACTTTATAAACACGCACGCACAAATACTTTGCAACAATAAAATAGAGAATGCTGGAATACACAGCAGGCTGTCAACATCTGGAGAGAGAAAGGACGGGTTAACGTTTTGGGTGGAGACCCTTCAATGGCACTGATCTAGAAGCAGGGAGCACGGGTAGAGAGCCCCTTTATAAGACTGGCCAAAAACAGGGAGGTGGATAAATAGGTATATGCCATTTGAGTTTAGATATTTATCCATCAAACTAACATCACTTAATCAAATTTACTGTCATTATCACATTGCTGTTTGTGGGAGCTTGCTGTGCGCGAATTGGCTGCCGCGTTTCCTACATTACATGAGTGGCTATACTTCAAAAGTCATTGGCTGAAAAGTGCTTTGGGATGTCCTGAGGCCGCGAAAGGCGCTGTATAAATGTCTTTCTTTATCATGCCAACCCTGCAGGATTTAACTCCTGGACATTGCTCGGAGTAACCTAGGAGAAAAATCACAGGGGCATTACAACAATTGTGTGCTCACATCGAGTGTACAGCATAGAAACAGGCCATTCGGCCCAACTGGTCCCGGCCAGTGTTTATGCTCCACACAAGCCCTCCTCCCACCCCTCTTCATCTCACCCTATCAGCATATCCGTCTATTCCTTTCTCCCTCATGTGCTTATCTAGCTTCCCCTTAAATGCATCTCTGTTATTTTCCTTAACTACTCCTTAGCTATGAGGGAAGATTGGATAGGCTGGGGTTGTTTTCTTTGGAACAGAGGAGGCTGAAGGGAGACTTAATTGAGGTGTATAAAATTATGAGGGGCCCAGATAGAGTGGATAGGAAGGATCTATTCCCCTTAGCGAAGAGGTCAATAACCAGGGGGCACAGATTTAAAGTAATTGGTAGAAGGATTAGAGGGGATTTGAGGAGAACTTTCTTCACCCAGAGGGTGGTGGGGGTCTGGAACTCACTGCCTGAAAGGGTGGTAGAGGCAGAAACCCTCATCACATTTAAAAAGTACTTGGCTGTGCACTAGAAGTGCCGTAACCTGCAGGGCTATGGACCGAGAGCTGGAAAGTGGGATTAGGCTGGATCGCTCTTTTTCAGCCGGCACAGACACGATGGGCCGAATGGCCTCCTTCTGTGCTGTAAATTTCTCTGATTCTATGATTTATGGTAGTGCGTTCCACATTCTAACCACACTTTGGGTGAAGAGGTTTGTTCACTTTCTTGGAACACTTTTGTGCATAAATTACAAAAAAAAATTGCAGATGGAAAAAAAGGGTGTGTTTGGCTGGGTGTGGACAGATGGAGGTGTGAGGTTAGGTGATGAAACTTCCAGGAATATTACCAAACAAGACTCGGCAACCTTATGCTAACCACCTGAACAGAGACGCCTAATGAGATTAATCACTGAGTCAGAAAGCTGTGGGCTCACTCACCACTTCAGGACGTGAGAAAATAATCTAGGCTGACACTCCCAGTGCGGTGCTGAGGGAGCGCCGCACCGTCGGAGGTACCCTCGTTCAGATGAGACGTTAAACCGAGGCCCCGTCTGCCCTCTTGGGTGGACGTAAAAGATCCCACGGCCGCTATTTCGTAAGAACAACGGGGAGTTCTCTGGTCAATATTTCTTCTACAAATGGTTCTTCTGAAAGGTTGAGCAGGTTGGGCCTATACTCATTGGAATTTAGAAGAATGAGAGGTGATCTTATTGAAACATATAAGATACTGAGGGGGCTCGACAGGGTAGATGTAGAGAGGGTGTTTCTCCTCGTGGGGGTATCTAGAACTCGGGGGCATAGTTTCAGAATAAAGGGTCGCCCTTTTAGAACTGAGATGAGGAGGAATTTCTTCTCTCAGAGGGTCGTAAATCTGTGGAATTCTCTGCCCCAGAGAGCCGTGGAGGCTGGGTCATTAAATACATTTAAGGTGGAGATAGACAGATTTTTGCAAGATAAGGGAGTGAAGGGTTATGTGGAGCGGGTTGGGAAGTGGCTTTGAGCCCAAGATCAGCCATGATCTTATTGAATGGCGGAGCAGGCTCGAGGGGCCAAGTGGCCTATTCCTGCTCCTATTTCTTATGTTCTTATACAACCAGTGCCACCAAAGACAGATTAACGGGTCTCTAACCTCTTTGCCAATTGGGGGACCATGTTTGGCTGCTGCATCTGCCTAAATAACAACACCTCAAAAAGCAATTCATCGTCTGTGAAGTGCATTGAGGTGCCCTGAGGTCGTGAAAGATGCTACGTATATACATGCAAGCACTTCCTATGAGTTCAGATAATGCTAACTTTTTGAGCACAGAGTTGGGTTTAATATACGTGAGTCTAGAAATAATTGAAGGTTATATTAGTGATCAAAACCATATCTCGTTCACCTGACGTTCGCCTGTCTGCTATTTTAACGGGGGGCATTTATCCATTTAACCCACAGAGATAACAGACAGAGGAATCTCATGCACATAGGGATAGATCTTGACTTACAACCCTCCGCGATCTCTTCAATCTTGCGCATTCCTAAATTCCGTCGCCCCACCATTGGCGGCCGTGCCTTCAGCTGCCAAGGCCTCAAGCTCTGGAATTCCCTCCCTAAACCTCTCCACCTCTCTACCTCTCTCTCTCTCTCCTCCTTTAAGACGCTCCATAAAACCTACCTCTTTGACCAAGCTTTTGGTCACCTGCCCTAATATCTCTCTCTGTGGCTCGGTGTCAAGTTTTGTTTGATAATCGCGCCTCCGAAGCGCCTTGGGATGTTTTACTACATTAAAAGCGCTATATAAATGCAAATTGTTATTGCTGATGATAGTGTAAAACTATAAATGGAAATAAAAATCGGGAGGGATGTTAAATGGGCTGCCGGCTTGCCATCAACCATTTTACAACAATTGCACAAAGTCAACATCTACCCCATAATGTGTTCATTTGCTAAAAAGAAAGACTTGCATTTCTATAGCGCCTTTCACGACACAGGACGTTCCAAAGCGCTTTACAGCCAATGAAGTACTTTTTGAAGTGCAGTCACTGTTGTAATGTAGGAAAGGCGGCAGCCAATTTACGCACAGCAAGCTCCCACAAGCAGCAATGTGATAATGACCGGATAATCTGTTCTTTTAGTGATTTGGTTGAGGGAAAAAGATTGGCCAAGGACACCAGAGAGAACATCCCTGATCTTCTTCGAAATAGTGCCGTGGGATCTTTTACGTCCACCTGAGAGGGTAGACAGGGCCTCGGTTTAACGTCTCGTCTGAAAGACGGAACCTCCGACAGTGCAGCAGTCCCTCAGCACTGCACTGGGAGAATCAGCCTAGATTTTTGTGCTCAAGTCTTTCGGAGTGGGACTTGAACCCACAACCTGCAGAGTCGGAGGTGAGAGCACCGCCCACTGAGCCACAGCTGACACCTGAGTTATTTCTAGGGTGAGGGCTTTTAACTTCAGATTTCCAGCCCTCGCAACTTGAGCTAGGTTACAGGTTCCTTGCGTTGAGAGTTTGATTCGGTTGCGGCACAGTTAATTGCATAACTCTTTTTTTTTGTTTTTTTAAAAATTTCGATGTCCAATAATTCTTATTATAGCACTCAGAGGCAAACAATGAATCTTCATTGTCCATTTGAAGGCTGCCGAGAGACTCGGGCAGTTAATGGGTCCCTGTTGGCTGCCACTGATGGATATATCGCAACCCTGTGTGAAATTGACATGCACAAAGGTTTTGGACACATTCGACATAACCTTTCGACCCTGTGAGAACTTGCTGCTTCCCAGCCCGGACGGAACAAAGCGTCTATTTTTAAAATTGCCGCAGCCTCGCATCGAGCAGAAGCACAGTGGGGTTAAATGATGCCAAGTCTCGCGCCTCTCCCGACTGCCTTTTCAGCAAGTCAGCGTGCTAATCCAGTCGACGGTTTCGGAAACTTTCTCTTGCGGCGGAGGTTTTTCGGCCTTTCCTGAAGGTGATGAGTCGGGCAGTGGGTGCCACCTGTCCCTGAACTGAACAAAAGAACATAAGAATTAGGAGCAGGAGACGGCCATTCGGCCCCTCGAGCCTGCTCCGCCATTCAATAAGATCGTGGCTGATCATCGCCCTCAACTCCACTTACCGGCCTAATCTCCATATCCCTTGATTCCCCTCGAGTCCAAAAATCTATCGATCTCAGCCTTGAATATACTCAAAGACTGAGCATCCACAGCCCTCTGGGGTAGAGAATTCCAAAGATTCACAACCCTCTGAGTGAAGAAATTCCTCCTCATCCCAGTCTTAAATGGCCGACCCCTTATCCTGAGACTGTGACCCCTGGTTCTAGACTCTCCAGCCAGGGGAAACAGCCTCTCAGCATCTACCCTGTCAATCCTCCTTAGAATCCTGTGGGGGAGAAATTGGGTACCTTTACACCTCCCGTTATCGCCTCCGGGGAGCGATAACGAGGTGGTAACTGTAATGTATGTAATGTATATATACCTTAAGGGAGAGAACTACTTTTTACAGCTCCTGTATACTGTAGTACCAGCAGTGACCACACCTGTATATAAACCCTGAGTAGTGATCTGTATAGTTAGTTCTAGAGTAACCCGCATTCAGTAAACACCTGTTGAATCGTTCCCTGCAGTCTGTTGTCTGATTATTGAAGGACACAACATTAAGATACACGGACATAACATTGGCGGCGACGCAGATTCGAACCTACCTGCAACTCTGCATCACCTCCCAGGGATTCGCTCCTGGAGAACAGTGGAAGAAGGTCGAGTCCAGAAGCACGGGCGTCGACCACGGGCAACCGCCCAGTCATCCAGCGGAGATTTGAGCATTGCAGGGGAGGCTGTCGAGAGCCAGGCTTGGCTTTCCAGTCACGGTGGTCCAGCGAAACGGGCTGGCAACAGGTACTGCGCAGACCCTTCCTGGACAACGGCGGGCTAGAGCCGACCGAGCGGCACAGAAAAAGGCCGAGCAGCGTCGACGGGGGAGAGAGAGAGGGCAGAGCGCACAGGGCGCAGCCGGTGTTCAGGACCGAGCGGCGTCAACGGGGGAGAGAGACGAGAGAGAGCAGAGCGCAGCCGGTGTTCAAGGGCCGAGCAGCGTCAACGGGGGAGAGAGGCGCGCAGGAAAACGCGAGGCGCTGCCATTGCCACTAGGACCGCTGAGAGCGGCGTTGGCAGCAGCGCAGGAGCAGCGCACGAAACCCACAGGGCGTCGCCATTTGCCACGAGGACCGCCGAGAGCGGCGTTGGCAGCAGTGCGGGAGGCGCCATTTTAAGCCGCAGCGGGGAAGAAAGGAAAGCGCGGGAGACGCCATTTTAAGCCAGTCTAACCACACCCAAAAATGCCGAAGAGTGGCAGTATCACAGCGTGCGACAATGAAGTCGAAGATTGGACGACATATGTCGAACGCATAGAAGTATACTGCAAGGCGAATGAAGTGCCAGATGACAAGAAAGCGCTGGTATTGTTGAATTCAATGGGTGCAAAAACGTATGGCTTACTACGAAACCTAGTAATCCCAGAGAAGCCAGTAGAAAAGGATTTTGAAAACATAGTGCCAATCCTACAGGACCACTTAAACACCACACCGCTGCTGATAGCAGAAAGATTTAAGTTTCACAAAAGGAACCAGCATAAAGATGAAAGTAATGCTGAGTACTTAACGGAACTGCGCAAGCTATCGAAACACTGCCAGTTTGGAACGGGACTAGCAGATACTTTAAGGGACAAGTTTGTGTGTGGGCTTCAACGTGAAGGAACTCAGAAACGGCTTCTATCAGAAAAGGATCTTACGCTGGACAAGGCTTTCAGCATTGCAGTATCACATGAAGCAGCAGCACGGGGCGCTGCAGAGATACAACGGAGACCGCAAGAATATGGCACAAATGAAATGTCATACGGAACAGTGAAGTGCTATCGCTGCGGCAGAACAACACACGACCACAATGATTGCTGGTTCAAGGACAAATTGTGCAGACAGTGTGGAAAAATAGGACACATAGCAAGAGTCTGCAGGTCGGGAAAGAAAACCAGCAGCAAGAAATCTCCACAGGAGAAGTACAAGAAGGTACATAAGGTGACGGAGAGTAGTTCAGACGAACAGAAGAGAGATACAGACTCCGGAAGCAAGGAGCTGTGTTGTCTGAAACTACATAATGTGATCAAAACGGAGGATCACCAAAATATCTGGGTCATGCTCAAGATAGCAGGAGTCCAAGTGAAAATGGAATTGGACACAGGATCAGCCTTAACAGTCATAAACCGAAGGGACTACAAGCGGCTATTCTCACATATACCCTTGAGAGATACAAAGATTGTCTTGAAGGCGTACACGGGGCAAAAAGTCTACCCCAAAGGAAAAATAAGGCTGAACGTTATATATAACGGCAAGGAAACACCAAAAATGGACCTATATGTATTGCCAGATGGAGGACCACCACTACTAGGACGTGAATGGATCCGGAAGATACAGCTAGATTGGCATTCCATACAGGCACTGACTATGGCTGACAAAAAGGATGACGACGTCACACCTGGGCGACTGTCAAAGATCCTAACTGACGCGAAAGAAGTGTTCCAGCAAGGACTCGGAACACTAAAAGGCATGACAGCGATGATTAAAATTGAAGAAAACGCAAGCCCAAAATTTTTTAAGGCCAGACCGGTACCTTATGCGATCCGCCCAGTCGTCGAAGCAGAGCTGGAGAGTCTGGAACGTTCAGGTGTACTGTCCAAGGTAGACTGGAGCGAGTGGGCTACACCCATCGTCCCTGTGATGAAAAAGTCATTGAGCAGCACGCCTGGGGAACCAAGGAAGGTTCGCATCTGTGGGGACTTTAAGGTAACAGTGAACCCGGTCCTTCACACCGTACAATATCCACTTCCGCGGATTGAAGATATTTTCGCCTCGCTATCTGGAGGGAAACGCTTCACTAAGATTGATCTGGCCCAGGCGTATCTGCAAATGGAGGTAGAAGAAGCATCAACAAAATACCTCACAATCAACACCCATAAAGGTCTCTACCAATACAACCAGCTGGTATTCGGGGTAGCATCAGCTCCGGCTATTTGGCAGAGGGCAATGGAACAAGTCCTGCAAGGGATCCCAGGGACCCAGTGTTATTTGGACGACATCCTGGTCACGGGCGAAAATGACAGTGATCACCTTGCCAACCTGGAGCAGGTGCTCACTAGATTGCAGGAATATGGGCTCCGAGCTAACCGCCCCAAATGCGAGTTTTTTAGAAAACAGATCTCGTATTGTGGCCAAGTTATCGATAAAGAGGGGTTACATAAGTCCCCAGAAAAGATTGAGGCAGTAGTCAAGGCTCCAGCACCGGAAAATGTGTCACAACTGAGGTCGTTCCTCGGGCTGGTAAACTACTACCATAAGTTCTTGCCAAATTTGTCTACAATACTACACCCACTGAACACCCTACTGCAAACTGGGGTGCCATGGAAGTGGAGTGATGAATGTAGACGAGCTTTCCAGAAGAGCAAAACACTAATCACATCGAAAGAGGTATTGGCCCATTACAACCCGGCATTACCAATTCGGTTGGCATGTGATGCGTCACCCTATGGCATTGGAGCGGTGCTGTCGCACAAATTCTCGGACGGCTCAGAGAGGCCAATAGCCTTTGCGTCACGATCACTAACCTCAGCCGAGCGTAACTACGCCCAGATTGACAGGGAGGCCCTCAGCCTAGTGTGGGGAGTGAAAAAGTTCAATCACTATCTGCACGGGCAGAAGTTCACCTTGCTGACTGACCACCAGCCACTTGTCTCCATCTTTAATCCAAAGAAGGGCGTTCCGGTGATGACTGCGCAACGGCTACAAAGATGGTCCCTTTTTCTAGGGGCGCACCAATATGAAATCAAGTATAAGGGCACGAAACAGCATGGAAACGCTGATGGGCTATCACGCCTGCCACTGCCTACTGCGGAGGAAGCACCAGCAGTGGATCCTGTCGAAATATTTCATTCGACTATAATTGAATGCTTGCCAGTAACTAACACTGGTATAGAGAAGGAGACCCGAAATGACCCGACACTGTCTCGGGTATATGATTTGACGGTGAAGGGATGGCCAGCACATGGCGACTCACTGTTGCCAGCATTCTCATCCAGAAGAGAACAGCTGTCAGTATGCCAGGGGACCTTGATGTGTGGATCCCGAGTGGTAATTCCACCCAAGTTAAGGGAGAGAGTGCTCAATGAGCTTCACGAAGATCATCTGGGAGGGGTGAAAATGAAAGGCCTTGCTAGGGCTTAAGTGTGGTGGCCGGGGATCGATCAGCAAATCGAGGACCTGACAAAGAGCTGCTCAGGATGCCAGAAGGTCCAAAATGCACCACCACATGCCCCTCTACACCCATGGGAGTGGCCCTCATCTCCATGGCAACAGGTGCATATTGATTTTGCTGGTCCATTCATGGACTCAATGTTTTTAATAGCCGTGGATGCGCACTCGAAATGGCCTGAGGTGATCAAAATGTCCTCCACCACCACGGAGAAAACTATTGCAGTCCTATGGACCATTTTTGCCAGGAACGGCTTGCCAGAGCAGATTTGCTCTGATAACGGACCACAGTTTGTGTCCGAAGAGTTTCGAAGATTTATGAAAAGGAATGGGGTAAGGCATTACACATCCGCCCCGTATCATCCAGCCACAAATGGATTGGCTGAGAGGTTCGTACAAACCTTTAAAAAAGCAGTAAAGGCCATGTGCGATGACGACATTCCACTGCAGCATAAGGTGGACAATTTCCTGTTAGCCTACAGAAATGCGACACATGCAATCACCAACCAGGCCCCGGCCATGATGTTCTTTAACCGAAGGTTGAGATCTCATCTGGATTTGCTCAGACCAAATGTACGAAGAGATGTTGAGAGTAAGCAATTCCAGCACATCAATGAGAAGCCGACAAGGAGCTTCAATGTAGGGCAACCAGTCTTGGCCCGCGGCTACCAAACAGAGAAATGGCAACCAGGAACGATATGCACATGGCAGGGGCCACTAATGTACACAGTGGATGTTGGGGAGAACATTGTGAGACGCCATGCTGACCAGATCCTAGAGTCACAGGAACAAGTCAACCCCATGTCTCGGCCATACGTACCTGGTGAGGAACCCGACGTACAGGTCGCATCTACCTCAGAAACAATAGCATTGGAAGCTGATGAATCAACTGACGACAGGGTGCTAGAATTGCCTCCGCACCAAGAGCGAGACACTCGGGAAAGGCGTTATCCAGAAAGAATCAGGAAGCCTCCCCAGAGACTGAATATATGAATGGACTATTTTCATATAACATTGTATATTAAAAATGTTAATTGTTAAATGAGTATTATGGTACTGTTAATCTAAAAGGGGAGGAATTGTAATGTATGTAATGTATATATACCTTAAGGGAGAGAACTACTTTTTACAGCTCCTGTATACTGTAGTACCGGCAGTGACCACACCTGTATATAAACCCTGAGTAGTGATCTGTACACTTAGTTCTAGAGTAACCCTCATTCAGTAAACACCTGTTGAATCGTTCCCTGCAGTCTGTTGTCTGATTATTGAAGGACACAACATTAAGATACACGGACATAACAGTAACCACTTACCGCCCGGGCACGGCGAGAAGATCGCCTCCCGCTAAATTAGGCGGGAGGTTTGCGGCGGCGGTACGGCGCTGCGCCCCCGATCTCCTTCGCCCGGAGATCGTGATGTCATCGCCGTGCGCATCGCTTCGGTTCCGCCCCCTGCAGCATCTCTGGGTGACAACACCGGCAGCTGCAGGAGGCATTGATCAGGAGGCCGGGTGCGTCGGGGGGGTGGGGGGGGTGGTTGGTGATGATTAAAGGCGAGACGGCCGAGGTAAGTGAAAAAAATAATCAAATGCTCGTTATCTGCTTTTTTTTCTCCTTTTTTCCCCAGTGCTCGATCAGCCCGGCACTCTGCTGATCGGGCCGGATCGCGGCTGCCGTTGGGGACCAGGTGAGTTTTGCCCTTGCAGAGCCGGCAGTGATGGCCCTCCCCTTTAAAGGAGGGAAGGAGCCTTCCAACGCGGCAGCCATTGTGCAGCGTTGCTCACCGACCTACATTGGCTCCCGGTTAAGCAACGGCACAATTTTAAAATTCTCATCCTTGTTTTCGAATCCCTCCATGGCCTCACCCCTCCCTATCTCTGTAATCTCCTCCAGCCCCACAACCCTCCGAGATCTCTGCGCTCCTCCCATTTTGGTCTCTTGAGCATCCCCCGATTTTAATCGCTCCGCCATTGGCGGCCGTGCCTTCAGCTGCCCGGGCCCTAAGCTCTGAAATTCCTTCTCTAACCCTCTCTGCCTCTCTTTCCTCCTTTAATAAGTACATAAGAAACAGAAGCAGGAGTCGGCCATTCGGCCCCTCGAGCCTGCTCCGCCATTCAATAAGATCATGGCTGATCTTCTACCTCATCTCCACTTTCCCTCCCGATCTCCATATCCCTTGATTCCCTTAATATTCAAAAATCTATCAATCTCTGTCTTGAAGAGACAGTCCTTAAAACCTACCTCTTTGACCAAGCTTTTGTTCATCTCTCCTAATGTCGCTCGGTGTCCAGTTTGTTTGGTGAGGCTCCTGTGAAGCGCCTTGGGATGTTTTTCTACACTAAAGGCACTAGATAAATACAGGCTGTTGTGGTTCTTGTTGGTTCTTTGATGTGTTAGTTGGTCTGAGTTGAGGCAGTGTTTGGAGTGTTATAGCTGTGCCAATGCCCCCCACTCCTGACTGTCATCTACGGACCCCCCCCCCAGTGAATAATCACAGAAATCACAGAAACCCCACAGTGCAGATAGAGGCCGTTTTGGCCCATCGAGCCTGCACCAACACATATCCCACCCTATCCCCGTAACCCCATGTATTTAATCCCCCTAACACTAAGGGTCAATTTATCATAGCCAATCAACCTAACCCGCACATCTTTGGACTGTGGGAGGAAACCGGAGCACCCGGAGGAAACCCACGCAAACACGGGGAGAATGTGCAAACTCCACACAGATAGTCACCCGAGGCCGGATTCGAACCCGGGTTCCTGGTGCTGTGAGGCAACAGTGCTAACCACTATGCCACCGTGCTGCCCTTTGCATTTGTGCGGATGTTGGGGGAGGACAAGATCGGTCTTGGCCGTGGCGCCGGCCTTGGCTGTGACTGCTCACTGTCTTCTTGGCTCGCACATGGCAAATGGTCACTTGGGTGAGGTAGTGGAGGGCAGGCAGCCCCTGCAGAACCTCAACCCAAGAAGGAATCAGCTTCTGACGTAAGAAAATTACTAGGCACTTGGTCTGAGTATTAAACAAGGCTTTAATCAACTGTTTTTCAACATGGAGATCTAGTTGTCCTTCACTAGTTCCTGTTAAAGAATGTCCTGAGCAAGCTGGGCCCATGCCCGAGTATTTATACTCTCCCTGGACAGCGCCACCAGCAGGCCACCCAGTATTACATCATAAGTCATTTCCACATGAATGACAAGATTCATGTCAGCACCTACAGCAGAAAATTGGGTGGGAGAGGGAAATCCTGGTCAGGAATATCGTGGCATCTAGAGAAAGATCAACCTGGAGATAGTCTATAATCTTGTCGATCAGGTCCAAAGGGCTTCAGCAACAGGAAGAACATAACCTCAGCAGTTTACGGTCATTGGAGACCTAAGATCACAGCTACTGTTTGGCTTTGGACGGGCATCAAGCCCAGTAGATGAGGTCTCAGCCCCATGCCTCACCTCCAAGGTGTGATACAGTGTAGCTCCAAAATGCTGGACTACTGCATTGCCCAGCCAGTGCCAATCTCACCCAACTGCTCCTTCCTTGTTGCTCTAGACTTGCTCTTGACGCTGCCTGGGAGCCAATGCTCTACTAAGAGACCCTACTGTCTCACCCCCTCGTCTTTCATTTCTTACATATGGTGTTGGGATCTGTAACTGTTAGAAGCAGTTCATTGAGTCTGGACGATCTCAGCTTCGTTCCTCGGCTGCAGACAAAAATGCCTCAAATTTGGTTACTAATTGGCAAACTCCCTGACAGAAGCCAGGGGATGTGGGAAACAGGTAAATGCTGTACTGGTTCAATAGAGGGTGATCTTCTGGGATTTGATCTGAGGCACGTATATCGGGGCGGAGCAGAGGGACCATTACAAAGAAACTTACAGCACAGAAACAGGCCATTCAGCCCAACCGGTCCATCCTCCACACCAGCCTCCTCCCACCCTACTTCATCTCACCCTATCTGCATAGCCTTCTATTCCTTTCTCCCTCATGTATTTATCTAGCTTTGCCTTAAATACATCTGTGCTGTTCGCCTCAACTACTCCACATGGTAGTGAGTTCCACAAACTGGCTGCCGCGTTTCCTACATTACGACAGTGACTACATTTCACAAGTGCTTCCTTAGCTGTATTGCGCTTTGGGACGTCCTGAGGTTGCGAAAGGCGCTATTTCTCTTTTGTTTAAAAAAAACTGGTTTTCCTCGCTCATCCTTCTCTCAGGGCACTCGCGAAGGAGCCCTGGGCCAGGAGGGGTGGATCTTCCGATTGCAGCAGGACCCGGAGTTGAAGGCCATCGCCGCTGAGATGAGCGTGACATCTAACTTCGATAAAAACAGAAAATTGATGGAGAACACTCGGCAGGTTCAGGCAATATCTGCAGAGAGAGAAACAGGTCGATGACCTTTCATCAGAACTCTAACATCTAACTAGATGACATCCCACTTGTTCGGTGCCTGAAATTGCTTGTCCCTGACACTGGGTGCTAAAAATGGAAATGGGCACTAACTTCACACACAAAAAAAAACAGTTTTGAGAAATGTAATTCAGTTATTGCAACATTCAGTTTGTTCCTGCTCCTTTGTGTTTCCATGACAACTCAGTGGCTACTTTAAATCGGTATAAGACAGGTGCATAATGTGTGGCAAAACCATCTCATTAATTTCATAGTGACTAAAGGTATAAAATGCCTTTTGTTAAACCCAGTGTTGATGTAATTTAACCCGAGGGATGGGGTAAAGCCTGGTAATTATATGATTCAAAAATGTAGTTGCTTGAAGAAACAAGCTGAATTATATGGATATGTAAGGATAGTTGTAAGTCTTCTTTTATTGGGAAACTAAGATGATGGCTGGAAAAATTCACTGACAAACAAAGAAATAGAACAGCAGTGGGAAGCATTTAAAACGGTGATCAATGGCGCAGACTCGTTGGGCCGAATGGCCTCCTTCTGTGCTGTACTATGCTATGAATAGAGTCCAGGAAAAATATATCCCACTAAAAACAAGAACAAACTAGCCAGTAATGCACACACCATGGATGAATAATAGAAAAAGAAAGACTTGCATTTCTATAGCGCCTTTCACGACCACCGGACGCCTCAAAGCGCTTTACAGCCAATGAAGTACTTTTGAAGTGTAGTCGCTGTTGTAATGTGGGAAACGCGGCGGCCAATTTGCACACAGCAAGCTCCCACAAACAGCAATGTGATAATGACCAGATAATCAGTTTTTGTTGTGTTGGTTGAGGGATAAATATTGGCCTCAGGACACCGGGGATAACTCCCCTGCTCTTCTTCGAAATAGTGGCCGCGGGATCTTTTACGTCCACCTGAGAGATGGTTTAACGTCTCAACCGAAAGACGGCACCTCCGACAGTGCGGCGCTCCCTCAGCACTGCGCTGGGAGTGTCAGCCTAGATTTTTTGTGCTCACGTCTCTGGAGTGGGGACTCGAACCCATGACCATTCTGACCCAAAGGCGAGAGTGCCACAGCCAATCCGCATGGCCCCTGCGCTGCCGTTTGCCGTGCCCCAAGCGGCCATTCTCCTGGACAGTGAATGCTATCCGGCAAATCGCTTGGGGAGCGCGTCGCATCACAGCCCGGCCTCACCCAATATCAGCCCGTACACACTCTTCCACTCGGCGTTGCTGGACTGCATTGAGCGGTAGCCTGGGGCCACTGGGACCAGCTGTCAGTGGTTGCCCTGGCTTGGTAAATCTCCAACACTCGTGTTTTTTTTTAGGTCCGAGGGGACAGTGAAGTGGCATTGGATCATTAACGTTGAGCGATGACTCACGGCCCATGAAGCAAACAAGGGATTCAGAAAATGCCAAGAAAAATAGCAAAAACTGAAGTTACAGAAACACGGTCAGAACCCTGAAATTGGGTAACAGCTTTGAACTCCCGCTGATAATCTGTTCTCTTATACTGTGTGTCTATTTATCTGGCCAATACTCACTGACCGCACCACTAGTTTTGCTGGTGTGAAGCGAACTTTGTCAGTGGGAAGTGTGGAAATTCAGCTTGTTGCAACAAGAAATCTCTTCTATTCATAGAGTGCCTGTCACATCTTTAGGATGTTCAAAGAAAATGAGGGGAAAAAACCAGACCATTCTCTCCCGGGTGTTTTGCTCACTGCAGTGTTCTGGAGATTAATCTTTCATTCCTGAAGACTCCATGGCAACCCTGGAGTCCAGCAACACCTCAGTTTTCAAATTCTCATCCTTGTGTTCAAATCCCTCCATGACCTTGCGCTTCTCCCTATCTCTGTAACCTCCTCCAGCCCTATGACCCTCCGAGATCTCTGCACTCCTCCAATTCTGGTCTCTTGTACATCCCCGATTTCCATCGCCCCGCCATTGGCGGCCGTGCCTTCAGCTGCCTGGGCCCTGAGCTCCGGAATTCCCTCCCTAAACCTCTCCGCCTCTCTCTCCTCCCTTAAGGCACATTGGCTCCTGGTTAAGCAGTGCCTCGATTTCAAAATTCTCATCCTTGTTTTCAAATCCCTCCATGGCCTCGCCCCTCCTACCTCTGTAATCTCCTCCAGCCCCACAACCCCCCGAGATATCTGCGCTCCTCTAATTCTGGCCTCTTGAGCATCCCTGATTTTAATCGCTCCACCATTGGTGGCCGTGCCTTCTGTTGCCTAGGCCCTAAGCTCAGGAATTCCCGGCCTAAACCTCTCCGCCTCACTACCTCTCTCTCTCCTCCTTTAAGACGCTCCTTAAAACCTACCTCTTTGACTAAGCTTTTGGTCACCTGCCCTAATTTATCCTTATGTGGCTCGGTGTCATATTTTTTGTCTTAAAATACTCCTGTGCAGCGCCTTGGGACGTTTTACTACATTAAAGGTGCTATATAAATACAAGTTGTTGTTGCTAAGATGCTCCTTAAAACCTTTCTCTTTCACCTGTCCTAATATCTCCTTATGTGGCTCGGTGTCAAATTTTGTCTGATAATCGCTCCTGTGAAGCAGCTTGGGGATGTTTTACTACATTAAAGGCGCTATAGAAATGCAAGTTGTTGTTGTTGTTGGCGGGTTGGCAACAATGTCTCCTTAAAACTGTGTAGCAATGGCAAAGGTCCCGCGCAGGCCGCTCGCCCGGTTTCCCCGTTGTAAACACCGCGTACTTGCAGAAATTTAAAGGGACCGTGCGCTAAAGGAAACAGAACAAAGCGCCGCTCGCAGGGAACATTGGTTGGCAACCCTAATATAAGCAGATCTATGAACTCATTTTTTTTCTTTAAATGATCATAAATACTTCCTCTAGCACAAACCAGAGAAAAGAAATGGCCTTTAACTGCTGTTTTTCTACCCATTCGAGTTCCAATCTCCAGGGAGCTTGTTTTGTTGAGCAGTGTTTTTATTTGTTGAAGTCAATGGTAACCACAGATCCTCTTATACAAGCACAGCTACTGTGGTGGTCGAGTCTTGCTTTGTCTTGTCCTACTTGTCCTCGGTAAACTAGCACTGCCTGCTTGTAATCTTTTCATACAGTAACGTGTGTGCCGGAGGTGGGTGGGTGGGGAGGGGAAATAACTCCCCGTGCAGATCGGATTTTGTCCTTAGAAACAATTATCCTAATCCCCCCCCCGGCAATCACAGTGTGGAAAGATCATTCTCCTGGGTTTAGCAGCTCCATTCAATGAGCCTCAGTCAGTAGCCCATTGCTAGACAGCGGCTGTGACGTAATAAAACTCACTACGCACTTGGTTCGAGTATAAAGCAAGGCTTTAATCAACTTGTTTCAAAACATGGAGGTCTAGTTATCTTTCACTAGTTCCTGTTTACAAAATGTCCTGGGAAGCTGGGCCCATGCCCGAGTATTTATACTCCTTGGACGGCGCCACCAGCTGGCCGCCCAGTGTTATTTCGTGAGTCTTTCTTCATGGATCATAAGAACATAAGAAATAGGAGCAGGAGTAGGCCAATCGGCCCCTCGAGCCCGCTCCGCCATTCAATAAGATCATGGCTGATCTGATCCTAACCTCAAATCTACTATCACTCTCCATCCCACCCGAACCCATGTGATCTCCCGGGAGAGGCGAAAAACCAGATAAAAAACCCAATGGCCAATTTGGGAGAAAAAAATCTGGGAAATTCCTCTCCGACCCATCTAGGCAATCGAAACTCGTCCAGGAGATCACTCTGTCCCTGTATTTTCTACAGTATTTACCTTCTGTAAAGGCGATCTCCACCCCAGCCAGGAACAGGAATAAAACCATCTCCTGAAATCTAACACAGAATTAGAACACAAGAAGTAGGAGCAGAACCAGGCTACACGGCCCCTGGGCCCGCTCCGCTACCCACAGGGCCATGACCATTCCGAACCTAGACTCATGTCCAATTTCCTGCCCGCTCCCCGTAACCCTTAATTCCCTTTACTTCTAGGAAACTATCTATTTCTGCTTTAAATTTATTTAATGATGTAGCTTCCACAGCTTTCTGGGGCAGCAAATTCCACAAACCTACCACCCTCTGAGTGAAGAAGTTTCTCCTCATCTCAGTTTTGAAAGAGCAGCCCCTTATTCTAAGATTATGCCCCCTAGTTCTAGTTTCACCCATCATTGGGAACATCCTCACCGCATCCACCCGATCAAGCCCCTTCACAATCTTATATGTTTCAATAAGATCGCCTCTCATTCTTCTGAACTCCAATGAGTAGAGTCCCAATCTACTCAACCTCTCCTCATATGACCACCCCCTCATCCCCGGGATTAACCGAGTGAACCTTCTTTGTACTGACTCGAGAGCAAGTATGTCTTTTCTTAAGTATGGACACCAAAACTGTATGCAGTATTCCAGGTGCGGTCTCACCAATACCTTGTAGAACTGCAGCAATACCTCCCTGTTTTTTTATTCTATCCCCCTAGCAATAAAAGCCAACATTCCATTGGCCTTCTTGATCACTTGCTGCACCTGCATACTAACTTTTTGAGTTTCATGCACCAGGACCCCCAGATCCCTTTGTACTACAGTACTTTCCAGTTTCTTGCCATTAAGATAATAACTTGCTCTATGATTTTTCCTGCCAAAGTGCATAACCTCACACTTTCCAGTATTGTATTCCATCTGCCAAATCTCTGCCCACTTACTTAGCCTGTCTGAATCATAAGATTCATAACAGGTTGGCTCTTGCCCTCGTGGACTGGTTGCTCCTTCAAGCTGAGCTTTTCAGGCTGACAATAGTTTGAAGATGGTGGTGGGGTCGGCATGGAGACGATTGGAAAATTTGGAATTCAGGGCCACCAGAGCTAAAGAAGAATAGAAAGAACTTGCATTTATATAGCACCTTTCTTCCACCTCAGCAAGTTCCCAAAACGCGTGGAGTACTTTTGAAGTTTAGTCACATGACAGCCAATCAGCGCACAGCAAGGTCCCACAAACCGCAATGAGATAATGACTGAACAGCTCGAAAATCTCCAGTTGATCAGAGAGAGCCAGCATGGATTTGTGAAAGGTAGGTCAGGCCTGACAAACCTGATTGGATTTTTTGAAGAGGTGTGGACAGGGGAATGTCTATGGATGTTATTTATATGGACTTCCAGAAGGCATTTGATAAAGAGACTGTTATCCAAGGTAGAAGCCCACGGAATTGAGGGCAAATTATTGACCTGGTTAGGAAATTGGCTGGGCGGCAGGAGACAGAGAGTAGGGATAATGGGCAGGTACTCAAACTGGCAGGATGTGACTTGTGGTGTCCCGCAGGGATCTGTGTTGGGGCCTCAACTATTCACAATATTTATTAACAACTTAGATGATGGCATAGAAAGTCATATATCCAAATCTGCCGATGACACAAAGGTAGGCGGCATTAAGTGAATGGGCAAAACTGTGGCAAATGGATTTCAGTGTAGGCAAGTGTGAGTTCATCCATGTTGGACCTAAAAAGGATAGAACAGGGTGCTTTCTAAATGGTGAAAAGCTTAAAATCTGTGGATGTCCAAAGAGACTTGGGGGTCCAGGTACATAGATCATTAAAATGTCATGAACAGGTACAGAAAATAATCAAAACGTCTAATTGAATGCTGGTCTTTATATCTAGAGGACTAGAGTACAAGGGGGTAGAAGTTATGCTGCAGCTGTACAAAACCCTGGTTGGACCACACCTGGAGCACTGTGAGCAGTTCTGGGCACCACACCTTAGGACGGATATATTGGCCTTGGAGGGAGTGCAGCGTAGGTTTACCAGAATGATACCCGGACTCCAAGGGTTAAGTTACGAGGAGAGATTACACAAACTCGGGTTGTATTCCCTGGAATTTAGAAGGTTAAGGGGTGATCTGATCGAAGTTTTCAGGATATTAAGGGGAACTGATAGGGTAGAGAGAGAGAAACTATTTCCGCTGGTTGGGGAGTCTAGGACGAGGGGGCAGAGTCTAAAAATTAGAGCCAGACCTTTCAGGAGTGAAATTAGGAAACACTTCTGCACACAAAGGGTGGTAGAAGTTTGGAACTCGCTTCTGCAAATGGCAATTGTTGTTAAATCAATTGTTAATTTTAAAGCTCAGATTGATAGCTTTTTGTTAACCAAAGGTATTAAGGGACATGGGGCAAAGGCGGGTATATGGAGTTAGGTTGCAGATCAGCCATGATCTCATTGAATGGGGTTGAATGGCCTCCTCCTGTTCCGATGTTCCTAAGGGTGAACTTCCCTGCTCTT
The DNA here is from genome assembly GCF_052327205.1 of Somniosus microcephalus. NCBI lineage: Eukaryota > Metazoa > Chordata > Chondrichthyes > Squaliformes > Somniosidae > Somniosus > Somniosus microcephalus. Next base: position 31,483,384 of record NC_141014.1, on the reverse strand, counting down.
CTTCGCAATAGTGGCCGTGGGATCTTTTACGTCCACCTGAGAGAGCAGACGGGGTCTCGGTTTAACGTCTCATCTGAAAGACGTCTGTGGGGAAATTGGCTGCCGCGTTTCCTTCATTACAACAGTGACTAGACTTCAAAAAGTACTTCATTGGCTGTAAAGCGCCTTGTAATGCCCAGAGGTCGTGAAAGATGCTGTGGAAGTACAAGGTCCTTTTCCCTGTCCCGTAATGCTCTTCATTTCCTGTCAATGGGTTAAGACACCTGCTGAGTCAAAGTCTTGGCAAATACTTTCGCGCTGAGCAAATCTCCCATGTGGTCAGCCTTTTTCACAGCTCCTACTGTTTAGCCAGGGATTAACAGCAGAAGGCATCTCTCTCTTTTAAAACCAGCACGTCCAAGAAACCAAACAGAGCTTTAACTTTCACAACACAATGATAACGTTGAGATGGATTACCACAGTACGGTTGCACTCAGACTTCATTCTGAGATTGGGTTTACTCATGCGTTCCCACTGTGGCTGCAATCCATCATTATTCCTCTGACACTTAAATGGTGTAGCGCTGTCCCATACAGAGCAGAACGTCTCCAGTTCCATTACTCTATCTGTGCGGAGTGAGCTCGTTTCATCCGGGGCAGCGTTGGGGGCGCTACAGTTAGGGCCTTAGAGTGTCTCTAGGCTCGGGAGAAGACAATTTGGCCGAGTGACCCACTCCAGGTCACTATCCAGTGAACGTTGAGTGAGGACAGAGTAACACTTGGTTGGAAGAAAGAAAGAAAGAAAGAAAGAAAGAAAGAAAGAAAGAAAGAAAGAAAGAAAAAGAGGAAGAAAGAGAGGAAGAAGAAAGAGAGCAAAAGAAAGAAAGAGGAAAAGAAAGAAGGAAAGAAAAAAGAGAGGAAGAGTTGCCTTTCTAGGAGATGTCCTCCTCACTCTCTAGGTTCACCCATGAAGAGTGGGCCCTTGTCTAAGATCCCAAAGGGTTGCCGGTGCCCACACATTGCAAGAGCTCCCAGTGACCCTGAAAGCCAATGGCTGTGGTGGGGAGGGGGGCGCGGGGGGAGGGGCTGGGCGGCGGTACAGCAAATCAAACCTGAAGCAAGGGTCAGAATCGACAGAAGAGGTAGGGGGAGAGGAGGGTCGGGGCGGGGGGGTGGGAGAAAGAATAAAATTCGAAAAGCTAACCATAATGTTGTGAAGAAGCTTTCCGTGGCAATAAACTCAGGGGCTGTGTGCACACCAGGGATTTCACCACATTAGTAACTGCGTGATCACGTGGCTTCGCTCATAACAAAAAGATCACCAGATCCGATAGACACAGATCTTGCTGCCCATTGTTGGCCGGTTTTAATTGGCTTTTGAGCGAAGTCGCCTTGTTTGAGACCCAGTGACCCACGGTCAACATCATTAAACTGGAGCAGTTCAGAAGTTTGCCTTAGGGAATGTTCCTCAGAGCTGGGCTGGAGTCCCACAAATAAACTTGCCTATCTCTATGTGGCTCAGATAGACGTAACTCTCCATGGAGCGGGTTCATTCTGTGCACTGTGTTCACGGGTCATGCTCCACCTTAATGTGCCAGGAACTCTGTGCTCTTTTCTCACTGGCTCTCTGTGGCCACATTTCTTTCCTCTGCTGTTAAATTATCTGCCTAGCTGGATCGCTGCATCAGCCATATATATATTAACAGCTTGAATAACGTTCTCCTGGGCAGGAGGGATCTGGACAGCCAGGAAAACAAGTGCGGGGGAGGGAGAATTCTTTAATTGACTGTAAATCCCATAATCTTCACATGTCAATGCAAGCGTGTATCAATTTTCAGTAACAGAGAAAGATCGTTAGACTTAACAAAGTGGTGCGCTCTCAAGAGATCGTTTCCACCTACTTATCTTTGCAAAATTGGTGTCAGCCGTGGCTCTGTGGGTAGCACTCTCGCCTCTGAGTCATGAAGGTCATGGGTTCGTGGGACCCACTCCAGGCACTTGAGCCCAAAATCTAGGCTGACGCTCCCAGTGCAGTGCTGAGGGAGCGCTGCACTGTCGGAGGTGCCTTCTTTCGGATGAGATGTTAAACTGAAGCCCCGTCTGCCCTCTCAGGTGGACGTAAAAGATCCCATGGCCACTATTTCGAAGACGAGCCAGGGAGTTCTCCCGACGTCCTGGCCAACATTTATCCCTCAACCAACATCGCTAAAAAGCAGATTATCTGCTCATTATCTCGTTGCTGTTTGTGGGAGCTTGCTGTGCGCAAATTGGCTGTTGCGTTACCTACATTACAACAGTGACTCCACTTCAAAAAGTACTTCATTGGCTGTAAAGCACTTTGGGAGGACGTGAAAGGCTCGATATAAATGAAAGTCTTTCTTTTCTTTCTATTATCCCTCAATCCCATTTCTCCTGAGTCACACCTGATTGGCTCTTGAACTCAGAAAATAACATTTTGGGTTTGAATAATTTGAGACGTGACGTGTGGTGAATGTAGCGTGTTCGGGGGGGAACAGGTGACTTTGAACCTTTGTTTCTCAAAGCTCTCAAAGAGGGTCTTCCTCAACTCAGGTCTGGGGTCTGTTGTAGACTAATTGATCGCGATTGATCACTGTGATTGGTCAACAAATCCATTGGCCCAGAAATTCGGGTTGGGGGCGTTCCGCGGGTGCAAGCCTCCGACCTGCACTTACTTAGTGCGCCGGCCGTTGTGCTGTGGGCCCGCGTGGGATTCCGATCCTGGGCCTCCTCCAACTGCTGGTGCGCGGTGCTTGCGTATCCCAGGGGCGCAGTTAGTTCAAAGCATCCCCTGGGATCACGTGGGCCATGGGGAGCCAATGGTAGTAGGGCATGCTTCATTCATAAGTTTGACAGGAAGAGCTGTCAAACCTATAAATGCAATAAGCCCCAAAACATCACTAAAACTTCAAATACATTTTTTAAAAAATCACATTTTTAAAATAACTATAAATTACATGAAATAACTATTTTAAACAATAATTTAAATTTTTGAAAAAATTAATTATGTTTTCTAACAGAGCTAAAAATAAACTTACCTTTCTTTAAAGTATTTAAAAATAATAAACCTGTGGAAAAAATGTTTTAATTTTCATTAATTCACCACTTATCTTGTTAAAAGCAGGCCTTGCGCCTGCTTTTTAAAAGTGTAACTGTTGGAGACTTACCCTCCCGGAGAAACCTGCAAAAAAAGCGTAAGTTCGATGAGCACGCGCTGCCTCTCCGGCGCACGCGTTCGACCTGTCAGCCCCTTCTTTCAGGGGAATGGAAGTGCCGGTTTCCCGTGCATGCGCAGTGCATGCACGAAACCGCCACTTTCGTGGGGCCTACGCGTGAGTACCCAGCGAGTACTCACCCGTGGGGACCCGAATTTCTGGGCCATTATCGTTGTATCGTGCGACGACCAAGAAGACGAACTAGATGGCCCTTGGTCTTTCTTCGTCTAGCAACTCCTATGTTCCTCATTATACCTTCTGCTTCCCTGGTAACTGATTCCACAACTCTGTTACCTGTCAGAGAGAGAGAGGGCCTCCCTTCTCACATTAACCCGTGTCTGACGTAAGAAAACTACTAGGCACTTGGTCTAAGCATTAAACAAAGCTTTAATCAACTGTTTTACAACATGGAGGTCTAGTTGTGTCCTTCACTAGTTCCTGTTAAGAATGTCCTGCGCAAGCTGGGCCCGTGCCCGAGTATTTATACTCTCCCTGGACAGCGCCACCCGTAGGCCGCTCAGTATTATTTCATAAGTCTTTCTTTCATGAATGACTGATTCATGTCAGTGTCCCTGGTATTTCAGCCCCCTGCCCCACTGTATGGTGCCACTAAGGCCGCATTTACACCATGGGGACAATTTCACGCAGTCCCAGGACTGAGCTCTGCCTGCTGGGAGCGCTTGTCAGGAGCTCGGACGCACGTTCCCAACATCCATTCATTTTAATGCATGGGAACTAGGCCGGGGATGCAACAACAACAAAAACAACTTGCGTTGATATAGTGCCTTTAACGCACTAAATCGTCCCAAAGGCGCTTCACAGGAGGGTGATCAGGGTGGAAGCAATTCTTCATGCAAAGGATAGTGAAACTCTGAAACTCTCTCCCCCAAAAAGCTGTTGAGGCTGGGGAGTCAATTGAAAATTTCAAAACTTGAGATCGACAGATTTTTGTTAGGTAAGGATATCAAGCAATACGCAGCAAAGGCGGGTAAATGGAGCTAAGATCAGCCGTGATCCAGTTGAATGGTGGAACAGGCTCGAGGGGCCGACTGGCCTCCTCCTGTTCCTACCTTCCCGTGGGCACAGTTGGTGCTATGCCATGCTTGTCGTGCCAAGCCCTCTCCCTGAGCTTGGAGGGAAGGGGCTTTGATGGGCTGAATGGCCTCACCGCTTTCCACAACCAGGAATGCCCTTGCATCATCGTAATGTGCCGTCTGTAAGTGAATCCTTGCCCTTTAAACCTGATCGCTCCTGACCTGAAGTGAGCACAACTCCCCCACCATCTCGATGCCAAATCGTTAAACCCAGCCTCAAGGAGCTGTGTGGTCACCCCAGTTGACCCATTGCTTATTTTTTCTATTCCTCCTCCTGCTCTGGGGGGGGGGAGTTAATTGTGCCTTTTAACGAGCAATAAGTTGCCATGGAAACCTCCTGACGCAAATACCGCAGCCTAATTCAAGGGGGAGGTGGAGGGGGTTGGAGCGGGGGGGGGGGGGGGGCAAGCTCAGGTCTCTGGCCAGTTCCCAATGTGAGCTGCATTGAGAATGGAGGTGCCAACTGGGACGGGGGGCTGGGGGGTGGGGGCTGCAACCTTTCCCAACAAAAGGGAGGGTGATTCAGAGGGCAGTCATGGCTGACTGATCCCTGCTACCACCTGGGTGAAAGACTGAGGAATTTTCTTTTTATTTGTTTCTGGGAATCGCGGAACAAAGGCTCCATTTATTGCCCCCCCCCCCCGACCTCGTAGCCCCTGACAACCCAACGGCTTACTACGCCATTTCAGAACGCCACGGGAGTCAACCACGTCATGCGGGACTGGAGTCACATGTAGGCCAGGCTGGGCAGGGGCGGCAGGCTCCCTTCCCTGAAGGACATTAGTGAACCAGTTTGGTTTTTCCCACAATCCAGCGGCTTTCCTGGTCATGGTTTCTGATGCCAATCCACAAATAAGCATTCAGTTTCACAACTTGGGATTGGCTGGGATTTGATCCCATGAACTCTGGCCCAGTACCATAACCATTGCGCTAATGGACACACCCAGGGAGAAATTGTAGGTTGAAATCAACCATAAAGGATTAGGTTTGTTCCGAAAATTTCCAGTGTTCGCAACACAATTTTTAAAGGGGATACGCGCCGAGATATTGGGCCGGATATTCCGATCCCTACGGGTGTTGTACGCGCTGTGTACCCACCCGTAGGGACATCGGAAATGCCGGTTTCAGGCGTGCACTGCGCATGCGCTGGAAACCGGCATTTCCAGTCTGTCAAGAAAGCTCTTGACAGATCCTCCGGCTGCCCTGGAGAAGGGCCTCTGCGGGCGGAGAGTTCCGCTTTCTGGAGACCCTCCGCCTGCAGAAAACACTTACAATTCTTGCGCCTGGTAAAAGCCTGCGTAAGGCCTGCTTTTACCAGGATAAGAGTTGAAAAAAGTAAAAAAAAAAAATTTCCACTTATTTATCATTTAAAAATACTTTTAAAAAAAAGGTAAGTTTATTTTTAGCCCCGTAATTATTTTTTCAAAAATTTAAAGTTTTGTTTAAAATGGTTAATTTATTTGTACTTTCAAGTCATTTTAAAAATGTGATTTTTTTAAAAATGTATTTAAAGTTTTACTATGTTTTGGGGGTGATCTCCATTCATATATTTGACAGGTCTTCCTGTCAAGTGTATGAAGGGAGATTCCCTTTTCTTGGATTGGCTCCCCATGGCCCACGTGATCCCAGGGACGCTGCGAACTACCTGCGCCTCTGGGATACGTGGGCCCTGCACACCCGCAGTTTGGAGTGGCCCAGCATCGGAATTGTGCGCGTCCCGGGAGCCCTCAGGTAAGGGCACAGATTTTTCCAGATCACAGTCCTCTGCCCGCAGGAGACCTGCGACTGGAATGCCTGGGCCATGAAAAAAAAGGTGCCCGTTTGGGGAGGTTGAGGAGCCGGCCAAGATGGAGGTCATTATTATCTTGCGAGTGAGAAGGTGACGCCATTCAGTTCATTCGCATGCTCGCGCTGTGTTTGTAAGTAAACGGGATTAAAAAAAACGGGCAAGCTCATTGTCATGAAAGTTTTTTGGAGAAAGGGCCTTTAGTCTAATTACTTTTGATACATTTAAGGGGAAGCTAGATAAGCACATGAGGGAGAAAGGAATAGAAGGATATGTTGATAGGGTGAGATGAAGAGGGGCGGGAGGAGGCTCGTGTGGAGCATAAACACTGGCATGGACCAGTTGGGCCGAATGGCCTGTTTCTATGTAATTCAAATCACTGTCTTATTTTTCAGACTGATATCTCTACCCTAAATGAAGTTATGATGAACTTTTCTAAAACATTGGTTCGGCCTCAACTGGAGTATTGTGTCCAATTCTGGGCACCGCACTTTAGGAAGGATGTGAAGGCCTTAGAGAGGGTGCAGAAAAGATTTACAAGAATGATCCCAGGGATGAGGGACTTCAGTTAATTTGATAGACTGGAGAAGCTGGGGTTGTTATCATTAGAGCAGAGAAAGTTGAGAGGAGATTTGATAGAGGTGTTCAAAATCAGGAGGGGTCTGGGCAGAGTAGATAGAGAGAAACTGTTCCCATTGGCGGAAGGGTCGAGAACCAGAGGACACAGATTTAAGGTGATTGGCAGAAGAACCAAAGGCGACATGAGGAAAAACTTTTTTACGCAGCGAGTGGTTACGATCTGGAATTCATTGCCTGAGAGGGTGGTGGAGGTAGACTCAATTACGGCTTGCAAAAGGGAATTGGATAAGCACCTGAAAGAAAAAAAATTTGCAAGGCTACGGGGAAAGAGAGGGGGAGTGGGACTAGCTGAGGTGCTCTTGCAGAAACCAGCACGGGCTCGACGGGCCGAATGGTCTTCTTCTGTGCTGTAAACATTCTATGAATCTAAAGTTCCTGGTACATTAAAGGGTGGTGTAAGCAGATTCCATAGAAACGCTCAAAAGGCAATTGGACAAGTGCTTAAAGAGGACAAATTTGCAGGGCTACGGGGAAAGAGCAGGGGAGCGGGACTCGATGGGGCGGCTCAGGCACGACAGGCCAAATGGCCTCCTTCCATGCTGTAAGACTCTCCGATTCTATTGCTGGCTGCCACTGACTCACCCAAGTATCCCAAGGCAAGGAATTGACGTAACTCCACAGATCATTAAACGTTTCCCTGTTTGATGTTCTTGTAGTTGTGGCTCTTGGTACCTTCCAGGGTTTGTGATTCTGCTTCTAACAAAACAACAGCTGGGCACACAGGAAGGGAAACTGGAGCTGCTCCACAATCCCATGTAACAAGCACTTGCTGCTGCCGAGAGGGTCCTGGGCAGTCGATCAAAATCTGCCTCACTGCGGAATCGACAGGCCGTGGAGTCCTGCGGTGTATTTCCTAGAGAACTGCAAGGTCATTTCCAGAGCAGTGTCTTCCCCCTGTCTCCCCGCAACCCCCCACTTTTAAACATCGTCACTGGGCAGGAGCAGGGGTTGCCAACCCTCCTGGATTGCCCTGGAGTCTCCAGTAATTAAAAGATTGATGCGACTGCGAGCAACACCCAAGAGAAAAATCATTGGGGGGCATTAAAAAAGTGTGGTTTTTTTCTCCATTATCTTTTTGGTTATTGGTTATAAAAGTATCAGAGAGGCGGAGGTGGGGGGTAAAAAGGCTGTTTGACCGGGGCGATTGGAGGCCGGGGGTCGTGTGACAAAACCTCCAGGAACACGTCCAACCAGAGTTGGCATCCCCCTAGGCAGGGAGGCATCGCCCTACATAGAAACATAGAAGATAGGAGTAGGAGTAGGCCATTCGGCCCCTCGAGCCTGCTCCGCCATTTAATGAGATCATGGCTGATAATCCATTTTCAGTACCCTGTCCCTGCTTTCTCCACATATCCCTTGATCCCTTTAGCCTTAAGAAATATATCTAATTCCTTCTTGAATATATTTAATGAATTGGCTTCTACTGCCTTCTGTGGTAGAGAATTCCACAGGTTCACCACTCTCTGGGTGAAGAAATTCCTCCTCATCTCTGTCCTAAATGGCTTACCCCTTATCCTTAGACTGTGACCCCTGGTTCTGGACTCCCTCGCCATCGGGAACATCCTTCCTGCATCTAGTCTGTCCAGTCCTGTTGGAATGTTATAAGTTTCAATGAGATCCCCTCTCATTCTTCTAAACTCCAGTGAGTATAAGCCCAATCGACCCAATCTCTCCTCATACGTCATTCCTGCCATCCCAGGTATCAGTCTGGTGAATCTTCGCTGAACTTACTGAGGGGCCAGTTACGCAGGGTGTGGGGGGAGAGAAACCTTTGGTGCAGTGTTCCCCTGCCGAGGCAAAAAGCTACCCGGAAGGGGTTGGTTGGGGAGGGGGTGGGGTGCTTGGGTGGAGAGGCAGGGAGAGTATCCCTATGGAGCTACCAGTTCCCACTGAAGCCTTTCCAAAGCAGTGCCCCTCCCCCGCCCCAACCCCCACCTCACCCCAAAGCTCTATTTCCAGGAAGGCCTCTGGAGCCATGCGCTTGTTAACGGGGGAGGGGGAGCAGGTAGAAGACTATTGCCATTTTCAAAGTCTTTTCATTTCATGGAACAATGCAAATAATAAATTATTTGGCTTCTATTAAGCTAGAATTGTACTTTGGGAGGACTAATATGGAAAGACACTATAATTGGCACGATTTTGAAAATTGTGGATGAGCAGAGAGACCATGGTGTCATAGAATCATAGAATGGTTACAGCACAGAAGGAGGCCATTCGGCCCGTCGAGCCCGTGCCGGCTCTCTGCAAGAGCACTTCAGCTAGTCCCACTCCCCCCCGCCCTTTCCCCGTAGCCCTGCAAATTATTTTCCTTCAGGTACTTATCCAATTCCCTTTTGAAAGCCACGATTGAGTCTGCCTCCGCCACCCTTTCAGGCAGCGCATTCCAGATCGTAAACACTTGCTGCGTAAAAAAGTTTTTCCTCATGTCGTCTTTGGTTCTTCTGCCAATCACCTTAAATCTGTGTCCTCTGGTTCTCGACCCTTCCGCCAAATCAAATCAAATCAACTTTTATTGTCATTGTTAGTGCACAAGTGCAGTACAACGAAATGTAGGCTTGCGGCTCCCGAGAGTGTACATTTGGATTAAGATATTTAAACATTCAACATACATCTGGCTTGTAATACATTAACATAAACATAACCATAATAAAGTGCATTGGCAGATGTGCAGGCTTTAGCGTTTATTTGTGGAGTTCAGTAGGATGACAGCCCTGGGAAAGAAGCTGTTCCTAAATCTGGTCGTACGGGTGCGAATGCATCTGTAGCGTCTCCCAGATGGCAGGAGGGCGACCAGACTGTGGCTGGGGTGGGTAGGGTCTTTGATGATGGACCGTGACCTCCGTAGACAGCGTTTCTGGTATATGTGCTCTATGGTCGGTAGCCGGGTGCTGGTAATGCGTTGGGCAGTTTTGACTACCCGCTGCAGGGCTTTCCGGTCATAGTAGCTGCAGCTGCCATACCATACTGTGATACAGTTCGTCAGGATGCTCTCTATAGCCAATGGGAACAGTTTCTCTCTATCTACTCTGTCCAGATCCCTCATGATTTTGAGCACCTCTATCAAAATCTCCTCTCAACCTTCTCTGCTTCCATGTACACAAATCCTTAAAGGTGGCCGGGCAAGTTGATAAGGTGATTAAAAAAGCATACGGGCTGCTTGGGTTTATAAATAGAGAAAATATAAAAGCAGCGAGATCACGCTAGAACTTTATAAATCACTGGGTGTAGTAACCTGGGAGGTTATGAGTAACCTGATCCACCAGGTGGTGCTGTGGCAATTGCTCTCCTGAGTTAAGTCTGATCTGTACTGGCTGTACTCTTTGTTTTTGCTGCCTCATGGCAGAAGCTTTTATGTGCAAGTGTTGATTAAACCATGTTGAGGAGTTAACCTGTGTCTGTCTCCATCTATGGCCACCTTAAGATACCACACTGGGTTAGGCCTCAGCTGGAGTATTGTGGACAATTCTGGAGCATCACACTTCAGGGAAGATGTAGAGGCCTTAGAAAGGGTGCAGAGGAGGTTTACCAGGATGTTACCAGGGATGGGGGGTCTTCAGTTATGAGGAGAGGTTGGAAAAGTTAGGACTGTTCTCCTTGGAACAGAGAAGGTTAAGAGGTGACCTAATAAGAGGTTTTCAAGACGATGAGGTGTTTGGATAGGGAAAACTATTCTCACTGGTGAGTGGGTCAATAGCAGAGGTTATAGATTTAAACTCATTGGCAAAGGATCTAGAGGAGCGATGAGGAGAATGTTTTCACTCGGAGAGTTGTCGGGATCAGGAACGCTCGACCTGAAAAGGTGGTGGAAGCCGATTCCATCAATGATTTTAAAAGGGAGTTGGACGAGTTCTGGAGGATGTGGAACGGATGGGTTCTGGAGGATGAGGAACGGACGGGTTCTGGAGGATGAGGAACGGACGGGTTCTGGAGGATGAGGAACGGATGGGTTCTGGAGGATGAGGAACGAACGGGTTCTGGAGGATGAGGAACGGACGGGTTCTGGAGGATGAGGAACTGACGGGTTCTGGAGGATGAGGCACGGACGGGTTCTGGAGGATGAGGAACGGACGGGTTCTGGAGGATGAGGAACGGACGGGTTCTGGAGGATGAGGAACGGACGGGTTCTGGAGGATGAGGAACGGATGGGTTCTGGAGGATGAGGCACGGACAGGGTTCTGGAGGATGAGGAACGGACAGGGTTCTGGAGGATGAGGAACGGACGGGTTCTGGAGGATGAGGAACGGACGGGTTCTGGAGGGTGAGGAACGGACGGGTTCTGGAGGATGAGGAACGGACGGGTTCTGGAGGATGAGGAACGGACGGGTTCTGGAGGATGAGGAACGGACGGGTTCTGGAGGATGAGGAACGGACAGGTTCTGGAGGATGAGGAACGGACGGGTTCTGGAGGATGAGGAACGGACAGGGTTCTGGAGGATGAGGAACTGACGGGTTCTGGAGGATGAGGAACGGACAGGGTTCTGGAGGATGAGGAACGGACAGGGTTCTGGAGGATGAGGAACGGACAGGGTTCTGGAGGGTGAGGAACTGACAGGGTTCTGGAGGATGAGGAACGGACAGGGTTCTGGAGGATGAGGAACGGACAGGGTTCTGGAGGGTGAGGAACTGACAAAGTTCTGGAGGATGAGGAACGGACAGGGTTCTGGAGGGTGAGGAACTGACAGGGTTCTGGAGGATGAGGAACGGACAGGGTTCTGGAGGGTGAGGAACTGACAGGGTTCTGGAGGATGAGGAACTGACAGGGTTCTGGAGGATGAGGAACGGACGGGTTCTGGAGGATGAGGAACGGACAGGGTTCTGGAGGGTGAGGAACGGACGGGTTCTGGAGGGTGAGGAACTGACGGGTTCTGGAGGATGAGGAACGGACAGGGTTCTGGAGGGTGAGGAACGGACGGGTTCTGGAGGATGAGGAACGGACGGGTTCTGGAGGATGAGGAACGGACAGGGTTCTGGAGGGTGAGGAACGGACGGGTTCTGGAGGGTGAGGAACTGACGGGTTCTGGAGGATGAGGAACGGACGGGTTCTGGAGGATGAGGAACTGACAGGGTTCTGGAGGATGAGGAACGGACAGGGTTCTGGAGGGTGAGGAACGGACGGGTTCTGGAGGATGAGGAACGGACGGGTTCTGGAGGATGAGGAACGGACAGGGTTCTGGAGGATGGGGAACGGACGGGTTCTGGAGGATGTGGAACGGACGGGTTCTGGAGGATGAGGAACGGACGGGTTCTGGAGGATGAGGAACGGACAGGGTTCTGGAGGATGAGGAACGGACAGGGTTCTGGAGGATGAGGAACGGACGGGTTCTGGAGGATGAGGAACGGACGGGTTCTGGAGGATGAGGAACGGACAGGGTTCTGGAGGATGAGGAACGGATGGGTTCTGGAGGATGAGGAACGGATGGGTTCTGGAGGATGAGGAACTGACGGGTTCTGGAGGATGAGGCACGGACGGGTTCTGGAGGATGAGGAACGGACGGGTTCTGGACAAAAGGCGGGGGTGTGGGGATGGAGCACGACGGCTCTTTCACAGAGCCGGCACAGGCACGACGGGCCGACGGTTTCTAATAATCTATGAATTAAAGAGATACACAAGACATTGGGAACTGCCTAACGGACTCACACGCACACTCACTGACCTCTCACCTCTGGCACCTCGGCTCGATTACGGCCCAGACTGGGAATCTCCTCTGCTGTCAGCTGTAAGTGGACGGAGGGCGAGACTATCCGTATGTTCTTTGGTGTGAGCCATGGGCACAAAGCTATGAAAGAGAGAGAGAGAAAGAGATAAAGAGAGAAAGAAAGAGAGAGAGAGAAAGAAAGAGAGAGAGAGAAAGAAAGAGAGAGAGAGAAAGAAAGAGAGAAAGAGAGAAAGAAAGAGGGAAAGAAAGAAGTCCTGTTACAACTATACAGGGCGCTGGTGAGACCACACCTGGAGCACTGCGTACAGTTTTGGTCTCCTTATTTAAGGAAGGATATACTTGCATTGGAGGCAGTTCAGAGAAGGTTCACGAGGTTGATTCCTGGGATGAAGGGGTTGATGTATGAGGAAAGGTTGAGCAGGTTGGGCCTATACTCATTGGAGTTTAGAAGAATGAGAGGTGATCTCATTGAAACATATAAGATTCTGAGGGGGCTCGACAGGGTAGGTGCAGGGAGGATGTTTCCCTTCATGGGAGAATCTATAACTCGGGGGCATAGTTTCAGAATAAAGGGTCGCCCATTTAAAATGGAGACGAGGAGGAATTTCTTCTTCTCAGAGGGTTGTGAATCTTTGGAATTCTCTTCCCCAGAGAGCTGTGGAGGCGGAGTCAGTGAATATATTCAAGGCGGAGAGAGACAGATATTTGAAAAACAGGGGAGTCGAGGGTTATGGGGAGCGGGTGGGGAAGTGGAGTTGAGGCCAAGATCAGATCAGCCATGATCTTATTGAATGGCGGAGCAGGCCCAAGGGGCCGAATGGTCTACTCGTGCTCCTATTTCTTATGTTCTAAAGAAAGAAAAAAGAAAGAGAGAAAGAAAGAAAGGAAGAAAGCAAAAGAGAGAGGAAGAAATAAATAAATAAAAAGAGAGGAGGATAGAAAGAAGGAAAGAAAGAAAGAAAAAAATAGAAAGAAAGAAAGACTTGCATTTCTATAGCGCCTTTCACTACCTCAGGACGTCCCAAAGTGCTTCACAGCCAATGAAGTACTGCTGGAAGCGTAGTCACTGTTGTAATGTAGGAAATCACTGATGTAAAAAGACTACTGAACACTTGGTTTGAGTATAAAACAAGGCTTTAATCAACTGTTTCACAACCATGAGTTTCTAGTTACATCACTAGTTTCTGGTTACAGAAACATCCTGAGCAAGCTGGGCCCAGGCCCGAGTATTTATACTCCTTGGACGGCGCCACCAGCTGGCCGCCAAGTGTTACTTCATGAGTCATGATAAGATTCATGACGATCACCAAGTAGACTCATTCCAAAATGGCCATGCCCAGTAGGGATGGGTTCTTCTGAAGTTGGGAGTTAATCAACAGTGTTTGAATTAAAGGCCGGGATTTTCCGCACTCTGTACACAGGAGCTGGGGCGGTTTGGAAGCAGGAACATGGGGACGTGCCCCACTGCATCCGGCACCCAGCATCATTTTGCTTTCCTGCCATGACATGCTGTGTAGGCGAGGGTCTCCCTCTGGCTGGGTTGCACGCCCAGGGGCGGGGGTAATCTGTCTCCTCTTCACTGAGGGTCCAGAGATCCAAGCTCCTCCTCCCTCTTGTGCTCTCAGAGTGGTTTCAGTAGCCAGGTGGCACCGGGGGGAGTTGGCAGCTTCACAAGCCACACACCCTGTACCCCTTCTGCGGAGCAGGCTCGAGGGGCCGAATCGCCTACTCCTGTCTGTAATTCTCTGTGGAATTCTCTACCACAGGAGGCAGTAGAGGCCAATACATTAAATATATTCAAGAAGGAGTTGGATATATTTCTTAAGGCTAAAGGGATCAAGGGATATGGGAAGAAGGCAGGGCCAGGGTACGGAATTTGGATGATCAGCCATGATCGCATTGAATGGCGGAGCAGGCTCGAGGGGCCGAATGGCCTCCTCCTGCTCCTATCTTCTATGTTTCTATGTTCTCTTCTCCCACATCTCGAAGATCTGGTTCAATTAATGTAAACTCTTCGGAGTCCCAAGAGACGTTACCCACTCCCCACCCCCAGCTTCTCTTGCTGCACTTTGACCCCCCTTGGCAATGTCCTCCACTCCCAGCGGTTGAGATAGGCCACAAGTTCCCACAAACAGTACGTAGGCTGAGACCTCAGGGACTCACAAAAAAACAGATTAAAATCTCCAGCAGAACCTCCCGCAAATTCTACAAATGACACACATACTGGAAGAAAAGAGGCAGTCTTCAATAGCAGCATTGTCCCTGAATCCTCTACCATCAATATCCCACCATTGACCAGAAGCTTAACTGGACTAGCCATAATCATCATCATTATCATCACCATCAACAACAACAACTTGCATTTATATATAGCGCCTTTAACACAGTAAAACGTCCCAAGTGCGTCACAGGAGCGTAATCAGATAAAAATTGACACCAAGCCACGTAAAGAGATATTAGGACAAGTGACCAAAAACTTAGTCAAAGAGGTAGGTTTTAAGGAATGTCTTAAAGGAGGAGAGGGGCGAAGAGGCTTAGGGAAGGAATTCCAGAGCATGGGGCCTAGACAAATGACGCACGACCGCTAATGGTGGAGCGATGAAAATCGGGGATGTGCAAGAGGCTAGAGATCTCAAAGGGTTGTAGGGCTGGAGGAGGTAAAATTGATAGGGAAGAGTGAGGCTGTGGAGGGATTTGAACCCTCAAAGACTCTCCACCATCTACAAGGCATAAGTCAGGAGTGTGATGGAATACTCTCCACTTGCCTGGATGAGTGCAGCTCCAACAACACTCGAGAAGCTCGACACCATCCAGGACAGAACAGTCTGCTTGATCGGCACCCCTGATACTGGACACCCTCTCCACCACCAGCAGACTGTGTACATTCAATCTACAGGATGCTCTCCAGCCAATCACCAAGGCTACTCCGACAACACTTCCCTCCCTTGTAACCTCTACTACTGAGGAGGACAAGAGCAGCAAATGTTGTGGGGACACCTCCGTTTCCTCCACCATCCTGATGTGCGCCGGTCCTTTATCATCGCTGGGTCAAAATCCTGGACATCATTCTGGGAGCGCCCTCACCGCTAGGACTGCAACGGTTCAAGAAGGAGCGCACCACCAGCTTCCCAGGGCAACTAGGAATGGCAATAAATGCCGGCACATCCTGAGAACAAATATACACATATATTTATATAATTTGTAACTTCCCCTCCAAAGTGGATAAATTACCGCAAACCAAAAAGCAATTTGACTATTAAGCAGGAGTCCCTGCCTCACCCACAGATAAAGCCCTTTCCCTCCGGCACTCTGACCTGCTGAGTGAGGGAGTGGCGGTGCCCGTTCATTACTAACCAGTCGCGGCGGCTCATGGGGAGACCTCCCCGATCGCCAGCTTCGCACACGGACAAGGGGGCAGCGGGCTCGTTGATGGGTGCCGTCATTGGCCAATCACCTGGGCCCCTGAACAAGAAAGCTGTTGGGAGAAAAGATAATGGAGCACGACGTTTACAAAGTAAATCTCCTTTAGTCCGGCTGAAAAAAAAAGGATCTTAAATACGGTTTTAAGAAGGTTACAGGCTGGAACTTCTAAAACAAGACACCTGTTTGTTTGGGTTTTTGAAAGGAAACAGCAGGGTGTGATCAGCGCTACTTGAACAGACCACATTACACCGCCTCAGCACAGCTTCGGTTACCAGGAGACTTCATAACAGAGCCAGCATTTCAAAGCAGTTTAAGAAGCTCCTGTCCCCTGAAGCAGCTTTGCTACATGTGCCGAGGAGCACACACCCTGTTCTGTACGTGACTGCAATACAGTCCCTGTCACCATCCTCACCCGCGACCCCTTCCTCACCCTCGACCCTTCCCCACCCCGACCCCTCCCTCACCTGCGACCCCTTCCTCACCCCCGACCCCTCCCCCACCCCGACCCCTTCCCCACCCCGACCCCTTCCTCACCCCCGACCCCTTCCTCACCCCCGACCCCTCCCTCACCCCGACCCCTTCCCCACCCCGACCCCTTCCCCACCCCCGACCCCTTCCTCACCCCGACCCCTTCCTCACCCCCAACCCCTTCCTCACCCCGACCCCTCCCTCACCCCCGACCCCTCCCTCACCCCCGACCCCTTCCTCACCTCCAACCCCTTCCTCATCCCCGACCCCTTCCCCACCCCGACCCCTTCCTCACCCCCGACCCCTCCCTCACCCCCGACCCCTCCCTCACCCCCAACCCCTTCCTCACCCCGACCCCTCCCTCACCCCCGACCCCTTCCTCACCCCCGACCCCCTCCCTCACCCTGTCCCCTCCCTCACCCGACCTGTTCTCACCCCCGACCCCTTTCCTACCCCCGACCCCTTCCTCACCCGACCTTTCCTCAGCCCCGACCCTTTCCTCACCCCCGACCCCTTCCTCACCCCCGACCCCTTCCTCACCCGACCCCTTCCTCACCCCCGACCCCTCCCTCACCCCCGACCCCTTCCTCACCTGACCCCTTCCTCACCCCCGACCCCTTCCTCACCCCCGACCCCTTCCTCACCCGACCCCTTCCTCACCTGACCCCTTCCTCACCCCCGACCCCTTCCTCACCCCCGACCCCTTCCTCACCCGCGACCCCTTCCTCACGCCCGACCCCTTCCTCACCCCCGACCCCTTCCTCACGCCCGACCCCTTCCTCACCCCCGATCCCTTCCTCACCCCCGACCCCTTCCTCACCCCCGACCCCTTCCTCACGCCCGACCCCTCCCTCACCCCCGACCCCTCCCTCACCCGACCTGTTCTCACCCCGACCCCTTTCCTACCCCCTGACCCCTTCCTCACCCGACCTGTTCTCACCCCCGACCCATTCCTCACCCCTGACCCCATCCTTCCCCCCCCCCGCCGACCCCTTTTTCTCTCCGTCCCTTAAATTTCCCACCTTGGGACAGCTCAATACTGGGTGAAACCGCACAATATTCTTTAATATATAAGCTGCTCGGAAATAAACCAATAAAAGAACTGAACCTGAGCCAATAAACTTCGCGTGACATATTTTCAAGCTGCACTTGTTTCATTTTGAAGAGAATCAGATGGCAATGTGTGAAGCGTCTGGTAGCAACATCACTTACACGTGCAGTTCACGCCGAGACTTGTGAGGAGGCAGTTTTTCCCTTTGTTCGTTGGACCGAGCCACACACAAAGCTGTTACTGCATTCACCGTGGACTAATCCTCCTCTGCTTAATGCAGTCGGTATTTGGCAGTGAACCTGTGGCCGTGACTAATGGTTACAGATTTTTCAGCGAGCACTCACTGCCACAGCGTTCGTGCGTGTTTCGGTGTGCTGGGCGAGTCGGGGTCTATTTCGTCTTTCGGGCGATCGACCGGGGGGAGCGCGCTGGTGGGCCATTCGGCACGAAAGAGCTCTCCAATTAGTCCCACTCCCGCCGGCTCATTCCCCGTAGCCCTGCAAATTTTCCTTTTCAAGTATTTACCCAATTCCCCTTTCAGGCAGCGCATTCCAGATCACAACAACTCGCTGCGTAAAACAATTTCTCCTCCTCTCCCCCTCTGGTCCTTTTGCCAATTATCTTAAATCTGTGTCCTCTGGTTACCGACCCTCCTGCCACTGGAACCCTCCTTACTCTGTCAAGACCCTTCATAATTTTGAACACCTCTATTAAATCTCCCCCTTAACCTCCTCTGCTCTAGGAACAACAACAACAACAACTTGTATTTATATAGCGCCTTTAACGTAGTAAAACGTCCCAAGGCGCGCGGCACAGGAGTATTTTAAGACAAAAAATTTGACACCGATCCACATAAGGAGAAATTAGGGCAGGTGACCAAAAGCTTGGTCAAAGAGGTAGGTTTTAAGGAGCGTCTTAAAGGAGGAGAGAGAGGTGGCGAGGCGGAGAGGTTTAGGCAGGGAATGCCAGAGCTTAGGGCCCAGGCAACAGAAGGCACGGCCACCAATGGTGGAGCGATTATAATCAGGGATGCTCAAGAGGGCAGAATTAGAGGAGCGCAGATATCTCGGGGGGTTGTGGGGCTGGAGGAGATTACAGAGATAGGGAGGGGCGAGGCCATGGAGGGATTTGAAAACAAGGATGAGAATTTTGAAATCGAGGGAAATAAGGGGAACAATCTCAGCTTCTCTAGTCTCTCCACATAACTGAAGTCCCCTATCCCTGGTGCCATTCTGGTAAATCTCCTCCGCACCCTCTCCAAGGCCTAGAGGGTTGGCTAAGCATTTAGCTGGAGCTGTTTAAGGTGGTGGATGGGGTGCCAATCAAGGGGGCTGGAACCCCTCAGATTGTGTGTAGCAGAAAAGGTTTAATGTAATGTTGATGTCGATGAAAACTGCACTGTAACTGGAATGGGGTGCCCTAGAGTGCCAAGCACTGTATTCAACCTAATGGATCTATATTGCACTGTGTGAACTGCGACATTTGGATTGTACCGTTAAAATAAAACATTGTCAGCGTTCTACTTCTGCCCGTGAGTAATCTCTCCCCTGAGGCTTCTCGTCTCCAGAGTAAACAATCCCAGGCTCTTCAACCTCTCCTCACAGCTCCCATCGCTCAAGGTTGGCTACCATTTGCTGCACTGCCTCCAGTGCCTGGATGTCTCACTGCAGGTCTGTACCGGGTACTCCAGGTGTGGCCGTACCAGCGCCTTGTCCAGACTCATTATCACCCCTGGGATTTGTGCTCTGGGAACTAAAAAGAATAAAGGTAAGACTTGCATTTCTATAGCGCCTTTCACGACCTCAGGACGTCCCAAAGCTCCTTACAGCCAGTGAAGTACTTTTTTTGAAGTGTAGTCACTGCTGTAAAGCAGGTGACGCGGCAGCCAATTCGCGCACAGCAAGCTCCCACAAACTGTTTTTAGTGATGTTGGTTAAGGGATAAATATTGGCCGGGACACCGGGGGGAACTCCCCTGCTCTTCAAAATAGTGCCGCGGGATCTTTTATGTCCACCCGAGAGGGCAGACGGGGCCTCGGTTTAACATCTCATCTGAAAGACGGCACCTCCGACAGTGCAGCACTCCCTCCACTTTGGTGGCAAAAACAGGAAGACAGATTATTATCTGAATGGCAATAGATTGGGAAAAGGGGAAGTGCAACGAGACCTGGGTGTCCTTGTGTACCAGTCGCTGAAGGTAAGCATGCAGGTGCAGCAGGCGGTTAAGAAGGCAAATGGTATGTTGGCCTTCGTAGCGAGAGGGTTCGAGTACAGGAACAAGGATGTCTTGCTGCAGTTGTACAGGGCCTTGGTGAGACCGCACCTTGAGTACTGTGTGCAGTTTTGGTCGTCTTATCTGAGGAAGGGTGTTCTTGCCATTGAGAGAGTGCAGCGAAGATTCACCAGACTGATACCTGGGATGGCAGGAATGACGTATGAGGAGAGATTGGGTTGATTAGGCTTATATTCACTAGAGTTTAGAAGAATGAGAGGGGATCTCATTAAAACTTATAAAATTCTAACAGGTCTAGACAGACTAGATGCAGGAAGGATGTTCCTGATGGCGGGGGAGTCCAGAACCAGGGGTCACAGTCTAAGGATAAGGGATAAGCCATTTAGGACTGAGATGAGGAGGAATTTCTTCACCCAGAGAGTGGTGAACCTATGGAATTCTCTACCACACAAGGCAGTTGAGGCCAATTCATTAAATATATTCAAGAAGAAGTTGGATATATTTCTTGAGGCTAAAGGGATCTGGGGAGAAAGCAGGGACAGGGTACTGAATTTGGATGATCAGCCATGATCTCATTAAATGGCGGAGCGGGCTCGAGGGGCCGAATGGCCTACTCCTGCTCCTATCTTCTATGTTTCTATGTTTCCCTCAGCACTGCACTGGGAGTGTCGGCCTAGATTTTGTGCTCAAGCCTCTAAGGGCTTGAACCTTCTGACTCAGGGGCAGGAGTGCTACTCACTGAGCCACCTTGTACCCAGTCACCAAGACCCCCTGATCCCTCCCCCTGTTTGTATCCTATAGCCCAGAGCCATTTAGTTTATATTCTCACTGTTTAATTCCCTTCCCCAGTCTCATTGCCCTGCGTTTTCCCACATTAAATGCCATTTGCCACTCATTAGCTCACCTGCCCAGCTTATCCCAATGCCTTTCTGTTTGATTTGCTTCTTCTCCATTTATTGAAATCCCTCCCATTTTGATCTTATGTGTAGGAGCTTCAACTGATTTATATACAATGTAAACAGCAATGGCCCCAGCACTGAATCTCTGTGGCATCCCCTTAGTGACCCCTCGTCTTATCATCACAGCTCCATTCACAGGCTTTCCCTGGCAGCGCCAATCTTCAGTCCACCTCTGAAGCGTCCCTCCTACTCCATGCCTTCCCATCTTCTCGACCAATCACATGTGTGGCACGCTCTCTCACAGCACAGAAGGAGGCCATTGGGCCCATCGTGCCTGTGTCGGCTCTTTGAAAGAGCTCTCCAATGAGATCCACTCACAACCCTGCAGGTTTTTCCTGTTCACGTACGTGAGTGTCAGCCATGTGCTCAGTTGGTAGCACCCTCGCCTCTGAGTTCACAGAATCACAGAATCTACAGTGCAGATAGAGGCCATTTCGGCCCATCGAGCCTGCACCGACACATATCCCACCCTATCCCCGTAACCCCACGTATTTAATCCCCTAACACTAAGGGTCAATTTATCATAGCCAAATCAACCTAACCTGCACATCTTTGGACTGTGGGAGGAAACCGGAGCACCCGGAGGAAACCCACGCAGACACAGGGAGAATGTGCAAACTCCACACAGACAGTCGCCCGAGGCCAGATTTGAACCCGGGTCCCTGGCGCTGTGAGGCAACAGTGCTAACCACTATGCCACCGTGCCCCATGTGAGTTAGAAGGTTTGTGGATTCAAGTCATAAGAAATAGGAGCAGGAGTCGGCCATTCGGCCCCTCGAGCCTGCCCCGCCATTCAATAAGATCATGGCTGATCTTCTACCTCATCTCCACTTGCCTGCAGTATCAAGTCCCACTCCAGACACTTGAACACAAAATATCTAGGCTTGACACTCCAGTGCAAGTCTTTCATCGCCCTTTTTCTTCAAGTATTTATCCAATTCCCTTTTGAAAGTTACTATTGAATCTGCTTCCCCTGCCCTTTCAGGCAGTGCATAACAACTCGCTGCGTTATAAAAAGTTCCTCCTTTCCCCCTCTGGTTCCTTTGCCAATCTGTGTCCTCTGGCCCACCTGCCTGTGGGAATGTGTGCTTTTGAGTTGCTAATGAGGTGCTCAGTGGCTCCGTTTTGTTCGAACGTGTTGTGCAAGAGCCCTAGCCCCTGGTCAACTCCTTCAGTCTGACAAGTCACTGTGCCATCTCACTGCAATAGGCAGTGTTTGTGACATGACTTTCTGCCCCGATTGCGTGGCACCAGTAACAATGCCTCCCCCCCACACCACAAGCTAGGAAATGAAGAAGATTTCAGCTCTGACACATGCTCCACATCCCTGTGAGTGGGAGCATTGGAATTCACCCTACATGATGTCTGTCACACTCCCCTCAGCTTCAACACTGTCGGCTACAATTATTCATTCAGATATTTGACATTCATTTTCAATGACTCAGCTTCAGCCATGCAAGGCCTGACTTGACCCAAGAATTAACCCTTCAATTCCACCAATACCAGATCTTTAAGACTGAGGGACCAGGGAGATGTACCTCCCTGTCTGTAGGGGGCGCTCTGCCTCCCCATCTATAGGGGGCGCTCTACCTCCCTGTCTGTATGGGGTGCTCTACCTCCCCATCTATAGGGGGCGCTCTACCTCCCTGTCTGTAGGGGGAGCTCTACCTCCCTGTCTGTAGGGGGCACTTGACCTGCCTGTCTGTAGGGGGCGCTCTACCTCCCTGTCTCTAGGGGGAGCTCTACCTCCCTGTCTGTAGGGGGGGCGCTCTACCTCCCTGTCTCTAGGGGGAGCTCTACCTCCCTGTCTGTAGGGGGCGCTCTATCTCCCTGTCTGTAGGGGGCGCTCTTTCTACCTGTCTGTAGGGGGCACTCTACCTCCCTGTCTGTAGGGGGCGCTCTACCTCCCTGTCTGTAGGGGGAGCTCTACCTCCCTGTCTGTAGGGGGCGCTCTACCTCCCTGTCTGTAGGGGGAGCTCTACCTCCCTGTCTGTAGGGGGCGCTCTACCTCCCTGTCTGTAGGGGGTGCTCTACCTGCCTGTCTGTAGGGGGCGCTCTACCTGCCTGTCTGTAGGGGGCGCTCTACCTCCCTGTCTGTAGGGGGAGCTCTACCTCCCTGTCTGTAGGGGGCGCTCTACCTCCCTGTCTGTAGGGGGTGCTCTACCTGCCTGTCTGTAGGGGGCGCTCTACCTGCCTGTCTGTAGGGGGCGCTCTACCTGCCTGTCTGTAGGGGGCGCTCTACCTCCCTGTCTGTAGGGGGCCCTCTACCTGCCTGTCTGTAGGGGGCGCTCTACCTCCCTGTCTGTAGGGGGCGCTCTACCTCTCTGTCTGTAGGGGGCGCTCTACCTACCTGTCTGTAGGGGGCGCTCTACCTCCCTGTCTCTAGGGGGAGCGCTACCTCCCTGTCTGTAGGGGGCACTCTACCTCCCTGTCTCTAGGGGGAGCTCTACCGCCCTGTCTGTAGGGGGCGCTCTACCTCCCCGTCTGTAGGGGGCGCTCTACCTCCCTGTCTGTAGGGGGCGCTCTACCTCCCTGTCTGTAGGGGGTGCTCTACCTCCCTGTCTGTAGGGGGCGCTCTACCTCCCCGTCTGTAGGGGGCGCTCTACCTCCCTGTCTGTAGGAAGCGCTGTACCTCCCCATCTGCAGGGGGTGCTCTAACTCCCTGTCTGTAGGAGGCGCACTACCTCCCTGTCTGTAGGGGGTGCTCTACCTGCCTGTCTGTAGGGGGCACTGTACCTGCCTGTCTGTAGGGGATGCTCTATGCCTGTCTGTAGGGGGCGCTCTACCTGCCTGTCTGTAGGGGGCGCTCTACCTCCCTGTCTGTAGGGAGCACTCTACCTCCCTGTCTGTAGGGGGCGCTCTACCTGCCTGTCTGTAGGGGGCGCTCTACCTCCCTGTCTGTAGGGGGCGCTCTACCTCCCTGTCTGTAGGGGGCGCTCTACCTCCCTGTCTGTAGGGGGCGCTCTATCTCCCTGTCTGTAGGGGGCGCTCTACCTCCTTGTCTGTAGGGGGCGCTCTATCTCCCTGTCTGTAGGGGGCGCTCTACCTCCCTGTCTGTAGGGGACGCTCTACCTCCCTGTCTGTATGGGGTGCTCTACCTCCCTGTCTGTAGGGGGCGCGCTATCTCCCCGTCTGTAGGGGGCGCTCTACCTCCCTGTCTGTAGGGGGAGCTCTATCTCCCAGTCTGTAGGAGGAGCTCTACCTCCCTGTCTGTAGGGGGTGCTCTACCTCCCTGTCTGTAGGGGGCGCTCTATCTCCCCGTCTGTAGGGGGCGCTCTACCTCCCTGTCTGAAGAGGGCGCTCTACCTCCCTGTCTGTAGGGGGTACTCTACCTCCCTGTCTGTAGGGGGCGCTCTATCTCCCCGTCTGTAGGGGGCGCTCTACCTCCCTGTCTGTAGGGGGCGCTCTATCTCCCTGTCTGTAGGGGGAGCTCTACCTCAATGTCTGTAGGGGGCGCTCTACCTCCCTGTCTGTAGGGGGCGCTCTACCTCCCTGTCTGTAGGGGGCGCTCTACCTCCCTGTCTGTAGGGGGCGCTCTATCTCCCTGTCTGTAGGGGGGTGGAAATCATGGCCTCTATTTGCTCCATGGCTGAGATAGGGAACTCGTTACATAGGGACCCGCATGTGCCAAACCTCCTAGCCGGCCAATCCCTGGCGATGTTAACCAACATACAGCCCTGGAAAAACAACAGCTTTATTTATTTTCCAACTGTCTGGTTTATTTTGCCTGGTGTTGTCTGGAAATTTCTAACCTGGGCTCCAAGTGGTTTAAAATTCCTGTCTGCACTGGTTTAATGCAGTTGGTAACCATTAACAGGTTAACAACTGGGTTATAGACAAGGATTTAACACAAATACATTAATCTCCAAAGTCTGACTTTTAAAACAGATATATAGATATTTAAGTTGGTCTCCTACATGTCTCATGACTTTAGCTATTAAGGTTTTCAATTAATTTTGAGTTAGTAGCAAAGCAAATATTATAGCTCATGCCGTGGTCCGCTCTCCCTCCCTCCATGACTCTGCCATCATCCTGCCCCTGTGTGGTTAGGGGCTCGGTAAACAGGGCTGCCGGTTGGTAGTCAACTGGTTAGAAGTTTCCCCCCCCCCCTTGCCCCCTCGTGCCATCACCCACTCGCCCCTCCACACACAAGGGAAACGAAGAAGATGGCATCGGGTCTGATGCACACGGTTCTCTGGGTCACAGCACTACTAGTGGCACGTGTGAAAGGTGCGGCTGACACGAAAGAAAGAAAGACTTTCATTTATATAGCGCCTTTCACGACCACTGGGTGTCCCAAAGCGCTTTACAACCAATGAAGTGTATTTTTTTTTCAAATGTACACTCAAGGGAATACAAACCTAGTCTAAAGGTGGGATAAAGGGATACGGGAATGTGGGATTTGGTCTACTGCCCGTGTGAAGGATAAATATGGACTAGTTGGGCAAATCAGCCATGTTTCTGTGTTGTAATTCTATTTAAGGATGATACAGAGAGATAGAGAACTCCCACATGATATCAGTAAGACCAACAGAGAGATGGGTGTGTCTGCATAGGCAACGAGGGAAAATTCAGCGCACAATTCAACCAGGGCTGTTCCCCACATAACTCCTAGTGGGAAGAAAACCTAATGATGGTAGAAAATCACTTGCTTTCTATCAGTGTGTAAAATTCCTGTATCTTAGCTGCACCCATCGCTCTGCATAACCAAACAATGTTAAGTAAAGTACATCAAAACAGTAAGAAGGCCAGTCATTTCCTGCTGGCTGTTCTGGATAATCTGACCTCTCTCCAGGAGCAAGAGCCATGGATTTGCAAGCAGCTGCCTACTTATGGAAGCGTTCCCAAGCAATTAGCCTCTAACTGACCTCAGGGTGTATCTGCCCACTTCCTCCTCGCAGCGAGTACCTGAGCAGCAGTGTTAAAGGGACAGGCTCCATTTCAGCAGCTGAACACCACAACCATGCTTTAGACTCCTCCCTCCCCCTCCTCATCCCTGCCACCCACCCACCCCCCCCCCCAACCACCCACCACCCCACTATCATTAACTGCGAGCAATGCCACGGGAGATCAGCCAATTAGAAATGTAAACAGATACATCAAAGTTTTTTGTCAGCAAGAAATCCTAAACTAAGACCAGTGACCCTGATGTAACACGTTCGATGGTGCTTGCATGTAGGTGCGTGCAGAACTATACATCCGAAGGATATCTTTGGAAATGCTGTCAAGCTCGTTTTGCTTCCCACTTTATTTTCTCCTTGCTGAGGTACCGGCCGTCTTAGAATCTCCGGATAAAGAGGATTCAAATCAAAGCCGGGCTTCCCGCTCCCCATTTCTATCCCCATCGCTGCCGGAGTGTGTGGATCTGTGGATGTCAGCCGAGGGCAAATCAGGTTCGGATGTTGTCCCGTCCCCCCCCGCCAATCCCTTCCCCACCCCCAAGCCCCCAATTGAACAGCCCGTCAACAAGCAATAGCACGATCCGTCGATAGGCTGAGAGGAAGCAAGGTGGGAGGAGGATCGTGCGGAGCATTTAAACACCCGCATGGACCAGTTGGGCTGAATGGCCTGTTTCTGTGCTGTAAATTCTATGTCATTCTATGCAATGCTCATAGTCAAGGCTCAGATGTGAAAGAAGGCCAATTTGGGTGTGATAAACACGTTCTTGGTTGACACCATTCCAATCGTTCCTCAGGAGGTGGTGGGGGGGGGTGGAGGGGGGGTAGATTCTGTACCTGTACCCAGGCATGGAACTGGCGTTGGATTGGATCGGCCGCCTATTATGGAAACCGCCCCATTTTAGTTTTCGTAGAAACCAAAGATCGCAAAGCATGAACCCTCTGCCCTTTCATCATGTGGGTGCAGCAGGTTTGAGGCCCGGCTGCCCAATGGACTCTTACTCAACACAGACATTTCACTTTGAGTCAAATGTGATGTCATCCAAACTTTAAAAAACAAATAAACATGATAAGAAGCGTAAGTGGTGTTAACAGTAAGAGGAACAAGCTATCAGATCTAACAACCTTCGACCTTTGTCACAGATGGAATCCGCTGCCCACCTCCTCACCATAACCCTCAGTGCCATCTCTCTCCAGGCGTCCTGTCTGACTGGGGTAGACTTTCGTCTTCACAGTCTAGGCAGTAATCTGGTATACCGCCCGCCATTTTAGAACCAATGGCGGATCGACCACCATTTTAGATCCAATGGCGGATCACCCACCATTTTAGAACCAATGGTGGCTCGCCCGCCATTTTAGAACCAATGGTGGCTCGCCCGCCATTTTAGAACCAATGGCGGATCGCCCGCCATTTTAGAACCAATGGCGGATCGCCCGCCATTTTAGAACCAATGGCGGATCGCCCACCATTTTAGAACCAATGGCGGATCGCCCACCATTTTAGAACCAATGGTGGATCGCCCGCCATTTTAGAACCAGCCATTTTAAAATCAATGGAATGAAAATCGAACAGGTTCTAAAATGGCAGGCGATTCGCTCCGCCAGATTACCATTCAAAAAATCAACCCCCTTGTCTCTTAAACTCATTTATATTCTTCGCTTCAATGTCCTTCCCCAGTAATTTATACCTTAGCTCGACTGGCCTCTGGCTGAAAATGATGAGCTGGTCGAGGGAAGCTGGTGTTTGTAATAAATACACGTATTGCGATAGTGGCCTGAATGTTAACGCAGGCTCGAGAAGCGTAATAATATCCTTTGTACCATTCTGGTACCAGACTTGCACAGCATACTTCCCATGGACTCTAACCAATGCCCCATTAACAATAACACTGGTTATGTGCACTATCCCGCTGCTTATGTAACCTAGTGCGTTATTTGTTTTTTTAGTGTGGCTAAATGCTGTGTTTATAGTTCCATTAAATCCTTGGATTTCCTTCATAATCAGCATTCTGTGCCATTGCTCCAGTTAGCACAGATTCTCTCTTTTTGATCTTTATATCCTTGCCTTCCCTTCCAATGTCCTTGTTTTTAAGACGTCTCTCCATGCATTCCAAAAGTTGGCTCCGATTCTCCGTTTTTACCCATTGTTCCAGTACTAAATATTTCGGCCTAGAAATTCGGTGGGCTGCGCCACCAGTTAGCGCCCAAAGAGGGCACTTAGTGGGTTTAGCACCACTGGCCACGCCTCCCGTGAAATTTAGCGGGGCGCTAATGGCGGCGCTAGCCGTTAGCACTGCGCCGCCACCGATGACATAATCGGTGTGCGCAGCGCCCCGCTACCGCCCCGATCGCGAAATTTGGTAGTGCCCCCTGCTGTAACGCCGGTCGCAATTTGCAACCGGTTCAGGGGGGCCTACCTGCGGTGGTAGAGGCGCTGAGGTGCAGGGCGGCCATTTTTTTTGCTGGCCGCCTGCCAGCACCTCTTCGCGCAGCCGTCCCCGGCCTCCTGAGCTCCCCCCCCCCCCCGGGCAGTGCCGGCTGTCTCCCGAGAGCCTGGCACTTCTCCTCGGTGCCGGGCTCTTTTGCCGGCACTCGCGATCGGGGATCGCGCTGTTGCAGGCCCCTCCCCTTTAAGAAGGGGAGGAAGGCCTGCAGTACCGCAGCACGCCATGCCGTAGCGTGTGACGCTGCGGCACGTTGCACTGCAAACTTCAGTTACAGCGCCCCAAGACGGACGCGGGGCGCCTCGAGTAGCGCCGCGCTTCTGTTTGGGGCGCTCAAACTGAATTTCCGGCGGGTGCTCGCGACTCCTTCCGGGGCGGTACTTCCGGCGCCCTGGCGAGACTGGCGCCCCAAACGGGGTGCCACCGAATTTCTAGGCCTTCGCATTTAACAACAACCACAACGACAGATTGCATTTATCCGGCGCCTCTAACGTAGTACAACATCCCAAGGCGCCTCTCAGGAGCGATTATCAAACAAAATTTGGCACCGAGCCACGTGAGGAGCTACTAGGACAGGTGACCAAAATGCTTGGTCAAAGAAGTAGGTTTTAAGGAACGTCGTGAAGGAGGAGAGAGAAAGGTGGCGAGGCGGAGAGGTTTAGGGGGGAAATTCCAGAGCTAAGAGCTCAGACAGCAGAAATCTGGAGATTTCCCCATAAGATCCTTGTCCAAATCTTTAGATTAAAAATAACAAGGACCGACCCCTGGATGATGCCACTCGTAACAATTTAAAATTTCCCAGTTAAGTACTGTTCCCTGTTTCTAAGCCATCGATACAGTGCCATGATTGTCTCATAACTCTCTACTTTAGTCATTAAGCATAGGTGCAAGAGATTTCTGGCAAAGCAGGTATATATACCATTATTATTATCATTGCACCAACTACCATGCCAGTAATGTCTTTGGGAAAACCCCAGCAGGTTACTTAAACGTGAAGTGCATTTCCTGAATCCATCCCAAATATACTTTAACAAGTTCTGACTTTCCAAGTGTTCACCCACAGGATCCCACAACACCCTTTCACACATTCTCTGCAACCAATTTTAAACATAAACGGTGTGTAGTTTCTTAAGCTTATCCTAACTCGTGTCCTAACTCGCACCAAGCCCCGTTCACCCATCACCCCCCTTGTGCTCGCTGACCTACACTGGCTCCCGGTCCGGCAACGCCTCGATTTCAAAATTCTCAGTCTCGTGTTCCAATCCCTCCGCGGTCCTCGCCCCCCCTTCCCTATCTCTGGAACCTCCTCCAGTCCCACGACCCTCCGAGAACTCTGCATTTCTTTAATTCTGGCCTGCAGCGCATCCCCGACTTCCTCCGCTCCACCATTGGCGGCCGTGCCTTCAGCTGCCAAGGCCTTAAGCTCTGGAATTCCCTCCCTAAACCTCTCCTCCTTTAAGACGCTCCTTAAAACCTACCTCCTTGACCCTCGCCTGTCTTAATATCTCTTTATATTACTTGGTGCAGTCAGCAAACTTGGATGTATGGTTCTCTATTCCTTCTTTCAAGTCAATGAAAACTGAGGCCCCAGCGCAGATCACGAAGGGACGCCACTACTCATATCCTACCAATTGGAGTGTATACCCATTGTCCCTACTCTCCGTCTCCATTTGGCCCCTCGAGCCTGCGCCGCCATTCAATAAGATCATGGCTGATCTGATCTTGGCCTCGACTCCACTTCCCTGCCCGCTCCCCATAACCCTCGGCTCCCTTACTTTTCAAAAATCTGTCTATCTCCACCTTTAAATATATTCAATGACCCAGCCTCCACAGCTCCCTGGGGAAGAAGGGAATAGAGGGTTATACTGACAGAGTTAGATGAGGAAAGACGGGAGGAGGCTCGAGTGGAGCATAAACACCGGCATGGACTGGTTGGGCCGAATGTAACCCTACGAATGTCTTCTGGAAGTCCATATAAATAACATCTATGGACACTCCCTTATTGACCATGTTAGTCACCTCTTCAAATAAATTCAGCGAGGTTAGTCAGGCATGACTTACCCATTGCAAACCTGTGCTGGCTCTCTCCGACCAGTTCGGATTATGCCCAAGTGCTTAGTCACTCTGTTCTAATGTTTTTAAAGGAGTCACGTTAAGCACGTTCCAAGAGCTGAGGAAATTCTGCTGACTTTAGCAAGAGGAAGGCCCCAACTTCCCCCCCACCCGCCCCCCCCGCCCCCACCACCAGCTGTGAAACCCTCACACATTGTATTAGAGCCACAGAGAAGGAACTTCACATTGACCCTTCCCCCTCTCCCAATGCTGTCCTCTTTTGATCACTGTTCGTACGAGCGACAATAGCGACATGTTTTTGTTTCCTGCCTTCCTCTCCTGAGGATGGTGGCTCTGGCTGGGTTAGGGCTCCTCCCCAGTGTCGCACCCAAAATGGACAAGTCAGAAAGCTATTCGGCTATGGAGTGCATCGCAGCCAAGTCCAATCCAGTCTTCGCCTGGCATCCGTACACGTGCACTGATTAGGAGCAGAAATTAGGAGCTGATTTTTATATTTTTTTATATTCCCTCCCAAGCCCAGGGACACTTAGGCTAAGTGCAATACCTCAAATCACCAGCTGGGCTAAGGAAAGCTCTCTAAACACAGAGTGCGAATCAGTCTTGCGGCTTTCACACCCTCGGGACCACGCGCCACGCCCGACTCAGCCGTGGTTCAGTGAGCAGCGCATCTCACCCCTGAGTCAGAAGGTCACAGGTTTATTAGCCTTGCTCCAGAGACTTGAGCACAAAATCTGGGCTGACGCCCGCCCAGTGGCAGTGCCGAGGGAGCGCCGCACCTTCGGAGGTGCCGTCTTTCGGATGAGACGTTAAACCGAGGGTCCCGTCTGCCCTCTCGGGCGGACGTTGAAAGATCCCACGGCACGATTTCGAAGAAGAGCAGGGGGAGTTCTCCCCCCCCCCACCCCCCCCGGTGTCCTGGGCCAATATTTATCCCTCGTTCAACATCACTAAAAAAAACACAGTTTAGCTGGTCAATTATCACATTGCTGTTTGTGGGAGCTTGCTGAGCGCAAATTGGCTGCCCCGTTTGCTACATCACAGCAGTGACTTCAAAGGTATTTCATTGGCTGTAAAGCACTTTGGAACATTCTGAGGTTGTGAAAGGCGCTATAGAAATGAAAGTTCTTTTGCTATTCAGTAAGCCAGTGGGGGAGCTGGTTGCTGCGCTGTCAAAGCTACTCGCACGAGCATGAATGGCGGTTTGCTGACATCATTGCTGCAATGGCCAAAGTGCCTTTAAATAACTTCTATTTTTTTCTTCCCCCCACTTTATCGAATCGAACAGGATGCATTTAGATTACTGGAAGGGGAAGAGCTACTGCAGTTTACGTAGTGTGTGTGTGTGTGTGTGTGTGTCTGTCTGAGGGAGCGACTAGCAGTTCCCGCCCTCTTTCAAAGGCATAAAGCTCTCAGGTCTCAGCATGAGGCAGCAGAGTTAGAGACTGAGGAATTCTCAGACTGAGCAAGTGCTGGGATTGGACACTGGGGAAGTGAATTATCAGTGAGGGATTATTACATGGAAAGTCTGAAGTCCCAACAACACCAGTTCAAATCGGGTAGGTGCTTTGATTTTATTTACTTTTTTTTAAATGGGTATCCGTTGGATTAGAACTTGTTCATTGTATTTAATGTCTATATTTTCTGATATGCTTGAATGAACTCTAAGCTGCCCTCACAAGTCATTGCATCAGCCATGGGCATTGAAGAATTATAGATGCAATTATAGGCAGTCTTGTTTCTCCCCATTTCTCCTGAAGTTGACGATTGTTACTGGGATGCGGTTCCGCTGGTGCGGGTCCATCGTCGGTGTCTCACCTAATTGGCTGTCCCACCTGTCTGAGCCTGCACGATGAGCGTCGGCAGGATATTCAACTGTGACGGGCATCCTAACCTTCTCTCTTCTTGACGACCACACGCGTTCGGGACGGGGTTGGCGGGGTGGGGGTGCCGTCACTTGACAGCAATCGGGAGCGGGAGCCCTGGCTGACCTTTTTTCTTCGTTTCCCTATCCCAGCGGCACTGAGGCGGATTGTCCCACCTTTGCTGCCATTCTGTCTGAGATCAGTAGGCTCAGCACCGCTGGGAAGTGGGGACCAGCCACTCGCTGTTTAACCGATTGAGCCAAGCACTGTGCTGCCCCTTCAGTGATGTTTCTCCATGTAACTGTCAGTTAGCAATAAATGCAGCTATTGAACTAGCTATAGGGTCCGAAGGCACAGCCGAGAGTCCCAGGTTTAATTCCCAGTCTGTGCTGAGTTAGCTGCGGTAGAATTTGCCTCAGTACTAACGTGCTAGCGAAGGGGGTGGAAATATCAGCCTGGGTTCCACCTCCAGTTCTTTCTTCAGTGAGCTGAGCTGAAAGGTGGATGTGTGTGGATGCTGGCTTGCGCTGAGCTGTGATGTTCCTCCACTGACACCAGTCTCACACAAGGAGGATGGCTGCTTTGGTGAGCGCGACCAGAACCTCTTGTCGGAGATCGCTTCTGTGTTATTTCTGACGGGTGAACTTAGCTGGTGAGCGCTGCTGGGCTATTCAACCACGGGTTGCCTCGCAGCTGAGCCCAATCCAGATAGGCTATTCCACCATGGGGCACCTCACAGCCGAGCCCAATCCAGATAGGTTATTCAAGCATGGGGCACCTTGCAGCCGAGCCCGATCTGAGTCGGCTGTTCAACCACAGGACACCTCACAGCGGAGCCCAATCCAGATAGGCTATTCAACCACGGGGCACCTCACAGCCGAGCCCAATTCAGATAGGCTATTCAACCACGGGGCACCTCACAGCCGAGCCCAATCCGGATAGGCTATTCAACCATGGGGCACCTCGCAGCCGAGCCCAATCCAGATAGGTTATTCAAGCATGGGGCACCTTGCAGCCGAGCCCGATCTGAGTCGGCTGTTCAACCACAGGACACCTCACAGCGGAGCCCAATCCAGATAGGCTATTCAACCACGGGGCACCTCACAGCCGAGCCCAATTCAGATAGGCTATTCAACCACGGGGCACCTCACAGCCGAGCCCAATCCAGATAGGTTATTCAAGCATGGGGCACCTTGCAGCCGAGCCCGATCTGAGTCGGCTGTTCAACCACAGGACACCTCACAGCGGAGCCCAATCCAGATAGGCTATTCAACCACGGGGCACCTCACAGCCGAGCCCAATTCAGATAGGCTATTCAACCACGGGGCACCTCACAGCCGAGCCCAATCCGGATAGGCTATTCAACCATGGGGCACCTCGCAGCCGAGCCCGATCCGGGTGGGCTATTCAACCACGGGGCACCTCGCAGCCGAGCCCGATCTGGGTGGGCTATTCAACCACGGGGAACATCACAGTCGAGCCCGATCCTGTGCTGACATGCACCCAAACCTGAGTCACTGGTTAGCAAGCAGGAGCGGTAACCCTGATCTGAGCTTCCAACCCCTCCCTAGCCCGGGGCCATTGCGGCCAGTGGCAGCACGCTTCTTGCCGTGGCCTCGGCGGGAGGCTCCGCACAGCCAGGGTGGTTGAACCGGAGACCCAGGCTGTTCCTGGCGTGCGAGAGGCAACGCGTTCGCAGCTGTCCGAAGCTTGACAAGTCACCGCTAACGGTCTTATGACCAGGCGTGTGCTTAAAGCTGCACTGTTTGTTGATCTAGCTCATGAGGTGCCATTAAATAGAGGTATCTACAAATAAATCAGTCATCAGCCAACTCATGGTCCAAAGCCCGAGCCCACAGCTGTGAACTGTTACACAAGTGGAGGAATGTGTTTAACCTTTTATTTATTTATTTATTTATTTATTTATTTTTTATTAGCTCACATAACCCTTCAATCACCAGAAAATTCTCATTTCCTTCTATTAATTTCCGCTGCCCGCCCCACCCTTCCAATTTTCTTCCTTAATTCCTGGAGGTGCTGACACACTTTGAGACGCAGTTTTACATGGCCTTTCCGTGTCCGTCACCTCTTGTTGACGGTGTCTGCAACAACAACGTGCATTTATACAGCGCCTTCAATGTAGTAAAATGTCCCAAGGCGCTTCACAGGAGCGATTATCAAACAAAATCTGACACCGAGCCACTTAGGGAGATATTAGGGCAGGTGACCAAAGGCTTGGTCAGAGAGAGGTAGGTTTGAAGGAGTGTCTTAAAGGAGGAGAGAGAGAGGTAGCGAGGTGGAGAGGTTTAGGGAGGGGATTCCAGAAATTAGGGACCAGATGTCTGAAAGCACGGCCGCCGACGGCGGAGCGATTAAAATCGGGGGAGGCGCAAGTGGCCCGAATTGGAGGAGCGCCGATATCTCTGAGCGGTTGTGGGGCTGGAGGAGGTTACAGAGATAGGGAGGGGGGTGAGGCCGTGGAGGGATTTGAAAACAAGGATGAGAATTTTAAAAGCGAGGTGTTGCCGGACCGGGAGCCAGTGTAGGTCAACGAGCGCAGGGTTGGTGGGTGCACGGAACTTGGTGCGAGTTAGCAGAGTTTTGGATGAGGGAGGGTGGAAGGTGGGTGGATGGCCAGGAGAGCATTGGAATAGTCAAGCCTCGAGGTAACAAAAGGCAGGAGGGCTATTTAACCGAGTGGGGCGGCTCGGTTGGTGCAAGAGCTGAATTTGATTCTGTCCTGAACTAACAGCCGCACAATATCGGAGTTTTTCAGTGCGGGTTGCTGTGTAGGAACGAGGCTCCCTTCCTGCTCTGTGATAGGTCAGCTGATGTTAGCGAGGGCAGCAGTTGAGGGCGCTACCATTGGTCCAGACTAGGGAGGGGCTATTCAGCCAGGGGATTCCTGATCCTGATCGCTATCCAGTGACCCGGCCTGCCGGAATGTGTAACGGGATTGGAACCGGCTGTAATAGTGCCCCCTCCCATAGTCAAACAGCCCTGCCACCAATCGCACCGTATTGGCTCACGTATGTATAAGGGTCTCTGGGATAGGTACGTCCAGCTCTAGTGGAACATACAATTATCGAGGGATGGACATATTCGGGAGAGGAACAAACCTAAATATCGACAGTTCTGAGTTACAGCAAAGTACAAAAGTAGTCATGTGTTGAACGGTTAAACTTTGACCCATTTGAATCAGGTCCCTCTTGACGCAACCCACTGGGTTAGGAATACCACAGGTCTGGATAAATATTAATCTGTCTGAGTTTGCAAAGCAGCTTGTCGGAAGCCTAGGCGTCAGACTCTGCGGGAACAGTGTCCCGCCGAGATGTGGGACCAGCAGACTCTGCGGGAACAGTGTCCCGCCGAGCTGTGGGACCAGCAGACTCTGTGGGGACAGTGTCCCGCCGAGCTGTGGGACCAGCAGACTCTGCGGGAACAGTGTCCCGCCGAGCTGTGGGACCAGCAGACTCTGTGGGGACAGAGACCCACCGAGCTGTGGGACTGGGGCAAAAGCCTCTTTGGGCGAGGTTCAAACGCTCCGGAGTGAAATGGGGTTGGTGCAGTCACAACCCCGGTGGGCGAGAAACGAGAGGGGCGAAGCCAGCCTGGAGTGGGCGATTGCGAATCGGCAGCTTGATTTACACTCGACCCATTCTCTTTATCTTTCGATGGGAGAGGAAATTGGGCAGAGTGCAAAGCAGGCTGCCGATTGGCTATCACCGGTTTGGCGCTACAACCCCCCACCATCACCTAACTGCAGCATTTAAAGCAGCGATTCCATTCTGACAAACAGCTCGCGGGGTTTGACTGCAAGCTGAGTGTGGGTGATGGAAATATCACACTGGCACAATAGGAGGTAATCTCCTAAGGTTCCGTGTTGGGAAAGTGTAGAGGGAGCTCTATTCTGCATCTAACCGTCAATACAAGATAATCACCAAGAAATCCAATAGGGAGTTCAGGAGAAACCTCTTTACCCAGAGAGTGGTGAGAATGTGGAACTCGCTACCACAGGGAGTGGTTGAGGCGAATAGTATCGATGCATTTAAGGGGAGGCTGGATAAGCACATGAGGGAGTTAGATGAGGAAAGACAGGAGATGGCTCGTGTGGAGCATAAACGCCGGCATGGACTGGTTGGGCTGAATGGCCTATTTCTGTGCTGTATATCCTGTGTCATTCTATGTAACCCATGCTGTACCTGACCTGGGAGTGTTTGATGGGACAGTGTAGAGGGAGCTTTACTCTGTATCTAACCTGTGCTGTACCTGCCCTGGGAGTGTTTGATGGGACAGTGTAGCGGGAGCTTTACTCTGTATCTAACCCGTGCTGTACCTGCCCCGGGAGTGTTTGATGGGACAGTGTAGCGGGAGCTTTACTCTGTATCTAACCCGTGCTGTACCTGCCCTGGGAGTGTTTGATGGGACAGTGTAGAGGGAGCTTTACTCTGTATCTAACCCCGTGCTGTACCTGCCCCGGGAGTGTTTGATGGGACATTGTACAGGAAGCTTTACTCTGTATCTAGCCCGTGCTGTACCTGCCCTGGGAGTGTTTGATGGGACAGTGTAGAGGGAGCTTTACTCTGTATCTAACCCGTGCTGTACCTGCCCTGGGAGTGTTTGATGGGACAGTGTAGAGGGAGCTTTACTCTGTATCTAACCCGTGCTGTACCTGCCCTGGGAGCGTTTGAAGGGACAGTGTAGAGGGAGCTTTACTCTGTATCTAACCCGTGCTGTACCTGCCCTGGGAGTGTTTGATGGGACAGTGTAGAGGGAGCTTTACTCTGTATCTAACCCATGCTGTACCTGCCCTGGGAGTGTTTGATGGGACAGTGTAGAGGGAGCTTTACTCTGTATCTAACCCGTGC
Organism: Somniosus microcephalus; assembly: GCF_052327205.1. NCBI lineage: Eukaryota > Metazoa > Chordata > Chondrichthyes > Squaliformes > Somniosidae > Somniosus > Somniosus microcephalus. The sequence continues at coordinate 31,446,719 of NC_141014.1, read as the reverse complement.
TGTACCTGCCCTGGAAGTGTTTGATGGGACAGTGTAGAGGGAGCTTTACTCTGTATCTAACCCATGCTGTACCTGCCCTGGGAGTGTTTGATGGGACAGTGTAGAGGGAGCTTTACTCTGTATCTAACCCGTGCTGTACCTGCCCTGGGAGTGTTTGATGGGACAGTGTAGAGGGAGCTTTACTCTGTATCTAACCCGTGCTGTACCTGCCCTGGGAGTGTTCGCCGGGACAGTGTAGAGGGAGCTTTACTCTGTATCTAACCCGTGCTGTACCTGCCCTGGGAGTGTTCGATGGGACAGTGTAGAGGGAGCTTTACTCTGTATCTAACCCGTGCTGTACCTGCCCTGGGAGTGTTCGATGAGACAGTGTAGAGGGAGCTTTACTCTGTATCTTACCCATGCTGTATCTGACCTGGGAGTACTTGAGGCTGACCCTGTGTACAAAAACAAGAAAAAGCAGAAACTGTTCCAACCCCGGGAATGACGTCCGACACTTCAACGACCGTAAGAGTCGCCAGAAATGGAAAAACAGCCGAACAAAGCTCAAATAGCTCCTAGGAATTTAGGGCTGAACTCTGATCCCCTGGAGATTATTAGTCGTAAATAAAAGCTTCTATTCGCCCGGCTTGTCTGGGACACAGAGCCTGCGATGTAATGCACAGAGGCAAGCAACACAATTAATTCTGATTTATGATTAGTTAAGTTTATTCCATTAGTTTTAATAGGAAATTTCCTGGGTTGGTTTCAGACACATGTCTACATTTCCAATTCCAATGTCTCACAAGGTGCCTTCATGTTTTGGAGCCTTCCTTAGTTCCAATCGCTGGACTTTGAGGCTCGTGTCTCCCATCCCCCTTGTTTACAGCGCTGAAATGGCCTTTCTTAACCAGTCCCATCGCAATTCAGAATTAATGCTGTCGGAATAAGGGACCTGTTTTCAGCAATCAAAACAGGGGTAAGCGGCCCACAGACATCCCCGGCATGCACTGCTGCCTGAAGGGGCGGTGGAAGCAGATTCAACAGTAACTTTCAAAAGGGAATTGGATAAATACTTGAAAAGGAAAAAGGTTTGCGGGGCTACGGGGAAAGAGCAGGGGGGAGTGGGACTAATTGGGGAGCTCTTTCAAAGAGCCGGCACAGGCACGATGGGCCGAATGGCCTCCCTCCGGGCTGTACCATTCTATGATTCTAGGTCATGTTGGTAATTAGAATGGAACATACTACCTGCCTTTCAGGTCCTTATTGTTGATATGACGTCCTCTCTGGTCAGGTACCGCCAGGAAGCGAGATACAAAGAAAAGTTCGTGCTAAACTCCCCCATCAGGTATTACCAAGTTAGGTACAGCACGGGTTAGATATAGAGTAAAGCTCCCTCTACACTGTCCCATCAAACACTCCCAGGGCAGGTACAGCACAGGTTAGATACAGAGTAAAGTTCCCTCTACACTGTCCCATCAAACACTCCCAGGGCAGGTACAGCACGGGTTAGATACAGAGTAAAGCTCCCTCTACACTGTCCCATCAAACACTCCCAGGGCAGGTACAGCACGGGTTAGGTACAGAGTAAAGCTCCCTCTACACTGTCCCATCAAACACTCCCAGGGCAGGTACAGCACGGGTTAGATACAGAGTAAAGCTCCCTCTACACTGTCCCATCAAACACTCCCAGGGCAGGTACAGCACGGGTTAGATACAGAGTAAAGCTCCCTCTACACTGTCCCATCAAACACTCCCAGGGCAGCTACAGCACGGGGTTAGATACAGAGTAAAGCTCCCTCTACACTGTCCCATCAAACACTCCCAGGGCAGGTACAGCACGGGTTAGATTCAGAGTAAAGCTCTCTCTACACTGTCCCATCAAACACTCCCAGGGCAGGTACAGCACGGGTTAGATACAGAGTAAAGCTCCCGCTACACTGTCCCATCAAACACTCCCAGGGCAGGTACAGCACGGGTTAGATACAGAGTAAAGCTCCCTCTACACTGTCCCATCAAACACTCCCAGGGCAGGTACAGCACGGGTTAGATACAGAGTAAAGCTCCCTCTACACTGTCCCATCAAACACTCCCAGGGCAGGTACAGCACGGGTTAGATACAGAGTAAAGCTCCCTCTACACTGTCCCATCAAACACTCCCAGGGCGGGTACAGCACGGGTTAGATACAGAGTAAAGCTCTCTCTACAGTGTCCCATCAAACACTCCCAGGGCGGGTACAGCAGGGGTTAGATACAGAGTAAAGCTCCCTCTACACTGTCCCATCAAACACTCCCAGGGCAGGTACAGCACGGGTTAGATACAGAGTAAAGCTCCCTCTACACTGTCCCATCAAACACTCCCAGGGCAGGTACAGCACGGGTTAGATACAGAGTAAAGTTCCCTCTACACTGCCCCATCAAACACTCCCAGGGCAGGTACAGCACGGGTTAGATACAGAGTAAAGCTCCCTCTACACTGCCCCGTCGATGTAGGTTAACCCCAGCCTAAGAAGAGTGCCCCTTACTAACAATCTCATGTTGTGGACTCACAGGGAATTATTATTGACCTTGAAGTTGAAATAGGAACATCGAATATTGTTCACGTTAAGCAATGATTGACCATAAATCACGCAATGATGGCGATGAAGGTGTGTTGAGAATCTATAGAGTTAGGGCTGCAGGAGAGGTATCATTCATTAAAACAGTGATTACACCTCAAAAAGTACTTCTTATCTGTCTTAAAATATGGTCGGCCAAATTATCAATGGATTGTCCCAAATCCCACCATCCCCCCTTACCTTACCTTGGCTGTAAGGCTCTTTGGGAACGGCCTATGTCTATCTATCATCTATCATCTATCTCTCAAACCGAGGCATTGTGAGTTGGGCTTCCTGATCCCGACTGCCATCTGGTGTCCACTGCTGGAAACTGCATGTCATAGAGTCATAACGGCACAGGAGGAGGCCATTTGGCCCATCGAGTCCGTGCCGGCTCTCTGTGGAGCAATCCAGTCAGTCCCACTCCCCCGCTCTATCCCCGTAGCCCTGCAAGTTTATTTCCCTCAAGTGCCTATCCAGTCTCCCCTTGAAAACATTGAGTGTCTCCGCTTCCACCACTTCCGTCGGCAGCGAGTTCCAGGTCCTCGCCACTCGCTGCGTAAAAAAGTTTATCCTCACGTCCCCCCTGTATCTCATGCCCAAAACCATCAATCTGTGACCCCCTAGTCCTTGTACCATCAACCAGTGGGAACAGCCTTTCCCCGTCTAGCCTATCCAAACCCGTCATAATCTTGTACGCCTCTATCAAATCACCCCTCAACCTCCTTTGCTCTAATGAAAACAAATCCAGCTTCTCCAACCTGTCCTTGTAGCTAAGATCCCCCATCCCCGGAACCATTCTGGCAAATCTCCCCTGCACCCTCTCAAGGGGCCTTCACATCCTTCCTAAAGTGTGGTGACCAGAACTGGATGCAATACGCATGTGTCTGCCTGGGCCTGACTGAATCACCTGTCGGTTTAAGTACCTGCTGCCACTCAATGTCTCGGATCGCACACGGAGAGTGCCCGTTTGGGTGGTGGGGGGCGGGCTGTGAGGGGCGAATGGGGGGTGCGGGGGGGGGGGGTGATGGGGGAAAGCTGGGTGCTGCAGGGCTGTTGCTGCGGGCGGATATTCTGCCAAGAGTCAATACCTTCAGGACAGGAGATAAAAAGGAAAGAACTTACATTTCTATAGCGCCTTTCACAACCTCAGGACCTCCCAAAGCACTTTACAGTCAATGAAGTACTTTTTGAAGCGCAGTCACTGTTGTAATGTAGGAAACGCGGCAGCCAATTTTTGCACAGCAAGCTCCCACAAACAGCAACGTGATAATGACCAGATCATCTGTTTTGGTTGAGGGATAAATTTTGGCCAGGACACCGGGGATAACTCCCCTGATCTTCTTCGAATAGTGGCCGTGGGATCATTTACGTCCAGCTGAGAGGGCAGGCAGGGCCTCGGTTTAACGCCTCATCTGAAAGACGGCACCTCTGACAGTGCAGCGCTCCCTCAGTGCTGCACTGGAGTGTCGGGCTGGATTGTGTGCTGAAACATAGAAACATAGAAACATAGAAGATAGGAGCAGGAGTAGGCCATTTGGCCCTTCGAGTTTGCTCCACCATTCAATGAGATCATGGCTGATCATCCAAATTCAGTACCCTGTCCCTGCCTTCTCCCCATATCCCTTGATCCCTTTAGCCTTAAGAAATATATCTAACTCTTTCTTGAACATATTTAATGAATTGGCCTCTACTGCCTTCTGTGGTAGAGAATTCCACAGGTTCACCACTCTCTGGGTGAAGAAATTCCTCCTCATCTCTGCCCTAAATGGCTTACCCCTTATCCTTAGACTGTGACCCCTGGTTCTGGACTCCCCGCCATCGGGAACATCCTTCCTGCATCTAGTCTGTCTAGTCCTGTTAGAATTTTATAAGTTTCAATGAGATCCCCTCTCATTCTTCTAAACTCTAGCGAGTACAAGCCCAATCGACCCACTCTCTCCTCATGCGTCATTCCTGCCATCCCAGGTATCAGTCTGAAGGAGGGGAGAGAATGGAGTGGGCAAGGAGGGAGGAAGTCCTACTGAATCGGATTAACTCCCAAAAGCGCCAGCAAAATGTGTTGAAAATCCGAGCTCTGTGATTTTATAATTTGCCATGACGTGTTCTAATCTCTCGCACAGTGTGGCGTCTGCACGGACACAGCGCATTACCTGAGCTGGTAGTCTCTTCATGCTGTTAATGAGGGGGGCGGTGTGTCGAAACCGCTCACACAAGGACGTATAAAGCTCCTTGGGTAACGATGGTGCGTAGTATTCAGAACGGCCTGCTGCGCGGTCTTCAGCTGCGTTAGCATAACCCTGAGCCTGGCACAAAAATCCAGGCTGACACTCCCAGTGCAGTACTGAGGGAGCGCTGCAGTGTCGGAGGTGCCGTCTTTCGGAAAGCCTCTCCCACTCAGGGAAGTCCGGGGCGGGTGTGTGGGGGGGGGGGGGCGGGGGGGGTTGGGTGGTCAGTGTAGGGTTGTTCCCTCGCTTCTCCGTCGCAACGCTGTGCCCGTGTGCTTCCTATACGCCATGCGTCGACCCGCACTGTGATTAATTGTGCAATGTGTGGCCTTTCAGATCGGGAGACTATGACGGTGATGCTCGTCCTGGTCGCAGTGTTCTACTTACTCACCGGAGCTCTCGGTGAATCGCAGGAGCTGGTGAGCGCCAACAGGTGAGAAATCGCTGCATGTCTACTATCTTCGGGTCTGTTTCCAAACACCAGTGACTTGCATTTATATAGCACCTTTAACGTAGTCAAAACAATCCAAGGCACTGCACAGGGGCGATTATCAATTTGACACCGAGCCACATAGGCGGATATTAGGACAGGCTCGGTCAAAAAGAGGGAGGTTTTAAGGAGTGTCTTAAAGGAGGAAAGAGAGGTAACCTCACAGTGTGAGAGTCACAGGTGCAAACTCATTTCGCACAACTCCAGCACAGTGGAAAGACTTGCATTTCTATAGCGCCTTTCACGACCTCCAGAGTCCCAAAGCGCTTTACAGCCAATGAAGTACTTTTTGAAGTGTAGTCACCGTTGTAATGTAGGAAACGCGTCAGCCAATTTGTGCACAGCAAGCTCCCACAACCAGCAATGTGATAATGACCAGATAATCTGTTTTAGTGATGTTGGTTGAGGGATAAATATTGGCCGGGACACCGGGGAGAACTCCCCTGCTCTTCTTTGAAATAGTGCTATGGGATCTTTTACGTCCACCTGAGAGAGCAGACGGGGTCTCGGTTTAACGTCTCATCCGAAAGACGGCACCTCCGACACTGCAGCGCTCCCTCAGTACTGCACTGGGAGTGTCAGCCTGGATTTTTGTGCTCAAGTTGCTAGCGTGGGATTTGAACCCACAACCTTCATTGACTGAGGGAGGGTGAGAGTGCTGCCCACTGAGCCATAGCTGACAATCTAACACCCATCAGCAGAGCGGAGGACCCATCAGATGACCCCCCCAGTCAGGTTGTACAGCTCCGTATTGAAGGTGATGGGACGGTCAAGTGCGACGGGAGGTTCTAATAGTTCCCTCTTTTGTGTTTCTCCCCGCCCCAGCAGAACTCCACCTCCGTCTCCCGCCCTCCTCTTGTACCTTCAGAAGCTGAGAAACTCCAAGGTGGAGGTGCTGGAATCTCACGCCATCTCCGCTGCCGGATCTGCTGGAGAGTTCCTCTACGTTAAATCAGAGGACACCGAGGAAAGCATCAATGGCAGGTATTCAGTGGTTAACAATGTGCGTGGAAGGCTGCCGGGTAAAACCCACCCCCCCTCCCCCTTTCTGGCTCGGTGTGTAAAGGCACAGTCTGCCGTGGTGCTGAGCCAGAGAGCATAGGAAGATCCCACACTCGACCCTTTGGCCGACCTCGGCCAACATTCCGGCTCCCGATCGCTAGCCGGTGATCCCGGCTGGAAGGTGGACACTGGGGCAGAATAATAACGGGTGCGATGCCCCCCGCAGTCAAAGAGCCTGCTGTCGTTCACATGCAACAGATTACTGATTGAATGCTACGTTACAAAAAGCAGCAGTCAGCAGCTCTTTGCTTGCAAACTCCGTCTTGCAAACTCTCTCCTCCAGTCTGGGTGCGGCGGCTTAATTATCAAGGGAGGGCCCTGCCGTAAGAGAACTACTAGGCACTTGGCCTAAGCGTTAAACAAAGCTTTAATCAACTGTTTTACAACATGGAGGTCTAGTTGTGTCCTTCACTAGTTCCTGTTAAGAATGTCCTGCGCAAGCTGGGCCCGTGTCCGAGTATTTATACTCTCCCTGGACAGTGCCACCCGCAGGCCGCTCAGTATTATTTCATAAGTCTTTCTTTCATGAATGACTGATTCATGTCAGGCCCCTAAATTGTTTCACTCAAAATCAAGTACATGGGAGAGGACTAGAGAAGCTGGGATTGTATTCCTTAGAGCAGGGAAGGTTAAGGGGAGATTTAATGGAGGCGTTCAAAATTACGAAGGGTTCTGACAGAGTAAATAGAGGGAAACTGATTCCAATGGCAGGAGGGACGGTAACCAGAGGACACAGATTTAAGATGATTGGCAAAAGAACCAGTGTGGGGAGAGGAGGAGAATTTTTTTTTACGCAGCGAGTTGTTGTGATCTGGAATGCGCTGCCTGAATTGGTGGCGGAAGCAGATTCAACAATAACTTTCAAAAGGGAATACTTGAAAAGAATAATCAATTGCTGGGCTATGGGGAAAGGAGCGCAGGAGTGGGTCAATTTGTATTTATATAGCGCCTATAACGTCCCCAGGCGCTTCACAGGAGCGATTATCAAACAAAAATTTGGTACCGAGCCACAGAAGGAGATATTAGGACCATAATAACAACAGAAAATGCCGGAAAAACTCAGCAGGCCAGGCAACATCCGTGGAGAGAGAAACAGAGTCAACGTTTCAGGTCGAAACCCTTCGTCAGAACTGAAAAAAACACAGGAAATGAAACAGATTAAAAGGCCAGTTTGGGGGCTGGGAAATGGGGATGAAAGAATAAAAGAGAAGTGAAGAGACATTAAGAGGTATTCAAAACCAGACGAGATGGTGATAGGACTAGTGGAGACAAAAGACGGCTCTAGATTAGGTGTGAAATGCGCTGGCAGAATGGGAGACAGCTGCCGTGTGGGAGAGAGAAAAAGGGGGAAGGGCACAAAATAAAGGTGTGGATAAAAAATATATATAAAAATGTAATGGGGCCAAGGTTATGATCTGAAATTGTTGAACTCGACATAGAGCCGTCTTTTGTCTCCACTAGTCCTATCACCATCTCGTCTCGTCTTGAATACCTCTTAATGTCTCTTCACTTCTCTTTTGTTTTTTCATCCCCATTTCCCAGCCCCCAAACTGGCCTTTTAATCTGTTTCATTTCCTGTGTTTTTTCAGTCCTGACGAAGGGTCTTTGACCTGAAACGTTGACTCTATTTCTCTCTCCACGGATGTTGCCTGGCCTGCTGAGTTTTTCCAGCGTTTTCTGTTGCTTTATTAGGACCATAAGCTTGGTCAAAGAGATAGGTTTTAAGGAGAGTCTTAAAGGAGGAGAGAGAGAGGGGGAGAGGTTAAGGGAGGGAATTCCAGAGCTTGGGGCTCAGGCAGCTAATCGGACAGCTCTTTCCAGCCCAGGCACGATGGGCCGAATGGCCTCCTACTGCACTGTGAGGTTCTATGTTCTATGGTTACCTGACAGGCCACTGACTGACTGACTGTTTTTTTTCTGTTTGTTTTGGTTTCGATTCCAGCTCCGCGCCGCATGGCCGAGTCAAGCGTCACAAGCACAGTTCGGGGCATCACCTCAGCCGCCACGGCTCCTGGGGCTGCCCCCTGGCCACCTGCCAGACCCAGAACCTGGCCAACTGGCTGTACCTGCTGGCGGTGAACAAGGGCAAGGACGACACGGCCCCCAAGAACACGGGCGACCCCCACAGCTACGGCAAGCGGCGGCGGAGGAGGCGGACGAGGTCGCTCTACCTCCTGGGCGGCTTGGCCCGGCTGCCCGCGAGCGCCCTGGCACAGGAGCAATGACCGACAGGAATGCACACCCTCGGCTCCGCCCAGCTCGCGCCGCACAACTGTGACGCCTTGTGCGGTACATACACTCCGCACCCTCACCCCTGATCTCCTGGGAGAGGCCAAAAAAAAAATGGGTTTCAATAAGAAAGCACCCAGGCCAATTACGCGACAGAAGGCTTTCATTTGGCTAGACATTGTACAACGCCAGACCCCTCCCCTCTCCTCTTGTGTAGTGAGAGATGGGAAAGGGGGCGGAAAATGAGTGAGACTCACCACCCAACCCCCCCACCCACCAAAATTTAAAAATCGCAGGATTTAAAAAAAAAACACATTGAAACAAATAAATGAATGAGCAAGCAAGTTATCCTCTCTCTGCAATTATATCTACTCCACTCCTACATAAGCTATTTATTTGTTATGTATTCATTTTACTGACAGGAAGCTGTTTGATTTGTAGAACGGGCCACGTCCTCCAGGATCGAGCGCAGCCTCAGCACCAGGGCTAACGTGGGCGTGGGATTATTGGCCTTAAACGGGGCCCTCCCAGCCCCCCCGCCCCAAACCACCCCCTACTCCCCCAATTATTACTAAGAGAGCTGTGGGCCCAACTCGTTCCGACACCCGCCCTGCAAGCCAGGGGATTTTGCGCGACTTTGCAGGCGCTGTCGCCAACCCCCCCCACCCCCCGGCTTGCCGAGCGGTAAATCTTGCGGGGCCCGCCCCTCTCGCGGACGGGGAGTCGAGCCCCTTTTAATTCGACCAGACCCCTGGCGTTTGCCTTCAATTTCTCAGCGTTCGAGCCCACTCCGGGTTCCATCGCTCCCGCCGAGAGGTGCAAATAAGTGCTGCCGATGCTGTGCAAGCGAGTGTGCCTCCCAGTCAATTAGCGAGTTGCTCGCCCGGGGTGTGTGACGTGTGAGAGGTGTGTGACGTGAGGGATGTGTGACGTGAGGGGTGTGCGACGTGAGGGGTGTTTGACGTGATGGATGCGTGACGCGAGGGGTGTGTGACGCGAGGGATGTGTGACGTGAGGGGTGCGTGACATGAGGGATGCGTGACATGAGGGATGTGTGACGCGAGGGATGTGTGACGCGAGGGGTGTGTGACGCGAGGGGTGTGTGACACGAGGGGTGTGTGACGTGAGGGGTGTGTGACGCGAGGGGTGTGTGACGTGAGGGGTGTGTGACGTGAGGGATGTGTGACATGAGGGGTGTGTGACGCGAGGGATGTGTGACGTGAGGGGTATGTGACGCGAGGGATGTGTGACGTGAGGGGTGTGTGACGCGAGGGATGTGTGACGCGAGGGATGTGCGACGCGAGGCATGTGTGACGCGAGGGGTGTGTGACATGAGGGGTGTGTGACGCGAGGGGTGTGCAACGTGAGGGATGTGTGACATGAGGGGTGTGTGACGCTTGCACCAGCAACGTTATCCTCACTGGCTTTTTTGCGTCAAAGATGGCAAATTTTATGTGGGGTTCGAGGCTCAGGCTTGCCAGTCACTTCAATTTGCCCCCCCCCGCCAAGCCCCCCCAACCTCACATGGAATTCACAGTTTGGTTAGTGGAGCAGCTCTGCCCCCAGGTAGCGGCGGTGGGGAATGACAGGAGACGATGAATTCTCCACCCTATGTTGTGCTACCTGTGCGGCAGCCACAGACTGCAGTAGTGGGGCCCACCTTCTTAGAGAGGCGTGCGGAGGGGACCGATCCAAAAAACGTCTGGGGAGAGAAATAAATGCTTGTATTTTTAAAATATATATATATATATGTGCGCAATATTTATATATATGTGTGCGTGTGCGTGTGTGTGTGTGTGTATATCTGTACGTCAATGTTCCCGATAAACTGCGCAGGCCACTTGCCATCTTAACAATAGGAAAACCCACGCATGCGCGGGAATTTGAATGGGCCGCACAGCCTGTTAAAGGGGCCACACACCCAAAATAAAAATTAAAGGGAACATTGGTGTACATATGCATATATAATATATATATGTGCGTGTGTGTGTGTGTATATATACATGCATATATATATACACATTATGCATATTATACATACATATGTGCACTGTGCAATTGTTTTAACAGTGGGGTTCGCTGTGGATAGCTGGGGTTAGGCCGCCTTTCAAGTGTTGCCCCAACTCAGAGACCGGGGGCAGCGGCTGATTCTGTGACAACCGCCCACCGGGGGACTCTGCGCTCGAAGTTTCTGCTGGCTTTGCAGGCGTGTCCAAGGTTCTCCTGGTTCGAAGACGATGGGCGGGTCTGGGAGGCGCGGAGTGGGGTGGGGGAGGGGGACTCGAAAACCGTTGAATCCGGGAGACTCCCGAGAATGACGCAGAGGGAAATGAGAATATTATCTGTGCTGTATTACCGACGGCGTTTCCAATGCACTAAACTCTTTTCAGTTAAATAATACTTGAAACGGAGAAAAGAAATTTAAATTAACAAATAACTTAAATACAGTTGCATTTTGGGTGCAATGAATGTGCATAATGTAAGATTCTTGTGGATAGAGTACTGTACATTTTTTATACCGCTTTTTAAATATTGATATTTAATAAAAGAAAATAATCTTTTTGTCAGGAATCTGGTTGTGTTGTTTATGTATTGGGACGTTTAAGCTGTTATTGAAAGGAAAAGATTTTGGGGGACGGGGAGAGATTCTGAACAAAATGCGCCTCAGACTTGGTTGTTTCATTTACGGAGTTCATTAACGATTAGAGGAATATAGGATAGGAGTGGCACTGTAGAACCAACAGTGGCACGGCCACAAACCCGCGACCTCTACCACCTAGAAGGACAAGGGCAGCAGGCGCATGGGAACACCACCACCTCCAAGTTCCCCTTCAAGTCACACACGCCATACTGACTTAGAAGTATATCGGCTGATCCTTCATCATCGCTGGGTCAAAATCCTGGAACTCCCTCAATAACAGCGCTGTGGGAGCACCTTCATAGAAGAAGATAGGAGCAGGAGTAGGCCATTCGGCCCCTCGAGCCCGCTCCGCCATTTAATGAGATCATGGCTGATCATCCAAATTCAGTACCCTGTCCCTGCCTTCTCCCCCTATCCCTTGATCCCTTTAGCCTTAAGAAATATATCTAACTCCTTCTTGAATATATTTAATGAATTGGCCTCAACTGCCTTGTGTGGTAGAGAATTCCACAGGTTCACCGCTCTCTGGGTGAAGAAATTCCTCCTCATCTCTGTCCTAAATGGCTTACCCCTTATCCTTAGACTGTGACCCCTGGTTCTGGACTCCCCGGCCATCGGGAACATCCTTCCTGCATTTAGTCTGTCTAGTCCTGTTAGAATTTTATAAGTTTCAATGAGATCCCCTCTCATTCTTCTAAACTCCAGCGAGTATAAGCCCAATCGACCCATGGACTGCAGCGGTTCAAGAAGGCGGCTCACCACCACCTTCTCAAAGGGCAATTAGGGATGGGCAATAAATGCTGGCCTTGCCAGCGACGCCCACGTCCCATAAGCGAATAAAACAAAACTAGCCTCCTCTGCCAAAATATCTATAATTGATTACACAATTCAATCACGATTGTTTTATAAATCATTTTTGATCTTTGCTGTTTATATTTATTTTTGACGGAGTCTTACCCTCGTTCTCCGCGCCCCCCCCCCCCCACCCTGCCAGCTCTGCTGTTCCCATTGCTTTCCGTGTAGCTCTCGTGGTCGAGAGACCGTAGTGTGCAACCGTCGGTTCTTCTGTCCCAGCCCCGGTGCCGTGTCCTGGAGACCAGCTGGTTACCATGGACTGACCCTGTCCCGTAACCCACCGCAGCACCCACGGTGCATTGTGGTGGGGGGCAGTCTCAACGGGCCGAAATCAGCTGTTCATCAGCGACCCCCGACCCCTCACTCTCCACAACTCCTCCTCCGCCCCCGTAATCAGAGACTGGTTACCAGGCTGTGGATGAGAAAGAAAAAAACAGAAAAGACTTGCATTTATATAGCTCCTTTAACGACTGCCCGACGCGCTTCACATCCAATGAAATACTTTTTTGGAGTGCAGTCGCTGTTGTAATGTAGGAAACGCAGCAGCCAATTTGCGCACAGCAAGCTCCCTCAAACAGCAATGTGACAATGACCAGATCATCTGCTTTAGTGATGTTGGTTGAGGGATAAATATTGGTCCCAGGACAAACTCCCCTGTTCTTCTGTTGAAATAGTGCCATGGGACCTTTTATATCCACCTGAGAGAGCAGAGGGGGTTTCGGTTTAATGTCTTATCTTGAAAGACGGCACCTCCGACAGTGCAGCACTCCCTCAGCACTGCACTGCAATATCAGCCTAGATTTTCGTGCTCAAGTCCCTAGCGTGGGATTTGAACCCACGACCTTCTAACTCAGAGGTGAGCTGCACTACCCACTGAGCCACGGCTGACACCCACACTGACACCGAGGATGATTGCCCCTCCAGTTTATCCTCTTTATGGGGTGTAGAGGACGTGGGGGAGAGTTGGTGCTTGGCTTCTGCTGAAGACCTCCTCACATCGAAGAAAAAAAGACTTGCACTGATATAGCGCCTTTCACGGCTTCAGGACGTCCCAAAGCCCTTCACAACCAAAGTACTTTTTGAAGTGTAGTCACTGTTGTAACTTAGGAAACGCGGCAGCCAATTTGTGCACAGCAAGCTCCCACAAACGGCAATAAGATAATGACCAGATCATCTGTTTTAGCTATGTTTGGTTCCGGGATAAATATTGGCCCGGGACACCGGGGAGAAATCATCTTCGGAATCGTGCCGCGGGATCTTTTACATCCACCCGAGAGAGCAGACGGGGCCTCGGTTTAACGTTTCATCCCAAAGTTGCAGCTACGCTCAGGCATACACTAACGGGGGGGAGGGAGGGAGAGCTGCGTGCTACCTCCTCCCCTGCAGTGCCGCGGCAGACTGGGCCATTGCAATGCTTTAATGTTTATCGAGCCCTTTCACATCATCCCCGCTGGCTGGGACTGGTGTGAGGGCATTCGGGAGACCATGAGCTCAGCTTGTTGTACCCCTAACCTTTAACCGCTAATTGCTTTTTTATCTCCCTGCATAGAATTTTTATTGAAAGGAGAAAAGCATAAAGTTGGCGGGTGAAGAGAGATGGAGCCGAACGACCGGCTCAAAGTGACGCAGAGGCAGTTAATGGGATTTTTTACATTTTATCATGACGTGCTTCATTCCTGATTCAGTTTGCACTTAAAGCTGCCAAACGGGGAAAGCTGATGTGTTAGGGACCGGGAATATTTAAGGAAGCATTTTCACTGAAAAGGCTCCAGCTATCGAACGTCATTTCCTAGAATCATACAGCACAGAAAGAGGCCGTGCGGCCCATCGTGCCTGTGCCGGCTCTTTGAAAGAGCTCCTCCAATTAGTCCCACTGCCCCCTGCTCTTTCCCCCGTAGCCCTGCAATTTTTTCATTTTTCAAGTATTTGTCCAATTCCCTTTTGAAAGTTACTAACGAATCTGCTTCCACCGCCCTTTCAGGCAGCGCATTCCAGATCACAACAATATTGGCCCCCCTAAACCTCTCCTCTTTGGGACGCTCCTTTAGACCTACCTGTTTGACCATCAAGCTTTTAGTCACTTGTCCTAATATCTCCTTATGTGGCTCGGTGTCATATTTTGTCTGATAACGCTCCTGTGAAGCGCCCTGGGACATTTTGCTACATTAAAGGCGCTATATAAATGCAAGCTGTTGTTGTAGCAACCCTGAGGTTGTGAGTTCAAAGTGCACCATAGCAAGTTATGAAAATGATTTCAATAAATCTGATAATTGTCGACTGGCATCTCAAAAATAAAATGAACATGGAAGGTCAGACGTTGACTTTTAATCAACTGCTACCAAAGTAAACCTTTATAAAGCACTGGTTACACCTCAGTTGTTGTATTTACCGCTCCATTCCCACTCGGACCTCACCGTCCTTGGCCTCTTGCATTGTTCCATGGAAGCTCAATGTAAACTCGAGGAACAGCAACTCATCTTCCGACTAGGCACTTTGCAGCCTTCCGGACTCAATATCGAGTTCAACAATTTCAGATCATAACCTCGGCCCCTATTACTTTTTTACTTATAATTTTTTCCACCCCTTTGTTTTGGGTCCTCCTTTCCACCCCCCCCCCCCTCCTTTCCTTTTGTTTCTCTCTCTCACCTGGCAGCTGTCTCTTACCTGCCAGTACACTTCACACCTAATCTCAACTGCCTTTTGTCTCCACGGGCCTATTGCCATCTCGTCTGGCTTCGAATACATTTTATTGTCTTTTTGTTCGATCGCAGCCTTGCCTTCGATCTATTTTCTTTTCTTTCTAGTTTTGAAGAAGGGTTTCGACCCGAAACGTCAACTCAAATTTCTATCCACAGATGTTGCCTGACCTGCTGAGTTTTTCCAGCATTTTCTGCTGTTATTACTAGAATGGTACCAGGGATGAGGGACTTCAGTAATGTGGAGAGACCAGAGAAGTTGCTCTTCTTAGAGCAGAGAAGGTTAACGGTAGATTTAATAGAGGTGTTCAAAATTATGAGGGTTTTGATAGAGTAGATAGGGAGGAACTGTTTTCACTGACAGGAGGGTCGGTAACCAGAGGACACAGATTTAAGATAATTGGCACCAGGGGGGAAGACGAGAAGAAATGTCTTTACGTAGCGTGTTGCTATGATCTGGAATGCGCTGCCTGAAAGGGCGATGGAAGCAGATTCAATAGCAACCTTCAAAAGGAATTTGGATAAATACATGAAATGGAATAAATTTGCAGGGCTGTGGGGAAAGAGCAGGGGGGAGTGGGATCAATCGGAGAGCTCTTACAAATGAAGAATGAGAGGGGATCTCATTGAAACGTATACAATTCTGACAGGGCTAGACAGACTGGATGTAGGGAGGATGTTTCCCCTGGCTGGGGGATCTAGAACGAGGGGTCACAGTCTCAGGATACGGGGTAGGTCATTTAGGACTGAGATGAGGAGAAATTTCTTCACTCAGAGGGTGGTGAGCCTGTGGAATTCTCTACCACAGAAGGCTGTGGAGGCCAAGTCACTGAATATATTTAAGAAGGAGATAGATAGATTTCTAGACACAAAAGGCATCAAGAGGTATGGGGAGAGAGTGGGAATATGGTATTGAGATAGAGGATCAGCCATGATCATATTGAATGCCGGAGCAGGCGCGAAGGGCTGAATGGCCGACTCCTATTTTTCAATGTTTTTTTCTATGTAATTTGCGGTCAGCGGAGGAGCACAGGCGTTTGCTGTTGTCCCCAAAGAAAGCTGCCCACAGCGATCTCGCGACCTCGCAGATCTCTGCGGCGAGAAATCGGCCTTTTTTCGACGTTCAATTGGTTTCGCGCTCTGTAATGGGGATTCCCAGCGAGGAGCTGCTGCGACATCAGCAAGCTGTCTAAGCAGCCAATCACGTTGCAGAATTCTCACACAGAGAGGAAACGAGAAGCTGCTTTTATCCTGACTTTTTAGAACTGTTAACAAAGTGCGAAATAAAGCTCGGGACTTTCACATGGGGATAAGGTAGAAGCTGAAACATCATGAACAAACTTAAAAAAAAAAATTCTATTATGATAAAAATTATAATTTGACACTCCACAAATATAAAAAAATACTTTTTCAGGGCCACAACATTTATTCACCAGTCGGTATGCTCTTAAAACCCCAGTTACCCCTAATCCAACAAGGCTTAACATTTAATGAGGTGTTTAACAGTGATATTACCGTGGAAAAGTCCACGTTTGCGTCAGTTTCACTGATTGCCGGCTATTGGGGGAGGTGGCGGGGGCGGTGGGGGGGGGGTGTTGGATGCAGGTTCACAGCACAGCCAGTGTCGGAGCAGTCAATGATGCGTTTAGACGCGCACACGCTACATCCTGAAGTTGCGGCCAGTTTCAGAGGGGCAGTGACGGCGAGCGCTGTTATTTCGCCATCGTTACCCGCCGCAAATTTGGGGCCATTATCGTTGCCGGTGACATCAACGAGTGAATATTTTGGGCTAGAAATTGCTGCACAAACGTGTTTCAGCATCTTCTCCCCCCTGGGGGGTGGCATCGGTGTGTGAGGGGGGAAGATGGCTTTGGGCACTAGTGTAAACCGTGCGATGTCAAATCAGCTGCCCGTTTATACCTCTCCCGATTTTCATTAGCATGGACTTCGATCGCCTGTGTTACTCTATCAGATCGCCTGTGTTACTCTATCAGCCAAAGCCAAAATTAACCCCTTGTGCGCCTGCCACCGATTACTGATTAGCTTAGGGCCGCGATTTTGCAAATGGAGGTGGCTTAGGAGCGGGTCAGCTGGTTTCCGGGTTCCAGTCCCGCACCCAACTACATCCGGCCAACGGAGTTGATTTTACGTCGATTGACCTTGTTAAGCCCGCCCTGCAGGCTTGCCGGCCAATTAAGAAGGAGCCGGTCAGATGACATCATTTGATGACGCGTCATCAGCCGGTTTTCTTAAAGGGACCATGCACAATCTTTCTTTAATAGCTCATTTCTCAGTGTTTGACAGCATTGCGGTGCTGCAAACACTGACAATGACTGTTCACAGGTGAGCTCTTGCACCCAGGCTCTCCAGTGACTCCCTCCTTAGGCTAGAACAGATGGCAGCTGCAGGTGAGCTTACAGAAGCGATCTGTCACTGGTGAGAGAGGTTCTCCCAATGAGGTGGGAGGCGGGTTTCCTGCCCGCTGTCAATCTTTGCCATTTTGACAGCGTTCCCGCCTCCAATCCTGCATTCTGCGGACCGGCAAAATTCCGGCCTAGGTCTAAGTTGCGGTTTGCGTGGAAAGATGGTCAGGATCACAGATGTGTCTTTTAAGCCAAGTTGGACGACGGGATTACGTGATACATTCCACAGGTTAGCTGGGCTGTGACAGATTTCACAGTTGACACAACCCAGTGACTAACACTAGCACCGGCAATCCCTCTTTGCAATTACTAACGTTAGATATATGCATTGATCGAAACATGCATGAAAATGGATATTAAAAAATATTGGATTTAAAAACGCATCTCTCAACCTAAATCGAAATCATCGGCAATGTTCCCAGTAATTTTTTGGGGGGCCATGCGGTCCCTTTAATTTAAAAGCCGGCTCACCGGCTGCGCGGGACCCCTGGAGCGCTGCGCGGGACCCCTGGAGCACTGCGTGGGACCCCTGGAGCACTGCAGCTTAAAGGGCGCATTAATCGTCAGTGAGAATGGTAATTGAAATCCTCGACCTGCCCCAAAACTAGTGCGTTCTTATAGATTGTGAAAACCATGAATAAAATTTAAATGCTTTCTTACGTCTCATCCATGCTGTTCCTTTTGTTTATCATTCAATTTGTCTTTTTGGTTTCTTTGTTTTATTTTTGCTTCTATTTCATTTCTTCATTGATTCAATCTCTCTTTCTACTCTGCTTTTTCTCCTCTCTCTCTGTCACCTTGCTCTCTCTTTCTATATTTTACCTCCGTTTCTGTCTTTCTCACCATCTGTCTCTCTTACAACCATTTTCTCTTATACTCTTTCATTCTGACTGGCGCTCTCTCCCACTTGTTTTCTTAAGTTGTCTCTGTTTCTCACTCTCTTGTTGTCTGTTTCTTTTACACTTTCTCACCTTCTCTGTTTTTTCCTCACTCTCTTTCATTCACATTGCTTTGTTCCATGTCCCACAAACTTGCTCTCTCTCTTTCACTCGCACTTTCCGTCTCACTCTGTTTCTATTACTCTCTGTTTCTCTCACATTCTCTGTTTTTCTCTCTCACTCTTTTGTTCACCCTCTCACACTCTGTTTATCTCCCACACTCTCTGTTTATGCCTCACGTTCAGTTTCTGTCACACTTGCACTATCTCTCTCTCTTATGCTCTCTGTCTCTCTCTCTCTATCTCTGTTTCTCTCTCTCTATCTCTCTGTTTCTCTCTCTGTTTCGCTCTTTCTATCTCTGTTTCTCTCTCTATATCTCTATTTCTCTCTCCATCTCTGTTTCTCTCTCTCTATCTCTGTTTCTCTCTCTATATCTCTATTTCTCTCTCCATCTCTGTTTCTCTCTCTCTATCTCTGTTTCTCTATCTCTGATTCTCTCTCTCTATCTCTCTGTCACTCTCTCTCACTATCTGTCTGATTCTCTCTCTCTATCACCCTGTCTCTCTCTCTCTCTCTCTCTCTCTATCTCTCTGTCTCTCTCTCTATCTCTCTTTTTCTCTCTCTCTATCTGTCTGATTATCTCTCTCTATCGCCCTCTCTCTCAGTCTCTCTCTCTCTATCTGTCTGATTCTCTCTCTCTATCTCTCTGTCTCTCTCTCTCTCTATTTGTCTGATTCTCTCTCTCTATCGCCCTCTCTCTCTCTCTCTATCTCTCTGTCTCTCTCTCTCTCTATCTGTCTGATTCTCTCTCTCTATCGCCCTCTCTCTCAGTCTCTCTCTCTCTATCTCTCTGTCTCTCTCTCTATCTCTCTGTCACTCTCACTCACTATCTGTCTGATTCTCTCTCTCTATCTCTCTGTCACTCTCTCTCACTATCTGTCTGATTCTCTCTCTCTATCACCCTCTCTCTCTCTGTCTCCCTCTCTCTCGATCTCTCTGATTCTCTCTCACTATTGCCCTCATGAGGCCAGGGAGGGATTTGAAAACAAGGATGAGAATTTTGAAATCGAGGCGTTGTCTGACCAGGGGACGATGTAGGTCAGTGAGCACAGGGGGTGATGGGTGAACGGGACTCGGTGAGAGTGAGGACACGGACAGCCGAGTTTAGGATGATCCTCTCTCACTACCTCCCTGATTCTCTCTTACTATCGCCCAGATTCTCACACCCTTATTTTCTCACGCGATCTCTCTTCCAGTGATTTGCTCTCTCTATTTGTCTCTGCTTTGTGTGCTGTTCCAAACACTGTGCTGGAGTTATGTCTCTCCCACTGCCTTTTTTGTGATGTAAAAATGTTATTAATTGGAAGTATGTGAGTGTTTTCAGCTAAAAATTGTAATTCAGTAGAATTCCGTCTCCCTCCTCCTCACAGTGAGTTCCCAATCCCTGACAGGCTGTCTCGGAATGGAGCCAAAACAATTATCCTGCGGAACAAAGTAACATCAGAGGCCAGGTTAGCCGATACTACTCAAGTCGCCTCCGAGCAGTGGTTTTTAGAGTGCCTGGGAACAGCAGATTCTAGAACGGGCAGGAGTGGCAGCTCCCGGAGTGACCCAGGGAGCAGTGGGTTCCTGGGAGCGTCAGACTCAAGAATGACATTGCTGGAGGCTTTGGAATGGCAGATTCGACTATTCTCTGCTCTCCTGGTCGGCCTCCCGTCTTCCAACCCTCCATAAACTCGAGCGCATCCAACACTCTGCTGCCCCGTGTCCTAACTTGCAACAATCACCGTTCACCCATCACCCCCTGTGCTCGCGGATCTGCATTGGCTCCCAGTGTGGCAACACCTTATTTTAAAATTCTCGTCCTTGTTTTCAAGTCTCTCCATGGCCTTGCCCTTCCCTATCTCTGTAACCTCCTCCAATTCTTACCTCTTAAGCATCCCTGATTTCCATCGCTCCACCATTAGCGGCCACGCCTTCAGCTGCCTAAGCTCAGGAATTCTCTCCCTAAACCTCTCCCCCTCTCTCTCCTCCTTTAAGATGCTCCTTAAAACCTACCTCTTTGACCAAGCATTTGGTCACCTGTCCTAATATCTCCTTCTGTGGCTCGGTGTCAAGCTTTGTTTGATAATCGCTCCTGTGAAGAGATTTGGGACGTTTTACTTCGTTAAAGGCGCTATATAAATCCAAGTTGTTGTTATTGAATTCTAGAGTGACATTGCTGGGAGTGGACCAGTTCTAGAACCACTTTGCTGGATGCCGGGAGCAATGAGTTCGAGGGGAGACTTTGGTGAGAGTCTGAGAGCAGAGCGAGCTAGGGCATGATTGCAGGAAGCTCAGGGGTGGCAGATTCCAGAGTGCCCAGTACTGGAGGCCTGGGCCAGCAGATTCTAGAGAGCCCAGTACTGGAGGCCTGGGCCAGCAGATTCTAGAGAGCCCAGTACTGGAGGCCTGGGCCAGCAAATTCCAGAGAGCCCAGTACTGGAGGCCTGGGCCAGCAAATTCCAGAGAGCCCAGTACTGGAGGCCTGGGCCAGCAGATTCTAGAGAGCCCAGTACTGGAGGCCTGGGTCAGCAGATTCTAGAGAGCCCAGTACTGGAGGCCTGGGCCAGCAGATTCTAGAGAGCCCAGTACTGGAGGCCTGGGCCAGCAGATTCTAGAGAGCCCAGTACTGGAGGCCTGGGCCAGCAAATTCCAGAGAGCCCAGTACTGGAGGCCTGGGCCAGCAGATTCTAGAGAGCCCAGTACTGGAGGCCTGGGCCAGCAGATTCTAGAGAGCCCAGTACTGGAGGCCTGGGCCAGCAAATTCCAGAGAGCCCAGTACTGGAGGCCTGGGCCAGCAGATTCTAGAGAGCCCAGTACTGGAGGCCTGGGCCAGCAGATTCTAGAGAGCCCAGTACTGGAGGCCTGGGCCAGCAGATTCTAGAGAGCCCAGTACTGGAGGCCTGGGCCAGCAGATTCTAGAGAGCCCAGTACTGGAGGCCTGGGCCAGCAGATTCTAGAGAGCCCAGTACTGGAGGCCTGGGCCAGCAGATTCTAGAGTGCCCAGTACTGGAGGCCTGGGCCAGCAGATTCTAGAGAGCCCAGTACTGGAGGCCTGGGCCAGCAGATTCTAGAGTGCCCAGTACTGGAGGCCTGGGTCAGCAGATTCTAGAGCAACGTTGCAAGGAAACCTGAGGCCAGTGAGATCTAGAGCATCAGTGCTGGAAGACTGGAAGCAGCAGGTTCTAGGCAGATGTTGCCGGTGGCTCAGGGTTCCAATGCCCCATTGCCAAAGGCTGGGAGTGGCAAGTTCCGTGAGAGCAGAGAGTTGCAAAGAGGCAATGAAGTAAGTTGCCTCTTGAGGGGGATTGACACTGAGATGTTGTTTCCCCTGGCTGGAGAGTCTAGAACTAGAGGGCATAGTCTCAGGATAAGGGGTAGGCCATTTAAGACTGAGATGAGGAGGAATTTCTTCACTCGGAGGGTTGTGAATCTTTGGAATTTGGAATTCTCTACCCCAGAGGGCTGTGGATGCTAAATCATTGAGTATATTCAAGGCTGAGATCGATAGATTTTGGACTCTAGGGGATTCAAGCGATATGGGGGGGAAAGTGGAGTTGAGGTTGAAGATCAGCCATGATCTTATTGAATGGTGGAGCAGGCTCGAGGGGCCATATGGCCGACTCCTGCATGTGTGTATGTGCGCGTGTATGTGTGTGTATATGTATATGTGTGTATCTATCTCTGCGTCAATGCTCCCGTTAAGCTGCGCGGCCTCGCAGCGGTCCGGAGCTCCCACGCAGGCTGCTCGCTGGCTGTTCAATTGGAATAACCATGCACGTGCGAAAATTTGAATGGGCCACACAGCCATTTAAAGGGGCCGCGCACGCAAAAAAAAATTACAGGCAACATTGCTCTATGTGTGTGTGTGTCTTTCTGCGTGTGTGTGAGTGTGTGTGTGAGTGTGTGTGTGTGTGTGTGTGTGTGTGTGTGTTTGTGTGTGTGTGTGTCTGTGTGTGTGTGAGTGTGTCTGTGTGTCTGTGTTGCATATGTGGATGTTTATGTGTGTCTGATCTTGTGTTGTTCCCCACAATGCACTAAGTTGCTGACACTCACTGACCAGGCTACGCTTATAAAGACCAGAAACCCATCAGGGAACGGAACCAGGACTCAGGAACTTTTGAGCTGGTAAAAGATGTTTTCATTTGTAACATCACCCTCTAGTGATTACACTGGAGAACTGTACCTGTTCAGACTTTGGATTGCTGCAATGGTATGAGAGAGCCTGGGCTCTCACCATTGTGACTATCTTTATTGAGTTATCTGCAATGCGCGGACACTGAGCTAATGGCCAGTGGCCTAATAGTGTCAGCTTGGCTCTAGTCTGTGAATCAGAAGGCTGTGTGTTCACACCCAACTGCAGGATTTGAGCCCGTAAGTTGAGCTGATACACTGTCTACAATTTTTTTTTACTGTACTTGGAGACCACTTGTGCATCTTCTGAGATCTGAGCGTGTATTTCCATCTTCATTTCATTTTCCCTCCTAAGTGTCAGCCAATGGTTCAGTGGGCAGCACTCTCGCCTCTGAGTCAGAAGGTCGCGGGTTCAAGTCCCACTCCAGAGACTTGAGCACAAAAATCTAGGCTGACACTCCAGTGCGGTGCTGAGGGAGCGCTGCACTGTCGGAGGTGCCGTCTTTCAGATGAGACGTTAAACCGAGGCTCCGTCTGCTCTCTCAGGTGGACGTAAAAGATCCCGCGGCACTATTTCGAAGAAGAGCAGGGGAGTCCTCCCCGGTGTCCTGGGCCAATATTTATCCCTCAATCAACATCACAAAAACAGATTATCTGGTCATTAGCACATTGCTGTTTGTGGGAGCTTGCTGTGCGCAAATTGGCTGCTGCATTTCCTACATTACAACAGTGACTCCACTTCAAAAAAGTACTTCATTGGCTGTAAAGCGCTTTGGGAGGTCTGGTGGTTGTGAAAGGTGCTGTATCAATGCAAGTCTTTCTCCTCCAATGTCCATATAATTCTAAATGATAAATAACCTACTCATCTACATAGTCCACTTGCATCGAAGGACCGGAATACTCTCTCTGCCTTCTGTACCTGGAGACTTGTTCCCAGGCTTGTAACACTGTAATTATTATGCTGGGGGAGGCCTGGGTGTCCAACCATCTTATTAGACATGGAGTGGTTGAGGCGACTAGCATAGATACATTTAAAGGGAAGCTAGATAAGCACATGAGGGGAGAAAGGAATAGAAGGATATGCTGATAAGGTGAGATGAAGTAGGGGTGGGAGGAGGCTGGTGTGGAGCATAAACACCAGCATAGACCAGCTGGGCCGAATGGCCTGTTTCTGTGCTGTACATTCTATGTGATACTTCAGGTCCCACCTCAGCCTTCTCTGCTCTAAGGAAAACAACCCCAGCCTGTCCAGTCTCTCTTCATAGCTGAAGCGCTCCAGCCCAGGTAACATCCTGGTGAATCTCCTCTGCACCCTCTCCAATGCAATCACATTCTTCCTATAGTATGGCGCCCAGAACTGCACACAGTATTCCAGCTGTGGCCTAACTAGCATTTTGTACAACTCCATCATAACCTCCCTGCTCTTATAATCTATGCCTCGGCTAATGAAGGCAAGTATCCCATATGCCCTTTTAATTACCTTATCTACCTGTCCTGCTGCCTTCAGGAATCTATGTACATGCACACCAAGGTCCCTCTGATCCTCTGTCCTTCCTAGGGTCCTACCATTCATTGTGTATTCCCTTGCCTTGTTAGTCCTCCCAAAATGCATCACCTCACACTTTTCAGGGTTAAATTCCATTTGCCACTGTTCTGCCCATCTAACCAACCCGTCTATACCGTCCTGTAACCTGAGGCTTCCCTCCTCGCTATCTACCACTCCACCAATTTTCGTGTCATCTGCGAACTTACTGATCATCATACCTCCTACATTCATATCTAAATCATTAATGTACACTACAAACAGCAAAGGACCCAGCACCGATCCCTGCGGTACACCACTGGATACAGGCTTCCAGTCACAAAAACAACCTTCGACCATCACCCTCTGCCTCCTGCCACTAAGCCAATTTTGGATCCAATGTGCCAAATTGCCCTGGATCCCATGGGCTCTTACCTTCTTGACCAGTCTCCCATGTGGGACTTTGTCAAAAGCCTTACTGAAGTCCATGTAGGCTACATCAACTGCACTACCCTCATCCACACACCTAGTCACCCCCTCGAAAAATTCAATCAAATTGGTTAGACATGATCTCCCTGACAAAGCCATGCTGACTATCCTTGATTAATCCGTGCCTCTCCAAGTGGAGACTAATTATGTCCCTCAGAATTTTTTCCAATAATTTTCCTACTACTGATGTTAGGCTCACTGGCCTGTAATTCCCTGGTTTATCCCTACTACCCTTCTTGAATAATGGTACTATGTTAGCTGTCCTCCAGTCCTCTGGCACCTCCCCTGTGGCCAGAGAGGTTCTGAAAATTTGTGTCAGAGCCCCTGCAATCTCCTCCCTTGCCTCACACAGCAGCCAGGGATACATCTCGTCTGGGCCTGGGGATTTATCCACTTTTAAGCCCGCTAAAACCACTAGTACCTTCTCCCTCTCAATACTAATTTGTTCAAGTATATCACAAGCCC
The DNA here is from genome assembly GCF_052327205.1 of Somniosus microcephalus. Classification (NCBI taxonomy): domain Eukaryota; kingdom Metazoa; phylum Chordata; class Chondrichthyes; order Squaliformes; family Somniosidae; genus Somniosus; species Somniosus microcephalus. The sequence continues at coordinate 31,421,932 of NC_141014.1, read as the reverse complement.
CCTGCCTGATTTCAATAGAGTTAGATGAGGAAAGACGGGAGGAGGCTCATGTGGAGCATAAACGCCGGCATGGACTGGTTGGGCCGAATGGCTTGTTTCTGTGCTGTATATCCTATGTAATCTTATGTAATATCTCCTTATGTGGCTCGGTGTCAAATTTTGTTTGATAACGTCCTGTGACGCGCCCTGGGACGTTAAAGGCGCTATATAAATGCAAGTTGTTGTTGTTGTAGTAGAGAAACCCACCACAGCATCGCCAGCTTGGAAAACGCAAGTCCAGAGGCCTCACTTACCTTGGACTCAGAACCCGGAGGACTGAAGCAAAATGAACAGGTGAGTCGTAGTGTGACCGAAAAGCAGGACAAGAAAATGCAACAGAAAAACTCAGAGGTTCTCACTATCAGGAAAGACTGAACAGGCTAGGAGTCTTATCTCTAGAAAAGGGAAGATAGAGGTGACCTAATAGCAGTCTGATAAGATTATGAAAGGGGCTTGATAGGGTAGGCGTAGAGAAGAATGCTTCTAGTTGTGGGGGAGACCTGAACTAGGGGCCATAAATATAAGATAGTCACTAATAAATCTATTAAAGAATTTAGGAGGAAGTAATTTCCTCAGAGAGTGGTGATAATGTGGAACTCGCTACCACAGGGAGTGGTTGAGGAGAATAGCAGAGATGCATTTAAGGGGAAGCTAGATAAACACACGAGGGAGAAAGGAATAGAAGGTTATGTTGATAGAGTGAGATTAAGAGGGGCGGGAGGAGGCTTGTGTGGAGCATAAACACCAGCATAGACCTGTTGGGCCGAATGGCCTGTTTCTGTGCCGTACATTCTAGGTAATTCTATGTAAGAATCATGATGGAGATCGGCATGAGAGTCAGAGCAAGTAACTGACACAGCAAGTGCATGCACATGCAAGGCTTTTAACACATTAGGGGGGAGAAATTCAGTATCACTCCGTCTGGGGCGCTAACGTTTAAAAGTTGAAAAAATTAGCGGCAGGCGCTAATACTGTTCAACTTTTAAAAAAATTCGGGGTTTGCGCTCCAGGCAGGAAGTGGGCTGTGTAGCGCTGCTGCGTTGGAAGGCTCCTTCCCTCCTTTAAAGGGAAGGTGCCATCGCTGCCGGCTCTGCAAGGGGGAAAACTTACCTGGTCCCCGACGGCAGCCGTGATCCGGCCCGATCAGCCCGGTGCACTGCAGCCAGAGTGCCGGGCTGATCAAGCGCTGGCGAAGACGAATGAAAAAAAAAGATAAAGAGTGACATGAATCACTCATTCATGAAAGAAAGACTTATGAAATAATACTGAGCGGCCTGCGGGTGCGCTGTCCAGGGAGAGTATAAATACTCGGGCACGGGCCCAGCTTGCGCAGGACATTCTTAACAGGAACTAGTGAAGGACACAACTAGACCTCCATCTTGTAAAACAGTTGATTAAAGCTTTGTTTAACGCTTAGACCAAGTGCCTAGTAGTTTTCTTACGTCAAAGAGCATTTCACAATTTTTTTCACTTACCTCGCCTTCAATCATCCCCCCCCTCCGAAGTGCCCGGCCTCCCGATGAACGCCTCCTGCAGCTGTCGGTGTTTTCGGTTGGCGATGCTGCAGGGGGCAGAACCGAAGTTCGGGTCTGGTGAGCTCCCGGGGCGAGGCGCACAGCGATGACGTCACGATCTCCGGGCGAAGGAGATCGGGCGCAATGCCATGCCGCCACCGCAAACCTCCCGCCGAATACAGCGGGAGTCGATCTTCTCGCCGCGCCCGGTCGGTAAATGCTTAGCGCCCTGTTATCACGCCCCCCCCGGAGACGATAACGGGAGGCATTAAGGAGGCCAATTTCTAGCCCTATACATATAGACAGTGACGTAAGAAAACTACTCGGCACTTGGTCTAAGCGTGAAACAAAGCTTTAATCAACTGTTTTACAACATGAAGGTCTAGTTGTGTCCTTCACTAGTTCCTGTTAAGAATGTCCTATGCAAGCTGGGCCCGTGCCCGAGTATTTATCCTCTCCCTGGACAGCGCCACCCGTAGGCCGCTCAGTATTATTTCATAAGTCTTTCTTTCATACTGATTCATGTCAGACAGTACAGGAAGGAAATCTCACCGCCCATGTGTATAAATGGGTTTGCAATCAATCTTCCTTTTTTTGGATACAACGAAAGCAAAACACTGCGGATGCTGGAAATATGAAATAAAGGCAGAAAATGGCAGACACACTCAGCAGGTCAGGCAGCATCTATTGGGCGAGAGAAAGAGTTAACGTCGATGACCTTTCATCAGAACTAGAAGACGTTAGAGATGAACAGCTTTTCAACAATACAGAGCCAGGGAAAAGAAGGTTAAGGGAAGAACAAAAGGGAGAGGTTTGTGATAGGGTTGAGGGCAGGAGTGATTAAAGGACAAAAATGATAAAAATGCAAGCCAAATGGTGGTGATAATGAGACAAGTATGGAAATGAAAGACGGGTCCAGAGTAAATGTAAATGGTGACAGAATTTCCGAGAGAAAATAGGAGTTGTAGTTTAAATCTAAAGCTGTTAAACTCAATGTTAAGTCTGGAAGGCTGGAACCAACAACAACAAATTGCATTTATATAGCATCTTTAACATAGTAAAACCTCCCAAGGGCGCTTCACAGGAGTGTTGTCAAGCAAAATTTGACACCGAGACACATACGGACAGGTGACCAAAAGCTTGGTCAAAGCAATAGATTTTAAGGTGTCTCTTAAAGGAGGCAAGGTAGAGGGGTTTAGGGAGGGAATTCCAGAGCTTAGGGCCTAGACGGCTGAAGGAATGGCCGCCGATGGTGGAGTTGTTAAAATCAGGTATGCTCAAGTGGCCAGAATTGGAGGAGCGCAGAGATCTCTGAGTGATATAGAGTTGGAGGAGCTGACAGAGATAGAGAGGGGCGAGATCTTGGAGGAATTTGAAAACAATGATGAGAATTTTTAAAATCAAGGCGTTGCCGGATTGGGAGGCAATGTAGGTCAGCGAGCACAGGGAAGTGATGGTGCCTAGTAGAAAGATGAGGTACTGTTCCTCAAGCTTGCGTTGAGCTTTTCTTAGATCATAGATGAATCTCACTAGTAAGATTTTCCTAGTGTTGACAGCTCTGGATTAGATTCATGCAGTGATGAGATGACAAATGTAATTGTTCAGGGATTGTCATAATCGTATCATAAATAAACGTCTTATATATTAGGGTGACCGGACATCCCCGATTTCCAAGGACAGTCCCCGGATGAGTTACTGTGTCCCCGGGCAAACAATGTTCCTGGAAGAGTCCCCGGTTCACGATACTCGTCCCTGAATAGACTAGAGCTGTATTCATTGGAATATATACATATCATAATCGTATAGACATAATCACAGTTTCAGGTCGATGGACTGAACAGTGTTATTGTATTATTTAGTGTCAGCTGTGGCTCAGTGGGCAGCACCCTCGCCTCAAAGTCAGAAGGTTGTGGGTTCAAAGTCCCACTCCAGAGACTTGAGCACAAAAATCTAGGCCGACACTCCCAGTGCTGTATTGAGGGAGTACTGCACTGTCGGAGGTGCCGTCTTTCGGATGAGACGTTAAACCGAGGCTCTGTCTACTCTCTCAAGTGGACGTAAAAGATCCCACGGCACTATTTCGAAGAAGAGCAGGGGAGTTCTCCCCGGTGTCCTGGCCAATATTTATCCCTCAATCAACATCACTAAAACAGACTATCTGGTCATTATCATGTTGCTGTTTGTGGGATCTTGCTGTGCGCAAATTGGCTGCCGCGTTTCCTACATTACAACAGTGACGACACTTCAAAAGTACTTCATTGGCTGTAAAGCGCTTTGGGATGTCCGGTGATCGTGAAAGGTGCTATATAAATGCAAGTCTTTCTTTTTTCTTTTTATTTATAAACGGTGTCTGAATGTGCTTCAATAGTGTGACGTCACATCCTCAATAATTATATGCACATTTGTTTTTGCATTTGTAGTATATATGTACAAAATATAGGCTGCTAAAAAAAATGTTGCCTCGCTACTCTGTGCAAACTATATTTTCCGTCTTGGTGACTTTGCTGCGTTCCCACCCTGTGCGTGCCCGGATTCGGTTTTAGAAAAGATGGTCAGCCTATTGTATAGTGACACAAAAGCAAAATACTGCGGATGACGGAAATCTGAAATAAGAACAGGAAATTCTCAGCAGGTCGGGCAGCATCTGTGGAGAGAGAAACAGAGTTAACGTTTCAGGTCGGTGGCCTTTCGTCAGACGTAAAAGGTCCGGTGAAAGGCCACCGATCTGAAACATTAACTCGGTTTCTCTCTCCACAGATGCTGCCTGACCCGCTGAGTATTTCCAGCATTTTCTGTTTCTATATTACATATTGACTATGGACATAAATAATATAAAAAATGAGTAGAATTGGGAGTCATAGAAACATAGAAGATAGGAGCAGGAGTAGACCATTCGGCCCCTCGAGCCTGCTCCGCCATTCAATGAGATCATGGCTGATCATCCAAACTCAGTACCCTGTCCCTGCCTTCTCCCCATATCCCTTGATCCCTTTAGCCTTAAGAAATATATCTAACTCCTTCTTGAATATATTTAATGAATTGGCCTCAACTGCCTTGTGTGTCATTCCCCCAGTAATGTTTTTATTCTGCATGTGTAAAGGTGCAGTGCATGGCTCTTGGGACACTGCTCTGGTTAAGCCTCCCTTTCCATTCCATTCATCAGCAGCATTGTCTGGGGGTCGCTTACGCGTCACGTGACGTCAGGCACGTCTGACGTCGGGCACGCCTCCGCCCGATGACGCGGGAGTCAGCGCTGCTGCCTCAGGCGCGGATTGGTGGAGAGGGCGGCGGCGGCGGCGGGCGGCGGGCGGAGGGAGCGCGAGAAGGAGAAGGAGAGGCAGCGGAGCGTCGCCCCGGGCTGGTGAGTGAGTGACTGAGGGAGGGACTGAGTGCAGAGAGAGAGAGACAGGCACACACTTACTGTCATCGGCATCTGGCGCTGACTGAGTTATGGACTGATGGATTGAGGGGCGGGGTCACTGAAAGGGGAGGGGTCACTATAAGGGGGGAATCACTATAAGGGGCGGGGTCTCTTTAAGAAGGATAACAATAAGAGGAGGGGTCACTTTAAGGTGGATAACAATAAGGGGAGGGGTCACTTTAAGGAGGATAAGGGGAGGGGTCACTTAAAGGAGGATAACAAGGGGAGGGGTCACTAAGGAGGATAACAAGGGGAGGGGTCACTAAGGAGGATAACAATAAGGGGAGGGGTCACTTTAAGGAGTATAATAAGGAGGGGTCACTTTAAGGAGGATAACAATAAGGGGAGGGGTCACTAAGGAGGATAACAAGGGGAGGGGTCACTAAGGAGGATAATAAGGGGAGGGGTCACTTTAAGGAGGATAACAATAAGGGGAGGGGTCACTTTAAGGAGGATAACAATAAGGGGAGGGGTCACTTTAAGGAGGGTAACAATAAGGAGAGGGGTCACTAAGGAGGAAAACAATAAGGGGAGGGGTCACTTTAAGGGGGAATCACTAAGGGGAGGGGTCACTTTAAGGAGGATAACAAGGGGTGTCACTTTAAGGGGGAATCGGTCGTTATAAGGGGAGGGGTCTCTAAGGGGGATCACTATAAGGGAGGGCTCACTTTAAAAGGAGGAGTCACTTTAAGGGGTCACTATAAGGGGGATGGTCACTAAGGGGAGGGGACACTAAGGGGAGGGTCACTGTAAGGGGGATCACTATAAGGGGAGGGGTCACTTTAATGGGGATCACTATAAGGGGAGGGGTCACTATAAGAGAAGGGGTTATTTTAAGGGGGCTCACTTTTAGGGGGATCACTATAAGGGGCAGGGTCACTTTAAGGGGGCTCACTATAAGGGGAGGGGACACTATAGGGGGGGTTACTTTAAGGGGGCTCACTTTTAGGGGGATCACTATAAGGGGCAGGGTCACTTTAAGGGGGACCACTATAAGGGGAAGGGTCACTATAAGGGGAGGGATCACTTTAAGGAGGATCACTATAAGGGGAGGGGCCACTATAAGAGGGATCACTATAAGGGGAGGGGTCACTTTAAGGAGGATCACTATAAAGGGAGGGGACACTATAAGAGGGATCACTAAGGGGAGGGTCACTTTAAGGGGGAATCACTATAAAGGGAGGGGTCACTTTAAAGGGGGATCACTATAAGGGGAGGGGTCACTGCAGGGAGGGGTCACTTTAAGAGGCGGGTCACAGAATGAGGGGGGTCACTATAAGATGGGGGGGTGGTCACAGTGTGAGATCTGGGGTCACAGAGTGAAGTGAGGGAGGGGGAGGGTCACGGTGAGGATGGTCACGGGGAGGGGGTGGTCATGTGGAGTAACCCAGGACATCGCTGCAGGGGTTCCTCAGGACAGTGTTTTAGGTCCCACCATCTTCAGCTGCTTCATCAATGACCTTCCCTCCATCATAAGGTCAGAAATGGGGATGTTCACTGGTGAATGCACAGTGTTCAGTGCCATTCACAACTCCTCAGATAATGAAGCAGTCCTTGCCCACGCAGCAACACCTGGACAACGTTCAGGCTTGGGCTGATAAGTGGCAAGTAACATTCATGCCCCACAAGTGCCAGGCAATGACTATCTCCAACAGGTGAGAGTTTAATCACCGCCCCTTGACATTCAACGGCATTATCATCATCGATTCCCCCCACCATCAACATCCTGGGGTCACCATTGACCAGAAACTTAATTGGACTAGCTACATAAACACTGTGGCTAAAGAACAGGTCAGAAGCTGTGTATTCTGTGGCAAGTGACTCACCTCCTGACTCCCCAAAGCCTTTCCACTGTCTACAAGGCAGAAATCAGGAGTGTGATGGAATACTCTCCACTTGCCTTGATGAGTGCAGCTCCAACAACACTCAAGAAGCTTGACACTGTCCAGGATAAAGCAGCCCGCTTAATTGGCACCCCTTCCACCATCTTAAACATTCACTCCCTCCACCACTGGCGCACCGTGGCTACAGTGTGTACCATCTACAAGATGCACTGCAGCAACTCGCCAAGGCTTCTTTGACAGCACCTCCCAAACCTGCGACCTCTACCACCTAGAAGGACAAGGGCAGCAGGCGCCTGGGAACACCACCACCTCCAAGTTCCCCTCCAAGTCACACACCATCCTGACTTAGAAACATATCGCCGTTCTTTCATTGTCGTTGGGTCAAAATCCAGGAACTCCCTCCCTAACACCACTGTGGGAGTACCTTCACCACACGGACTGCAATGGTTCGAGAAGGCGGCTCACCACCTTCTCACGGGCAGTTAGGGATGGGCAATAAATGCTGGCCTTGCCAGCGACGCCCACATCCCATGAATGAATAAAAAAAGGGAGAGGTGTCAGGGTGATGGGTCACAGAGGGAGGGGAGGGGTCACAGAGTGAGGGAGAGGTGTCATAGAGATGTCACAGGGTGATGGATCACAGATTGAGGGAGAGTTCACAGGTTGAGGGAGGGGTCACGGGGAGACAGGTCACAGACTGAGGTATGGTTTTATGGGGAGATTGGTCAAAGACAGGGACAGGGATTCCAGAATCAGCGTGACATCATGGGGAGATGGGTCTCACGGACAGAGAGGGGTCAGGGAAACGGATCACAGACGAAGAGGGGTCATGGGGATATTAGTCACGGACAAAGAAGGGGGGGTCATGGGCTCATAGAATCAAAGAGGGATTGTGAGGCGTTGGGTGACAGACTAAGAGAGGGCTCGCAGACTTTAAGAGGGTTGGTGGAGAGACACGATCAGGGGATCCTGTGATAACAACCAAAGACAGAGGGATAATAGACAGATTGGTCATTGACTGAGGGCTTCACAGGGATGGAGAGATGAGTGACGGGAGACAAGTCACGGACCAGTGACAAGAGGGATGGGTCATAGACTGGGAGAAGTGATGGGGTGGGGGGCACACGTCACTGACTGAGGAGTGTTGCAGAGATGGGTCACAGAGGAGTGACAGGAAATGTGTCACAGACTGAGAGGGGGGTGACTCGGGAGATATGTCACAAACTGAGGGACAGGAGGTTGTGCCATCCATGAGGGAGGTAGATGAGGTTGTAGTGGAAAGGGATTTGGAGTAAGAAGGAACAGGCGGATAAATGCCTCTTGAGGAAGAGAGAGAAAAACCTTACAGGTGCGTTTCACAAGTTTGTATACATTCCAATAAGGAATTCAGGCGAAACTTCTTTACCCAGAGAGTGGTGAGAATGTGGAACTCGCTACCACAGGGAGTGGTTAAGGCAAAGAGCATAGATACATTCAAGGGGAAGCTAGATAAGCACATGAGGGAGAAAGGAATAGAAGGACATATTGATGGGGTGAGATGAAGAGAGGTGGGAGGAGGCTCGTGTGGAGCATAAACACTGGCATGGACCTAATACGATAGCAAAATACTGCGGATGCTGGAAATCCGAAATAACAACAGAAAACGCTGGAAAAACTCAGCAGGCCAGGCAACATCCGTAGAGAGAAACAGAGTTAACGTTTCAGGTCGAAACCCTTCTTCAGAACTCTTCTGAACTCTTCTGAAGAAGGTTTTCGACCTGAAACGTTAACTCTGTTTCCCTCTACGGATGTTAACTGGCCTGCTGAGTTTTTCCAGCGTTTACTGGCATGGACCTGTTGGGTCGAATGGCCTGTTTCTTTTTTTTTTATTCGTTCATGGGATGTGGGCATCGCTGGCATTTATTGCCCATCCCTAATTGTCCTTGAGAAGGTGGTGGTGAGCCGCCTTCTTGAGCCGCTGCAGTCCGTGTGGTGAAGGTACTCCCACAGTGCTGTTAGGGAGGGAGTTCCAGGATTTTGACCCAGCAATGATGAAGGATCGGCGATATACTTCCAAGTCAGGATGTTGTGTGACTTGGAGGGGAACTTGGAGGTGGTGGTGTTCCCATGCGCCTGCTGCCCTTGTCCTTCTCGGTGGTAGAGGTCGCTGGTTTGGGAGGTGCTGGCGAAGAAGCCTTGGCGAGTTGCTGCAGTGCATCTTGTAGATGGTACACGCTGCAGCCACGGTACGCCGGTGGTGGAGGGAGTGAATGTTTAAGGTGGTGGATGGGGTGCCGATCAAGCGGGCTACTTTGTCCTGGATGGTGTCGAGCTTCTTGAGTGTTGTTGGAGCTGCACTCATCCAGGCAAGTGGAGAGTATTCCATCACACTCCTTACTTGTGCCTTGTAGATGGTGGACAGGCTTTGGGGAGTCAGGAAGTGAGACACTCGCCGCAGAATACCCAGCCTCTGACCTGCTCTTGTTACCACAGTGTTTATGCGGCTGGTCCAGTTAAGTTTCTGGTCAATGCTGACCCCCCCAGGATATTGATTGTGGGGGATTTGGCGATGGTAAAGCCGTTGAATGTCAAGGGGAGGTGGTTAGACTCGCTTGTTGGAGAAAGTAATTTCCTGGCACTTGTGTGACGCGAATATTATCAGCCCAAGCCTGAATGTCGCCCAGGTCTTGCTGCATGTGGGCACGGGCTGCTTCATTATCTGAGGAGTTGCGACTGGCACTGAACACTGTGCAGTCATCAGCGTACATTCCCACTTCTGACATTATGTTGGAGGGAAGGTCATTGATGAAGCAGCTGAAGATGGTTGGGCCTAGGACACTGCCCTGAGGAACTCCTGCAGTGATGTCCTGGGGCTGTGATGATTGACCTCCAACAACCATCTTCCTTTGTGCTAGGTATGACTTTAGCCAGTAGAGAGTTTTCCTCCCGATTCCTGTGATGTAAATACTTTCTATATATCTGCAGATCAAAAAAAAATTCTGTCACTTAGGAGAGACGACAGATTGAAGAATACAATGTTATCGCTGGGTATATAGTAATGGTGGGTGTGAAATTTTCATACTGTGTCTGCTTGAACTATGAAAAACAGCTAGCAGTATGAATGCAATTTATTCTCTTCTAAACTTGGATTGTGCCTTCAGTGAATATGTTCATCTGCCTATTATAACTGGTGGCTATAACGTAATTTTTCCTTTTTTGCTACAGTTACTGCCAGAATGTCTAGTGGTGAGTTTTAGGCAGGCTCACATGGAAATAGGGTGTTTACATCCATCAGCCCAGCTCATGAGCACCACTATAGGTATAGATTGGGATGGAAAATGTAATTGAAGACAAAATTAAAACAATTAAAGGGGAGGAGTGTCACAATGGGAGGACAAAAATTCTGGATGACTTTGGAGCAAAGTTCTCTGTAAGCTGCGCTTTCTTCTGCAAGGCTGGTTTCTTTTAATGCATGGTCCCTTTAAATTTTGCCGCATGTGCGGTACTTACAATGTAAAAGCCAGTGAGCGGCCTGCGCGGGACCTTGCAGATGACTGGGCGGCTGCGCCCACACAGCTTAACGGGATAATTTCTTTGGAGAGCTTCAGAAAGCATTTAAACCTATTATCAGCCTTTGCCATGACTAAAGAGGTAGGTAGGGGACTTAGAGGCAAAAATGGAGGTAGGGGATACCCAGGCATGTGACAGACCAGACCAGCACTCAGCTCCCTGTTTGATGGCTGTCAAAGTAGAGGCGGTGCTGCAGGAGGTGGTTGCGAGCAAGGTTACTCTCTTTGAAGCTCCACTCTATCATCCCCTTGTGTCAGTTTGGCAGCGTGCCTTTGTCCTTGTAGCGGATGATTAAAATAACTCGGCCAAGCAGACCGTTGGTGCAGTAAACAAGCGTTTAACATGTCTGCTGATCCAGATCCTGAGAAGCCTGCTGCCTGTGGTCATTGCCAGCTAGGTGTGCCAGGGCCCATAAATAGCGGCAGAAACGGCTGCATCTTTGGCGGGTGCAGTGAGTCGGGCAGTGCTAGCTCTCGATAACCCTGGCATGCATTGGGCTGAAAGCATGACATAGAGCGATTGGGGTCCTTCTGAGGAAGCATCTTTACATTACTGCGAGTCAGTCATACTCTGGCAAGAGGAGCCTGCACCCGCACCAGTGGTCTGCTTGGCTGTGTTATTTTAAACTCTGCTTGTAGATAGGCACCGAATATCTCTTGCGCAGCCTGACTTGCCTGGCATCTCTCATCCATGGGCTTATACTCGCTGGAGTTTAGAAGAATGAGAGGGGATCTCATTGAAACTTATAAAATTCTAACAGGACTGGACAGACTAGATGCAGGAAGGATGTTCCCGATGGCCGGGGAGTCCAGAACCAGGGGTCACAGTCTAAGGATAAGGGGTAAACCATTTAGGACTGAGGTGAGGAAGAATTTCTTCACCCAGAGAGTGGTGAACCTGTGGAATTCTCTACCACAGAAGGCAGTTGAGGCCAATTCATTAAATATATTCAAGAAGGAGTTAGATATATTTCTTAAGGCTAAAGGGATCAAGGGATATGGAGAGAAGGCAGGGACAGGGTACTAAATTTGGATGATCAGCCATGATCTCATTAAATGGCGGAGCAGGCTCGAGGGGCCGAATGGCCTACTCCTGCTCCTATCTTCTATGTTTCTATATAATAGACCCTTTTCTTTCAGATGGGGGGGATTCCCATTGAGAAACCCGCAGCTACCAGTAGTAATCTTGGAGGGGGGGAGGAAATAATAATTCCCATCAGTTGACACAGCGGCTTATGACAAGCCAACCTCCGACAGGGGGAAAAGAAATCAAAAATGGTTAAGAAATGGCTAAAATACACTTAACCTTATATGGCTGCAGCCTTCCTGTGACCCCCCCAGGATACGCCCCCCAGGGGGGTATCTTGGAATCTCCTGCCCATTTGAGACCGGCACGTCTGCCATCCGTGATTCCTGTCACTGCAGAATGTGCTGAAATGCAAACCCTGGTGCCTTTCCGGTGTTGCGGGACTTCCGCTGATTTTTCCCATCCACCCATTGTAATCAGGTGGTAAAGGTGAGCACCATCTAGGCATCTATGTCTGTCATTGGTGGTGCTAGCAATTTGGGGGGGGGGAGGCGGATTGGTTGAGTATTACATGAAAAGTTTATTGCCCCAGAACTTCATTACAACAATTCCAAAGTACTTCATTGGCTGTGAAGCGCTTTGGGACGTTCTGAGCTCGTGAAAGGCACTATATAAATGCAAGTCTTTCTATAAAGTGCATTGATTAAAGTGTAAGTAGGACCCTGTTCCAACAAACCCCATAATAGTGAAAAATGGAATTCAATCTGGAGAAGTGTGAGGTAATGCATTTGGGGAGGGCTAACAAGGCAAGGGAATACACTATAAATGGTAGGACATTGAGAAGTGCAGAAGATCAGACCTTGGAGTGCAGCATGTCCACAGATCCCTGAAGGTAGCAGGACAGGTAACTAAGGTGGTTAAGAAGGCATACAAGATACTTGCCTTTATTAGCCGAGGCATAGAATAGAAGAGCAGGGGGGGTTATGCTTGAACTGTATAAAACACTAGTTAGGCCGCAGCTAGAATACTGCGTGCAGTTCTGGTCACCACATTACAGGAAAGATGTGATTGCACTAGAGGGGGTGCAGAGGAGATTTACGAGGATGTTGCCTGGGCTGGGGAATTTTAGCTATGAGGAAAGATTGGATAGGCTGGGGTTGTTTTCTTTGGAACAGAGGAGGCTGAGGGGAGACCTAATTGAGGTGTCTAAAATTATGAGGGGCCTAGATAGAGTGGAAGGGTCAATAATCAGGGGACATAGATTTAAAGTACGATAGCAAGACCTTTTTTGTCTCTTTTTTACTTCTTTTGTTTCTTTTATTCTTTTGTCCGATCGCAGCCCTGCCTCCGATCTATCTTTTCTTTCCAGTTTTGAAGAAGGGTTCGACCCGAAACGTCAACTCAAATTTCTGTCCACGGATGTTGCCTGACCTGCTGAGTTTTTCCAGTATTTTCTGTTGTTATTATAGATTTAAAGTAATTGGTCGGAGGTTTAGAGGGGATTTGAGGAGAATTTATTTCACCCAGAGGGTGGCGGGGGTCTGGAACTCACTGCCTGAAAGGGTGGTAGAGGCAGAGACCCTCATCACATTTAAAAAGTACTTGGATATGCACTCAAAGTGCCGTAACCCACAGGGCTACGGACCAAGAGCTGGAAAGTGGGATTAGGCTGGAGAGCTCTTTGTCGGCCGGTGCGGACACGATGGGCCGAATGGCCTCCTTCTGTGCTGTAAATTTCTATGGTGCTATGAAATCGGGCAGCACGGTGGCATAGTGGTTAGCACCGTTGCCTCACAGCGCCAGGGACCTGGGTTCGAATCCGGCCTTGGGTGACTGTCTGTGTGGTGTTTGCACATTCTCCCCGTGTTTGCGTGGGTTTCCTCCGGGTGCTCCGGTTTCCTCCCACAGTCCAAAGATGTGTGGGTTAGGTTGATTGGCTATGATAAACCTGACCCTTAGTGTTAGGGGGATTAAATACATGGGGTTATGGGGATAGGTTGGGGTAGGGGTTACAGGGATCGGGTGGGATATGTGTCGGTGCAGGCTCGATGGGCCAAAATGGCCTCTGTCTGCACTGTGAGGTTTCTGTGAAATGTCAGAATTACCGAACAGCCTGGACACCTCAACTGGCTGCCCAGCTCCCTGAATTGTGATGCTTCTGTAGGTTTCTTCCATCTGTTTCTCCATTGATCAGCATTTTAATTTGAATTAAATTAAATCAATTGACATTGCACTGCCAGTCACAGCTGGTCCTCCAGTCAATATGAGTGCAATCTACTCCCTGACACTTGAATTCTGACTCTAATTTAAATAGTGCTGGTGAACCATGTGCTGGCTGTAAGATCAGCTGGTCACAGTACCAGCTAATAACCTCCTTCAAGGAGAAAGACAGAGCACCAGCACTTTGAAACACTCTTCTGTTTAAAACGAAGGCGCTGTTAAGTGGAGAGACTGGCAAAGCCTTTCGGAGCATCAGAACGCGGGTGGACAAACTACCTTCTCGTACAGTAAGTAGTGACACTGCCGGTGCTGCTAAATTTTACATCAATTGAATGAATTCTGGCTCGGACCACTCTGGTCGGCTCCATCTGTTGTGAATTGATGTGCAAAATAAGCCCCTGATCAACATTGGAGTGTCACAGTGACTTGGAGGAGGAAAGGGTCAGAGAAAGGTGACCGTGAGATGGATGCGCACTGAGATGTGTGTCTGGGTTTATCATGTTGTACTCGAGGTATACAGTGTGCTTGCGGATAGTTAGGGACCTGGAGTGTGATTTCAGCTAAAATACTAGAATCATACAGCACAGAAGGAAGCCATTTGGTTCATCGTGCCTGTGCCGGCTCTTTGAAAGAGTTATCCAGTTACAGTAGTTCCAATCCCCTGCTCTTCCCTGTAGCCCTGCAAATCTTCCTTTTCAGGCATATATCCAGTTCCCTTTTGAAAGTTACTATTGAATCTGTGTCCTGTGGCTACCGACCCTTCTGCCACTGGAAACAGTTTCTCCTTATTTACTCTATTTAAACCATTCATAATTTTGAAGAGCCTCTATTAAATCACGCCTTAACCTTCTCTGCTCTAAGAAGAACAATCCCAGCTTCTCTGTCTCTCCACATAACTGAAGTCCCTCATTCCTGGTATCATTCCAGTCAAACTTCCCTGCACCCTCTCAAAGGCCTTGACATCCTCTCTAATTCTGGTGCCCCGCATTTGGACACAATCTTCCAGCTCAGGCCTAACCACTTATTATAAAGGTTTAGCATAACTTCCTTGCTTTTGTACTCAATGCCTTCAATTATAAAGCCCAGGGTCCTGTATGCTTTTTTTTAACAGCCTTCTGAACCTGTCCTTAAAGGGTAGGCCATTTAGGACAGAAATGAGGAGGAATTTCTTCACCCAGAGAGTGGTGAACCTGTGGAATTCTCTACCACAGAAGGCAGTGGAGGCCAATTCATTAAATATATTCAAGAAGGAGTTGGATATATTTCTTAAGGCTAAAGGGATCAAGGGATATGGGGAGAAGGCAGGGACAGGGTACTGAATTTGGATGATCAGCCATGATCTCATTGAGTGGCGGAGCAGGCTCGAGGGGCCGAATGGCCTACTCCTGCTCCTATCTTCTATGTTTCTATGTCCTGGCACCTTCAAAGATTTGTTTTTGTGAACCCCCCGGGTCTCTTTGTTCCTGCACCCCCTTTAAAATTGTACCATTTAGTTTATATTGCCTCTCCTCATTCTTCCTACCAAAATGCTTCACTTTACCCTTCTCTGCTTTAAATTTCATCTGCCGTGTGTCTGCGCATTTCACCAATCTGTCTACATCCTCCTGAAGTCTGCTACTATCCTCCTCACTGTTCACTACAAGTTTTGTGTCATCTGCAAACTTTGAAATGATGCCCTGTATACCCAAGTCCAGGTCATTAATATACGTCAAAAAGAGCAGTGGTCCCAATACTGACCCATGGAAGCACCAGTTGCACACTTCCCTCCAGTCTGAAAAACACCCGTTCACCACTACTCTCTGGTTTCTGTCTCTTAGCCAATTTGGAGCCACGCTGCCACTGCCCGTTAATCCCATGGGCTTCATGTTTGCTAACAAGTCTTATTATGTGGCACTTTACCAAATGCCTTTTACACAATGTTGAGGTTATCAGCATACCTGCTGCAGCTTAAACACGAAATGTCGTGTGCTCAAGTCTCACTCCAGAGACTTGAGCAAATCACTCAGGACGTCTCAAAGCGCTTTACAGCCAATTAAGTACTTTTTTTCCCCGAAGTGTAGTCCCTGTTGTAGTGTAGGAAACATGGCAACCAATTTGCACACAGCAAGCTCCCACAAACAGCAGTGAAATAAATGACCAGATTGTCTGTTTTAGGGATAAATATTGGCCAGGACACTGGGGAGAACTCCCCCGCTCGTCTTCGAAATTGTGCCATGGGATCTTTTACGCCCACCTGAGAGGGGCTTCGGGTTAAAGTCTCATCGGAAAGATGGCACCTCCGACAACGCAGCACTCCCTCACTACTGCACTGAAGTGTCAGATTAGATTATGTTCTCAAATCCCTGGAGTAGGACTTGAACCCACAACATTTTGACTTGGAGGCAAGAGTGCTGCCCACTGAGCCAAGGCTAATAACCAAAATGAAATCTTGCCTAGTTGGTCCTTGCCTAAATATCGAATTCAGTTTCACAATTTGCCGTGGTACGATTTGAACTTGCGGGGCTGGATTTTGATTCTGGAGGCGTGTAGGAGGCGGGACTACAACTTTCGGGGTTGTAGTCCCGCCTCCATCGAGTTGTGGCCAACCCACGCGATTTTCCCTTGATTGACCTTGTTGAGCCCGCCCAGCGGGCCAATTAAGGGCCACCCGGCAACAGGTGGCGTCACAGATTGACATTTCATCTGTCAAGAGCTTTTGACAGATGAAATATCAGCGTTTGACAGCTGTTTGAAGCTGTCAAACACTGACAATCTGTACTCCAAGTTAATTCCTTCCTCTCAGGCTGGTTTAGAGGTCTCTCCAGAACAGAAAGCTGTATGCTGCAACTTTTGACAGCTCGTGGCCATTCTGCTTTCTGTGCCGGTGAGATGAGGGACTCCCGAGACCTGAAGGAAGGAAGGCTGTAAAGGTAAGTAAAGGTAATTAAACTTCTTTAAACACTTTACACACACCAAACACACTTACCTCTGCACTCATGCACCCATCACTCACCTGAACACCGGACATCTCGACCCCTCCAAGTCCTTCAGCCCGACGGTCCGCCTCGCTAACTTGGTGTGGTTTGGAGCCGTCGGGAATCCCACACTTCAGGAATAAAAATAGGGATCAGGCTAAAAACTGCCTGTTAACTACCTGTTAACAGGCAGTTAATTGGCACGAATCCCCTTCCTGCCTCGGGGAGGCGGCTCCCAGCACAGGTCGGGTACCCGTCTCCTTTGAAACTGGCATGGAGGCGGGTTGCGGGCGGGATGGGTTCGTGCCCCCCGATTTCGAGATTTTAACCCCCCACACGCCTCCAATCCCACCTCCACGGCCCAATGAAAATCCTGCCCATGATCTTTGTGTTGCTAGTCCAGTATCCCTAGCCTACGACGCCTATTGGAGAGGGCGCTGAGCCAGGCTCTGTTGGTGGGTGAGGGGCGCGTTCCGGTTGAACCTCTTTCACAGGGCTAGTTATAGGCATGTGTAGTGGGCTGATTGTTTGGCGTATCATGAATTGCTTGATTGTTAGGGTTGTGAGATTGAATATTCGGGATGCCTGTTACTCAGACATATTTCCTATAGTTTGGCAGGAACTTGTCTGCTGCTGGCACTGTGGTTTGATGGGGTGTTGAATGAAGCAAAGTGCGAGGGAGATGACATTGGCACTAAGGAGTGGAAAATATCCTGATTTTGAGAGTGTTTGCAACTGGAGCCCTTTTACAAAACAAAGATATACAAAGCTTGTTCATTTTTGAATTGTGAGCACAAATTGCTTTTTGAGCCCTAACTTCTTCGGCATTGTTGAGTTTCTGTAGTGCTGTGTTAACACTAGCACTGATGCTTCTCTCTAACCTATCTAATTCAAATAGTCTATCCACATGGACACAGGTTAATCGCTTCATTATTTTAAAGACCCCTCAAATGTATGCTTTTCTAAAGTGAAACAGACCCAGCTCTCTAAACCAATTGTGGTAACTAAGGACTTTCAAGCTAGACATCAGTCTAGTACAGGAAACTCTCGATTTACCGGCATCCAAACAACCGGAAATCTCGGTTAACCGGCAAAATTCAGGAGTAGGTTCAGTTAAGTTTTTTTCTTCATATTAGTGGCCGTTTCTTGATTCTTGGCTGTGTAATCGGAGGTTCCTGCACGTGTTGCTACGGACGCTTGGTCTGAGGCCGGGCTTCTTGCACCTGTTGCTAAGCAACAGGGAAGCCTGGATTTGTTGCTGTGTACGGAGCTCTCGTACCTTTTAACTATACCTCTCTGTAATCCGGACTTTTTGATAAACCGGCGCCACGCCGGTCCCGTCGGTGCCGGATAATAAAGAGTTTCCTGTAGTATTTATCTGAACCTTTTCCAGGGCTTCTATAATCACCCACTGTGTGAGGGGACCAAAACTGGAAACAATATTACAGACGAGGCCTAACCAAGGTCTTGTATCAGAACGATACAGTGCTTTTTGTTTTGGATCATCCTAGCAATGCATTCTAATACTCGTAATTGCTTTTGCTGCAGCCTTGTGGCACTGGTTGTGAACCTTTAGAGATTCATGTACTGTAACGCCTCGGTCCTTTTCCCGCTCAACAGCTTTTAGTTCGGAAACCCTGCATGGTATATACATGCTTGGCATTATAGCCCTACCCTCATTCAGTAAATGACATCTGCCAGATGCAGTTGCATTTCCCCCCATCGCATCTGATTGTCGTCATCCATGGCCCTGACACGCGCACAAATCTTTGTACAGGAAACTCTTTTTTTATCCGGCACCGACGGGACCGGCGTGGTGCCGGTTTATCAAAAAGTCCGGATTACAGAGAGGTATAGTTAAAAGGTACGAGAGCCCCGTACACAGCAACAAATCCAGGCTTCCCTGTTGCTTAGCAACAGGTGCAGGAACCCAGGCCACAGACCAAGCGTCCCTGTTGCTTAGCAACAAGTGCAGGAACCCCGGTTACACAGCCACAGATCCAGGAACGGCCACTAATATGAAGTAAAACTTACCTGAACCTACTCCTGAATTTTGCCGGTTAAGAGATTTCCGGTTATTTAGGTGCCGGTAAATCGAGAGTTTCCTGTATGATCCGTGAGCTTACGGACAGTTGCCCCCAACGCCATTATTAATAAAGATTGTGAAGAGCAATGGATCCAAGATCAATTCCTGCGGGACAGCAAAGAGCAAGTTATTATCTAAATGGAGAGAAACTGCAAAGTGCTACAGTACAAAGGGATCTGGGGGTCCTGGTGCATGAAACACAAAAAGTTAGTATGCAGGTGCAGCAGGTGATCAGGAAGGCCAATGGAATCTTGGCTTTTATTGCAAGGGGGATGGAGTATAAAAGCAGGGAAGTCTTGCTTCAGTTATACAGGGTATTGGTGAGGCCACACCTGGAATACTGTGTGCAGTTTTGGTTTCCATATTTAAGAAAAGATATACTTGCTCTCGAGGCAGTTCAGAGAAGGTTCACTCGGTTGATTCCGGAGATAAGGGGGTTGACGTATGAGGAAAGGTTGAGTAGGTTGGGCCTCTACTCATTGGAGTTCAGAAGAATGAGAGGCGATCTTATCGAAACATATAAGATTGTGAGGGGGCTTGATCGGGTGGATGCGGGGAGGATGTTTCCACTGATGGGTGAGACTAGAACTAGGGGGCATAATCTTAGAATAAGGGGCTGCCCTTTCAAAACTGAGATGAGGAGAAACTTCTTCACTCAGAGGGTAGTAAATCTATGGAATTTGCTACCTCAGAGAGCTGTGGAAGCTGCGACATTAAATAAATTTAAAACGGAGATAGACATTGTCCTAGCAGATAAGGGAATTAGGGGTTACGGGGAGAGAGCAGGGAAGTGGACGTGAGTCTAGATTCGGATCAGCCATGATCCTATTGAATGGCGGAGCAGGCCCGAGGGGCCGTATGGCCTACTCCTGCTCCTACTATTTATGTTCTTATGTAACTGGTCTATACGCAGAACCACTACCGTTAATAACAACCTTCTGTTTATATGAGAATGCAGCCAATTCCTTGTTCAATCCCAAGATCAGCCTGCCAATCCCACAGGACTCATTTTATAAAATGACTTCATATATGGGAGTAAGAACTGAAAGGCAGATTGGTTTAGGAAGGGAATTCCAGTTTTTGCTATAAAATAAGGAACCCCAGAAGAGGGTTGGACAGGAAGCCAGAACTGCTGGGCTGGAGGAGGTTACAGAGCTAGGTTCGGGCAAGGCCAGAGAGGGATTTGTAAATAAGGACAAGATTTTGAATATGGTGCAGTGAGAAGCGATGCGGGACAGAAAGTGAGTGAAGTTTTGGGTACGTTGAAATTTGTATAGGGAGGAGCTGGGGAGGCTGACGAGGTGAACACTCCAGAAATTGAGGTAATGAAAGTATGGATAAGAATTTAAGTATCGGTAGAGGCGAGATAGGGGCAAAAGTGGGTAATGTTGTGGGCATGGAAGCAGATGGTCTTGGAGATGGATAGAAAATGGGGTTTGAATCTAAACTCTTGAATTGAGCAAGACATAAAAGAAAGCCGTCTTTTGTCTCTTTACTAGTCCTATCACCGTCTCGTCTCGTCTTGAATACCTCTTAACGTCTCTTCGCTTCTCTTTTGTTTTTTCATCCCCATTTCCCAGCCCCCAAACTGGCCTTTTAATCTGTTTCATTTCCTGTGTTCTCTCAGTCCTGACGAAGGGTCTCGACCTGAAACGTTGACTGTTTCTCTCTCCACGGATGTTGCCTGGCCTGCTGAGTTTTTCCAGCATTTTCTGTTGTTATTAAAAGAAAGAAAGACTTGCATTTCTATAGCGCCTTTCACGACCACCAGACGTCGCAAAGCGCTTTACCGCCAATGAAGTACATTTGACGTGTAGCCACTGTTGTGATGTAGGAAATGCGGCAGACAATTTACGCACAGCAAGCTCCCACAAACAGCAATGTGATAATGACCAGGTAATCTGCTTTAGTGATGTTTGAGGGATAAATATTGTGAAGGACACCAGGGAGAACTCCCCTGCTCTTCTTCGAAATAGTGCCATGGGATCTTTTACGTCCACCCGAGAGGGCGGACAGGACCTCGGTTTTAACGTCCCATCCGAAAGACATTGAGGGTGCGCACCATCTGGTTCAATCCGAGGAGCAAGGCGGTGTCGGGAACAATGGTGCAGAGGGCTTGGTGGGAGAGGAATAGGGTGGCTTTGGTTTTCCTGCCCAGTTGTTTACAGCAGAGGTGGTCATGGGGAAAGTGGCGGTGGAAAGAGGTAAAGTTAGGTGTCATTAACAGAAGTGGCTAGTGACTCTGTATTCCTATCTACCTTGTTCTCAATGAGTGGGCTTGTGAGGGAGACTATCAAACGGGGCACCCTCAAGTGGATGACTAGTTATTCTTTACACGGGCTGAGACATAAATTGTTCCCCTTCTTCAAAAGTTTAACTTCTTTCCCCCGCTCGTTCCTCTAATTTGTATTTTAAAATTTCGGTCTCTGTTTGTGGTTTTTCTGTTTGTCTTTCAGTAAGCAGTTTTTCTTTGCTGATTTTTTTACCACCTTATTTTTAAGCAGCGTTCCCATCCATAGCAACTAAATCAATGGCCCTTTTTATCCTTAATGCCTTTTGCAACTATTAGCAGCCATTTGCACAGGCCCAGTGATAGTGTGGATCATATAGTTAACGCATTGAAGCAGTGCCACTTGTGATTACAAATTTATGAATGGAATCCGCGTGCAGTTACAAGAATGACAAAGAAATCCTAAAATAAACCATTGTGCTAACCATTTCATTCCCTTCCCCCATGGATTATGTGCTGTCTAAAATGAACCAAAACTGGTGTTATTTCCACCTCCGTAACATCGCCCGACTCCGCCTCTGCCTCAGCTCATCTGCTGCTGAAACCCTCATCCACACCTTTGTTACCCCTAGACTATTCCAACACTTTATTGGCTAGCATCCCACGTTCTACCCTCTGTAAACTTGAGGTCATCCAAAAGTCTGCTGCCCGTGTCCTAACTCGCACCAAGTCTCGTTCACCCATCTCTACTGTGCTCGCTGACCTACATTGGCTTTAACTAACGCCTTGATTTTAAAATTCTCATCTTTGTTTTCAAATCCCTCCACGGCCTCGCCTCTCCCTATCTCTGTAATTTCCTCCATTCCCACAACCCCCCTGAAATATCTGCGCTCCTCTAATTCTGCCCTCTTGAGCATCCCTGATTGTAATCGCTCCACCATTGGCGGCCGTGCCTTCAGCTGCCAGGGCCCTAAGCTCTGGAATTCCCTGCCTAAACCTCTCCGCCTCGCTACCTCTCTCTCTCCTCCTTTAAGTCGCTCCTTAAAACCTACCTCTTTGATCAAGCTTTTGGTCCTCTGCCTTAATATCTCTGTATGTGGCTCGGTGTCAAATTTTGTTTGATAACGCTCCTGTGAAGCGCGTTGGGACGTTTTACTATGTTAAAGGTGCTATATAAATGCAAGTTGTTGTTGTAATAGAATACCATTCTATGGCTTTGCAGCCCATTGGAAAATGTTCAAGTTCAAACTCAACAAACTACCCTTGGTATGTAGTTGTCCCTGTTACTGTGGAATGCACCAACTGCATGTTTGCTTAATGACCGGCATTTCTTGTTCCCGCCCCCCCAAATGATTCTTGAATGTATTAACTGTTTGAGAGATGGTTATTTCACAACGAGGCTGAAGGTGGGCGGATCCAGTGAATATTTTTTCTTGGCAGTGGATTAGACGTGGGTTTAGTGTAGTGTTGATTTAAACAAATAGGGGGAAACATCCAGGATCGCCCCGTTTGGGGCGCCGTTATCGGCCGTGCGCAAAGTTTAGCGCCTGGCGCTAATTATCGCCTCCAACAGCAAACTTGGCTTTTATCACCCCTGGAGGTGATTGGAGCGCTAAATCAGGCGCTACACACCTGTCTTAAGGCGCAAAGGCCGAGGAGCGAGGCGCTACCTCAGAGCGCTGGCGAAGCAAGGAAGGGCAAATCAAAATAAACCTGCAAAGTGCTGCTCAGTACCCAAAACTCCTTCACACAGCGTTGAATCTCCCCAGAAGTCTCTCTCTCTCTCTCTCTCAGACTGCGTGGTGCAAAAATGTCACAGACAAAAAAAGGCAGGAAGCGGTCACCTTTAAATAGGGCTCCCCCCCGTCCCTTTCTGACAGCATAACGCTCCCCTCAACCTGTCGTTGCTAGCGGCAGGCGGTAAGGGAGGGGGCGCCACTCAATATCCGGTCCGGGGCGCTAACAGGGCGTTGCGCACTCGACTGACGTCACAATCTGCCGGCGCAGGAGATCGTAGTGTTTAGCGCCGCCGCAAAATGTCTAGTTAATTTCGCAAGCGGCGCAAACATCGCCACGCCCTGGCGCTAGTTGCTTTACGCCCCAATTGGCGCCCTCTTAAGGCGCTAACGGGAGATGCAAACAACTGAATTTTTCCCCCATAGAATCAGTGATGCTACGTCCTGCATATTTGTTATCCCTGGAATCATTGCCCTGGTACTATGTTGCAGACCTGTGCCCTATCAGTGAATGCCTTCTGCCACCCTCAAAGAGCCACAGGCATTTGTGAGGGATTGCACAGAATGTACAGCACAGAAACAGGCCATTCGGCCCAACTGGTCCATGCCGGTGTTTATGCTCCACACGAGCCTCTTCCCACTCTGCTTTATCGAACTCTTATCAGCATACCCTTGTATTCCTTTCTCCCTCATGGACTTATCCAGCTTCCCCTTAACTGCATCTATGCTAATCGGATTTGAAACAACAATGCTTCAAATTAGCAAACCTCAACTGGGGAGCAGTAGGGGGTACTACAGACACTCACTGCACGGGTCTTAAGGCGAAAGAAAAACATGCTAGTACAGGTAGACTACCCTTTATCCGGACGTCCGAAAACCGAAACCCTCTAAAAACCGAAGGTTTTTTCGTTCAGCGTAAGTCGTGCGTACGAACGAAAAAACCTTCGGTTTTTAGAGGGTTCCGGTTTCGGAAGTTCGGATAAAGGGTAAGTCGTGCGCACGACCCCCCGGCCCCGACAACCGCCGACCCCCCCGCGGACCCCGCCAGCCCCGACAACCGCCGACCCCGCCAGCCCCGACAACCGCCGACCCCCCCGCGGACCCCGCCGGCCCCGACAACCGCCGACCCCGCCGGCCCCGACAACCGCCGATCCCCCCCGCCGACCCCCCCGCGGACCCCGCCAGCCCTGACAACCGCCGACCCCGCCAGCCCCGACAACCGCCGACCCCCCCGCGGACCCCGCCGGCCCCGACAACCGCGGGCCCCGACAACCGCCGACCCCGCCGGCCCCGACAACCGCCAATCCCCCCCGCCGACCCCCCCGCCAGCCCCGACCAGCCCCGACAACCGCCGACCCCGCCAGCCCCGACAACCGCCGACCCCCCCGCGGACCCCGCCGGCCCCGACAACCGCCGACCCCGCCGGCCCTGACAACCGCCGATCCCCCCCGCGGACCCCGACAACCGCCGACCCCCCTGCGGACCCCGGCGGCCCCGACAACCGCCGACCCCGCCAGCCCCGACAACCGCCGACCCCCCCGCGGACCCCGCCGGCCCCGACCCCTGCCGACCCCGACTGACTTACGCTGAGCGTTAGCGTAAGTCGTGCGCACGACCCCCCGCCGACCCCCCCGCGGACCCCCGCCGACCCACCTTCCGAAATCCGAAATTCTCCTTTATCCGAAACTCGGCTGGTCCCGAGGTTTTCGGATAAAGGATAGTCTACCTGTATTATAGCGATAGCAAAATACTGCGGATGCTGGAAATCTGAAATAACAACAGAAAACGCTGGAAAAACTCAGCAGGCCGGGCAACATCCGTGGAGAGAGAAATAGAGTCAACGTTTCGGGTCGAAACCCTTCGTCAGGACTGAGGAAAAAAGGCAGGAAATGAAACAAAAGGCAGTCTGGGGGCTGGGAAATGGGGGAGGGGATGAAAGAAGAGACATTCAAGGTGAGACGAGATGGTAATAGGACAGGTAAAGAAACAGACAATGGCTCTAGATAGCTAGTAATCTTGTTCCTGATTGCTATCCAGTGATTCCTGCTGCAAAGTATACCTGTGTGGGCAATGCGCGAGGACAGGACAGGGCTTGGCTGTGATGCCTGGCAACATTCACCATCTAGGCTCATACTTGAAGAACAGCCACTTGGTTCAAGGTACTGGAGGACCACTGGCATGCGTGAGATGATTCACATCCCTTCAGGAAAAGAGGAAATTGGGGATAAAAGACACAGGCTGACCACTGTCACAGTGTTACGTTTACAATGTATACTGGGGAGTCCTCCCCGGTGTCCTGGCCATGATTTATCCCTCAATCAACATCACTAAAAAATAGATGATCTGGTCATCATCACATTGCTGATTGCGGGAGCTTGCTGTGCGCAAATTGGCTGCCGCGTTTCCTACATTACAACAGTGACTGCAGTACTTCATTGGCTGTAAAGCACTTTGAGACGTCCTGAGGTCGTGGAAGGCGCTATAGAAATGCAAGTCTTTCTTTTTCAACGTACACCTGTAATCGGGTCCTGATTGTGGATTTGAGCCCTTTGCCGACCACTCGGTGATGTGGCATGTTGAAGGATCAGTGCACGGCACTCCCTCACGCCAACTTAGTTTTCATCTGCTGACCCACGGTATAACAAAGCACAGAGGATTTTCAGCTTGTGATTTCATTGACTGCAGAAAGGCAGTAGTTAGGAAATAACTTCAGTAATGGCCAGCAACCGCAAGGTAAAGTAAACATGCACAACTTTTAGTGACTTTCTGATAAATGATTAGCTTTTAGTTAATTATCCACCTAAGGCGGTTTGGCATGGTGTGTTATGGCGAAGTGCAACGCCGAAGGGCTTCCCACCAGCGAGAGAGTTGGACATAGAATTCATCACATGACGCCCCCCCTCACGCTCCCGCCATTGGTCGCCCGACATGGTCATCCTCACGACGCACCGCCTTCCCAGGCCATTTGAAAAGTGAACAGACCGATTGGATGATTCTTGACTGTCAATCAAACAGCCATTTTATTGCCTTTTATGACTTTTCTCCCAGGTTGCTCACAGCTGTGTCTGGGAGATTGTGCTCTAATTCCTGGAGGCTCCCAAAACAATCCGGGAGGGTTCGGCAACCCTGCCAGGGACGGAGGTTAGTGGAGAGGATCATCCATGAACACTGGTTTGAGAGTAGAGGGAAGGGAACGAAAGATTAAAATGCAGCGCAAAGCCGCAGGTGGTGAAGGTGCTCCCGCAGTGCTGTTATAGGGAGGGAGTTCCTGGATTTTGGCCCAGCGACGATGAAGGAACGGCCGATATATTTCCAAGTCAGGATGGTGGCTCTGAATAAATGCAGCGCCCAGTGTGAGCCATACAGATCACATAGGTCCCAGCTTCGATCCCTGATCTGTACCGAGTTAGCCGATCTGATTAGGGCTGGCAGTAGGGGTGCTACAGTCAGCTAGAATTCCCACTTCTGCTGAAAAAAGTGCGCGCATGAATATTGGATGAGGACAGGATCAAGCTCAGCTGCGATGCACCATGTGGTCGAATTGCCCACCAACACTATGGCAAGATGCACCAAGACAGTTCACTATGGAGCTATATGAATGCCCTCGGGAGAAAATTGGCGGGGGAGAAAACTGAATAACTGCTGGAAAATCGAGTGCTGAGTGGCAACTTTTCAGCTTTTATGCATAGCAGTGGTGACTTATGAGGTGATATGAGTGATCTTTAGCCTACTTGCCCAAAAAGTAGTTTTGTTTGCAACATTTCTTTTAATTGGATTTTTTAAAAATTCATTCACGGGATGTGGGCGTCGCTGGCAAGGCCAGCGTTTATTGCCCTTCCCTAATTGCCCTTGGGAAGGTGGTGGTGAGCCGTCGCCTTGAAGCGCTGCAGTCCGTGCGGTGAAGGCACTCCCGCAGTGCTGTTGGGGAGGGAGCAATGTTCCCTCTTTTTTGGGGGGTGCATGGCCCATTCAAACGTCAGCGCATGCTCGGTTTTCCCACTGGGAATCCGGCAAGCGGGCTGCGCGGGAGCATTGGTAGGGAGTTCCAGAATGTTGACCCAGTGACGATGAAGGAACGGCGATATATTGCCAAGTTAGGATGGTGTGTGACTTGGAGGGGAACCTGGAGGAGGTGCTGCCCTTGTCCTTATAGACGGTCGAGGTGGCGGGTTTGGGAGGTGCTGCCGAAGAAGCCTTGGCGAGTTGCTGCAGTGCATCTTGTAGACGGTACACACTGCAGCCACGGTGCGCCGGTGGTGGAGGGAGTGAATGTTTAAGGTGGTGGATGGGGTGCCAATCAAGGGGGCTGCTTTGTCCTGGATGGTGTCGAGCTTCTTTAGTGTTGTTGGAGCTGCACTCATCCAGGCAAGTGGAGAGTATTCCATCACACTCCTGACTACCATAAATAAAACAAACACTCGCTGTATTCGGGTGAATGAGTTTACATTGTTAACGGACTTTTTTTTTCATAGCGTGACTTTTGGCAACAATATGACCTTGAAAGTTATGCCAGTGTTCCACTTTTCCTAACTTACTACTGGCGTGACATGTTGGAAAATGCAGTTCTAATGAAGGATGTACGTCTGAAACGTTAACCCGCGTTTTCCTCTTGAGATGTGAAAATAGCCGTGTATTTCCAGCATTTTCCGCTTTTACTTCCAGATTTCCAGTACTTTTTTTTCTTCTTTGTCGTTACTGATCTGTGCAAGTTGGCCCTCTGTGCAAACCACGAGTGACGCAAAAGTGATTCCAAAACTTCAGCTAGTTTAAGTTTAAAAAAGAAAAATTGAGACTAATATGCTAGAGATTTAAATGCAAATCTTGCCCTACCCTCCCAGTGACCCTCCCCTTTTCTTGCTGGACTTGCACTTTAAACAGTGAATGTGCCCGCTTGTTAAGGCTGTCTGTTAAGAACCAGTTGTACGAACAGTGTATGTATCGTGACTGCTTGTTTGCTTGTGGTGGTGTTTTACATTTATCGAAGGCAGCACCAAATTCTAGGTAAGAGAAATTCAACTACATACATAGATGAATCATTCCTTTGAGCTGGTGGAGGATAAAACTGGAGGGGAACATTAGCGATATGAGCTTTACTTTGTGGTAGCTCTGTATTTAAAAGCACTTCTGCTTGGGGTTGTTCCTTCTAGATTGTGGCACACGCCTGTAACTCCGACGCTAAACCTCGGCACATGTGGATCATGTTACAAGTTCACTGCACAAACCCATTGACCTCGTCGCTTGGATTCCTTGTTTTGAGCTTGGTAGTCTGTAGGAGAGCGCAGTGGGCAGAGTCTGAATGAGAGGCTTGTGGCAAAAAATTCAGTTCCTAGTGAGGCATGAATTGCACTAACTAGCCAAGAGGGATCACAATGAGAATTGGATTTTGGTCGATTCATTTAGAAACTCTCAATTCCTCCAGAAGATAGCGATTATTGCTGAGGTACGAAATACCTCATTCAAATGGCCATTGTGCGCGTATGATGGCAGGAATGACATATGAGGAGAGATTGGGTCGATTGGGCTTATACTTGCTGGAGTTTAGAAGAATGAGAGGGGATCTCATTGAAACTTATAAAATTCTAACAGGACTAGACAGACTAGATGCAGGAAGGGTGTTCCCGATGGCCGGGGAGTCCAGAACCAGGGGTCACAGTCTAAAGATAAGGGGTAAGCCATTTAGGACAGAGATGAGGAGGAATTTCTTCACCCAGAGAGTGGTGAACCTGTGGAATTCTCTACCACAGAAGGCAGTTGAGGCCAATTCATTAAATATATTCAAGAAGGAGTTAGATATATTTCTTAAGGCTAAAGGGATCAAGGGATATGGGGAGAAAGCAGGGACAGGGTACTAAATTTGGATGATCAGCCATGATCTTATTAAATGGCGGAGCAGGCTCGAGGGGCCGAATGGCCTACTCCTGCTCCTATCTTCTATGTTTCTATGAGCCTTAGCCGTGAGTGGAATTGGGCTGTTCAGGCATGGGGACCACCATAGCCGAACCTCAGCTCTTCACTTGATGTGCGGAGCAGTGCACGTTCGGGGTGGATCGCTGGGTAATGATCAGTGTGGGTGCACTAAGGATGCCTGTTTGTACTGGCCCACCCCCCTCACCTCTCACTCTGCTGTTCCTGATCTCAGCCACCCTGCTATGGGGAGGTGCTGCGGAGAAGCTACAATTGGAGGCAAAAGTGGAGGGAACGTCATCCTCTCCCAGCAGCTGGTTCAGAGCAACTTTGCTGGAGGACTGGGACTGGGTTCCTTACTGAGCTACAGGAGGAAGCTGGTCCATGCAGCCCGTCGGAGAGAGTAAAAGAAAAGAATCCAGTGCAAAATGATTTAATCATTAAATTCTTGGCCCTGGTGATCCCAGGAATGGATCAATGCATTGGCTAGTGTGGCGCTGAGTCATAGAAACAGAAAAATAGGAGCAGGAGTAGGCCATTTGGCCCTTTGAGCCTGCTCCGCCATTCAATATGGCTAATCCTCTATCTTAATACCATATTCCCCCTCTCTCCCCATACCCCTTGATGCCTTTTGTGTCTAGAAATCTGTCTACCTGTGTCTACATATCAGCAGAGTCCATCACCATCTCACTTGTTGGAGAAGAGCCATGTCGGTAAATGTGAACCAAGCCACGATATTACTGTTGTGAAATGGGGAGGAGGGTTTGAGCCACACAGTGCTGGTGGCTGCCTATATTTTGTTTTTGGCTGCTTACAGCCTCTGGTTTTACCACATTCAGGTTACACCATTTATACAGCGCTAAAAAGAATGGATGATGCATTCTTTCAGCTTCTGGATTTTTAAATTGAGAAATCTCGGTGAAAGGCACAAAATGCAAAGATTGAAAGTTATTAGATGCTAAGCTTCATGTATTTCCAGTTGGTAGCCCTCTTGATTCTGAGTCAGAGAGTTTGTGGGTTCAAACACTCCTGGATTTAAAGAAAGAACGAAAGACTTGCATTTCTATAGCGCCTTTCACGACCACCGGACGTCCCAAAGTGCTTTACAGCCAATGAAATACTTTTAAAGTGTAGTCACTGTTGTAATGCACGAAACGCGGCAGCCAAATTGTGCACAGCAAGCTCCCACAAACAGCAATGTGATAATGACCAGCTAATCTGATTGAGGGATAAATATTGGCCCAGGACACCGGGGAGAACTCCCCTGCTCTTCTTTGAAACAGTGCCGCAGGATCTTTTACATCCACCTGAGAGAGCAGACGGGGCCTCAGTTTAACGTCTCATCCGAAAGACGGCACCTCCGACAGTGCAGCACTCCCTCAGTACTCCACTGGGAGCGTCAGCCTAGGTTTTTGTGCCCAAGTCTCTGGAGTGGGACTTGAACCCACGACCTTCTGACTCAAGCGAGGGTGGTACCATTGAGCCACGGCTGACATTGCAAATAATCTAGACTGACACGGCACAGCGCCGCTGAGAAAGTGCTACATTGCAAGTGAAGCCAACCTTCAGATGTGACACTAAAGAGTCAAGATGGCGGCCGAGACAGTCCGGTGCTAAGCGCGCTCTCCCTGCTTCGGGCGGCCCGCTCTCGCCGCTCGCTCCCACAACCGGAGCGAAGTGTTCGGCGAGTTGGGCGGAGGCAGCGCAGCACGGCGAGCAGCAGCAGCAGCCACGACGACCCGCTGGAGCACGTCGGCCGGCAGCTCTTCGGCGGGAAGGCATTCTGACTGGGAGGAGGGGAGCCGAGCATGGCGGCCAGAGGCTGGACCGTGAGCGGGAGAAGCAGGTCCCGGGCCGTCGGACCGTGGAGTCGGCGACGGTGAGGAGGAGGCCGCGGCGACCGGAGCATTTACATCCCGACGATGTGTTCGGCGAGTCGGGCGGAGGCAGCGCAGCACGGCGAGCAGCAGCAGCAGCCACGACGGCCGGCAGCTCCTTGGTGGGAAGCTCGCAGTCCGACTGGGAGGAGGGGAGCCGGGCATGGCGGCCAGAGGTCGGATCGTGAGCGGGAGAAGCAGGCCACCACACGTGGAGCTGAGCCGGCAACAGTGAGGAGGAGGCCGCGGTGACGAGGAGGACGGAGCGGCTGAGGGACATTGTGCTCCCACTGCCACGGGAAGCCATTGTATTGACTTTCTGAACACGGCGCTGTAAGAATAGCTGACGTGTCCCGACGGGGAGTAAGCATCCCATTGTACTTGTACTAGTACTAGTTACATATGGCAAATAACATTGAATTGATTGATAAAGCAAAGCCCCACCTGCCTGTTCCAGTGGGATCAGGTGGATATTAAAGATCCCCCGGCACTATTTTTAAAGAATGGAGCGTTCTCCTGGAGTCCAGGCCAACGTTCCCTCCTCAGACAACACCAGCGTGCAAAGTAGGTTAAATATTTTTTCCCATTTCATTGCTGTTTGTGGGATTGTACTGTGCACAGAATGGTTGCCATATTTACCTAAATAACATTCTGTGATGGTCTCTATACTTTATTCGTTGTATGTGAAGCACTTTGGGACTTTACTGAAAGACACGATATGGTGTTATATAATACAAGCCCTTTGGAATGAGATATTGGTTGTGTTGGCCTTGGGTTTTAATCCGCTATTAGTTTATTTTAATTTTACTGGTCATATTCAGCAGCCCCGGACAATTATTTGCAGTCAGCTTTATGTCTGTGTCTATATCCTGGCAAGTTTTAAATGTTTCCTACTTGTGCATACAGCGATGGTCTGTGGTTAATTTTAAAACCTTGCCGAGCCCCCGCCTATCGAGCGTTTTTGCTTGCTCTAACCTCTCACCTAGTTTTCTCGGTCACATGCCTTGTCAGCGTAGTGCAACTCCCTCCTCGTGCTACATTGACTGACGCTGCCCTTTGGCAAGCCGCTCGTGCTGTTCAAGCTGGAGCTACGAGACGACTGTAAGCGCCAGGTACACTGTAACTTTGAGCTTCAGCCCGCCGTGTGCACGGGCTGCTGAGTTCGGGTGGCATCCTAAACATCCGCTGGAGTTCACCGGGCACACTATTCTGCTTTTATAAAGCTGTATTTTTAGTTCCTTATTGCCACTAACAAGCATCCATAATTAAGCTGCACGATTTGGATTGAAGTGATATAATTAGAGCATGTGATTTGAAGGTGTAGTATTACATTTTATTGCACTGTGTTCTACAGGAAAATTATACATTCTGTATTTATTATCACAGTGGAGAGGATATAATATTGCTGTTGCTAAATGATAAGGCAGTGGCTCTAAATTGTCATTTGTTAACGGTTCTCCCTGATTGCCTTAAATCTCTGGCAGCCCTTTATTGTTATTTGTAATGTTCTGAGGATGTTCAACCGTGTATTTATATTAAAAAAAAAATGTTTTATCCAGTTTTCTCTCGTCTTCTAAAGGCATCAGTGCTTGCTGGGATTACATGAGTCCGTGGGTACTGGCGTGGGCCTGGACAGAGAGTGCCCATTCAGGCTATCCAACTGTAATGGGCATCGTAAGCAGGCCAGACCCACCCCTCACCTGATGTTTGCATATGTGAATTTAGACAGAGTAAATAAAGAGAAACTGTTTCCAGTGGCTGAAGGCTCGATAACCCGAGGGCCCAGATTTAAGGTGATTGGCAAAAGAACCAGAGGCGACCTGAGGACAAACTTTTTTACACAACAAGTCGTTAGGATTTGGAATGCACTGCCTGATAGGACGGTGGATACAGATTCAATAGCAGCCTTCAAAAGGGAATTGGATCAATACTTGAAGGAGAAAAAAATTGCAGGGATATGGGGAAAGAGCGGGGGAGTGGGACTGACTGGGTTGCTCTTCGAAAGAGCCGGCGCAGACTCGATGGGCCGAATGGCCTCCTACTATAATGTACTATTCTATGATTTTATGTGCACTTCCCAACACGAGTTATTGGATGGCACTCAGGAGTGGGAAATCTAGCTGGATCCTTCTCCTCCCCTGCTCCAGAAAGTAGTGTGCAGATCGAGGCGTTATAGTAATGGGTTCTTGCAAATTATGCTTTTATTGTATTTGATGGTGAATTTTCAGATAATCCTGCATGTAGTATAATCTTTTAGTTGACCTGATTGAACAGCCTATAATATACTAACTAAAAGAAATAAAGAAAGACGTGCATTTATATAGCGCCTTTTACGACCACCAGATGTCCCGAATCTTTACAGGCAATTAAGGACTTTTTTATTTGAAGTGCAGTCGCTTCACTAATGTAGGACACACAGCGGGCAATTTGCGCACAGCAAGCTCCCACAAACAGCAGTGTGATAATGACCTGATAATCTGCTTTTAGTGATGTTGATTGAGGGATAAATATTGGCCCCAGGACACCATGATCTTCAAAATAGTGCCGTGGGATCTTTTACGTCCACCTGAGAGAGCAGACGGGGCCTCGGTTTAACGTCTCATCTGAAAGACGGCACCTCCGACAGTGCAGCGCTCCCTCAGCACTGCATTAGGAGTGTCAGCCTAGATTTTCAAGTCTCTGGGGCGGGACTTGAACCCACAACCTTCTGACTCCGAGGTGAGAGTGTTACCAGTCTCCTGATTACTGGAGAGTAATTTGCATTTGTTGATATTGTAATAATGGGTAAATTGCATGAGAGAGGAAACATTTTTAATTAGGAGGGGGAATAACACTGTAACCATTTATATCTTCACAGTAATCAATTGTATAATCCATCATACATATTGATATGCCCCTCCCTTATTCTATGGACCATCCAGTTTGATTGTACTGGACTTTAGCTCCTGGGCCTTATGTTCAGTTATGCTGTTACGGAAAATTTGTTTCCAGCATATCGAAGGCATGACTCGGGAGGGGTATTTGTTGATAAGGATAATTAATTTCAGATTTTGTGAGGGAGAGACATTCTATTAAAAATGACTGCATTTTACAGTTGACTTAGTAGATACAAGAGGTGAGGTGCTGAGCTATTTTGGAGGTTGGAGGTTGGACGCCTAGGCTGCGTTGTTAGCTGATTTCAATTCGGGTGGCAGTGGGTTGCTATGATGGGCCACAGCGAACCTGGGCTTGGAAGTGGAAAGTCAGCCACAGTTGCCTTTCCTGATTGTCATCCAGTGGAAAAGAAACGCTTGCATTTATATGGCGCCATTCACGACCTCAGGACGTCCCAAAGCCAATGAAATGCTTTTGAAGTGTAGTCACTGTTGATCGAGGGATAAATATTGGCCAGGACACCTGGGATAACTCCCCAGCTCTTCGAAATAGTGCCATGGGATCTTTTACGTCCAAGAGGGCAGACGGGGCTTGCGTCTTAACGTCTCACCCGAAAGACGGCACCTCCGACAGTGCAGCGGAGAGCTCCCTCAGCACTGCACTGGAGTGTCAGCCTAGATTTTTGTGCTCAAGTCTGTGGACTGGGACTTGAACCCACGACCTTCTGACGCTACCCACTAAGCCATGGACGGTGAGTGAGGATGGAATCGGGCCGGCAATGTAGCCCAACATAATCAAATAGCCTTCTAATGTTCGTTGTCCAAGCTACGATACGGTAGGAGTGCTAGGGAGCTGTTGGCTCCTGTGGCGTCGCGTCCCATAATTAGTAACTGCCTTTAGAAGGGAAGAGCAGTTAAGAGGAGAAAAATCATAGTGAGAAAAAGAAGAGAAGGCATTTGCCAAGTAATGAGCATCCCACATCACGTTCACCTGTCAACGCTGCCCTCCCTTGGAACCTCAGGAACCCGCCAGGCCAGATGTAGTAGAAAGATAGCAGTCAATCTACTTTCCTGTGCTGCTCTATTGTCAGGACTTCCCCTCATGATTATAGTAAATAGTCGCTGAGTGTGCTGTCAGTTTACTGCCTCTGGAGCAGTCAATATCTTCTGGTAAATATTTCCTACATTACAACAGTGACTACACTTCAAAAGTACTTCATTGGCTGTCAAGCGCTTTGGGACGTCCTGAGGTCGTGAAAGGCGCTATAGAAATGCAAATTCTTTCTTGCTTTCTTTCAGTAATTGAAATTGGAAAAACTAGGTATTATTCAAAGCTGCCATTTTGGAGAATTTTTCAAAATGGCTGTATTGGGCCGGGTGTTCAGTCGTGCCGGATGGAGACTCAATAATAAACTCTACTCACAGCCAACACTTTGGAAAAACAGAAGTTTTCAAAATGGCAATTTGTGACATCAACGGCATTTTCTAATTTAGGTTTAAATGATAGAATTTGGAGTGAAAGAAAGGTTTGCATTTATATACTATCTTTCACATCCTCAGGATGTCACAAAGTGCTTCACAGCCAACGAATTGCTTTTGAAGTGTTGTTCCTGTTGGTTTGTAGGAAAACATGGTGGCCAATTTGCACACAGCAACCTCCCTCAGACAGCAAAAAACAGTTCATGGGGGAAAAATGTGGTTGGTTAGCGCCTCCGGGGGGCGCTAGGAAGTTAGCGCCCAAGCGCGGCGATTTTAGCGTCGCTCGCGAAATTGACCAGTCGTTTTGCGGTGGCGCTAAACACTACCGCCACAATCTCCTGCGCCCGCAGATCGTGACGTCAGTCGAGCGTGCAACGCCCCGGACCAGAAATTGAGTCGCACCCTCTGCCTTAGCGCCTGCCGCTAGGAACGACAGGTAGAGGGGAATGATTTCAAGTCGGGAAGGGGCTGGGGGAGCGCTGTTTAAAGGCGTGCGCTTCCTGCTTTTCTTGTTGGCAAAATGTTTGCTACACGCAGGTTGAGAGGGAGAGAGACGTCTGGAGAGATTTAACGCTGTCCTAAAGAGTTTTGGCCCTCAGCACCACGTTTGAGGTTCCTAAGCGCCGAGCTCTTTCCCTGGGCCTTTCCATTAGTGCTTCCAACACAATTGCCTTTGAGGTCTCTTCAGGCCGAGATTCAAGGCTGCAATGAGCAGGGAGTGGCTGACCAGCAAGATGGCCCCTCCCTTTTGTTGTGTCTCAAGGGGTTTTATACCCTGATCTTTATAACAATTAAAGAAGGACTCCAGGGTGGAGTGTTTAGTTAACGGCCATTTTATTACAATATGCTTCTTCACTCAATGCACTACATTTCCCATAGTGCATTGCAAATCACAACTACGGTATCCCATGTGGGGACAATTCTAACACACATTCAAATACACAACATATTCCTCCCCCTTAAAATATAATGTCCACAAAACAGAATAACTGAAAATGACTATAACTTTGGAAGAGAGGGTAGACTGCCTCTACATTCCGCTAACCCTGGGGATTATTCTGCCCCATGCACACAGGTTAGCACTAACTGTAAATAAGGCGCTCTGGAGGCTGCCTTTCTCTTTGGGGGTAACGCCTAGTCTCAGGAGCAGGCTCTGGCTGGCTCTCCCGTGACCCTGCAGGCGTGGCTTCCTCCCTCGATGGCACAAGAGTGGATGGTGCCACCGTCTCAGGGTCGGACGAGCAGTCCCTGCTGGAGCCCCCAGCAGGTCCTTGATCCTCTGTTTCTTGGGTTACCTGTGGCGACTGTCTTGGCAGTAACTGGTCTACATGCCGTCTCCATGTTCGGTCATCTCCGGTGCGGACTTGGTATGAAACGGGGCCCGTCTTTTGAATGACCGTAGCCGGGACCCACCGCTCCGGGGTGGTGTAGTTACGCGCGAGGACATTGCCCCCCACCACAAAGTGTCGTTCTTTGGACCTCTGAGCTCGTCTGCTGACTTGATCCTGCTGATTGGCGTGCACCACTGCTTCTGTGGACGTTGGCCTCAGCAAGTCAAGGCGTGTCCGTAGCTGCCTTCCCATGAGTAGGTAAGCAGGAGATGCTCCTGTCGTAGCATGAGGCGTGTTTCGGTATTTCAGCAAGAAAGCATTCAGGCGCTGCTTTAGAGGAGCATCACTTCTTGCAGCTTTCAACGCGCGTTTCAGTGTTCTGACAAATCTCTCCGCCAATCCATTCGTGGATGGATGATAAGGCACGGAGAACGTGTGCTGGATTCCATTGCTCTTGAGGAACTCCTCCATCTCCTGGGATGTGAACTGTGTTCCATTGTCGGTTACGATCTGCTCCGGCAGACCAAATCGCCCAAACATCTCTCTCGGAGTCTCGATGGTTTTCTCCGTAGTGGTAGTGGACATCACTGCAACTTCTGGCCATTTGGAATGGGAGTCCACCGCGACCAGGAACATCGCTCCTTCCACTGGTCCCGTGAAGTCCAGATGGATCCATTGCCACGGTGTCGCCGGCCATTCCCATGGATGCAGTAGCGCTGCTCTTGGCGTATCCCTGGTTGTCTCGCATGATGGGCATGATTTCGCTTCAACTTCAATTTCATGATCCAGACCGGGCCACCAGAAGTAGCTTCGTGCCAGCTCCTTCATCCGGACAATACCACAATGTCCTGAGTGTAGCTCGTTGAGGACATGTTTCCGCAGCTTTGGTGGTATGATCACTCGCATGCCCCAAAGGAGGCATCCTGACGTGACAGACAACTCCTTCCCTCTCGACAGGTAAGGTAGGAGCTCAGGTGGTGCGTCTGACACCCGTGATCCATCTCCTCGCATCACCCGATCCAGCACCTTGGATAGCGTAGGGTCCACTCTGGTCTCTTTCTTGACCTGCCGGGCCATGACAGGGGCATTGCTCACCATGTCAAAGTAGAAAATCTTCTGCTCACAGCCTTCAGAGGGCACAGGCAGCAGAAGTTTTTACAATCCGTCCGCATTGCCATGTGCTGCTGACCTCCGGTATTTGATGTTGTAATTGTGAGCGCTTAACATCAGCGCCCAGCGCTGCATCCTGCACACTGCCAGGGAGGGTATTCCTGTGTGTGGACCAAAGATCGATGTCAGAGGACGATGATCCGTCAGCAAGGTGAATTTCCTTCCGAACAAGTAGTGATGGAACGTTTTGATTCCAAAGATGATGCCCAAAGCCTCTTTTTCGATCTGCGGGTATTTCACCTCCGCCTTGCTCAGGGACCTTGACGCGAATGCAATCGGCTTCTCTTCGCCTGAGGGAAAGATGTGGGACACGACCGCGCCGACGCCATAAGGCGACGCGTCACAGGCCAGCTGAATCTGCAACGACGGGTCAAAGTGCCCACAGTCCAAAGATGTGCGGGTTAGGTTGATTGGTTATGATAAATTGACCCTTAGTGTTAGGGGGATTAAATACGTGGGGTTACGGGGATAGGGTGGGATATGTGTTGGTGTTGGTGTAGGGGTTACGGGGATCGGGTGGGATATGTGTCGGTGCAGGCTCGATGGGCCGAAATGGCCTCTATCTGCACTGTGGGGTTTCTGTGATTCTGTGAACACTCTGGGGTCAGTCAAAGCTGCTTTGACTTTCTTGAATGCAGCTTCGCACTCCTTCGTCCACGCCCAGGCCTTGCCCTGACACAGCAACTCATGTAATGGCTTCAACAGTGATGCCAGCTGTGGAATAAACTTTCCGTAATAGTTCAGGAGACCTAAGAATGACCGCAGCTGGCCGACATTTGTAGGTGCAGGAGCATCGGCAATGGCTTTCACTTTCGACGGTGCTGTGTGTAGGCCGTCGGCGTCGATGACATAGCCTAAGTACTCCACTGATGGCTTGAAAAATTCACATTTGTCCTTGCGAACGCGTAAGCCATATTCTTCAAGTCTTCCCAGTGTCTTCGCCAGGTTCTGCAGATGCTCGTTGTCGTCCTTTCCTGTGACAAGGATATCGTCGAGATAACATTGTACCCCTGGAATGCCGCTTAAAATCTGGTCCATAGTCCGCTGAAACAAAGCTGGTGCTAACGTTATACCAAAGGGTAGGCGGCAGTACCTGTAGAGGCCCTTGTGGGTGGTGATGGTGAGGTACTTCTGTGAGTCCTCTTCTACATGCATCTGCAAGTAGGCTTGGCATAGATCAATCTTGCTAAACTTCTGACCGCCTGCTAGACCCGCGAAACGATCTTCAATGATGGGGAGGGGGTACTGTTCAGCTGAGAGCACCGGATTCACTGTTACTTTGAAATCTCCACATAAGCGAACCGTGCCATCTCTCTTCATCACTGGTACCACGGGCGTGGCCCACTCACTGTGCGAAACCGGCACCATCCTCGTCGCCAGTTTTGTTGTGTCTCAAGGGGTTTTATACCCTGATCTTTATAACAATTAAAGAAGGACTCCAGGGGTGAAGTGTTTAGTTAACGGCCATTTTATTACAATGTGCTTCTTCACTCAATGCACTACATTTCCCATAGTGCATTGCAAATCACAACTACGGTATCCCATGTGGGGACATTTCTAACACATTCAAATACACAACACCTTTTAAGAACTGGACGGCGCCAGTCTGTCTGGCTTCCATGGTTACGGACATCGCCTGAGCTTCGGTAGCGTTCTGAGGTAGCGCCTCGCTCACCGACGTTAGCGCCTTAAGAGAGGTGTGTAGCGCCTGATTTAGCGATCAAATCACCTCATGGGGTGATGGAGGCAAATTTTGCAGTCGGAGGCGATAATTAGCGCCGGGCGCTAAACTTTGTGCCTGGCCGATATTAGCGCCCCAAAATGGGCGATACCCAATTTTTCCCCCAATTTGTCTTGGTGATTGAGGAATATTGGACAGGTCATCTTCCCTTCTTCAAATAATGTCATGGGCTCTTATATATCGAGCTGAACAAGGACTTTGGTTTAACATCTCATTCAAAAGATAGCACCTCTGGCAATGCAGCACTCCCTCAGTACTGCACTGAAGTGTCTCTGGATTATGTGCTCAAATCATTAGCAGGGTTTGAACTGACGCACCTCTGATTCAGAGACGGGAGTGGTGCTATTGAGTCAAACTGTTTTAGATTACTAAGAGAAAGTTTGTCTATATGCTGATGGGGGGGGGGGGGGGGTGGGGCAAACTTTGGAGGAACACCCCGTTTTATAAAGCAGAAAACTAGACTTGTACACAAATTGGGGATGGGGATGAGAAACTCGGCTAACAATGCATTAGGATTTTTAAAAATCCAATGACCTCATTTTGCAGTAGCTAGTCTGATCCTGTTAAAACACTGGGGCGGTTAACTAAGCACAGTTCACTTGTGTTGAAGTCAAGCCAAGGACAAAGCGTGCCTTTTCAACATAGAGACTGACCGATACTTTAAGTCATAAGGAGTTGTGGTTTATGATTTGCTTTTAGCTAGCAAATCTCCTGTTTTGGTTGCTCACTGGTAGTGGAAGTGTGGTTTCTGCAGTGTGGTTTCTGCAGTGTGGTTGTACTGCAGCTCAAGTGCGATAGCAGTTAGCCAGCATTCTGATAAAGCAAATTTACTGAAGCAGTAGGGCATATGACTGACGCAAAATGTTACACATGGTGCTGCTCCTGAAAAGGTAGGCCTGACAGTTACATTATTGATAATGCTATTTTGCCTACCTTATTGCTGAGATGTAACATCTCCAAGTTTGCAGACGACACAAAGCTGGGTGGGCGTGTGTGCTGTGAGGAGAATGCAGAGAAACTCCAGTATGATTTGGACAGGTTGGGCGATTGGGCAGATGCATGGCAGATGCAATATAACGTGGATAAATGCGAGGTTATCCACTTTGGTGGCAAAAACAGGAAGGCAGATTATTATCTGAATGGCAGTAGATTGGGAGAAGGGGAAGTGCAACGAGACCTGGGTGTCCTTGTGCACCAGTCGCTGAAGGTAAGCATGCAGGTGCAGCAGGCGGTTAAGAAGGCAAATGGTATGTTGGCCTTCGTAGCGAGAGGGTTTGAGTACAGGAGCAAGGATGTCTTGCTGCAGTTGTACAGGGCCTTGGTGAGACCACACCTTGAGTATTGTGTGCAGTTTTGGTCACCTTATCTGAGGAAGGATGTTCTTGCCATGGAGGGAGTGCAGCGAAGATTCACCAGACTGATACCTGGGATGGCAGGAATGATGTATGAAGAGAGGCTTATATTCGCTAGAGTTTAGAAGAATGAGAGGGGATCTCATTGAAACTTATAAAATTCTAACAGGACTAGACAGACTAGATGCAGGAAGGCTGTTCCTGATGGCGGGGGAGTCCAGAACCAGGGGTCACAGTCTAAGGATAAGGGGTAAGCCATTTAGGACAGAGATGAGGAGGAATTTCTTCACCCAGAGAGTGGTGAACCTGTGGAATTCTCTACCACAGAAGACAGTTGAGGCCAATTCATTAAATATATTCAAGAAGGAGTTAGATATATTTCTTAAGGCTAAGGGATCAAGGGATATGGGGAGAAAGCAGGGACAGGTTACTGAATTTGGATGATCAGCCATGATCGCATTGAATGGCCTACTCCTGCTCCTATCTTCTATGTTTCTATGAAATTGCTTAATGCAAGTAACTGTTCTTCTGTCATCAAAACCCTCTTATTCTCAGTTCTTTACAGAGTAATATGTCTATTTGTGCCGACTTCCAATGATAGCTATGCAATAATTGCAAGTACAGAAGCAAAATACTGCAGATGCTGGAAATCTGAAATAAAAACAGAAAATGCTGCAAATACCCAGCAGGTCAGGCAGCATCGGTTGAGAGAGAAACAGAGTTAATGGGCTGGATTTTGTTGTTGGGGGTGGGACTGCTGGTTTTCAGGTTTTAGTCCCGCCCCCAGCCCACGCTACTTTCCCTTGATTGACCTTGTTAAGCCCACCCTGCGGGCTTAGCCGACCAATTAAGGGAAAGCCGGTGACAGAGGACGTCAGCGTATGACTTTTGACAGATGGATTGTCAGCATTTGACAGCTTTGAGAAGCTGTCAAACACTGACAATCTCTGTTCTAAGGTGAGCCTTTGTACTGAAGAATCATCAAACCTCTTTCCTCAGCAGAAATCAGATGGCTGCTGCATCTGAGAATGCAGCAGCCATTCTGTCATCTCTGCCGTTGAGATGAGGCACCTCTGGATTCCCAAGAGTTGAAGCCTGCAGAAAGAAACAAAGGTAAGGAAACTTTTCCTAACACTTTACACTCACCTCTCATACTTACCTCTCCACACTTGCACCCATCACTCACCTCCACAGTGGACTTTCGATCCCTCTCACCCTCTCACCCCCGCAGACCCACTGATCGTCTCGCTGACCCTGGCGAGGTTCGCAGCCGTTGGGAAGCCCGCACTTGCAGGGGTAAAATGGGGCAAAGCCTTAAAACTGCCTGTTAACTACCTGCCTCCCGGGTAGACAGCACGGAGGCGGGTTGGGAGCGGGTTCGGTACCCGCTCCCAGTTTCTGCCATTTTCCCGGC
This sequence comes from Somniosus microcephalus, assembly GCF_052327205.1. Lineage (NCBI taxonomy): Eukaryota > Metazoa > Chordata > Chondrichthyes > Squaliformes > Somniosidae > Somniosus > Somniosus microcephalus. Next base: position 31,380,172 of record NC_141014.1, on the reverse strand, counting down.
AGTCCTGCCTCCATACCCGCCTCCCCGGGGCTGGGAAAATTCCCCCCAGGGTTTCAGGTCAATGACCCTTCAAGGGCAAGTTGGGATGGGCAATAAATGCTGGACTTGCCGACGACGTCCACGTCCCATGAATTAATAAAAATAAGGTTCAGTTCCTGAACTGCTCCTGGCTGAGATAGCTGGTCTTATTTGAAACACTCCTCAACATCCAGTTGTGACTCCCTTCGTCATAATTGCAAGTACAGGAAACTCTTTATTATCTGGCACCGACGGGACCGGCGTGGTGCCGGTTTATCAAAAAGTCCGGATTACAGAGCGGTATAGTAAAAGGTACGAGAGCTCCGTACACAGCAACAAATCCAGGCTTCCCTGTTGCTTAGCAACAGGTGCAGGAACCCCGGCCACAAGATCCAGGCGTCCCTGTTGCTTAGCAACAGGTGCAGGAACCCCAGTTACACGGCCACAGATCCAGGAACGGCCACTAATATGAAGTAAAACTTACCTGAACCGACTCCTGAATTTTGCCGGTTAACAGAGATTTCCGGTTATTTAGGTGCCGGTAAATCGAGAGTTTCCTGTATTCGGTTTATTTGCCCCTCCTCCTTCCTCAAGCGTTTCTTTTTATTGGTTATATATATAATTTTAAAAGAACACAAACTAAAACGGAGCAGGAGACAGAAAGCATCAGAGAGTGGTTGACGAGTGTGGAGAAGCTGCAGGACAGAGACTCTATGGCATGGGAAATGAACTGTACTCTGTGTTTCATGGTGCAATGATCCAGTTGTTATAATACAGTATCTGCTGCAACTTACTGCACGCAACCCCACTGGTTTGATTGAAAAGTTGACATTTAAAGACTTGGGACAGGAGAAAAAAAGGACACGTCTTAAATTTATAAATCCGTAACTTTTTAATTTCCTGTCAAACAAAATTGATATTAAAAAAAAAAAAATTTTTTTTATTCATTGATGGGATGTGGGCGTCGCTGGCTGGCTAGGCCTGCATTTAGTGCCCATCCCTAATTGCCCTTGAGAAGATGGTGGTGAGCCGCCTTCTTGAACCGCTGCAGTCCATATGGTGTAGGTACACCCACAATGCTGTTAGGAAGGGAGTTCCAGGATTTTGGCCCAGCGACAGTGAAGGAACGGCGATACAGGTCCAAGTCAGGATGGTGTGTGGCTTGGAGGGGAACTTGTAGGTGGTGATGTTCCCATGCGTCTGCTGCCCTTGTCCTTCTAAGTGGTAGAGGTCGCGGGTTTGGAAGGTGCTGTTGAAGGAGCTTTGGCGAGTTGCTGCAGTGCATCTTGTAGATGGTACACACTGCAGCCACAGTGTGCCGGTGGTGGAGGGAGTGAATGTTGAAGGTGGTGGATGGAGTGCCAATCAAGCGGGCTGCTTTATCCTGAATGGTGCCGAGCTTCTTGAGTGTTGTTGGAGCTGCACTCATCCAGGCAAGTGGAGAGTGTAGTGTCCGAGTATAAATAATACACGGACTGCTGGAGAACAATAATAACAGGTATTTACTGAACAGAGGGTAACTTAAGACTGAAGTACAGAAGCCTGCTATGGCTTTATATACAGGGTGGTCACTGCCGGTACTGCAGTATAGAATCAGTTCTTCTCTTAAAGGTACATACACAACAGAGAGTATTCCATCACACTCCTGACTTGTGCCTTGTAGATGGTGGAAAGGCTTTGGGGAGTCAGGAGGTGAGACACTCGCCGCAGAATACCCAGCCTCTGGCCTGCTCTTGTAGCCACAGTATTTATATGGCTGGTCCAGTTCAGTTTCTGATCAATGGTAACCCCCAGGATGTTGATAGTGGGGGATTCAGCGATGGTAATGCCATTGAATGTCAAGGGGAGATGGTTAGAGTCTCGCTTGTTGGAGATGGTCATTGCCTGGCACTTGTGTGGTGTGAATGTTACTTGCCACTTGTCAGCCCAAGTCTGAATGTTGTCCAGGTCTTGCTGCATATGGACAAGGACTGCGTCAGTATCTGACGAGTCTCGAATGGTGCTGAACAGTGTGCAATCATCAGCGAACATCCCCACTTCTGACCTTATGATGGAGGGAAGGTGTGTGTTTCTGGAGTTGCAGTCTTTCGCTACCATTGGCTCTTAGCAAAAATCACATGTCAGGTAATGGACTGCTCGGTTTGTAGTGCCAACCTCTGTAAGGTCAGTTAAACAAAGCTTGTTTGCAGATTCATGCTGCCCAACTGGAGATAAGGTCATAATGCAACTGATTAAACATGCTGCTGATTCTAAATAAAGTAAAACAGTGTTTAAGCAGCTACCTGATGATTTCATCTTACTGTACTAAGCCGTATAGATCAGAGGGTTCCAGGTAGCATAGTGGCTATGCTACTAGACTAGTAATCCAGAAGCCTGAACTAATAATCCGGAGACATGAGTTCTAAATCCCACCACAGCAGCTTGAGAATTTAAATTCCTATTAAATAAATAAATCTGGAATAAAAAGCTAGTATCCGTAATGGTGACCATGAAATTACCGGATTGTCGTAAAAACCCATCTGGTTCACTAATGTCCTTTAGGGAAGGAAATCTGCTGCCCTTACCCGGTCTGGCCTATATGTGACTCCAGACCCACAGCAATGTGGTTGACTCTTAACTGCCCTCTGAAATGGCCTAGCCAGCCACTCAGTTGTATTCAAGAAGGCGGCTCACCACCTTCTCGAGGGTAAGTAGGGATGGGCAATAAATGCTGGACTTGCTGGCTACATCCACATCCCATGAATTCATTTTTTTTAAAAGGTTCAGTTCCTGGACTGTTCCTGGCTGAGATAGCTGGTCTTATTTGAAACACTCCTCAACATTGGGGGGGAGGGCGGGATCGAGTCCGGTTGTGACTCTTCACGGTCAAATAGCGTGCCCACACACTCTGTCTAGGCTCCCTCTTTAGGAGTGATCACTTGGTTGCTAAGTGATGTAGGTGCCCGCGGAATAGCTTCAGGAGAAGAGGGAGAAAATAATCCTAATGAAGATGGATTCTACTTGGAATAATTGAAATCGAGGAGCGATTTGTTTACAAGGTGTCCTAGAGGGGACAGGTTGCAGTTGAATGGCTTGTCTCAGTTCCCGTGGATGTTGATTTTTTTTAATTTTGGGTAATATGCCGGCACTTGACAGATTTTACTCACTGTGCTACATCAAGTTATGAGGCAAAGTTGCAGAGGGAAGGGTGACTGGCAGGGAAACTTGCACCTGAGAGAGAGATCTGTGCATGTAAATGATGCTGTTTCATATTGTCTAGTGTACTCGTGTTGGGACCCAGTCTCCCTCAGTACACTCCTGTTGGTATACAGTCTCCCTCAGTACACTCCTGTTGGTATACAGTCTCCCTCAGTACACTCCTGTTGGTGTACAGTCTCCCTCAGTACACTCCTGTTGGTATACAGTCTCCCTCAGTACACTCCTGTTGGTATACTGTCTCCCTCAGTACACTCCTGTTGGTATACAGCCTCCCTCAGTACACTCCTGTTGGTATACAGTCTCCCTCAGTACACTCCTGTTGGTATACTGTCTCCCTCAGTACACTCCTGTTGGTATACAGTCTCCCTCAGTACACTCCTGTTGGTATACAGTCTCCCTCAGTACACTCCTGTTGGTATACAGTCTCCCTCAGTACACTCCTGTTGGTATACTGTCTCCCTCAGTACACTCCTGTTGGTATACAGCCTCCCTCAGTACACTCCTGTTGGTATACAGTCTCCCTCAGTACACTCCTGTTGGTGCCCAGTCTCCCTCAGTACACTCCTGTTGGTATACAGTCTCCCTCAGTACACTCCTGTTGGTATACTGTCTCCCCCAGTGTACTCCTGTTGGTATACAGTCTCCCTCAGTACACTCCTGTTGGTATACAGTCTCCCTCAGTACACTCCTGTTGGTATGTAGTCTCCCTCAGTACACTCCTGTTGGTATACAGTCTCCCTCAGTACACTCCTGTTGGTATACAGTCTCCCTCAGTACACTCCTGTTGGTATACAGTCTCCCTCAGTACACTCCTGTTGGTATACAGTCTCCCTCAGTACACTCCTGTTGGTATACAGTCTCCCTCAGTACACTCCTGTTGGTATACAGTCTCCCTCAGTACACTCCTGTTGGTATACAGTCTCCCTCAGTACACTCCTGTTGGTATACAGTCTCCCTCAGTACACTCCTGTTGGTACACAGTCTCCCTCAGTACACTCCTGTTGGTATACAGTCTCCCTCAGTACACTCCTGTTGGTATACAGTCTCCCTCAGTACACTCCTGTTGGTATACAGTCTCCCTCAGTACACTCCTGTTGGTACCCAGTCTCCCTCAGTACACTCCTGTTGGTATACAGTCTCCCTCAGTACACTCCTGTTGGTGTACAGTCTCCCTCAGTACACTCCTGTTGGTATACAGTCTCCCTCAGTGCACTCCTGTTGGTATACAGTCTCCCTCAGTACACTCCTGTTGGTATACAGTCTCCCTCAGTACACTCCTGTTGGTATACAGTCTCCCTCAGTACACTCCTGTTGGTACCCAGTCTCCCTCAGTACACTCCTGTTGGTACCCAGTCTCCCTCAGTACACTCCTGTTGGTATACAGTCTCCCTCAGTACACTCCTGTTGGTACCCAGTCTCCCTCAGTACACTCCTGTTGGTATACAGTCTCCCTCAGTACACTCCTGTTGGTATACAGTCTCCCTCAGTACACTCCTGTTGGTATACAGTCTCCCTCAGTACACTCCTGTTGGTATACAGTCTCCCTCAGTACACTCCTGTTGGTATACAGTCTCCCTCAGTACACTCCTGTTGGTATACAGTCTCCCTCAGTACACTCCTGTTGGTACCCAGTCTCCCTCAGTACACTCCTGTTGGTGCCCAGTCTCCCTCAGTACACTCCTGTTGGTATACAGTCTCCCTCAGTACACTCCTGTTGGTATACAGTCTCCCTCAGTACACTCCTGTTGGTATACAGTCTCCCTCAGTACACTCCTGTTGGTACCCAGTCTCCCTCAGTACACTCCTGTTGGTGCCCAGTCTCCCTCAGTACACTCCTGTTGGTATACAGTCTCCCTCAGTACACTCCTGTTGGTATACAGTCTCCCTCAGTACACTCCTGTTGGTGCCCAGTCTCCCTCAGTACACTCCTGTTGGTACACAGTCTCCCCCAGTACACTCCTGTTGGTGTACAGTCTCCCTCAGTACACTCCTGTTGGTATACAGTCTCCCTCAGTACACTCCTGTTGGTATACAGTCTCCCTCAGTACACTCCTGTTGGTACACAGTCTCCCTCAGTACACTCCTGTTGGTATACAGTCTCCCTCAGTACACTCCTGTTGGTATACAGTCTCCCTCAGCACACTCCTGTTGGTATACAGTCTCCCTCAGTACACTCCTGTTGGTATACAGTCTCCCTCAGTACACTCCTGTTGGTATACAGTCTCCCTCAGTACACTCCTGTTGGTATACAGTCTCCCTCAGTACACTCCTGTTGGTATACAGTCTCCCTCAGTACACTCCTGTTGGTATACAGTCTCCCTCGGTACACTCCTGTTGGTATACAGTCTCCCTCAGTACACTCCTGTTGGTATACAGTCTCCCTCAGTACACTCCTGTTGGTGCCCAGTCTCCCTCAGTACACTCCTGCTGGTATACAGTCTCCCTCAGTACACTCCTGTTGGTATACAGTCTCCCCCAGTACACTCCTGTTGGTATACAGTCTCCCTCAGTACACTCCTGTTGGTACCCAGTCTCCCTCAGTACACTCCTGTTGGTGCCCAGTCTCCCTCAGTACACTCCTGTTGGTATACAGTCTCCCTCAGTACACTCCTGTTGGTATACAGTCTCCCTCAGTACACTCCTGTTGGTGCCCAGTCTCCCTCAGTACACTCCTGCTGGTATACAGTCTCCCTCAGTACACTCCTGTTGTTGTAATGCTAGTCTAGTTAATACAATCCAAGTGAACAATAGACTGAAGTGTAGAAGGCAAAAACATATTTGGAAGCTCCATGGAAATATTTGTATTGTTAGAGTCATGTAATGCCAAAACTGGGTGATATTGTTACCAAGGACATCTACATTACAATATAAGAAATAGGAGCAGGAGTTGGTTATACGATCCCTCGAGCCTGCTCCGCCATTCAATAAGATCATGGCAGATCTTCGACCTCAACTCCACTTTCTCACCTGATCCCCATATCCCTTGATTCCCGTAGTGCCTAAGAATCTATCGACCTCTGTCTTGAATATACTCAACGACTGAGCCTCCACAGCCCTCTGGGGTAGAGAATTCCAAAGATTCACAATTCCCTGAGTGAAGAAATGTCTCCTCCTCCCAGTCCTAAATGAGACCTGCTGACAAATAACCAGTGTGGGTAGGCATTAGGTTCAGGCTGATGCTGTTTTACTTTGGCTGTATAAGGGGAAAACTATCAAAACAGGAATAGCTAGACTGTAGGTCCCGCATTGGACTCATCAGTCACCTGAGAACTCATTTTTAATGTGGAAGCAAGTCATCCTCGGTTCTGAGGGACTGCCTAAGAAGCTACAGGAAACTCTCGATTTACCGGCACCTAAATAACCGGAAATCCCTGTTAACCGGCAAAATTCAGGAGTAGGTTCAGGTAAGTTTTACTTCATATTAGTGGGCGTTCCTGGATCTGTGGCTGTCTAACCGGGGTTCCTGCACCTGTTGCTAAGCAACAGGGACGCCTGGATCTTGTGGCCGGGGTTCCTGCACCTGTTGCTAAGCAACAGGGAAGCCTGGATTTGTTGCTGTGTACGGGGCTCTCGTATCTTTTACTATACCTCTCTGTAATCCGGACTTTTTGATAAACCGGCACCGCGCCGGTCCTGTCGGTGCCGGATAATAGAGTTTCCTGTAGATTGTATTGCAGCTGTGAGAGAACTGTAACATCTTGAAGACTTTTAAAATGCAATCTACATTTAATTTGAATTCCTGGATAATTTGAATATTTTTTATTGAGTAAAAAATACTTTGAATTAACGGGAAGCAAAATTCTGCCGGAAATCTGAAATAAAACCAGAAAAAGCTGGGAACGCTCAGCAGGTCAGGCAGCGTCTGTGGAGAAAGGAAGGATAGAGTTAACGTTTCAGCTCTATGACCCTTCATCAGAACCGCAAGATGTTACAGATAAACAGCTTCTAAGGAGGAACAGAGCGAGCCAGGGAGAGGGCAGCGGGAGCAAACAATAAAGTGACCTCGTACACAAAAAACATGATCTGTAAAGTCATTGTGGAGGACAGGAGATGCTTAAAGGAGAGCAGTGATAATAGCGTAAGAGGCAAGAGTGATAGAAATTAGAGAAATGAAAGATATATCCGAGACACAGCGGATATGTGAATGGTTACAGCAGAATAGCAGAGGGGGAGGGAAGCATGGAAATTCTGACAAGTGATGAAGGCTCTGCTGCCACAGTAGTGTGATGTAAGTTAAAGACAGACAGACCCCAGGGGTGCGGACTACCTTCTCGGCCTTGTACAGATAGGGGATCCCCACCCCAAACACTAACCCACGCTCCCTCCCCTAATCCTGGAAGCACCGGCACATCCCCCCCATAAGTTGCCAACACCTGCTGGCTGAGAGAAAATGGGAGCCGTGGTTAAGGTTCGAAATTGTTCAAGTCATTGTTAAGTCCAGAGGGCTGCAAAGTCCCAATTAGAAACTCGAGGTGCTGTTCCTCAAGCTTGCGTTGAGCTTCATCGCAATGGTGTAGGAGGCCAAGGCCAGAGGTCAGTGTGGGGGGGGGGGGGCGGTGTCGAAGAGTGAAAGTGGCAAGTGCCCGGCAGATGTCTGTTTCCTCCATTGAACAATGTGGATAATAGCTGGAACAAGTAATGCTGATGGTCCACAAATGATTTCCTCTTGTGTGCAGAATACAAAATGTCAGCTAGGATAACTCCAGATAAATTTCACAGACCTAAACACGTTGGGCCGGTACAGTTTTTACAGAACGAATCGTCTTTCGCGCAGCAATCTGATCTTTGTGGAGTTATTTGTGGCATGCACTACTATGGAAACTCACCCATATAGAAATAGGTTAGGTAGCTGCCAGGCTAGACCGCACAGCACAGGGGCATTGATTGGCTATTGTGGGCGGAATTTAAGATTGTTTCCTTGTATGAGCTGTCTCCTTGATTTGCTTCCACATTTTCTGCTAAATCATTCCAATGTTTTTAACTTTAGTTGCTCAGGCACTTTGTTAATTAAGGTGACAGTTCAGACACTTCTGGGCCCGGGGAGGTTTTACTATTTTCGTCAATCCCCCCCTCCCCACGCTCCCCGCACTGACCCTTTAACAAGCCTCAGGCCAACAGTAAATACTGCACCGCTGTAATATGTGCTCTCCCCTTTCCAGCTGTCCTTGTGGCCTCTCCCAACGAGATTGCTAATTTATGCTGAATTGCGTACAGTTTTGCGCTCTGGGGCTGTGTTCACTTGCGTCGAACATTTCCAGCTGTCACAGGGAGGCAACTTGTCTTTTTCTGGCTGGTTGGATTTCCGTGCCCAATCCCAAAAGCTACTTAAACTGACTGCACCGTCATTCCCTGTCGGACCTCATTCATAGACTGTAGGTGCTTATTTTGGTTGCTCATCTGTTTAATGTCAAACAAGCAAACTGTTAACTGAGTGAAATGCGAGCGTTTTTATTGCCACTTGTAACTATCTGCAGAAAGAGAGGTGTGAAGCAATGGGCTGGGCTGCGGGTTTGTTCTGGCATTGTAAAGCAGTGATACTCCTAGTATGGTATAGTTATTCCGGTGTGGAATGCACACCTGAAACATTAAGGGGGGAATTTTGCCAGCCCTGAGGAGGCGGGTATGGAGGTGGGACTGCCGGGAAAATGGCAGAAACTGCCGCCTCCGTGTCATCTTCCCGGGAGGCGAGTCCCCGAGTTGCGCTGGGACCCGTCTCCTCGAGGCAGGAAGGGGATTACAGCCAATCAACGCAGTTTTGCGGCGTTTCCCCATTTTACCCCTGCAAGTGTGGGCTTCCCGACGGCTGCGAACCCCGCCAGGGTCAGCGAGGCGAGCAGTGGGTCCGCGGGGGGTGAGAGGGATCAAAATGTCTGCTGTAGAGGTGAGTGATGGGTGCAAGTGTGGAGAGGTCTCCAACACGTCTCCATTGAGAACATCCAGCCCGAACTGTCTGTTCTCTCCACAGATACTGCCTGACCTTCTGAGTGTTTCCAGCATTTTCTGTTTCGTTTCAGATTTCCAGCGTCTGCAATATTTTAACTTTTTGTTTGTACTTACAGTATGTTCACTTGCGGCCTATCCACCACCCCTCCCCCTCACCTGCAGCCCTCTGCACTCCTGCTGCGTGCTGTATGACTGTACCTCAAGCACACTGCTTGATAGTTTTGGGATGTAACCAGAATCAGGAATGGGTCGGGGGGTTGGGGGGGGTGGAGGAGCAGTGGGGGTTGGGGTGTGGTGGTGAGGGGGAAAAGAACTATATTAAAATGGTGAGGGGGGAAAGAACTATATTAAAAATGGAGTTGCTCTATGGTAAATCAGCGAAAATGGGTTTTGAGAAAATCACTGCTGGGATTGTGACACTCAGCAAAGAGTTAACGTTGTCTCTGCTCAATTTTCCCTTCCTTGTGTGCTGAAATTTCTGCAATAAGTTGATTACTTTCTGCAGTGAGAATGTGGAACTCGCTGCCACATGGGAAGCAGATCGTTGTGTAAATGAGGGAGAAGGGAATAGAGGGATACGGGGCTGGGTGAAAAGTGGTAATTAGAATGGGAGAAAGCTTGTATGGAGTATAGACACCAGCATAGAGCGGTTGGGCTGAACAGCCTGTTTCTGTGCTATAGATTTGATGCAATTGCTGCTACCGTTTCAATGCTACTCTTGATTAAGTCACCCATTTGAAAGGACGCTTGCCTGAGCAACAAATTTGTTTTCAATTAGTAGACGACGGAATAGGAAAAACTGAGACAGGATAAGATAGTCTCCAAGAGGTGTCGGCTGTGGTTCAGTGGGTACCACCCTCGCGTGAGTCAGAAGGTTGTGGGTTCAAGTCCCACTCCAGAGACGTGAGCCCAAAAAATCCAGGCTGACACACCAGTACGGTGCTGAGGGAGTGCTGCACTGTTGGAGGTGTCGTCTTTCGGATGAGACGTTAAACCGAGGCCCCCGTCTGCTCTCTCAGATGAATGTAAAAGATCCCACGGCCACTATTTCGAAGAAGAGCAGGGGCGTTATCCCCGGTGACCTGGGCAATATTTATCCCTCAATCAACATCACTAAAACACATGGGCAGCACGGTGGCATAGTGGTTAGCACTGTTGCCTCACAGCGCCAGGGACCCGGGTTCGAATCCAGCCTCGGGTGACTGTCTATGTGGAGTTTGCACGTTCTCCCCGTGTTTGCGTGGGTTTTCTCCGGGTGCTCCGGTTTCCTCCCACAGTCCAAAGATGTGCGGGTTAGGTTGATTGGCTATGATAAATTGACCCTTAGTGTTAGGGGGATTAAATACGTGGGGTTACGGGGATAGGGTGGGATATGTGTTGGTGTAGGGGTTACGGGGATCGGATGGGACATGTGTCGGTGCAGGCTCGATGGGCTGAAATGGCCTCTGTCTGCACTGTGGGGTCTCTGTCTGCACTGTGGGGTTTCTGTGATTCTGAGATTATCTGGCCATTATCACATTGCTGTTTGTGGGAGCTTGCTGTGTGCAAATTGGCTGCCGCAATTCCTACATTACAACAGTGACTACACTTCAAAAAAAGTACTTCATTGGTTGTAAAGCGCTTTGGGACGTCCGGTGGTCGTGAAAGGAGTTATATAAATAAACAGAAAGTCTTTCTTTTTCTATCAGTACCTGTAATGGTGCCGTCCTCCATTGATGTTTTGCAGGTAGTTGTGTAACGTGAGAACATGGCAGAAGCTCATCAGGCCGTCGCATTTCAGTTCACAGTCACCCCAGAGGGCATCGACCTCCAACTCAGCCACAATGCATTGAAAGAGATCTACCTCTCGGGCATCAGGGCCTGGAAGAAGAAATGTATCAGACTCAAGGTGAGTGCTTTCCATTCAAAATGAAGTCTACCCATAGAGTGAACCCTCTGCTTATATTTTTTTTATTCGTTCCTGGGATGTGGGCGTCACTGGCAAGGCCAGCATTTATTACCCATCCCTAATTGCCCCTTGAGAAGGTGGTGGTGAGCCGCCTTCTTGAACCGCTGCAGTCCGTATGGTGAAGGTACTCCCGCAGTGCTGTTAGGGAGGGCGCTCTAGGATTTTGACCCAGCGACAATGAAGGAACGGCGATGTATTTCCAAGTCAGGATGGTGTGTGACCTGGAGGTGGTGGTGTTCCCATGCACCTGCTGCCCTTGTCCTTCTAGGTGGAAGAGGTCGCGGGTTTGGGAGGTGCTGCCGAAGAAGCCTTGGCGAGTTGCTGCAGTGCATCTTGTAGATGGTACACACTGCAGCCACGGTACGCCGGTGGTGGAGGGAGTGAATGTTTAAGGTGGTGGATGGGGTGCCAATCAAGCGGGCTGCTTTGTCCTGGATGGTGAGTATGATCATGAGTACAACATTTTGGGGAATAATTCATCAAGGCAGTATCAGCAAAAGCATTGGAGTTGTTCAAAATATGCCATGACGGGGGTAGTCAATGTACTGCAGGGTCATGCTTTGTCGGGTCTTTCCTCAATTGCGGCAACCAAAGGAGTTTCCCCCCGCCGCCGCATGCCCCATCTCGCCCCAAGAAAGAGCACATCCTCGAACTCACATCATCTTGTAGCCGGTGACAACAATATTCACAGAGGTCCTGGAAGGGGGGGATCGACTGCCTGCTCTCTTAGGATGGTGAAACCGAAGAAGAAAGAGGATAAATAGAAAATAAATTAAAACAGAGGCAGACATCCCTGCTGCATTTGAGCTGATACTGCTCCATAATGGGGCATATGTGAGGTTTTCTGTGTCTGGTGCTGGTTTCTATAAATATACATTTTTTAAATAAGGTTTGAGAAATGAAAGGATAATTTAACATTACTGTATATATAATGCTGGGAAATTTTAGAAGATGGTTTTGTTACCCCACTGTAAGATGTGGCAGTGTGTGATCTGACAAAAGCTCATGCATACAGAGGTGCAAACTTCCTCCCTTCCTGCATTAAAGGGTTTTTTTTTTTAACGTGTTATGTTTTTTTTTTCCTTTGCCTCTCTGCAGAACAACTTTGTGAGCGGTGTTTACCCTGCTAGCCCATCCAGCTGGCTTTTTGTGGCGTTGACTGTAGTCGGTACGATGTATACAAAAGTCGATCCCTCGATGGGGATGATCGCCAAGCTCAAGGACCACCTCCCTCTAAGGTGAGCAATTCTCAGCGACTTGGATTTGAGCTTCACTTGAATGATTGGAGCGCAGCGGTCTGGAGCGCCTGTGCAGGCGGCTCACCGGCTTTTAAATGGAAAAACAGCGCATGCGCGGAAATTTGAATAGGCCACACAGCCCAAAAACTAAAATTGGAGGGAAAATTGCTTCGGACGTTTTGCTACGTTAAAGGCTTTTGGACTCCGGTTACCCTTGGTTTTTAAAGTAAAAGACAAACCAAGCCTCCCCCCCCCCTGATCACCCAGCAGTGGGATTTGTTAAGAAGGGACACTCGCACTTGTGTACTCTGTAACTCCTTCAGTCTGCCAAGCCCAAAGGTCCACAGGAAGACTTGGTGACTCCAAACAGGGAGATTCACGGGCACGGATACGGAATATGGGCCGTTTTTAGCGCTCAGTTTTCGAAACAGATCTTGGCACTTTACTGAAGCTCCTTAGAACCAGTGTTCCCTTTAAGCTGCGTGGCCGCGCGGTGGTCTGGCGCTCCCGCGCAGCCAGCTCACCGGCTTTTAAATGGAAAAACCACGCGTGTGCGGAGTTTTGAACGGGCCTCGCAGCCCAGTAACTAAAATGCGAGGGAACATTGCTTAGAATGTTTTACTACGTTAAAGGTGCTATATAAATACAAGTTCTTGTTGAATGCTGTCACTGCACTGAAACGCACAATCAATAATACAGAAATAAAGAAAACCCGTAACAATACAGATATATAGAAACTAGATGACAAGAGTATCAGACTGTTAAATGACATCCATCCTGACCTCTCAATATGCTGTGAGCCCCAGTTTAAAATATGATGAACAAAGTGTTTTACCAGCGTGCCTCTTATGGAAACATTTGTATTTAATAAAAGCACAAATTAAAGGAATAGAAGTACTGGAACAAGCACCCATGTCAAAGTTGAATTGAACAAGACACCACTAGACCGCTTTCTTTGATGTAGGCCTAATTTTTACTCTTGATTCTGGCAGCTGCTTATGTGTTATTTGAGTAAACACTGGGGAAAGGGAGAGAAGAACTGGGTCCTTGGATGCATTAAACATTTTTTAAAAAACTTCCAGATACTTAAGCTGAACTGGGTTATCGGCAGTAGTGGTATGCAGGGGTAGTGATGTGAGACCAAGGTAGGAGTGTGACAACAATAACATGGATTTATATAGCGCCTTTAATGTAGTAAAACATCCCAAGGCGCTTCACAGGAGCGATTATCAAACAAAGTTTGACACCGAGCCGCATAAGGAGATATTAGGACAGGTGACCAAAAGCCTGGTCAAAGAGGTAGGTTTTAAGGAGCGTCTTAAAGAAGGAGAGAGAGGCGGAGAGGTTTAGGGAGGGAATTCCAGAGCGTAGGGCCTCGGCAGCTGAAGGCACAACCACCATTGGTGGGGGGGGGGTGCGAAGGAAATCGGAAATGGGCAAGAGGCCGGAATTGGAGGCGCGTAGGGGTGGAGGAGGCCACAGAAATAGGGACATGCTACCCTACAGGCAGCGCTAAGAAGACATACTAGAGACTTCAGCATGCTCAGACTGCATGCTCGAATGTTGTGGCAACTATTGTAGCCTGAGGGATGGCATGGGGTGAAAGTAGAAAATGGAAGGGGACCCCAGAATGTAACCACGAATCAGTGTCCTGAACTAACATACAAGTGTCCGTTTGGCTCAGTGGTAGCAATACCACCGTGTGTCGCCTGCTTTTTCTTCCTATATGCAGTAATTTATACTTGTCTGCATTAAATTTCATCCACAATTGTTCTGCCCACTTAAATAGTTGATTCAACTCATTGCTAAGCTTTCTCCTTCGATTCCACTGCCCCTCCTAGTTTGGTATCACGTGCAAAATTGGCAACTTTGCATTGAGTTTCCGAATTCAGGACATTTATGTAAATTAGAACAAAATAGTGATCTCTACACTGAGTCCTGAGGTACCCCAGTTAGTACTTCACACCCCTCCTGACTTTGACAGAACTCTCTTAACGAGTACTTGTTTGCTACCCTACAGCCAATTTCTCACCCATTCCCAGGGTTTGCTCTGAATCCCCGCGGCTTTGGATTTAACTGATAGCCTTGTGCGGAGCTTTGTCAAAAGCCTTTTGGAAGCCAAGGCACATCACGTCATAGAGCTGCACAATAACCCATGTCCCATGATGAGCAGGCGGAAAATCTAACGGGAACGAACGTGAGGCGTGAGCCAGTCAGTCAGCCGGCCAGTCACCGACCAGAACAAAAAAAAATCACAGAGGCCGGATTGTTTAACCTGGAGACCCACTGGGAGCAAGGTGTGGGGGCCCAGTAGAGCACGGGAAACCCGGGGTTGACGTCACGGACAGGTTCCCCCGCCCGGAGGTCAGCCTGATTGGCAGGCTGTCTTCCAGTCAGGTGGGGAATGCTGGACAAGAGGCCGCAACCCCCGGTAGGAGCGAGCCCCGACTCCAGAGGAAGACTCCTGCTCCTCCCGGCCCACAAGGATTGCTCCTCAAGGCTGCCCTCGCCTCGCTTCGCCTCGCTGCAGCTGCCAGAATTCCTGAGGCCCAGGAACCCCGGCCGGCCACAGTTAAACCTACAAATTCGAGGCTTCCAGCCTAATTATCATATTTAAAGTTAAAACCGGATGTGGGCCGGTTGCGGTCGGGATTTATATTTTTTACACTTTAACGTCCCATGGGTTAAAATTCCCCCCCATAGAGACCAAGGGGGTCATTGTAACCTAACCTGTCTGTCGGGAAACTGATGGGATGAGGCTAGTTTTACACCCCACCCAATTTACTCTCCATTGAAGTCACACGTAGGCAGGTTTCCTTCCCTAAAGGACATTAGTGAACCAACAGCTTCATGGCCACTTTTACTGATGCCAGCTTTTTATTTCCAGATTTAAAAAAACACTGAGTTCGAATTCTCAAACTGCCATGGTGAGCTTTGAACTCATGTTCTCGAGATTACTAGTCCAGTAACATAACCATACCCTAAAGATCCCATGACACTATTTAGAGGAGAGTTCTGGAATCCTGGCCAATATTCCTCTTTCAGCCAACGCCGCCAAGACAGCTGAACTGGCCTTTGCTGCTTGTGGGAGCTTGCTGTGCACACATTAGCTGCCGCACTTCCCTTCAAACCAACAGTAACTACACTTCAAGAGCTCTTCGTAGGCTTTGGGATGCCCCGAACATTCTTTATTTTTCTTCTTTTACAACCACGTTTTAACGTGTTGTGTTTTCTGTTTGTCTTTTACAGAAGATACTTGTCACACCAGGGTCAAAGCATGGTGAGCGCGCTGCTGTTTGCAACAGGGCTGTGGCTGGCACTGATTTTTGTGATGCAGCAGATCCTCAAAAACCTCCTCTCCTACCATGGCTGGATGTTTGAAGAGCACGGCAAGGTGTCCCCTACCACCAAAGTCTGGTTTGTAAGTACTGACGCATCACCTTAATGTCACGGTCCCATGCTTCCCATTTTCTCCCTATCGCATACTCCCTGTAGCTGCTCTCGTGAAGGTGTCAACTGCTTGCTGGAGATGCAGTTCCACTGGCCGCCTCTGGTACCTTGTCCAAGTAGTCATGTGTGAGCATGACCATGAATGTTGACAATGACATTCGACCACGGGAGATATAGCAACATAGGAACAGGAGGAGGCCATTTAGCCTCTCGACCCTGTTCCGCCATTTAATGAGATCATAGCTGATCTGTGACCTGACTCCATCGACCTGCCTTTGCCCCATATCCCTTAATACCTTTGGTTAACAAAAATCCATCAATCTCAGAATTAAAATTAACAATTGATCTCACATCAATTGCCATTTGCGGAAGAGAGTTCCAAACTTCTACCACCCTTTGTGTGTAGAAGTGTTTCCGAACTTCACTCCTGAAAGGTCTGGCTCTAATTTTTAGACTCTGCCCCCTCGTCCTAGACTCCCCAACCAGCGGAAATAGTTTCTCTCTATCTACCCTGTCTGTTCCCCTTAATATCTTGAAAACTTCGATCAGATCACCCCATAACCTTCTAAATTCCAGGGAATACAACCCGAGTTTGTGAAATCTCTCCTCGTAACTTAACCCTTGGAGTCCGGGTATCATTCTGGTAAACCTACGCTACACTCCCTCCAAGGCCAATATATCCTTCCTAAGATGTGGTGCCCAGAACTGCTCACAGTGCTCCAGGTGTGGTCTAACCAGGGCTTTGTCCAGCTGCAGCATAACTTCTACCCCCTTGTACTCTAGTCCTCGAGATATTCCATTAGCCTTTCTGATTATTTTCTGTACCTGTCCAGGACATTTTAATGATATCACAGCTGAGCCAAATTCTGTGCTTGTCTACCATCCACCGATGTGCTCTTGCAGCAGGAATCGCTTTATAGACATCAGGAGTGGGAGCCTGGTTGACTTCCCTCTTCTGTGCTAATGCCTATTGTAGCGCACCGACCATTGCTGTGGCTCAGACCCTCCACCACCGGCGTACCGTGGCTGCAGTGTGTACCCGCTACAAGATGCACTGCAGCAACTCGCCAAGGCTTCTTCGGCAGCACCTCCCAAACCCCCGACCTCTTCCACCTAGAAGGACAAGGGCAGCAGGCGCATGGGAACACCACCACCTCCAAGTTCCCCTCCAAGTCACACACACCATCCCGACTTGGAAATATATCGGCCGTTCCATCGTCGTCGCTGGGTCAAAATCCTGGAACTCCCTCCCTAACAGCACTGTGGGAGCACCTTCACCACACGGACTGCAGTGGTTCAAGAAGGCGGCTCACCACCACCTTCTCAAGGGCAATTAGGGATGGGCAATAAATGCTGGCCTTGCCAGCAACGCCCACATCCCATGAATAAATTAAAAAAATTAGCACAGACTGTGGTTTGAACTTGGGACTTTCATGTTCTGTGCATCTTAATTACTCACCACCTTACCCAGCTGAATTTATCCAATGATGAGACAATAGCAATAGGAAGAGTAATATTTAAAAGACCATGAAATTCAAACAGAAGAAACTATTGAGTAAGAAATACAAACACAAATAGAACTGAGTTACCTGAGCTTACTAGGCTGGATTGCCATGACTTGTGCGCTGCGGGTGGCGCTCGAGTCTTTGTCCGAAAGACGGAACCTCTGACAGTACAGCACTCCCTCTGTACTGCATTTATCGTGTTAGCCATGGCTCAGTGGGTAGCACCCTCGCCTCTGAGTCAGAAGGTTGTGGGTTCCAGTCCCACTCCAGAGGCTTGAGCATAAAAATGTAGGCTGACATTCCAAGTGCAGCACTGAGGGAGCGCTGCACTGTCGGAGGTGCTGTCTTTCGGCTGAGACATTAAACGAGGCCCCGTCTGCTCTCTCAGATGGATGTAAAAGATCCCATGGCACTATTTTGAAGAAGAGCTGGGGAGTTCCTGGCCAATATTTACCCCTCAATTGCTAAAACAGGTTATCTGGTCATTGTCACATTGCTGTTTGTGGGAGCTTGCTTTATGAAAATTGGTTGCTGCTTTTCCTACAACAGTGACTACACTTCAAAAAGTACTCCATTGGCTGTAAAGCGCTTTGGGACGTCCGGTGGTTGTGAAAGGCGCTATGTAAATGCAAGTCTTTCTTTCTTTGATTAGACACCCTTGCATTCAGCAATGGAAACCAGGACGGCCCCACTCTTGATTCCCTCGCTAAGTTGATCCCAGCTGGGCTAGAAGTTGGGAGTGTTAGAGTGGCCTCAGTGCCCTGGTCTCGGGGAGAGGAGAAATCTTCCAGGGTTGCCGCTCCTGATCACCATCCCTTACCCCTGATGCGGAGTGCTATTGTGTGGATCTTGGGTGAGGACAGGCTGAGCTGTGATAGCCCCCACGAGTGAGTAACCTGCCAACGCTGGCTGATTCATCTCGCACGCGAAAGATGGCTACTTGGGGTCTGAGCGGGTGCCCAGCGCCAGTGGATCTGCACCTCCGAAGGAGTCGGTCCTTCGGCAAAGTCCGGAAGTAAAGCTGGAAAGAAAGAAAAATAACTTGTGATTTTGTATTTCTTTTTCAGACTCTGGTGAAGATCTTCTCGGGCCGTAAACCGATGTTATACAGTTTCCAGAACTCCCTCCCACGTCTGCCTGTTCCACCCGTAAAAGACACCTTGCGACGGGTAAGATGAAGGGCTGTAATAGCCAAGCAAAGTTTGGCTAGCTGTGGGGCAAGAACAAAGTACTTGAATCAACTCTCAACCTATTCAAGTACAAAACCTATGAATCCTTAACTTGAGCCTCTTTAACGCTAGGTTCTAAGGCTAAATGAGATTTTGTTGGTATGCTTGAGAGTCTGGGAGAAACACCAGGGAGTTATATACAGGAAACTTTCTGGTATCCGGCACAGACGGGACCGACGTGGTGCCGGTTCATCAACAATTCCGGATAACCGAACGCTATAGTTAAAACATACGGAGCTCCTGAGCTCCGTATCGAGCAACAAACCCTGTTGCTTAGCAACAAACCCAGCTTCAAAACAATCAGCACAGCTTGCAAGCGTCTCTGTAGCTTAGCAACAGCTTCAGTTAGACGCTTGCACAGCCAGAATGAGTAAAAAAAAAGTAACTAAAAGTAAAAAAAGTTACCTGAACCGACTCCTGAATTTTGCCGGTTAACCGACATTTCCGGTTATTTAGTGGCCAGTTAATCGAAAGTTTCCTGTAACAAGATACAGCTGGGACAGAAACCTGGAATTGGGACAAAGCAAAGTTATAGTTGGGGTAGTTTAAGATATTCTGTTTTTGTTTTAGGTAGGATTTTCCTTATTGATGCATGATTAATTTTAATTGCTCCACCATTGGTGGCCGTGCCTTCAGTTGCCAGGGCCCTAAGCTCTGGAATTCCCTCCCTAAACCTCTCCGCCTCTCTACCTCTCTTTCCTCATTTAAGATGCTCCTTAAAACCTACCTCTTTGACCAAGCTTTTGGTCACCTGCCCATATATCTCCTTATGTGGCTCGGTGTCAAATTTGATTTGATAACACTCCTGTGAAGCGCCGTGGGACATTTTACTACATTAAAGGCGCTGTATAAATGCAAGTTGTTATTGTTGTTTAATATCGTAATGTTTCAGCCTTGGTTACAAGGTACTATGCACTTGTCCTTGAAAATGCTTTATGTTTAGAGTTCCCTTCTACCCCCCAAAAAACAACTGCTAAAGTTTATATTTAAGTTTAGAAATTCGGTTGGTTAGCACCTCCCGTTAGCGCCTCCGGGGGCGATAATGGGGCGCCAACGACTTAACGACCGGGCGTGGTGAGATGAACGACTCCCGCTAACTTGGCCGAGAGGTTTGCAGCGGCAGTAACACTTTGCGCCACGATCTCCTGCGCCTGGAGATCGTGATGTCATTGGTGTGCGTAGCGCCCCGGACCCGAGCTTCGGTTCCGCCCCCTGCAGCATCGCCAGGCGACAACACCGACAGCTGCAGGAGGCGTTGTTCGGGGAGGCCGGGCGCGCAAATAAAAGAGGATGTTGGCGCGGGTAGGAGAAAAATTTTAACAGCGCTTCAAGTGATTTTTTTCCATTGCTCCTGGGCCGCGATCGATCAGTCCGGCGCTCTGCTGGAGTGCATGGGGCCGACCAGGCCGGATCGCGGCTGCCGTCGAGGACCAGCTAACTGGTCCCAATGCAGAGCCTGCAGCGATGGCCCTTCCCTTTAAGGGAGGGAAGGAGCCTCAGATCTCGGCTCCGCCTGCGTCCTTTAGCGCGCCAGGAAAGAAATGGAGCGCTTGATTTAGCACGCCACTTCCTTCCTGGAGCGCTAACACTGAATTTCGCGGGAGTCGACAATGATTAGCGCCTGGCGCTAATTCTTCAACTTTTTTTAATTTTAGTGCCCCAGCCGGGGCAATAGCGAATTTCTAGCCCTTTAAAGAGTGATAGTAAATCTCGGGTGTGAGATCTGTTGCGGGAGGCACCTCACTTCTCCATTCAGCATGTCAGGAGGCCATCGAATGCATAGCCAAGCTAGAAATCCCATTATAAGCTTTTCCCGCCATACAAAACAACAAGAGGATGAATATACTTCCACTAATTGTCATCGAGCAGCAGATTGTAAACTTGAGAGAAGCACAATGATGCATTACATAGTACAGCCGGGGGGAGAAAAATTTAAGACCAAAATGCTTCAACACATCACGGAATGTGTGACCTGGACCTCACACTGAGCTGGACCACTCGAATGGTCCTTTTCCTATTCCTGCACTTCTTATTTTCTTACCTCTGTGACTTTAACCCCCAACATTCACAGCCAGAAGGCTCCTCCAGCCTACACTAGCTTTTGTACACATAGCTGCAGTAGTTTATTGGCAGATCTTGTGTGCTCTTTAGTGAGTGTGTTTGAAAAGTGTTTATTTTTTTCCCCTGTTTTCTCCCCCCCACCCCCTTCAAGTTTTTGGAGTCGGTGAAGCCTCTGATGAACGAAGAGGACTTCCGACGGACAAAGGCCTTGGCGAAAGACTTTGAACGGAACCTGGGAGCTCGGCTGCAGTGGTACCTTAAACTCAAGTCTTGGTGGGCTGCCAACTATGTGAGTTAAGTGCTGGATTTTAGTTAAATAATGCCTTCTAAAATGGATGTCTGCATATTTTTCCACACAAGGGCCCGTGTAGATTAAAAGTTAATTGGGCTGCTTTCAGTAACTAGCTGAAGGTACTGATTTGGTCTTTCTTGACTGAATCAAGCCTTGGATGGGAGTTTTTGCAATTGGAGTGGTGCAGGCTGTTGATTCTTTGTGCTCAGTTAATAGGAGAGACTGGAGAAACTGGGGTTGCTCTCCTTAGAGCAGAGAAGGTTAAGGGGCGATTTGATAGAGGCGTTCAAAATCATAAAGGGTTTTGATTGAGTAAGTAAGGAGAAACCGTTTCCAGTGGCAGAAGGGTCGATAACCAGAGGACACAGATTTAAGATAATTGGCAAAAGAACCAGAGGCGACATGAGGGGGAACAAAATTACGCAGCGAGCTGTTATGATCTGGAACGCGCTGCCTGAAAGGGCGGTGGAAGCAGATTCAGTAATAACTCTCAAAAGGGAGTTGGATAACTATTTGAAGGGGGACATTTTGCAGGGTTATAGGCAAAGAGCAAGGTAGTGGGACTAATTGGAAAGAGCCGGCACAGGAACAGTGGGCCGAATGGCCTCCTCCTGTGCTGTATCAGTCTATGATTCTAATAGATCGGGATCTGTACTCGTATGAGCTGGTCCATTTTTCATGCTAAATGTTGTTCAACTGCAGGAGCTGCACAACCTGGGGCGACCACCTTGGATGAAAAATTAGGCTTGGGTCTTTGATGAGTGGGAGCAGATGGTGGCCCCTTGCTCTTTTGAAGTTTAAAATTCTTGTTTTAATTGACCTGTGCAGCAAACAAACTCTCCGACTGGAGGGGATGAAGCAGTGAAGGGTTTTATTAATGGGGTTATTTCACTGTCCTGTCATTGCACCATTCCAGGTGAGTGACTGGTGGGAGCAGTACGTCTACCTACAGGGCCGAGAGCCAATCATGGTCAACAGCAACTATTATGCCATGGTAAGGATTTCATATGAATATCATGTAGGGAGTTCGGTTCAAAGTATCTTTCAATTTGAGGAGTCAAGGTCCAAGGTGTAAGACACCAAGAATGAAAGAAGAAGGGAGTAAATGAATCAGGGGGTGGTGGTTAGAACATCGACAGGGCAGCCAGATGGTTAATCTTCTTAATAATGAATGGTAAAAGCAATTGTTTTTCTTCCCCCTTCCCCAGTTTCCTCCCTCCTGCCCTGCAAGTAGTAATTCTCAGGGTATGGTTCAGTGAGCACCTGCAGTCCTCCTGCACCTCACCAACGTGGCTAGTCTTCACGTTGGCTGAATGTTGGCCGGCTGCTCTTGGGCACATCATAGCTGAACCTAACCCTGTTCTCACCTAACACCCCTTTTAGCAGGGGGGCGGGGGGCAACTGGATAGTGATCAGGAGAGGTACGCTTGGCTGGTTTATTTGTTTTCCTTCCCTCACCTAAGGTTGCTGTGACTGCCACGGCTGAAACCAGCTAACCCAACAGAGACCACACAGATTGACCCTGGGACCTCCGTGGTCTCTGTGGCTCAGTGTCATTCTGGTCTCTAAGCCGTTGTGGGGGGGAATTGTTTAATGTGTTCTCTTTAACTCGGAATAATTGCTTTCCTTCTAACTTCAGGATTTCCTATATGTGACTCCAACAACAATTCAAGCTGCACGCGCTGGTAATCTGGTCCATGCTTTGCTCCTTTACAGACGGAGACTTACTCATGAGGAGATCAAGCCGGTAAGCACTTAACCTCCACGATGACATTAGTTAATGATGCACAAGTGTACTCATTCACTATTACAATGGCCCAGAAATTCGGGTCGGGGGCTTCCCGCGGGTGCAAGACCCCGACCTGCACTTACCTAGCGCGCCGGCCGTTGAGCTGTGGGCCCGCGTGGGATTCCGATCCTGGGCCTCCTCCAACTGCCGGCGCGCAGTGCTTGCGTATCCCAGGGGCGCAGTTAGTTCGAAGCGTCCCCTGGGATCACGTAGGCCATGGGGAGCCAATGGTAGCAGGGAATGCTTCATTCATAAGTTTGCCAGGAAGAGCTGTCAAACCTATAAATACTATAAGCCCCAAAACATCACTAAAACTTCAAATACATTTTTTTTTAAATCACATTTTTAAAATAACTATAAATTACATGAAATAACTATTTTAAACAATAATTTAAATTTTTGAAAAGATTAATTACATTTTCTATCAGGGCTAAAAATAAACTTACCTTTAAAGTATTTAAACATAATAAACCTGTGGAAAAAATGTTTTAATTTTAATTAATTCACCACTTACCTTGTTAAAAGCAGGCCTTGCACCTGCTTTTTTAAAGTGTAACTGCTGGAGACTTACCCTCCCGGAGAAACCTGCAAAAATAACGTAAGTTCGACGCACACGCGCTGCCTCTCCGGCGCACGCGTTCCACCTCTGAACCCCTTCTTTCAAGGGAACGGAAGTGCCGGTTTCCCGCGCATGCTCAATGCATGCACGAAACCGGCACTTCCATTGGGCCTACGGGTGAGTACCCCGTGCGTACTCACCCGTGGAGACCCGAATTTCTGGGCCATTAATGACTGACTGGATGTTTGAAGGGCAGACCTTCTTAACCCTGAGCTGGGAATAGCAGGAAGTTCTAACCACTGTCTGAGGTACAGGATGGGACCACCTTTGCTGGATTTTTCCTTGCGTTCCCTCCAGTTGTAATGCAGAAATGCCTTCCTGAAACTTCGCGCTCTTCTCTCCCAGCCTGGTTGAGAACTGGCAACATTCCATACTAACTCATTTTGAATAGGCACGCTCTCAGATTGGCAGGTGTCACCTAATGGGGCGGGGAGCTGCATGCTGTATGGCTGGAGCAACTGGGCAAACCTCTGCCCACCTCCCCTCGTGAAAGTATCAGCTATTATTAAGGTATAGTTCCCCTAATCCCAGTCACCCACTGCACCCGTGACCATTCATAATATGTGAAACTAGGCAGAGTGTTGATGGGCTGTTTGATCATGAAGGGCATCACATGAGGCAAGCCGAATCCTATCCTCACTTGATGTTCAGACATATTAGACTAGGTCCTTCCCGGTCTTTATGGGCCACTTAAACACTCCCTTTACCAACTGACTCGTCAGGGAATGTTAATTTCACGTTTTACTATCTATGCACTCAGTTACTGTTCGGTGAATAAACTGTATTGTCCTATATTTTTGCCTACATTGCGCATTTGGAGGACTGGACCTGCTCTTGCTGGGGTAGGTGGATCTCACTAGGTTTTGAAATGATAGTGAAAGTACAAGACAGAACTTTCTGCCTCTGACTGGGGCCTCATTAGTTTGCTCAGCAAACACGACTCAAACTGTACTAAAAGTTAGGACCTGCGATTTGTATCTGCAGTTCACTGCAACCAGTTCCCAGTTGTGAGTGGTGCTTATGACAGCGAGGCGCACCGCATTCCAGTCGAGGTCACATACTGAGGGATGGGAAAGTCCGAAGGATGCGTGAACGTGCCCTATCTTGCACATCCTCTAGCAGATGCCTTGGAACAGGTGGCCTACCAGCCCTCTCTGTCAGGAATGGTGCTTTGAATTTAGGGGAGGGGAACCTAGGAACAGGAGGAGGCCATTTAGCTCCTGGAGCCTGTTTCACCATTCTGGGAGATCACGACTGAGCTGTGACCTAACTCCATGTACCTGTCTTTGCCCCATATCCCTTAATACCTTTGGTTAACAAAGATCTATCAATCTCAGATTTAAAATTAACAGTTGACTGAGCATCAACTGCTGTGTGCGGAAGAGAGTTCCAAACTTCTACCACCCTTTACGTAGAAGTGTTTCCTAACTTCACTCCTGGAAGGTCTGGCTCTAATTTTTAGGCTATGCCCCCTAGTCCCAGACTCCCTAGGGAATGGGGGAAAACATTGCATTTGTAATTGGGAATTACTTTTATATAAAAAAAAAGTAATTTGCAAGCATAAATGGGATTTGATGTTTTCAGAGTTGATTGTAAACCGGGTTGATTGTTTACTGAGAAAAATGGTAAAATATTAACTATTTATAGTTATAGGATGTCAACAACAACTTGCATTTATATAGCGCCTTTAACGCAGTAAAACGTTCCCCCCTCCCCCCCCCCCGGTAATGTCTGTGCCAATCACACAGGATGTCATTCAGGGTGATCTTTATTTTAGGTTGTCACCACACAGCTATGCATGACAGGAACACACACTCTGTTTTTCAGTTGACAAACCCACAACCCTGTAAGACATGGTGCAGGAAAGGGGACTGTGTTTAATCCAGTGCATCATTTACTCAAGGTACCAGAGGGTTGTGCTTCAGTGGGTCGAATGGTCTTGTTTTT
Source organism: Somniosus microcephalus (assembly GCF_052327205.1). NCBI lineage: Eukaryota > Metazoa > Chordata > Chondrichthyes > Squaliformes > Somniosidae > Somniosus > Somniosus microcephalus. The sequence continues at coordinate 31,354,935 of NC_141014.1, read as the reverse complement.
GATTTGTCTTACGCTGCAAAAAAGTAATTTGATTGAATCTGGGGACAGGAGGCTGGGGTCTTGCCTGGAATTGAGGACTAAAATCATTTTGTTAACCTAGCAACAAATGCTTGCATAGAACTGAAATGAAAGGACAAAGAATTTTTACCCCCCACCCCCTTTATTTCCTCAGCCTCCACCCCCGGCCCCCCTATGGTGCATTTCCATGGGGGAAGGCAGCCCTCTGGTACTTGGTTTAGATGAAGTGGGGTGGGTGGGAGGAGGCTCGTGTGGAGCATAAACACCAGCACAGACCAGTTGTGCCAAATCGCCTGTTTGTGTGCTGTAAATTCTATGTAACTCAAAGTGAGCATCAGTGGACTATTCGACTGCGAGGGCATCACTGTGAAGCCCGGTCCTGCCCTCCCCTGCCACCCATATTTGTGCAGCTTCCAGTGGGAATCACCGTATAGTGATCAGGAATTGGTTGCACTTTTTAACTAACAGTAAATGAAGCAATTGGATGAAATCATTATTTTAAAATTTGGCTCTTGCCTTTTTAACATTCCTTGCATTTCTTTTTAGGTCCCTCATGTATGCCACCCTCCTGTCTCCCACCGTGAGGGTAGGGTAGACAGGAGCTGTGTAGCCTCTGTTTTGCCCTCTCTGCCTGATAGTGCCACTGAGACTAGAACTTCAAGTGTGTGGGGATTTATGGGCACGTAAAGCTGCGTATGTTTCAAACTGAGAGAGCAGGTAGCAGTCGTGCTCCCAGGTGCCACCAGTGCTACTGCGGCAGGGTTATGGGTGGTTTATTACCTCCACTGAGTGTCTCCCCAAATGGGCCTCAAGCTAGATCTCTCTGGTTCAGATCTGAGCCCTACCACTTTGCAGTGTGTGGCAACTCATTAGCCTGCTGTACCAACCTGTTCACTCACTTTGAATTACAGCTTAGATACGCTATAGTTTTTCTTTCTAAAAAAAAAAGGTTGCTGTCTTTTATTTTTTTTTGCTTTTAAAAAAAATATTGTCACAAAATAGAGGATCAACTAATTCGTAATTTTTTTTAAACATTTTTTTCCCCCCTCCAATATCTGCCCATTTATGGCACTGTGAAATGACATCTGACCCTAATTCCGTGGGTCATGCATGTCCTCCCCACCCGCCCTTCCCCCGCCCACACGCACACTCTGTTTGAGTGCAGATTACTCTGCCGGGGTTCCCAATTACTCTGTGTTCAGCACAGTGGGAACGAATGTTCAACACGACTCGACTACCAGGCGAGGAGACAGGTAAGATTGAAAGGCTGTGGGCACAGTGCTGCTTGTAACCGCTCGGGGTGGGGGGTGGGGGGGGGGGTGGGGAATGCTGCCCACATGTCACACGATTCGCGATTCGACAGCTGTCTCACTAACACTGATGGGTTAATCAGTAGAGAGCTAATTAAGCCACATTGGAATACCTAGGGCCAGCACAGTGGTACAGTTCATCGGAACTCCAGTTGGTTATGCTACGGCACAGCAGGTTTGTGCTCCTATACGGCGAAGTATTGGTAACAGACGTCGCAGGCAGGGGATGAGCAGGGACTAGAACTTCTCCAGAGCTGATGAGTCCCAATCAGTGTTCCCCCTCTTTTTATTTTTGGGTGTGCGGCCCCTTTAAGGGGCTGCGCGGCCCATTCGCAGTTTCACGCATGCGCAAAATTTTGTATGGAAAAGCTGTTCCCGGGCTGCGCGGGACTGGCAGAGAGCTGCGCGGCCGCCCAGCTTAGAGGGAACGTTGGTTCCTATCATCCCTCTCCACCCATCCTCCCGGCGGGATCATCTCCTATATTTTTCAACGGTTGATTGTGGAACTGCATTAGCGGAGTGGAAGAGGCCTAGGTCCGGATTGGCTCCCTGTCTCTGCAGGGGTGGTGCCAGGCTTGGGGGTTTCGGGAGATGGGATGGTGGGAGAGAAAAGGTTTTAAAAAAACAAAATCACTGTATATCTCTGTGACAACACTAAGTTGCAGCTGGTCAGAGATCTCAAATCAAGTTACTTTGGTGACTAATTACAGCTTCAAGGATAACGTTGGAATTTCGTTATATTAGAATAGTACAGTACAGCATAGGAGGCCATTCGACCCATCAAGTTAGTCCCACTCCCCCGCTCTTTCCCCATATCCCTGCAATTGTTTCTCCTTCAAGTATTTATCCAATTCCCTTTTGAAGGCCACTATTGAATCTGTATCCACCGCCCTATCAGGCAGTGCATTCCAAATCCTAACCACTCGTTGTGTAAAAAAGTTTTTCCTCATGTCGCCACTGGTTCTTTTGCCAATCACCTCTGGTTATCGACCCTTCAGCCATTGGAAACAGTTTCTCTGTATTTACTCTATCTAAACCCTTCATGATTTTAAACACCTCTATCAAACCTCCTCTTAGCCTTCTCTGCTCTAAGGAGAACAACCCCAGCTTCTCTAGTCTATCCATGTAACTGTAATCCCTAGAACCATTCCAGTAAACCTTATTTTTTTCCCCCCCATCTCCCCTTCTCAACTGAAAGCGATGACTCATGCTGGGCATGGTTCCATAGCTATCAGTCACCTTCCTGTAACTTGCCTAAATATCCATTATTCTTCATGTATGAGCCTAGACAGAGTGTGTCTGCAGGGTATTTAACCATGGAAGGCATCACAGCAAGCCTGACCTGGTCCTCACCCAGCATCCATAGACATACAGTTGCCAACTGGAATCACTGAATAGCAATAAGGGATGGAAACCCTCTTTCTGCCCCCCTCCCCCTGCAGTCCCCTTGTATTTTTTCCTCTCGTCTCTTGATAACACACATCCTATCTTTTTTCGACCTCATCTCTATCCTAAGGGCGCTGGAATCTTGTGGAAATGCTCCATTGGCACAGGGCACCCTCCAGGACCTCGCCTAAGTGACCATTCTTCATGAACGAGCCTAGGCATTGTATAGGCAGGCCATGTAGAGCGTTACTGCCGAGTATAATTCCCACTTTTCAGCAGGAGTCACTGGATGGTGACCAGGAGTGGGCACCCTGGCTTAATTTTCTTTCCTGTAGCCCCAGGGCACCGAGGCCAATTGCTGCGTGCTGCCATCTTGGCTCCGAGCAGTGAATTTAGAACAGACCAGGGATTGAAGACTTCTTTTACACATTGACTTCAGTATCGGGGGAATAGCGCTCCCTTCTTCCAGCCATAACCTCTGGTCTTACTCTGAAAAAGGAAGACTTGCATTTCTATAGCGCCTTTCACGACCACCAGACGTCCCAAAGCGCTTTACAGCCAATGAAGCACTTTTTGAAGTGTAGTCACTGTTGTAATGTAGGAAACGCGGCAGCCAATTTGCGCACAGCAAGCTCTCACAAACAGCAACGTGATAATGACCAGATCATCTGTTTTTAGTGATGTTGATTGAGGGATAAATATTGGCCCCAGGACACCGGGGATAACTCCCCCGCTCTTCTTCGAAATAGAGCCGCGGGATCTTTTACCACCTGAGAGAGCAGACGGGGCCTCGGTTTAACGTCTCATACGAAAGATGGCACCTTCGACAGTGCAGCAATTCCTGTGGATTTCTGCATAGCTTGGAGTGGAGGCTCTTCAACATGGTGATAGGTTTCTGCCCATATTGGACAGCCGCTGACAAAAAAAAATGTAACCACACTTGTGGCATTGTTGCTGAGCAGCCTCAGTACTTGCAGCTAATGCTGGAGAAGCTGTCTGGCCTTGACAGTGTGTTGTAGCCCATCACAGATAGCCAGCGGGGCTATCAGATTTCAAGAGGAGGGAAATCCACTCGCTGCCAAACTAGTAAGAGATACTTAAACAGAAGTCTTTTTAAGCAAATCTGCACTCGCTAGTATTTATCGGCAGTTGTCAGTGTTACACAGTCACTGTTGGACTCCCGCATTGTGTGGCATGCCTGGGTAGTTAATGCTCTCTCTTCATGCTTCTCACAGCAGCATTTCCAATGGGCCTTGGAGCCCTGTTTGTTTCTCGGTGGAATCTGTCCCCTCAAGTTCTCTCCTTCAGCTTTTTTTTTTGTTGAATAACTTGTTCAAGTGAAGTTTCCTGTTACACGTTTTCTTTGAAATGCTTGTCCTATAATATGAAGTTGTGTGTTTCTATTTTCCTCCCTGTCTACTAAAATCATCATTGATCCATCAGAGCATTAGGTCTTCTCGAGGGTATCCAGACCTGTTCCCAGTCCAGACCTGGGAAAACTAATCTCAAAGTAACTCATTGAAAAATATTTCAATCCAAGGTTTGCACCGTGCAGGTGCCGTGGAATAACACGACCCAGCTTTCACTCACACAGAGAATGTACCTCTCCACCTTTTAATGGTCCAGTGTGGAGCACATCGTCTTGCGTGGCGCTCAGATCGATGCTAACACTTCTGTTTTCACTGGAGCCCGTTGCCAAGCAGTGACAAAGGAAAGCCCCAGGCAGCTACTTTTTAGTCCAGTTTCTAAGTAAACTGAAGAGGATCAATTCCGAAACCATTGTCCAAAACTACCATTTTTGTCTGCGTGTGAGTGAGTTTTTAAAATGTAATTAATTTCATAACAGCAGCCTTAACCCATTCACTTTCGATGCCATAACACCGCTTGGGAAATCCAGGCTTGAGTTTCCTCACTCTTTAAATTATTCCTCGGGTTAACATTTTGGGTGGAGACCTTCCGCTGGAGTTTTGCTGAAGGTTATCCGCCCCGAAATGTTAAATGCTCAGGTGCCGATGGACTTCCAGCATTTTTTGTTTGTGAGGCGCCATTTGCACTTTTTCTTTTTATTCCCACCACTGGAAGTAACGTTCAGAGCGGAACGGAGTGGTGCCGTGGCTGTCTTTTTTGACACTCGCACCATTATGGGAAGCCTCCGCTCAGTTCCGAGCCCACGGTGAATAAAATAAGCCCACCATTTGACACCAGAGTTGGCACCACAACCCGGAGAAGCCACAAGGATCCTTGGAATGGAAATGCCATGCTGGTGCAGTAGAGGGGTTCCCTTCTAAGATTTGGGTTATTTGAGGTGATGTGTTGGGACAGTTGCAGGAGATTTGTGCTCCACCTAACCTGCGCTGTACTTGAGTCAGTGAGCGTTTGTCGCTGCATGTACAGGGTTGAAAAATGCCATGTCGCCCGGCTCCAACCACAAAAGGAACTCGCGCAAACTTCTTACAGCCATTTTGGACCAAAAGTTCTAAGGATTCTAAGTCAAGTAATAAACTTAACATTGACAAAACTGGTTGTGCGTTGTGTCCATGGTGACCTGTATCTGAATCGGCTCCAAGAGGAGCCAGTTCATAATCCACTCTGGGGAAAGGTTTCTTTTGTTCACTAGTTGTAGCAAAATGATCAACTTGTTCTTTGTAAACATCTTTGTGATCTTGCTACAAATAGCACGCACACACAAGAAATCTTCCTGCCTGCTTCTCAAATTTGGCACTTTAGTTCCCCGTCTCCTATTTTCATTTTCGTTCCGCCATATTCGCACACTGTTCTTGGACGGTCCACCTCCTGGGCACAAATTCCCTGGTACCTCGATTGACTAGAGTTGTGATGTGTTCATTGTCTCTGATTACACTTCTGCAGGTGGATGAATCTGACTTACTGTGTTTTTTTACTTCCTCTTTCTCTGCTGTACTATAGGTGTGTTGCTTGCCGTTTCTTTGCATGTCCATGTGTTATTCTTTCCTGTTTTTTTTCTGCCTCTCTTCAGCTATTGATTCGAGGTGTTGTCCCCATGTGTTCTAATCAATATGAGAATATATTCAATTCATCCCGCATCCCAGGTGTAGAGTCAGGTACGATGTCAATTCTTTTCTGGAGCTGATAAACTTAATGCTATGATTATACTGGGCTCTCAAAGCAAGTGGGCTGTGAAGAGTAGCTGGAGGCGTGAGCCTCTCAATTCAGCTGCTTATGGTCACGGACCAAAAGACTGCTTTGAGAGCCTCAAGGTGCAGATCTGTCGGTAAGGATTGGTGTGACAGCCTGCTAAAAGATGGTTCGAGGCAGAGGCCTTTCAGTGCTGCTGACGAGGATCACTTATAAAGGCCGCTGGAAAGTGCCTGGATCCTAGCAGCGTCTCACTGTTGACGGTGAGGGTCTCGGCCGCAGCTTGCCTGCTCGGCACCGCAGGATGCTTACTTGATTGCAGAATGCTAAAGATCTCCGGAGGTGGGGTCTCTTAGCTTTGCTGCTGATTGTTCGATGGTTTCATCCGCCATGAGATAGATGTCTCAAACATAAGCCTCTTGGCTGAAAGGAAATTTAGACGGGAATTTGCTGTACAAAGTACTCCCCCGTTTCTTTAAAGGAAAGCGATAGCTCCTCCCCACTGTAATGGCTTGTGAAGACCTGTCACTTTGGATCTCCTCTCATTGCAAGCTGCTCCAGCGATGTAGGTTGCTGGGGTGGTGGCCTATGAGTGCTTCCTGAGCAGCTTCATTGATTTTAATGGCCTAGCGGTTTAATCTGGAGGCGCCTTCGATGGGGCAGTACTTTGTACAGAGAGTTGCACCCCCCCCCCCCAAAACCTTTCCTCCTTTGATAGCTTATTCATTTGGTTTAAAAATTAAGCATACCAGTTTTATTCACCGACCCTGTTGAATTTGCAGACAACTTACAGCACCGTTTGGACAGCAAGCACATCATGGTCTATCACAGGGGTCGTTATTTTAAGGTTTGGGTGTATCAAGGCGGGCGCCTTCTGGGACCCTGTGAGCTACAGATACAGTTCCAGTACATCTTGGATGATACTTCTTCACCTCAGTCAGGTGAGAAGTATCTGGCTGCACTGACCGCAGGAAACAGGTGAGAGCTTTGTTTGTTTTAAATTTTTACTGCCAGTATTTTACCTCTTTGAGGGCACTGACTCTTCTGGATGTATGGTTCTCTGGCAACACTCTGGCACATCGTCCAACTGCACAGTGGAAAAAGATTTACAGGGATGAAGCCAGAAATGCGAGGGTATACCTATCAGGAAAGGAACAGACTGGGTCTCTTTTCTCTTAAAAAGAGAAGGCTGAGGGCTGACTTAATAGAGGCCTTTAAAATCATGGACAGTTTGGATAGAGTGGACACAGAGAGGGTGTTTGCCACTTGTGGGGACGAGCAAAACTAAAGGCAATCAATACTAGATAGTCAGCAAGAAATCCAATAGGGAATTCAGAAGAAACTTCTTTACCCAGAGAGTGGTGAGAATGTGGAACTCGCTCCCACAGGGTGTGGTTGAGGCGAATAGTATCGATGCATTTAAGGGGAGGCAAGATAAGCACATGGGGGAGAAGGGAATAGAGGGTTACGCTGATAGAGTTAGATGAGGAAAGACGGGAGGAGGCTCGAGTGGAGCATAAACGCCGGCATGGACTGGTTGGGCCGAATGGCCTGTTTCTGTGCCGTATATCCGATGTAATCCTATGTAGTGTCAGCAGTCTATTCAACTGAGAAGGACATTGTAACTCAGCATCCACACGTTCTACTGGATAATGATTAGGAATGGGAACTTGGTGAATTTCTTTTCCTTGCCTAGTCCGGAGGTGCTGAAACAGATCGTAATGCCCCAACACATGCCCTGGCTATAGTCAGCTAACTCAGCACAGGCTCATTAAACCTGGGAGTTTCTGATCTGTGTGGCATAATACAAGACCAAAAGTAGTACCTTTGCCCACTGGGCTATTGTGGGTTTTTTTTTTTAAGTTCATCTTCCAGTCTTCTAACCAAGCAGCTCTTTGACTTCTGTCCTCTGGAACTAATTCCCGGCTTGCTTTTGATAGCCTCCGCAGTACTTTCTCGAACACATTAGATTTTCCCTTTTCTCTTCATCAACAGGACGCTCTTTGAGATGTTTTTCTGGAAAAGAAATACAGTAAACTCTTGTTTAAACGGCACTTAATCATCTGGAATACTTTAATAACTGGCAAAATAGATGACCGGTAATCTTGCCGAATCCATCCAGCACTCGTTTTGCCGAGTCCAAGTCTCCCGCGGTGGCCGAGTCAGTCAGTGGTTTTTATTTTTGTTTGTATTAAAAATTGCCTTGATAGGTGATGTAAGAAAACTACTAGGCACTTGGTCTAAGCGTTAAACAAAGCTTTAATCAACTGTTTTACAACATGGAGGTCCAGTTGTGTCCTTCACTAGTTCCTGTTATGAATGTTCTGCGCAAGCTGGGCCCGGGTATTTATACTCTCCCTGGACAGCGCCACCTGTAGGCCGCTCAGTATTATTTCATAAGTCTTTCTTTCATGAATGACTGATTCATGTCAGTAGGTAGACCTCTCTGTTAACCAGAATTTTTCATCAACCGACACCATCCTGGTCCCATAGGTGCCGGATACGAAAGAGTTTACTGTACATTGTTTTTGTTACTTTATTGGGATATCACTTTTTTTTTATCCTGTCCTCTAAACAGATTTATATAGTTCCGCTGGGGAAACTTTCCCGTAGCTTCACAATTATTATTGCATTTTCTTAGCCCCTCATTCTCCCCAGTAGAGTGCATCATGCCTTAGCCAACAGGACAGCTAAACAGGCACCTGATTCTTGGGGCTGGATTTTGTCAATGGGGACGTGATGGAGGCGGGACTCCCACTTTTTGGGTTGTAGTCCCGCCTCCATCGATTTGTGGCCAACCCACGTGATTTTCCCTTGATTGACCTTGTTAAGCCCGCCCAGCGGGCTCAGCAGGCAAATTAATGGACACCTGGTTACTGGTGACGTCAGGGATTGACATTTCATCTGTCAAGAGCTTTTGGCAGATGAAATATCAGCGCTTGACAAACACTGACAATCTGACTTCTAACTTGAGTCCTTCTCCACAGACTCAGTTAGACATTTCTCCAGAACAGAAAGCTGAATGCTGCAGCTTTTGACAGCTCGCGGCCATTCTGCTTTCTGTGCCGGTGAGATGAGGGACTCCCGAGACCTGAAGGAAGGAAGGCTGTAAAGGTAAGTAAAACTTATTTAAACACTTTACACACACCAAACACACTTACCTCTGCACTCATGCACCCATCACTCACCTGAACACCGGACATCTCGAACCCTCCAAGCCCTTCAGCCCGACGGTCCGTCTCGCTAACTTGGCGTGGTTTGGAGCCGTCGGGAAGCCCACACTTCAGCAATAAAAATAGGGATTAGGCCAAAAACTGCCTGTTAACTACCTGTTAACAGGCAGTTAATTGGCACTAATCCCCTTCCCGCCTCAGGGAGGCGGCTCCCAGCACAGGTCGGGTACCCGCCTCCTGGGACATTGGCATGGAGGCGGGTTGGGGGCAGGAAGGGTTTGTGCCCCCCTGATTCTGCAATTTTCCCCCCACTCCCGCCTCCAAACCCGCCTCCACGGGGCTTGGAAATTCGAGCCCTTGGACTCTCCCAGTGGTGCTCCTGCACTAGCATGCTCCTCCTTCCCAAATCGCCCTGCTGAGGTTGGTCACTCGCGATGAGGAATTGCGGACGCTTCCCAATGCGGTGTGGCCGGTTCATTCCGTTCTGCGTTTTACACGGTTTCCTCCTAAGCTTCATCCTGAGCCCGCCTCAAAATTAAGCAGGTGCCTCATAACCTTATCAGGTGGCAAAGAGTAGGAGGAGATACGGAGCTGCATCGATCAGGAAGGTTTTGGGTTTGATTGCGTTCTGTGCTGATATAGCAGGTCTCGGTCAGGTGGATGCGATATAGTGTAGTTGGCTTCAGTGCTTCTGGGCTAGGAAGGGGGCAGAAGCAGCCAGGGTTCCAACTTCTGATCGCTATTCAGTGACCTCTCTTACACTGTGCCTGGAACTAGAGCGGGGTTCAGGATCAAAATCAGCCGGGTAGCATCTGTTAAGTCTGTGTGTTATAGTGAGAATTACTACACAGACCACAAGAGTAAATTCAACAGGTCTTTACTGGTTGGAGGTCGGACTAAAACTGAATACAATATTATTACACTGTGCTTATATACCGGTGTGGTCACCACCGCTATTACGTATACAGCAGCCAAAGAAAGTAGTACCTTTCTTAAGGTGGACCAGGCTTAAGTTCTCTTAAGGTGGAACAGGTTACATACACCACAATCCTCCCTTTTTAGCTTAACAGTCATATCCCCAAATAAACATAACATATATACATATATAACTTCAGGTATAACAGTTCAAAGGTTCAGTCTCTCAGGAGGCTTTCTGATTCGGCTTGGATAACGCCTTTCAGTGGTCTCTGATTCTTGTTGTTGAGGTGCCGCCTCTAGTTGGTTGCCAATGTATTGGGTGTCATCATCATCAAATACATTCTCGGCCGAGGTAGATGCTTCAGGTTCATGAACGTCTTCCACAGCTGTCTCTGTCACAACCATGGGTTCGACCCTTGCTCTCGACTCTACCAGTTGATCCGCATGACGCCTTATCACATTATGACCAATATCTACGGTGTACATCAGAGGTCCTTGTCTGGCCCGGATTGTTCCGGACTGCCATTTGTCGTTTCCATAGCCCCTTGCCATCACTGGTTGTCCTACGTCGAAAGTTCGAGTGGTCTTGCTGTTAATATGCCGAAACTGTTTGTTTTCCACTTCCCTCCGCACGTTTGGTTTCAACAAGTCCAACTTGGACCGCAACCTCCTGTTATAAAACATCATAGCAGGACTTTGGTTGGTCACGGCATGATCGGCGTTTCTATATGACATCAGGAACTTATCGACCTTGTGTTGCAGCGGAATCTGATCATCATTCATGGCCTTAATAGCCTTTTTGAATGTCTGGACAAATCTTTCAGCCAACCCGTTTGTCGCCGGATGATATGGGGCAGAGGTATAATGTTTAACTCCATTCTTCTTTAAGAATTGTTGGAATTCTTCCGATACAAACTGTGGTCCGTTGTCCGAACAGATCTGTTCTGGCAATCCGTTCCTTGCGAATATTGTTCTTAACACCGCAATTGTCTTTTCTGAAGTAGTGGTATTCATCTTGATGACTTCTGGCCATTTGGAATGTGCGTCCACCGCGATTAGGAACATGGAGTCCATGAATGGACCAGCAAAGTCAATGTGTACGCGTTGCCATGGGGCTGAAGGCCATTCCCATGGGTGTAGCGGTGCTATCGGAGGTGCATTTTGCACTTTTTGACACCCAGCGCAGCTTTTCGTTAACTCCTCAATCTGTTGGTCAATACCCGGCCACCATACGTAAGCCCTAGCAAGACTTTTCATTTTAACTCCCCCCAGATGACCTTCATGTAGTTCTTTTAAAACTCTTTCCCTTAACTTGGGAGGAATAATCACTCTTGTCCTGTACATCAAAGTACCATGGCAGACGGACAGCTGGTCTCGCCTTGCCGAGAATGCCGGTAACAGAGGATCACCCCGTGTTGGCCATCCTTTCACTGTCACCTCGTAGACTCTGGACAGTGTCGGGTCGTTCCTGGTTTCTCTTTCAATACTTGCGTTGGTGACAGGTAAACACTCGATAATGGTCGAATGAAATAACTCAACAGGGTCAACTTCCGTCGTGTCTTCATCTTCAGGTAGTGGCAGGCGCGACAGGCCATCAGCATTGCCATGCTGTTTCGTACCTTTGAATTCTATCTGATATTGATGTGCCCCTAAGAAAAGAGACCATCTCTGGAGACGCTGTGCTGTCATCACCGAAACACCCTTCTTAGGGTTAAAAATGGACACCAACGGTTGATGGTCCATCAGAAGTGTGAATTTTTTGGCCCTGTAGGTAATGATTAAACTTCTTCACTCCCCATACAAGGCTAAGGGCCTCCCTATCGATCTGCGCATAGTTGCGCTCAGCGGAGGTCAATGATCTGGATGCAAACGCGACTGGCCTTTCCGTGCCATTTGGCAATTTATGTGAGAGTACTGCCCCAATACCATATGGAGAAGCATCACAAGCCAACCGAATAGGCAGTGTCGGGTTGAAGTGAGCCAACACTTCCTCTGAGGTGATCAATTCTTTGCTTTTGCGAAATGCCTTCTTACAGTTTTCGCCCCAGTCCCATGGTACCCCTTTCTGTAAAAGAGCATTCAACGGATGCAGCACCGTGGATAGATTTGGCAGAAATTTATGGTAGTAGCTAATTAATCCTAGAAACGACCTCAACTGAGAGACATTCTCCGGAGCGGGAGCCTTTACAACTGCCGCTATCTTGTCAGGAGACTTATGAAGCCCCTCCCGGTCAATGACATGACCACAGTACGAGATCCGCTTCTGGAAGAACTCACATTTCTGCCGATTTACCCTAAGTCCATACTCTTTCAGTCTGTTGAGCACCAGTTCCAAGTTAGCGAGATGCTGTTCATCACCATCACCTGTGATCAGAATGTCGTCCAGGTAACATTGTGTGCCTGGAATTCCCTGTAATACCTGCTCCATGGCCCTCTGCCAAATTGCTGGAGCCGATGCCACACCAAAAACCAGCCTATTGTACCGGTACAACCCTCGATGCGTGTTGATCGTGAGGTATTGGCGTGACTCTTCTTCAACCTCCATCTGCAAGTACGCCTGCGCCAGGTCTATCTTGGTGAAGTGTTTCCCGCCAGACAGTGAAGCGAAAATATCCTCAATCCGTGGAAGCGGATACTGCACCGTGTGAAGCACCGGATTAACGGTGATCTTGAAATCTCCACAGATGCGAACCTTCCCTGGATCTCCTGGCTTATTGTTCGCAGGACGTTTCATAACGGGAACAATGGGCGTAGCCCACTCACTCCAATCTACTTTAGACAGTACCCCTGAACGTTCTAGTGCTTCCAGCTCCGCTTCAACTGCAGGTCGTATTGCATAGGGTACCGGTCTGGCTTTAAAAAATTTTGGCTGTGCATGTTCATCAATCTTGATGTTTGCCGTAATTCCTCTCAGTGTTCCCAGTCCCTGCTGGAACACCTCTTTAGCCTCATCCAATATTCTGGACAATCGTTTAGGTTTGACAGCTGTTTCCCCGGAATCTACCGTTAGTGCTTTCAAGGAGTGCCAGTCCATATTCATTTTCCTAATCCACTCCCGTCCTAGTAGTGGTGGACCTCCTTCAGGTAGCACATATAAGTCCATTACTTGGCTTCCTTCGCCCTTGTGGACCACTTCTACCTCTATTTTTCCGATGGGGTACACTCTTTGCCCCGTGTACGTTTTCAATATAATCTCCGTATCCTGTAAGGGAATATGTTGGAATAACCTTCTGTAATCTTTCTTATTCATGACCGTCAATGCCGATCCAGTGTCCAATTCCATTTTTACTTGGACTCCTGCTATCTTAAGAGTGACCCAAATTGTCTGGAGGTCTGTATCCTTACCAACGTTGTGTATTCTTAAGCTATCCAGTTCATTACTGCTAGCGTCTGAATCTGACTTCTGTTCAGTCAAACTGTTCTTTGTCACCTTGTGTACCTTTGCATATTTTCCTTGCGGTGACTTTTTATTGCTGGTCTTCTTTCCTGACCGGCATACTTTAGCTATGTGGCCAAACCTGCCACACGTTCTGCATTCTTGGTTTTTAAACCAACACTGGTTCTGATCGTGCGTTGTCTTTCCACAACGATAACATTTGACAGAACTCAAACCCAATTTGTTTGTACCTAGTTCCGGTGGCCGTAGCTGCATTACTGCCGTGCCTCTCGCTGCGGCCTCGTGTGCTGCTGCCATAGTGACCGCCTTCTCGAGAGACAGCTCATTCTCCTCGAGCAGTTGCCTTTGTGTATCCTGTTTAAATAAACCACACACAAATCTATCTCGAAGTGCCTCTGTCAGTCCCGTTCCAAACTGACAATATTTTGCTAGCTTACGTAATTCCATCAAATATTCAGCATTGCTTTCATTTTGCAGCTGTCTTCTATCGTAAAATTTAAATCGTTCCGCTAGCATCAGCGGCGTGGGGCTAAGATGATTTTTTAGAACAGTAACAATCTGTTCGAACGTCTTATCCGCTGGTTCATCTGGTGATAACAGGTGTTTCAATTGCCCGTATGTCTTCGCACCCATTAAGTTTAGTAATGTTAGTGCTTTATCTGTCTCAGGAATTTTATTTGCCTTACAATAGTTTTGTATGCGTTCTACATACATAGCCCAGTCTTCTATATCACTGTCGAAGGCATTAATGTTCCCATGTTTAGGCATCGTAGCAATTTATCGTATTTTTAATGTTATCTAAGATGGCGGCTTCCCGCTCTTGCCGTCGTCCGCCGCCCACAAAATGGCAGTTTTCCCGCGCTTGGCGGTCTTCACCCGTCCCCCGACGCTGTCTCTGCTTCACCGCGGCTCTCGCGCCTTCAGTTTCCCCAGACGCTGCGCCTTTAGCCCGAATGCGGCCCTTATCTCCGATCGCGATCGATGTCCCGCGCTGCGCCTCTCGCTCGAAAGCGGCCCGGCCCTTATCTCTGGTCGCGATCGACCTCACCGCCCTTATTCCTCCGTCTTCCCAGCCCCGTCTGTACAGCCAACGCGGTTGACTTTCTGTCGCGTCGCTGCCCGGCTTACCCACCACGAGGTAGTAGAAGAAGCTGACAGTCGCTGATGGAGGCTTCGAGGTCAGGATGTCTTCTGCACTCCGGTTGCTCGATGCCTGCCGCTCGACGTGTCTTCCCGTAGGTGATGAGGGTGGAAACCTCTCTTCGACGTCCTGTCTGTGGACGAAGTCGCCGTGGAAATTACTGCAGCAGGGTAAGAATCGGACTCGTCGCCACTGTTAAGTCTGTGTGTTATAGTGAGAATTACTACACAGACCACAAGAGTAAATTCAACAGGTCTTTACTGGTTGGAGGTCGGACTATACTGAATACAATATTATTACACTGTGCTTATATACCGGTGTAGTCACCACCGGTATTACGTATACAGCAGCCAAAGAAAGTAGCACCTTTCTTAAGGTGGACCAGGCTTAAGTTCTCTTAAGGTGGAACAGGTTACATACACCACAGCATCCCACAGTCAAATACACTGCCGGCAGTCAGTGGTCTCGGCTCATGCATGTAGAATAATGACCATTTGAGCAAGAATGCTGGACGGTTGCCTGCACCTATGGACCCGAATTTGCCATTAGTCAGTGCCTTTGGGGAAGGAGGGGAGAAAAGGCGGAAGAGTATTGATGTTACCTGTTTTATGTTCCGCTGCTGAGCAGAGTTCCCTGGGCTAAGGCGCGGAAATCATACTTCAGCACCGGGAAGAACAAGAGTGCACTGGACAGCGTGGAGAGAGCAGCATTCTTCGTCACTTTGGACGATCTTAAATTTGACCTGTATGTGAAGGACCAGGTGAAGTCACTGGATGAATATGCCAAGTCGCTGCTACATGGCAAGTGCTACGACAGGCAAGTGGGATTTATTTTTTTTGGGGGTGGTCAGTCTGTAGTAGAATACAGACACAAATGTTTCTGCATTGTGAGTACTGTGAAAAAGAAAACTGTGGCTCGAAGTTGCTCTTTAATGCACTAGAAAGCTTATTTAAAAAAAAGCAGCAAATGTAATTGCTTCAGGAAAATGTTTTATTCTTTATCTCTTGACTTGTCACACTTATCAATTCTTTTCCTCATATGTTTCACCCTGACTCTCCTGAAGACAGTCACTCCTACTGGTGTACAATTCCACTGTAAGCTGCCTGGTAATATTGCCTAAATGGTTATTTTTTGTGTTTGACCAAGACAGTAACTATTGGCTGGCTATTCAACAAGGGGGAGCATCATATCCCAGCTTTATCCTGTCCTTGCCGAATATCCCCACTTCCTTGCTTTCCAACAGCGTTCGGGAGCAGGAACTCGGGCAGATTTATTCTCTATGGTTGTTGCCTCCCCAGTCGGTTATTAAAGGAATAACCCCTCCCTAAGAAAAGCGATTCTTCTTACACTTCCAGTTGCCACCCTATTCCTTGCATCAGAACTTTCTAAAGTAATAGAAGCTGCTGCTGTCTCAAATTATCCATCACTTTGAAAGTTCTGACCTAATCCATGATCAAGGGAATGATTCCAGTATGCTGCTCCACTGCTGGTCTTGACTGTGTTAAGTATCTGATTGTCTGCAAAGACTTTGACGGGGTGTTGCCCATTGTACTTCGAAACAGGTTCGCTTTGTCTGGTCTTCCGTCAGCGTTGTGTCATAGCCCTCTAGATCACTCTCCGATGTTTCTATCCGCACTGTAGTTCGTTGTTCACCACTCTCTCCATCCGCCCGGACTGCTGTCTGTTCTTCCTCCCCATAAATGACCTTCTCCATTCACCATCTAGCTTTAGCCACTTTTTTTTTAACTAAATATTTCAATCTCCAGTGATCAGATTCCTTCCATGTTGCACACCCACAGCGCACCCAGCCTCCTTTTGCAGTGTCATTGCTGAATCAGAGTATGTCGATCTCCATAAGACGCAATGGGTCAATTACTATAACAATCTTCAGAAACTCAGTCCTTGCTTCATGTCTCTCCCAAACTAACTAACAGCTTTCGCATTTTACCTTTGTGTCAAACTTGATTTATTACCATTCTTAGCCACAATACTTCAAGTGGAATTTCCATATCTCCAGCACTCCCAAAGAGGCCTCCAAGGAGCTTGTTTTCCTCTTTTGTGCCAAGCTGGTGAATCGCAACAAAGCTGAAGACTCTTATACCACTTCCCTGCCAAGGAGTGCTTCTCTAATGCTCTCTTGTACACTAAGACGAGGTACAGGAAAAGGCTTGTCCTTTAACAGTCTACCTTCTCTCACCTCTAGGCTCCAACCCTCTACTTTCATGCTCGTCGCTTTTCTGAACTTTCCTCTCTTGTTCCTCCTAAACTGGCAGTATGCTGTCGTATATACACTTCCTTCTCCCTGCATCCTCACTGTTTCAACTTCTATCCCAGGACTGCAAAACTGTCAAATTCTTTACCTCCCTCAGTCTCTCTTTAAAATCTAAACTTGGTCTCACCTAATCATGAGAAGAAGACAGAAACAACTGGCATTTATATAACAACCTCAGGACGTCCCAAAGCGCTTCACAGCCAATGAAGTATTTTTGAAGTATAGCCACTGTTGTAATTTAGGGAAACGTGGCAGCCACTTTGTGCACAGCAAGCTCCCACAAACAGCAATGAGATAAATAACTGGATAATTTGTTTTAGTGTTGTTGATTGAGGGATAAATACTGGCCGGGACACTGGTTGATCTTTCCAGCTCTCCTTCACATAGTGCCATGGGATCTTTTTTTCGTCCACCTGAGAGAGCAGATGGGGCCTCATCTAAAAGATGGCACATCTGACAGTGCAGCACTTCCTCAGCGTTGCACTGAAATGTCAGCCTGCATCTGTGCTCAAGTCTCTGACGCTTAAACCTTCTGACTCGGAGGCGAGAGTGGTACCAGTAAACCACAGCTGACATAAGAACATAAGAAATAGGAGCAGGAGTAGGCTAAACAACCCCTCGCGCCTGCTCCGCCATTCAATAAGATCATGGCTGATCTTCTATCTCAACTCCATTTTCCCGCCCGATCCCCATATCCCTCGATTCCCCTAGAGTCCAAAAATCTGTCGATCTCAGTCTTGAATATACTCAACGACTGAGCATTCTCAGCCCTCTGGGGTAGAGAATTCCAAAGATTCACCACCCTACTGACGCTACTTACTGCTTTACCATACCTTCCCTACTATTTTTAGCCTGGGTATGCAGTCCTGCACTATAGCCCTTCAGCTAGTGAAATAGGCAATACTGACCCTGTCGTGGCTGAGATCAGCTTCACCACGGGCCGGGGATCTGTCTGGTCTGCATTGTTCGACGTGCTCGGTTAAGATTTACTTGGCAAAAGCTTGAAGGGAAGTAGGAAAGAATTTGAAAGCAGGTTTACCATCGTCCTTCAGGCCTGTCATCTGCCTTGGAGTGATATCGGCAGAGTTTTAGGATAAAGTTGTATGGGTATCCTGAGTTAGGGAATGGTACATTGTGCAAGGAGGAAGGAGCCTGAAGTGTGTGCGTGCGCGCATGTACATGATGCCACTATCTTTAACAAGCTTAAATGATTCCTATTATTTATTTATTTTCATCCAGGTGGTTTGATAAGTCATTCACCCTCATTGTGTTTGCAAATGGCAAAGTGGGATTGAACGCAGAACATTCCTGGGCTGACGCACCAATCATAGGACACATGTGGGAGGTAAAGGAACTGTCTATTTCTTACTCAGATGAACCTCTTACGTACAGTGTCCTAACCAAATACGCAATGGTCTTTCCTGATTAATAAATCAACTTGGGTCTTTATTCTGAAATAGTTGGAACAAGTACCCCAGAATATGGTCCTTCAGTAATGTTATCACTGATTAATTTTACCATTGTATGAAGAGTAATCTTTCTCAAAAAATAATCCAAATGAGAAATAATAAAACTTTTGTGTCAAGGATGGCTTTGGAGAGGGCACAGGATTACCAGAATGCTACCAGGGATGAGGGACTTCAGTTATGTGGAGAGAGATGGAAACTGGGATTGTTCTCCTTCGAGCAGAGACGGTTAAGGGGAGATTTAATAGAGGTGCTCAAAATTATAAAAGGTTTTGACAGAGTAAATGAGGAGAAACTGTTTCCAGTGGCAGGAGGGTCGGTAACCAGAGGACACGGATTTAAGATAATTGGCAAAAGAACCAAGGGCGAGATGAGTTTTTTTTACGCAGCATGTTGTTGTGATCTGCAATGCACTGCCTGAAAGGGCGGTGGAAGCAGTTTCAGTGGTTACTTTCAAAAGAGAATTAGAGATATACTTGAAAAAATTTGCAGGGTTATGGAGAAAGAGCAAGAGAAGTGGGACTAGTTGGAAAGCTCTTTCAAAGAGCCGGCACAGGCTCGATGGGCTGAATGGCTTTTTTCTATGCTGTATGATTCTATGATTCTTCCCAAGTGCTGTCTTTGCTCTTGATCGTGGCCATTATGTGGCTTGGCAGAGCAGTCCTGGCTCGGGGGCTTTTACAAGGAGAGTCCAAGCCAAGACATGTTGGATGGGATCGTTCAGGATGCGAATGGAAAAGTAGTACAGCTGGGGCTTTGAATGCTTTCAACAGTGAAAATCCACCTGCCATGCTTTGCAGGACTATATGACGCCAAGAGGCAAAACATTCCAGCAGCGGACATTTTTCCACGAATAAAAAAAATCCAATCAGAATTCACCGACTATAATTGTGCGTGAATGCTCAAACCAGCACTGAAACTCTGGACCTATTGCAGGGGACTTGTTTTTCCACTCTGCACAGATGGCAAAATGGTATCGAGTGCACACATGCAACAAGAAGCGCATCATTTTAATTGTGTCACTCAAAATACCTACAACAGCTTTATAAAGCGGAGAGATTTCTATCTAGGCGCAACATGTCAAAACACCAACCGTTCAAAATCCAGTGACGGAGTTAGTTTGTTCCAGCCACACACAAAAAAAGCCCAGCAAAGTTGCTGCAAAAACAGCAGAAAATTGCAGGAGGTACCTCAATGACTTGTGTTGAGTAAACTGGGTAAAACGGAGTTCAACAGAAGAGACACACGTGTACCTAAGGAGTGGGGGGCGGGGGTGGAAATAAACTAAGGATGACTGGAATATTCCACCTTGTGCAAGCAGGACCCGACTCTTCATCCGCCTCCAGTATTTTTCTGGTAAGTTCATTATTTTATGAATCCTCCTCTGATTCTTCAGGTATTTCAGCTTCGACTATTGCTATTAAATATTGAATAACCAATTCCTGTAGCTTTGATTGTGCCACAGGTGAGCAATCCTTCCTGGCTGTAATTATACTTGTGTCCTTATGGATGTAGTAGCTTGTCCACCAGTGGCGATTTGTCTATTTCACACACACATAAATGATCTCGGAAGCAATGTGACCTGAATCAGTCATTCATGAAAGAAAGACTTATGAAATAATACTGAGCGGCCTACGGGTGGCGCTGTCCAGGGAGAGTATAAATACTCGGGCACGGGCCCGGGCCCAGCTTGCGCAGGACATTCTTAACAGGAACTAGTGAAGGACACAACTAGACCTCCATTTTGTAAAACAGTTGATTAAAGCTTTGTTTAACGCTTTGACCAAGTGCCTAGTAGTTTTCTTACGTCACAATGTTTCCTCAAAAAAATTTTTCGGGCTGCGCGGCCCGTTCAAAATTCCAAACGCGCGTTTTTTTTCCCATTTAAAAGCCGATGAGCCGGCTTGGAGGGAACTCCAGACCGCCGCACAGCTTAACGGGAACATTGGTCAGAAGCTGATCTGGTTGCGTTTATAACAAAGCCACCTGTAGATTTCAAGGATGCAGAGTAACCTTTTTGGAGCTGCTTTTCACGCAGTCAGAGGCTAACGCTTCTATATAGGCACCCCCCCCCCCACCCAAAAAAAATAAAAGTTGCATTGGTATAGCGCTTTATCGAAACATCTCCGGCTTCGCACAATTAATTACACTCGAAGCACACCGACTGTTGTTCTGTAGGCGGAATGGACAATGGGATTGGAACAGCAGAGGAAAATAGGAAAGTAAAAAACAAAGACTTGCATTTATATAGCGCCGTTCACGACCGCCGGACAGCCCAAAGCGCTTTACAGCCAATGAAGTACTTTTTGAAGTGTAGTCACTGTTGTAATGTAGGAAATGCGGCAGCCAATGTGCGCACAGCAAGCTCCCACAAACCGCAATGTGATAATGACCAAATAATCTGTTTTTTAGTAATGTTGGTTGAGGGATAAATATTGGCTAGAACACCAGTGATAAATCCCCTGCTCTTCTTCAAAATAGTGCGATCTTTTACGTCCACCTGAGAGGGCAGACGGGGCCTCGGTTTTAACGTCTCATCCCTCAGCACTGCACTGGGAGTGCCAGCCTAGATTTTTGTGCTCAAGTCTCTGGAGTGGGACTTGAACCCACAACCTTCTGACTCAGAGGCACCCACCTGAGACACGGCTGAGACATAAGTAAGGAATGGAAAATGTGGATAATAAAACAGAGTATGGTACAATAGGTAAAAATAATTTTAAAGAAGAGAATAGGGCAAAATAGAAAGAAGGGAGAAGATTTCTTCTGGGTCTTGGCTGTAGCAAAATTGCAGATGATTTTGCAGTACCGAGCGCACAGCGGACATCTTTCCCTGTGGTGAATAAACTAAAGTGGTTAGAATCTTTTAAAAATTACGTTTGAAGTGTTTATCTCAGTAATATATGGTTAATAATTGCAATAATAAAGCTCCTCTGACATTTGAGTAACTTTGTTACCTTAATATCAGAGATTGTTTCAGTGCCACAATATATGAGCTGAAAAGTTTGTTTTAAATTGGCTGGCCCTAGAAGACTATAGTTACTGGGAGATGCCATTGATTTACAGCTTAAAGCATGCGCACAAATTCCCGGTCTATAAATCAGTTACTTTTCCATAAGTTCAACCTAGTAATGTTCAACATTTCTGCCAAATTTTACTGTTTTATTGTCTGAGTGAAAGTAAAACGTTTCCTCTTTATCCCCGCAGATGATTCTTCCACATCTTGGTGTTGGAACAGCAGTAAACTATTGTGGCTTCAGAGGAGATCTCTGGCCCACATGAGGAACTTGGTGTGATTGAGGAAGGTGTGGATGTGCAACAAAGTCCTTGCACTGTAAAAATCATTATTTTTTATTTTCCTGACTATGCAGTTTTTTTAAATTGTTGAATAAAACGTTGTATTGATCACTTCTTTATCCTGTGTGTCTTTCCTTCACCATATTCATATTTCAATCGCATTTTGTGTAAAAGCTCCAGCTTGGTAGTGCAGCGTGGCGTTTCAGCAGTGGAATGAGTTTTGGAATGATCCGTGCCACAGGCCCTTCTTTACTTCTGTGTTCCCTGCCGTTCGTTCTGGTTTGTACCGTGTCAGAAATTTACAGAACTCTACGTCAAAAATATAACTTAATCGGAACTACATTTTGCAACTATGAACCAAAGTAAATTACATAGGATATACAGCACCGAAACAGGCCATTCGGCCCAACCAGTCCCTGCCGGCATTTATGCTCCACTCGAGCCTCCTCCCGTCTTTCCTCATCTAACTCTATCAGCATAACCCTCTATTCCTTACTCCCTCATGCTTGTCTAGCCTCCTCTTAAATGCATCTATGTTATTTGCTTCAACCACTCCCTGTGGTATCGAGTTCTACATTCTCACCACTCTGGGTAATATGAATTCCCTATTGGATTTCGTGGTGACTATTGATGTAAGAAAACTACTAGGCACTTGGTCTAAGCGTTGAACAAAGCTTTAATCAACTGTTTTACAACATGGAGGTCTAGTTGTGTCCTTCACTAGTTCCTGTTAAGAATGTTCTGCGCAAGCTGGGCCCGTGCCCGAGTATTTATACTCTCCCTGGACAGCGCCACCCGCAGGCCGCTCAGTATTATTTCATAAGTCTTTCTTTCATGAATGACTGATTCATGTCAACTATCTTATTGATGGTCTCTAGTTTTGCTCTTCCCCACAAGTGGAAACACTCCCTCTGTGTCTACTCTATCAAAACCTTTCTTCATTTAAAGACCTCTATTAGGTCACCCCTCAGCCTTCTCTTTTTAAGAGAAAAGAGACCCAGCCTGTTCATCCTTTCCTGATAGGTATAACTAGTTAAACCAGGCCAGGATCATTTAGCAGACCAGAAATTCAGTAGCGATGGAGTTCGGTTGATTTTCTCTTTAATTTAGGGCCTGAAAGCCTTTGGTGAAGTTGCAGCATTAGTTCTACAGTTTTACAATGAGAATGTATTGAGAACATTTGTGTTAGAAAAGGTATAAATAACAACAAACTTGCATTTATATAGCGTTTGTAATGTAGGAAAATGTCCCATGGTGCATCACGGAACTGCAGCATACAGAACCGTCACTGGTTTACAGTTCTCGCTGTTTGTACTGGGGAAGAGTTAAAAATGCAAGTTTTTCTAATTAAGTTGTACCAAATTTACAAGCTTTCTTCAGTCATAGTACAATATGGAGTGCATGGTACATTGTAGACAGAAACATGCATTGAGCATCTGACGCATTTCAGTACTCTCTTGTACTACTTCCAGCGTGATTCAGGTTGCCCCTGGCAGGGGCAGTAGGCAGGGTGGGACAGGAAAATTATTGGACAAAGAGAAAAATAAAGACTTGCATTTATATAGCGCCTTTCACGACCACCGGACGTTCCAGAGCGCTTTACAGCCAATTTACTTTTTTTATTGTGTAGTCACTGTTGTGGGAAATGTGGCAGCCAATTTGCGCACAGCAAGCTCCCACAAACAGCGATGTGATAAGGGTCGGATGATCTGTTTTTTAGATGTTGGTCGAGGGATAATAATTGGCTAGGACACAGGGGATAACTCCCCTGCTCTTCTTCAAAATAGTGCCCTGGGATCTTTTACATCCACCTGAGAGAGTGTCTCATCTGAAAGACGGCATTTACGAGCACACTTAGTGCTCAAGTCTCTGGAGTGGGGACTTGAACCCAGAACCTTGTGACTCCGAGTCAAGAGTGCTACCAACTGAGCCTCAGCTGACACTTAGGTGTTACATGGCCACTGTGGGTGTTCAGCAGGCCAGTGGGATGCTGTCAACCTGTTCATTGAGTGGCCTCGCGTTCCCTTTGATGTGGGAGCATGAGAATTTTTTGGGAGGGGGTTTGAGTTGTGTGCACTAGCAGGAAGGAAGGGGCGACATCTGCCTTGAACATTTGTATGAAAGCTAAAATCACTGGCGGTCTTTGGTGCCTCACACAAGTGGCCATTCTTCACGGTGAGTTTCGGCAGGCTGTTCAGTCATGGAGCCCAGTCCTGTTCTTGACCGACATCAAGACATTTTCCAGTAGTAACGTCTGGACAGTGATCAGGGGCAGGAATCCTGGCTGATTTTTCTTCCCTTCCCCTCCATGGCCCAAGTGCTTTGTAGACTCCCTACTGCTGCCCTTGTTCAGCTCAGCTAACCTCACATACCAGGGACTGAAACTGGCACCTTCTGATCTGTATAGCTCAGTACTGCCGGTACCCGGTAAACCATCAGAGGACCTCGAGACTGTGGATGTTTGTTTTTGCCAAATAAATAGTGTGGATGATTCAAACTGGTTGGTTCTGACAAGAGTACAATTCTCAATCTGTGCCTGGATGATTCATCCAGTCACATGTAGCCTTGGAACTGTTGTGAAAATGTTTGTCTCAATTTGGGAGGGGAGAGTTAAGGATGAGGTCAGGTACCGTGTGGTGAATTGTTAAAAAACATTTTTGTAAAACAGTAAGTTTTTTATGAACTGGATACTAAAGGTGTCAAAGATTGGTTCATGCTCTTCTAAACAATGCAGAAAAGCTATACAAAGCCCTGGTTGGGCCACACCTGGAGCACTGTGAGCAGTTCTGGGCACCACACCGTAGGACGGATATATTGGCCTTGGAGGGAGTGCAGCGTAGGTTTACCAGAATGATACCCAGACTCCAGGGGTTAAGTTACGAGGAGAGATTACACAAACTCGGGTTGTATTCCCTGGAATTTAGAAGGTTAAGGGGTGATCTGATCGAAGTTTTCAAGATATTAAGGAGAACAGATAGGGTAGAGAGAGAGAAACTATTTCTGCTGGTTGGTGAGTCTAGGACTAGGGGGCAGAGTCTAAAAATTAGAGCCAGGCCTGTCAGTGAAATTAGGAAACACTTCTACACACAAAGGGTGGTAGAAGTTTGGAACTCTCTTCCGCAAACGGCAATTGATGCTAGATCAATTGTTAATTTTAAATCTGAGATTGATAGATTTTTGTTAACCAAAAGTATTAAGGAATATGGGCCAAAGGCGGGTAGATGGAGTTAGGCTGCAGATCAGCCATGATCTCATTGAATGGCGGAACAGGCTCGAGGGGCTAAATGGCCTCCTCCTGTTCCTATGTTCTTAGAACAGCATGTCTTCTCCTTAATAATTGATTTCTAGTTATTTTTTCCCTCTCACAGTTTCCTTATCCTGCACCTTTGTTGTTCCGCAGTATGCGTTGGCCACAGACTCCTTCCAACTGGGGTACAATGATGACGGTAACTGTAAAGGCGAACCAGACACCACTGTGCTGCTACCACAGAGACTGCAGTGGAACATCCCAAGTGAGGTGAGACCTTTACTTTTCCACATTTTTCCCTCGTCCTCCCCTGAAGGTTTTGACTTCTTGCTGTGGTTTACTTCCACTGGTGCTAAAGTGGAAGTCGCCAGATAAGCAATCGGGTGGGGTCCTGCTGGTTTTTCTTTCCTAAGCTAATGGTTTTATGTGTGAGTAGAGAGCCGAGCCTTGTTCTTGAACTCACCCGCCATCCACACGCACACTTTCCAGCAGAGGATCCCTGGTAAAGATCAGGATTGGGAACTCAAATCAGATTTCCTTCCCTCAGGGTGTTAAGACCAATAATAGCACCCCAACTGCTGCCTTGAGTGAGATCATCTAACTTAAAGACTGAGGATCAAACCTGGAGCCTTGTGATCTATATGACTCAGTGATGCATGTGGTATGTTTACTCTCGAAGCGATTGAGAGTGCTGGGAAGAAAATCTAACTCACTAACAAAATATTTTGCATGTAGTGCGTGACCAACAGTTTTTTTTTTGAATGCCTGTTCATTTTCTTCTTCCTTATTATTTAATTTTCTACGTTTGTCTCCTTTCTAGTTGGTTAATTATCAGTCGAATACCACACAAAAAAAATCTCACAATCGCACTGCAGCAAAACAAATCCTCCCAAGCTTACAGTAGCAAAAAGGTTTCTGAGATACAGCTGTTCTTCACTTGTCCCACTTTAAATCCTCATGGCCCAGCTGCTCCAGGACACTCATAAGAACATAAGAATTTGGAGCAGGAGTTGGCCATACGGCCCCTCGAGCCTGCTCCGCCATTCAGTAAGACCTTCGACCACAACTCCACTTTCCCGCCCAATCTCCATATCCCTTAGTTCCCCTAGGGGCCAAAAATCTATCGATCTCAGCCTTGAATATACTCAACGACTCAGCCTCCACAGCCCTTTGGGGTAGAGAATTCCAGAGATTCACAACCCTCTGAGTGAAGAAATTCCTCCACATCTCAGTCCTAAATGGCCAACCCCTTATCCTGAGACTATGCCCTCTAGTTCTAGACTCTCCAGCCAGGGGGAAACAATCTCTCAGCATCTACCCTGTTAATCCCCCCTCAGAATCTTAGTTGTTTCAATAAGATCACCTCTCATTCTTCTAAACTCCAGAGAGTATAGACCCATTGTACTCAATCTCTCCTCATAGGGGAACCCTCTCATCACAGGGATCAATCTAGTGAACCTTCATTGCACCACCTCTAAGGCAAGTCCTTTCTTGGATAAGGAGACCAAAACTGTGCACAGTACACCAGGTGTGGTCTCACCAAAGTAAAATTGTAGTAAGACTTCCTCACTCTTGTACGCCAACCCCCTTGCAATAAAGGCCAACATGTCATTTGACTTCCTAATTGCTCGCTGTTCTTGATCTCCGGACATAGCCTGTCGTCCCGATGCCAATGAGGCCTGGCCCTCAAAATGGACTGGGCCTCCCGCCAGGGCTATCGGGCAACTGGCAGGCGTGTTCCGCAAGCCAGCTGCCCGGAGTCCACTTGCGAAGGGGAAAGCCATCCCCAATAATTCCACTCCCATGAGCCTACTCATGGTTACAGGTCTATCACTGCCAACGGGAGCAATTTGAGTGGATGACTTGAGTATCACACACATGAAAATATATCAGATATATTGACTTAAATATTATTTCCCCCCCTGTATTGTATTGATAACCAGTGGATTGATTAAGCCCAGTAACAGCCGTGTTGCTGGTTCTGAGTAAAACTGATTGTTTCCCCCCCCCCCCCCTCAGTGCCAAGAAGTAATCATGCATTCGCTGAAGGTGGCGCAGAAACTGGCCGACGACGTTGATTTCTATGCATTCCCATTCACTTGGTTTGGCAAAGGTATGATTAAGAAGTGCCGAACCAGCCCTGACGCCTTCATCCAGATCGCACTGCAACTCGCCAACTTCAGGGTAAGGACAAAAAGAGAATGTCTGGCCCGATCAGCAGTTTGCTCGTTATTGGGAGTGGGGATGGAGCGAAGGTAGGAAATAATCAACAATCACGAGGGTTCAAACTGGGTCATCCAGTTGCTGGTGCAGTTTAGAGAGGGGGACCCCGTGTTCTGCCGTTTCACGGCTACGGAAAGTGCTGCAGAATTTGGCTGTGGTCGTAGAATTACTCCCATTTTGTTTTTCTGTTTCTCTAGTTTATTTAACTGAGGAAAAAAATTAGCACCTTTTTTCTTTTTAATTAAGAAAATGTTTGCCGTGGTTCAAAACCGCTTCTCTTCTATTGCAACTTGGCCAATCAGATGGCTCGGTGAGCGGCTAGACAAAGATCACCAGGAGAATGGAAAGAAGGTGCTGTACCAGCATGTAAATGGCTTACTCCTCCAGGCACAGCTCCACTGCTTCTCTGGAGGGCTTCACTGTGAGCTCTGAGAGTCTGTGACCCCTAGAGGAACTGCAGGATATTTTGCTCTGCTAAATGCAACTTCTTAAATGGCTAATGGAGCTTAAACCATTTAATGGTTTCATTTTTGTTTTGATTGTTTATGGTTAATTTTTATCAGTAAAAATTGCTATTACACTTTGATGTAAGAAAACTACTAGGCACTTGGTCTAAGCATTAGACAAAGCTTTAATCAACTGTTTTACAACATCAAATCAAATCAAATCAACTTTTATTGTCATTGTTAGTGCACAAGTGCAGTACAACGAAATGTAGGCTTGCGGCTAGTTGTGTCCTTCACTAGTTCCTGTTAAGAATGTCCTGCGCAAGCTGGGCCAGTGCCTGAGTATTTATACTCTCCCTGGACAGCGCCACCTGCAGGCCGCTCAGTATTATTTCATAAGTCTTTCTTTCGTGAATGACTGATTCATGTCACACTTCCCTTAAGTCATAAGTGTGTCACAGAAACTGAGTAGACCTGCCATAACTCCGTTCCTCAACCTCAACACACCGTAGGATTGTAGGCCAGCTTGATCTAGAGAAACAAGTGCTGGGCCCACACGGAGAAATGTTACCCTGACGTTGGGTGGCTCCACACGTGGTGTCCTACTCCTGTGGCTTGAAAAGCCCCAGCACCCGCGCCACTTCATTGTGACCCAGTGAAAGCTTCCAATCTTCTTGAGCATCACAACTTGTTGCTCATAGTTTAGAACAAACTCTCCAGCCTCTCGGCAGGAGTGGGTTAGGTTAGATAGCTATTGGATTATGGCCTGTCCAGGATTTTTTGTTTCTTTTAATGGTTTCCCAGATGACTAAGGTGTCAACTCAGTTGCACTGGACTGCAAACCTCGGGAAAGTATCATGGTTAGGCTGTCCTCTTCAGGACCAGCATACAAAAAAAAAGCTATGTTCTCCAGATCATATGTTAACAGCAGTGACTCCTTCTATGTTCCCAAAAGGCCATACAGAGAGCAAACAAAGCAACAACAATCTGTATTTATATAGCACCTTTAACGTAGTAAGACGTCCCAAGGCACTTCATAGGAGTGTTAGAAAACAATATTTGACACCGAGCAACATAAGGAAAAATTAGGGCAGAGCTTGGTCAAAGAGGTAGGTTTTAAGGAGTGTCTTAAAGGAGGAGAGAGAGGTAGCGAGGCGGACAGGTTTAGGGAGAGAATTCCAGAGCTTAGGGCCCAGGCAGCAGAAGGCACGGCTATCTCGGGGTGGTGGTGGGGGGGCTGGAGGAGTTACAGAGATAGGGAGGGGCGAGGCCGTGGATGGATTTGAAAACAAGGATGAGAATTTTAAAATCGCGGCGTTGCTTAACCGGGAGCCAGTGTAGGTCGGCAAGCACCGGGGTGATGAGTGAACGGGACTTGGTGCGAGTTAGGACACAAGCAGCCGAGTTTTGGCTGACCTCAAGTTTACGTTGGGTAGAATGTGGGAGGCCGACCAG
The DNA here is from genome assembly GCF_052327205.1 of Somniosus microcephalus. Classification (NCBI taxonomy): domain Eukaryota; kingdom Metazoa; phylum Chordata; class Chondrichthyes; order Squaliformes; family Somniosidae; genus Somniosus; species Somniosus microcephalus. The sequence continues at coordinate 31,326,075 of NC_141014.1, read as the reverse complement.
GCGTGCGTCGGAATGGTCAACTCTAGAGATAACAAAGGCAAAAGCAAACAAAAGCTTTAGTGTACAAGGGGCTGGGTAGAAATTTAAATTGTACACTCAACACAGGGTGTGTTGCAGCTGGGCTGTATGCCCATCAGTCCTGATCCATCACCTGCACAGGAAGCACGCCCGGTGCATAAAATAATGGACAGCCAAGTGTGAGTTAGTGGTTGGAATGTAATCGAGGTGCAGGTGGTTTATGTATAGAAAGACAGATTACACACCGGTTTCATTGTTCGAACGATGTGCATCCTTCACACGCTGTAGGAGTATAGCCAAGCTTCATAGGTTCTGGGGAAACCATGGGCTAAAAATTCGGTGGTGCCGCGTTTGGGGCGCCAAGCTCGCCTGGGCGCCGGAAGTCCCGCCCCGGAAGGAGCCGGGAGCGCCAGCGGGATATTCAGTTTGAGCGCCCCAAGAGGGACGCGGGGCGCTGCTCGAGGCGCCCCGCGTCCCTCTTGGGGCGCTGAAACTGAATATCGCAGCGCAACGTGCCGCAGTGCCACACGCTGCGGCACGGCGCGCTGCGGTACTGCAGGCCCTCCTCCCCTTCTTAAAGGGGAGGGGCCTGCACCAGCGCGATCACCGATCGCGAGTGCCGGCAAAAGCGCCCGGCACCGAGGAGAAGTGCCGGGCACTCAGGACACAGCCGGCACTGCCCAGGGTGGGGGTGTGGGATCAGGAGGCCGGGGAGGGCGGCGCAGGGAGGTGCTGGCAGGCGGCCACCGAAAAAAATGGCCGTCCCGCACCTCCCCTTTAATTTGCGCCACTACCGCCACAGGTAGGCCCCCCTGAACTGGTCGCGACTTGCGACCGGCGCTACATGGGGAGGGGGCGACCCAATATCGCGTTCGGGGCGGTAGCGGGGCGCTGCGCACACCGATGACGTCATCGGTGGCGGTGCAGCGCTACAGGCTAACGCTGCCATTAGCGCCCCGCTAAATTTCGCGGGAGGCGTGGCCAGTGGCGCTAAACCCACTAAGTGCCCTCTTTAGGCGCTAACTGGTGGCGCAGCCCACCGAATTTCTAGGCCCATGTGTTGACACACACAAGGAAATATTACCGTGACATTGCAGATACGTGGGCCGAGAAATTCGTCTCGGGCGGTGGCACAGAACGGGCGGTATCGGATTGTCCGTTATACGCAGTGCCTGATACTCCGTTCCACTGCAGTCAGTGAGTATCAGGCGCTCTGTATAACGGGCGGTATCGGATCGCCCTCCCGTTATACACAGTGCCTGATACTCAGTTCCACTGCAGTCAGTGAGTATCAGGCGCTCCGTATAACGGGCGGTATCGGATCGTCCGTTATACACAGTGCCCGATACTCAGTTCCACTGCAGTCAGTGAGTATCAGGCGCTCTGTATAACGGGCGGTATCGGATCGTCCGTTATACGCAGTGCCTGATACTCAGTTCCACTGCAGTCAGTGAGTATCGGGCGCTCCGTATAACGGGCGGTATCGGATCGTCTGTTATACACAGTGCCCGATACTCAGTTCCACTGCAGTCAGTGAGTATCAGGCGCTCTGTATAACGGGCGGTATCGGATCGTCCGTTATACGCAGTGCCTGATACTCAGTTCCACTGCAGTCAGTGAGTATCAGGCGCTCCGTATAACGGGCGGACGATCCAGTACCGCCCATTTTGCGCCACCGCTTGCGATGAATTTCTAGCCCATGGTCTCCTAACCCCATGTTGTATAAAGCCCTAGAACATCGCCATTGCATCAGTTCGCTCTTAACCTGAACTGAAACTAACTGACCACTTAACTAAGCTCCCTCCCCACAACAGATGGGTGGGATTATGATGCATGGAGGATTACATAGGATATCCGGCACAGAAACAGGCCATTCGGCCCAACCAGTCCATGCCGGTGTTTATGCTCCACTTGTGTCTCCTCCCGTCTTTCCTCATCTAACTCTATCAGCGTAACCCTCTATTCCCTTCTCCCTCATGTGCTTTTCTAGCCTCCCCTTAAATGCATCTATACTATTCACTTCAACCACTCCCTGTGGTAGCAAGTTCTACACTCTCACCACTCTTTGGGTAAAGAAGTTTCTTCTGAATTCCCTATTTGATTTCTTAGTGGCTATCTTATATTGATGGCCTCTAGTTATACTCTTCCACACAAGTGGAAACACTCTCTGTATCCACTCTATGAAAACCTTTCATAATGTTAAAGACCTCTGTTAGGTCACACCTCAAGAGAAAAGAGACCCAGCCTGTTCATCCTTTCCTGATATGTATACCCTCGCATTTCTGGTATCATCCTTGTAAATCTTCTCTGCACCCTCTCCAGCGCCTCTATATCCTTTTTATAATATGGCGACCAGAATTGTATGCAGGATGTACAGAATGAAGAAGACCCAAAAAGATGTATAACTTATCCTTCTTTATTCTGCATCATCCACATATCGTAGCAACTTATCAAACTAATACAGATTTAAAGAGGTGGCCCTTGCAACAAAGTCATAAAACTAGCTGACGTAAGAAAACTACTAGGCACTTGGTCTAAGCGTTAAACAAAGCTTTAATCAACTGTCTTACAACATGGAGGTCTAGTTGTGTCCTTCATTAGTTCCTGTTAAGAATGTCCTGCGCAAGCTGGGCCCGTGCCCGAGTATTTATACTCTCCCTGGACAGCGCCACCCGCAGGCCGCTCAGTATTATTTCATAAGTCTTTCTTTCATGAATGACTGATTCATGTCAATAGCTATCAGAATCTGCCAAATACACTGCAGTTACATCTAGATAGTAATATTTATTAAATGCGTACCACTTTGTGCACCATCAATTAGAACCCGATTGAGCAACCTAAAACAGCTGTAGAACATGTGGAATCACCCATAACTAAAAGAAAAAAATTTGCAGGGCTACGGGGAAAGGGCGGGCTCGCTGAAGTGCTCTTGCAGAGAGCCAGCACAGGCTCAACGGGCTGAATGGCCTCCTTCTGTGCTGCCCCCCTTCTATGATTCTATGACAACGTGACCTCTGGGCATCTTGCTTGCAAGGTTGTAACAGTGCAGGATGCACTCAACCATCTATTTATCTAACCGCTGTTTAGTTTCCAGTTTGTCTTGGATCCTGCACTGCACCACAAAAATGAGCAGCTGTCTAGACTGCCAAATTGGCCTGTACCAGACATACAATGACGTTAACAATGTTCCAACTGATCAGATTTCAGCTTGCAACTCACTCCCAGTTAGCTATTGTTATTCTACACAAAAAAAAGTCTGCATCTCTTTCAGGTTCTATTATTCTAATTTTTTTAAATACATAAACCATTTGAACTTCTTGATTAGGTTATAGTCTGTAACTCACTGCAGGGCATGCATCATGCATGAACCATCTGCACCCCTCTATAAGATTCCAACCTGTAACTCACTGTCCGATGTCCATTATTCTATTTGTAAACCGTAGTTGACAAACCAGATTCCCCAGATCCTAAGAGTGCACGAGTTCATCAGATACACTTGTTGACTTACTAGTGTGTTATTTCTGTTGCTGTGTACTAATAATGTTTTCTGCAATTATATCAGTCTTTTCATTTCAGTCGCTCACTCTTGGGTATCCATTATTCTACATAGAAACCATCAGAACCTCACCATTAGATTCCAGTCTGTAACTTGCTCCTGGGTATCTGTTTTATTTATAAATCATGGTTAAAGAAGAATTTGTTAAGAACCCTTCAGCTTTGCATAACTTTTGATTCTGCCCGTAACCTTTAATACTGTCTTCTTTTCACATGTATGCGCACTGCACACAATTTCCTTCTTATCACTCTTGTTTTTTTGCCCATCTTTCATGCTACCTCAAATTTTTTCTGTCTCCCCAACCCATATCTCTGAACCACAACTCTTTGCAATTCTGTCCCACACCTTTCTTTTTGCCCCATTTATTTTTCCCCTCTCTCCACATCTTATTCCTCCATTGCTTTCTTTTCTAATATCGTCCTATCTCAACTTTGTTCCCGATCTCTCTCTCTCTCCCTTTTTGTTTTTGCATCTTCCTCCTCATTCCTCATCTTTTGCCTCCCCCTCTTTTTTCTCACTACCCTTGTCTGCCTTGTTTCTCTCTTGCTTTTTATTCCTTAACTCACTTGCAATGAATCCCCCTTGGCCTCCTTTCCTGTGTCTCGCTATTCCTCTCTCTTCTTTTCGCTCTACACCTCTTCCATTCTGTGTCTCACTGTTACCACCGCAGCCTTTTTATATGAACATAAATCACAGAAAGCTCGCACTTATCGAAGCAGCTTGATACTTAGCCAGTTGCACTCTTAACTGTGCCTTCGACCCAAACCCCATGTTAATAGGCACCTGTCATATTGCGAGCTGCACTGTGATTGATTGTATCCCTGTGCCACTTTTAGTCAGCTTTACCGGGACGGCAATGGGCTGTACCGTACCTGAATCAGCTACACAAGAATAGCAGACTGGACAGTAAGATCTCTCTGCATCTGGAGCCTACATCTCCTTTACACTCTCCGTGGGTGAACACAGACTGCAAAAAATGAATCACCAGAATGATTCTGGACCACGTCAACTATCTGAGCACTTAGACTTGATTTCAACATGTCTCCCATCCAAACTCCTTGATTGTACTCCAGTTTGTACCCCATTATTCTATCATTCACTCTTAACTCTTTAGTTAGGTTGCAGCCTGTACTGTAGATATCTATTCTTCCATCTATAAACTGTCTGCATCTCTGTCTTTGTTCGTTCACAATTGAAATAAAAAAAAACAGCATTTACATCAATGGTTTGCATACTGTATTGTACTTTCCACATATTGCTGGTAAGTATAATTGTGTGTTTTAAAAGAATTGCTTTATATAATAGAGGGAGTACTATATTTACTATATTCATTTTCTTTGCTTCCTTGGTTGCAGGATAAAGGTTCATTCTGCCTGACTTACGAATCCTCAATGACTCGGCTGTTCCGTGAGGGGAGGACCGAGACCGTGCGTTCCTGCACGATTGAGACATGCAACTTTGTGAACTCAATGGAGAGCGAGAAGTTTTTGGTGAGGAGGGGTACTGTGAACTCTAGGGGTGGGTGAGAGGAGTTGGGAGTATGCATTTCTCTTATCAATTAAGATGTACTACCTCAAACATTGGTATGAATAGAGAACGGCTATTTCCTCTGGTTGATGAGGCAGTGCTGAGGGGAGGGGGTCATCGATTCAAAATTGTCACCGAAAGTGAAGAGAAAGGTTAGAAGTTTGTTTGTGCAGAGGTTTGTTGGGGAATGGAATGCTTTACCATGGAGAGAGGTTGAGAGCGAGACCATTGCATCAATTAAGGAAAATTTGATAAATATTTGAAACAGAAGAGTGGGATTAGTTTTGAATTGCACTCGCAACTACAGGAAACTCTCGTTTAAATGGCACCCAAATATCCGGAATTCTCTATTAACCGGCAAAATTCTCACTCCGAGAACAACACCTCAATAACCGGCAATGTTGCCGAGTCCGAGTCTCCCGCGGTGGCCGAGTTAGTCAGTTGGGGTAGTTCTCCAAACTGCCACTACTCGGCTTCTTGGTGCTGTCGGAAGTCGGAACACCTCAATAACAGGAGTCTGACTCTCCCGCGCTGCCGGTAGTCTCTTCCGATCCGCCATTTTACAGGGGTACTGTGTGTCTCCCACGCTGCTGGTAGTCATTGCATTGCATTACCCTCAACTGGCAGTACTGTACTTAATCAAGCATCTTCCACCATCCATTTAACACAACGTCCTGTAGGTGAGTACCCAGTTACTGTATGCTGCACATTTCTTGATTTTTAAAAATTTTTCTTTGTTAAAAATAGCCTCGGTAGATAACCCTCTCCGTCATCCGGAATTTTTGATCAGCCGGCAACACGCCGGTCCCGTCGTTGCCGGATACCAGAGAGTTTCCTGTAGTTGGCACAGACACAATGGGCCAAATGGCCACCTTCTGTGCTGCGGTTCTGTCGATTCCCAGCCAGAAGATCACGGGTTTTAATGTCTGAGGAAGCCCATTACTTGGATCACCTCTGCTCGTTACCAGATTGAATTGTCACTTTTGCATTCCTGGCTCGCAACACCCAAATTTCCGACTGCAGTGATCGGGAACGATTTCCCTGTGTGCTATTGCACCAAAATCATGAACACTGTTAAATAAAAAATGCATTTACAACTTTACTACAAATAGTCACCGGAGGAAGTCCATGCTGACTAACCCACCCTTCAGCCAGAGTTCGATCTTTTGTGAAGAGCCTGCAAGAGGGCAAAAATTGGAGAAAAGCCCATTTATGGAGTGTGTCAGTAGCCACAACATGAGCGCATTGGACTCCAAATTGACTGGTATATTCAAAGTCATTTTGTTTTGTTCCCATTTACTCCCGTTTCTCTCGATACAGGAAACTTTCTGGTATCCGGCACTGACGGGACCGAGCTGGTGCCGTTAGATCAAAACTGCCGTAGAAACCAGCGCTAATGTTAAAACATACGGAGCTCAGAGCTCTGTGTGAAGCAACAAACCCTGTTGCTTAGCAACAGCTTCAAAACAGTCGGCGCAGCTTGCAAGCGTCTAGCTGAAGCTGTTGCTTAGCTACAGAGACGCTTGCAGAGCCAGGACTGGAGAAAAGAAGCAACGAAAAGAAAAAAAACTTATCTGAACCGACTCCTGAATTTTGCCGGTAGATAGAGCTTTCCGGACATTTAACCTCCGGATAAACGAAAGTTTCCTGTAATAGGGATTCATGCTGTATTTCAGTTTCACAGGTGCTGAATTTTTCCAGTACCTTGCCCGCGTGACTGTCCGTGATCCTAAACAGTGAGCATGTTTGATCCTAGGAGACTTCACAGTCGAGGACAGTCTCTGCTCACCTGACAACCACACATACAGTTCTAGCAGGGATCACCAGACAGCAAGCATCAGTGAGAAGCCGAGACCAGCTGAGTTAGGAAAGGTCGGAGATTGAAATTATCTGTGAGGCTTCCAAACCCGCAGCCCCTACCACCTAGAAGGACCAGGGCAGCAGGCGTTTGGGAACATAAGATAAGAAGTAGGAGCAGAAGTAGGCCATTCGGCCCCTCGAGCCTGCTCCGCCATTCAATAAGATCATGGCTGATCTTTGACCTCAACTCTACTTTCCCGCCTGATCCCCATAGCCCTCGATTCCGCTAGAGTAAATCTATCGATCTCAGCCTTAAATATACGCGATGACTCAGCATCCACAGCCCTTTTGGGTAGAGAATTCCAAAGATTCACAACCCTCTGAGTGAAGAAATTCTTCCTCATCGCAGTCTTAAATGGCCGACCCCTTATCCTGAGACTATGCCCCCTAGTTCTAGACTCTCCAGCCAGGGGAAACAACCTCCAAATCACCACCTCCAAGTTCCCCTCTAAGTCAAAGACCATCCAAACTTGGAAATATATCGCCGTTCCTTTATTGCTGCTGGGCCAAAATCCTGGAGCTCCTTACTGTGGGAGTACCTTCGCCTCACAGACTGCAGTGGTTCAAGGCGGCTCACCACCACCTTCTCAAGGGCAATTGGGGATGGGCAATGAATGCTGGCCTTGGCAGCGACGCCCACATCCCGTGAATGAATAAATAAGGCAGTACAGGAAACTTTCTGGTATCCGGCACTGATGGGACCGAGCTGGTGCCGTTAGATCAAAACTACCGTATAAACCAGCACTAATGTTTAAACATACAGAGCTTTTCAGCTCCGTGTGAATCAACAAACCCTGTTGCTTAGCAACAGCTTCAAAACAGTCGGCTGCCGCTGCAAGCGTCTCTAGCTGAAGCTGTTGCTTAGCTACAGACCTTGCAGAGCCTGACTGGGGAAAAAAAAGCAACGAGAAGTAAAAAAACTTATAGAAAACGGCTCCTGAATTTTGCCGGTAGATAGAGCTTTCCGGACTTTTAACCTCCGGTTAAACGAAAGTTTCCTGTATGTTTTTCCACTAACCTATTGGAAGTTCCTTGAATCACAGTCTCAGCTGACATTCGTATTTGGGTGTCCCCTGGGGGATCAGCTTTTGACGGTCAACTAACCCTCATGAGGCAATGGGGGTGAAGAGAATGCTATTCAATCATATTGCGCAAATGGTCAACTGAAACTCTCTGTATTGTGACCAGCAAAACAGAATCCTGTCAACATATGTTTTATATTTGGCATAGCTTCTAAAAGTTTATTTATGACACATTTCAAAAAAAAAAATCAAATCACCAAACTTAGTCAGAAGCCTACTCTGTTTAATCTTGGAAATCCCAAAAGCTTTGCCGCACACAGGCCTGGCCAATGTCACCGGTGCCTGGAACTGGAGTTTTACTAAGTTCCCAGTGCTTGCAGTGGGCGTTGCTGCTAGTTTTATGGCTCTGAGGATGCTCCATGTTTTCACCCTGTGACAGTTAGCTGGAGTGGGGCTTGATGCAACGGTTGCGGCCATGGAGCCACCTGGGTTAGAAAAGGAAAAATCAGCCGGGGTCCCTGCTCCTGATCAGTATTCAGTGACTCCTAATGCAAGTGCTCAGGGGATGTGGGCGTTGTCCTAGTTGCCCTTGAGAAGGTGGTGGTGAGCCGCCTTCTTGAACCCCTGCAGTCCGTGAGGTGAAGATGCTCCCACAGTGCTGTTATTGAGGGAGTTCCAGGATTTTGACCCAGCGACGATGAAGGATCGGCGATATATTTCCAAGTCAGGATGGTGTGTGACTTGGAGGTGATGGTGTTCCCATGTGCCTGCTGCCCCTTGTCCTTCCAGGTGGTAGAGGTCGTGGGTTTGGGACGTGCTGTGAAGGATGGCCATGTGGCCAAGGTGCCGGAGAGAGATTAGTGCCGGAACAGTATTCCAGCAACAACCATGCTTGGTTAGTGTGAAAAGCAGATCTCAGACTGGGGATTCTTTACTGGGGTTAAGTCACGAGTACAGAAAATTGGGAGAAAGAAATTCTTTGCCTCTTGAGTAATATTCTGGTAAAGATCTTTTTATCGCTTTAAAAGTTGTTTAGATAGCAATATGTTTTTTTAAAATTCTCCTCACAGCTTGAAGAGTGCCTAAGCCTATTCCGTATTGCTGCCAAAAATCACCAACACATCAGCCGACTTGCCATGACCGGATGTGGAGTTGATCGCCATCTCTTCTGCCTCTACGTGGTGTCCAAGTACCTGGGAGTCAACTCGCCATTCCTTCAAGAGGTAAGGGATTGTCGACTCCGATGCAATCCAGTTTCGGAAAATATACCAGGGAGTGGTAAGCCGAGGGTTTGTATCCATGTTTCCCAACAGGGCAAGTTGCTGATCTCGCATTGCCAACTTGCAGGTGTAAATTAATGGGGGAGAAAAATAGGAGGACATGTCACTCTGAACTCCTGTGTCACACATTCCAATGACTGTCCCAACAGCGTAACAGCAGAGAAAATCATATACTGGTACAGTTTGCAGGAGGTCAGTGACGTAAGAAAACTACTAGGCACTTGGTCTAAGCATTAAACAAAGCTTTAATCAATTGTTTTACAACATGGAGGTCTAGTTGTGTCCTTCACTGGTTCCTGTTAAAGAATGTCCTGAGCAAGCTGGGCCCGTGCCCGAGTATTTATACTCTCCCTGGACAGCGCCACCAGCAGGTCGCCCAGTATTATTTCCTAAGTCATTTCCACATGAATGACAAGATTCATGTCAGTCAGTATTGGTTTCAAGGAGTCAAATGAAGAAAAGGTCAGTGCAGTGATAAGAAGCATCTCCTAGATACCTTTGTCGTGCTTCGTAAATGAAATGCTCAGCATTTAATGAATAAATAGCAATAGGTAGTTACAAAACTTCCCAAAGGTTCATTAGTGAAGTGTCTGATTTTATTTATGTGAGAAGTTGCACAACACCAGGTTATAGTCCAACAGCTTTATTTGAAATCACAAGCTTTCGGAGCGCTGCTCCTTCGTCAGGTGAAGTGAAGAGATGCATATAGGCACAGCATATGTAGTAAGAGAGCACTGCCAGATGATTACAGGTAATCTTTCTAACTGCCCTTTATCACACCTCGGCAGAGAGATAATCACAGCAATCAAAGGTGCGGATGGTGTCCAAACAGGTCAGTCAGGAAAACATTACATCAAAGAACAATGAGGTGGGGTCACAAGGGGTCAAATGTCGCAGATGCTGGGGTCTGTATGAAAAACAAAAAATGCTGGAAATCACTGCAGGTCCGGCCGCATCTGTGTAGAGAGAACAAGCCAACGACGACTCGAGTCTGGATGACTCTACGTCAGGTGGGGTTACATGTAGCGTGACATGAACCCAAGATCCCGGTTGAGGCCGTCCTCATGGGTGCGGAACTTGGCTATCAGTTTCTGCTCGACGATTTTGCGTTGTCGTGTGTCTCGAAGGCCGCCTTGGAGAATGCTTACCCGAAGATTGGAGGCTGAATGTCCTTGACTGCTGAAGTGTTCCCCGACTGGGAGGGAACACTCCTGCCTGGCGATTGTTGTGCGGTGTCCGTTCATCCGTTGTCGCAGTGTCTGCATGGTCTCGCCGATGTACCATGCTCCGGGGCATCCTTTCCTGCAACGTATGAGGTAGATAACGTTGGCCGAGTCACATGAGTATGTACCATGTACCTGGTGGGTGGTGTCCTCACGTGTGATGATGGTACCTGTGTTGATGATCTGGTATGTCTTGCAGAGGTTGCCGTGGCAGGGTTGTGTGGTGCCGTGGTCGCTGTTCTCCTGAAAGCTGGATAATTTGCTGCGAACGATGGTCTGTTTGAGGTTAGGCGGCTGTTTGAAGGCGAGTAGTGGAAGCGTGGGGATGGCCTTAGCGAGGTGTTCGTCGTCATCGATGACATGTTGAAGGCTGCGAAGAACATGGCGTAGTTTCTTCGCTCCGGGGAAGTACTGGACGACGAAGGGTACTCTGTTGGTTGTGTCCCGTGTTTGTCTTCTGAGGAGGTCTTTGCGATTTTTCGCAGTTGCCCGTCGGAACTGTCGATCGACGAGTCGAGCGTCATATCCCGTTCTTACGAGGGCGTCTTTCAGCGTCTGTAGGTGTCCATCGCGTTCCTCCTCGTCTGAGCAGACCCTGTGTATTCGCAGGGCTTGTCCATAGGGGATGGCTTCTTTAACGTGGTTAGGGTGGAAGCTGGAGAAGTGGAGCATCGTGAGGTTGTCCGTGGGCTTGCGGTAGAGTGAAGTGCTGAGGTGTCCGTCTTTGATGGAGATTCGTGTGTCCAAGAATGAAACTGATTCTGAGGAGTAGCCCTGCGAATACACAGGGCCTGCTCAGACGAGGAGGAACGTGATGGACACCTATAGACGCTGAAAGACGCCCTCGTAAGAACGGGATATGACGCTCGACTCGTCGATCGACAGTTCCGACGGTCCACAGCGAAAAATCGCATAGGCCTCCTCAGAAGACAAACACGAGACACAACCAACAGAGTACCCTTTAGTCATAGAGTCATAGAGTTTTACAGCACAGAAAGAGGCCCTTCGGCCCATTGTGTCTGCGCCGCCCATCCCTCCCTGTCCAGTCTAATCCCATTTTCCAGCATTTGGTCCATAGCCTTGTATGCAATGGCATTTCAAGTGCTCATCCAAATGCTTCTTGAATGTTGTGAGGGTTCCTGCCTCTACCACCCTTTCAGGCAGTGAGTTCCAGCTTCCAACCACCCTCTGGGTGAAAAAGTTCCTCCTCAAATCCCCCCTAAATCTCCTGCCCCTTACCCTGAATCTGTGCCCCCTTGTTATTGACCCCCCTACTAAGGGGAAAAGTTCCTCTTTATCTACCCTATCTATGCCCCTCATCATTTTGTACACCTCAATCAGGTCCCCCCTCAGCCTCCTTTGCTCCAAGGAAAACAACCCCAGCCTGTTGAGTCTTTCTTCATAGCTGAGGCGCTCCATCCCAGGTAACATCCTGGTGAATCTTTGTCGTCCAGTACTTCCCCGGAGCGGAGAAACTACGCCATGTTCTTCGCAGCCTTCAACATGTCATCGATGACGACGAACACCTCGCTAAATCCATCCCCACGCCTCCACTACTCGCCTTCAAACAGCCGCCTAACCTCAAACAGACCATCGTTCGCAGCAAATTACCAAGCTTTTAGGAGAAAAGCGACCACGACACCACACAACCCTGCCACGGCAACCTCTGCAAGACATGCCAGATCATCAACACAGATACCATCATCACACGTGAGGACACCACCCACCAGGTACATGGTACATACTCATGTGACTCGGCCAACGTTGTTTACCTCATACGTTGCAGGAAAGGATGCCCCGGAGCATGGTACATCGGCGAGACCATGCAGACACTGCGACAACGGATGAACGGACACTGCACAACAATCGCCAGGCAAGAGTGTTCCCTCCCAGTCGGGGAACACTTCAGCAGTCAAGGACATTCAGCCTCCGATCTTCGGGTAAGCATTCTCCAAGGCGGCCTTCGAGACACACGACAACGCAAAATCGTCGAGCAGAAACTGATAGCCAAGTTCCGCACCCATGAGGACGGCCTCAACCGGGATCTTGGGTTCATGTCACGCTACATGTAACCCCACCTGACGTAGATTCATCCAGACTCGAATCGTCGTTGGCTTGTTCTCTCTACACAGATGCGGCCGGACCTGCAGTGATTTCCAGCATTTTTTGTTTTTCATACAGACCCCAGCATCTGCGACATTTGACCCCTTGTGACCCCACCTCATTGTTCTTTGATGTAATGTTTTCCTGACTGACCTGTTTGGACACCATCCACACCTTTGATTGCTGTGATTATCTCTCTGCCGAGGTGTGATAAAGGGCAGTCAGAAAGATTACCTGTAATCATCTGGCAGTGCTCTCTGACTATATATGCTGTGCCTATATGCTTCTCTTCACTTCACCTGACGAAGGAGCAGCGCTCCGAAAGCTTGTGATTTCAAATAAAGCTGTTGGACTATAACCTGGTGTTGTGCGACTTCTCACATTTGTCCACCCCAGTCCAACACCGGCATCTCCACATCATGATTTTATTTAGTTATTGAGATACCAAGGCAGAGGTGCAGAGTGTTGAAAAGATTAAAGGAGATGTTGGAATAAATTGGGAAGCAGTGATTAGGTGGCAGCGAGTTTAGGTTGGATGATAGATTGTGAGAAGAAGGGAAGACCAACTGAGATGTGTAGATATTTCGCAATAATTTTGAGATTTCCTACAGTTCCGAAGATTGATTTTTTTGATTAAAGAATACCTGGGTAATATACCTTCAAAAATCCAGGGATCAAAATGGCCACCAGACCGTGTGGCAGAAGACAAGGACTTGAAAAGGCAGCCTGCTGTGTCTGTGAAAAAGGTTCAATGGAGCAGTCAAACTGCCAATCAACGGCAGTTCAGGGAGTTCCCCTCCCTGCAGCAGACAGTCGATGTGTTTACAGAAACTGCTACAATGTTTACACAAAGGATTAACCACTTGAGACTGCGGTTTCAGTCTGACCACAAGGACAATGACTTTTGTTTACACTAACCTCCAAGGCTGTTTCCTCAAGCAATCAAGGAAATAGACATGCCTTTTTTTCAAACCACGGCAGCTTTATTCAAAGCCCATCACAGACAATGAGAACACATTTAAATGGCAGCTTTATTCAAAGCCCATCACAGACAATGAGGACACATTTAAACTGCAGCTTTATTCAAAGCCCATCACAGACAATGAGGACACATTTAAACTGAAAAAAAAATCCAGTTTAAACGAATGGGTAATTCATCCAAACCCATTACAGACAATGGGGACATTTTGGATCCCTTTTGTTTAGCCCAGATACATCCGGATTTGGGTGGGAAGGTTTCGGCCCCAAATGGGGTATAAAAGATAGCTTCTCAGAAGCCTCTCTCTCTCTGTGGCCTCACCTCCGTGCCCTCTACAACGTGGGAGCCTGCCTAAAGGAGTGGAACACCAGCAGTTTACTTTTAAAATACTGGGGTGTTTTTATTTCGGGGCAGTGAAGATCAAAGATCGCAGGGCACGGAGCAGGCGTTTTTCATTGGTGAGCACATATATTTTTCTGGCCCATTACAAGGCAACTTAGGATAGGTATAGGGATGGGAATTAAAGGGGAATTTCGTTAGAACTGTAATTTTAGTCAATTTTCCCTCGTTGTGTCCATGCTCTCCTCCCCTATTTAAGTAACAGTGTTGCACTAGCAGAGAAGTGCTGTAGTGAACACTAAAAGTTCTATATTGAAAGTGCTATTAACAGGGTGTTGCACTGAGCAGAGAAGTGCTGTAGTGAACACTAAAAGTTCTGTATTGAAAGTGCTATTAAAAGGGTGTTGCACTGAGCAGAGAAGTGCTGCAGTGAACACTAAGTAGCTGTATTTAAAGGTGCTGTATTTGAGTAACAGTGTCGCGCTAAGCAGAAAGGTGCTTCAGTGGACACTAAGTAGCTGTATTTAAATGTGCTGTATTGAAATAAAGGAGTGTTGCACTGAGCAAAGAGCGCTCTAGTGGACACTAAGTGTACTGCGTTAAGCAAAAGTGCTGTACCAGGCACAGGTGTGCTGTATTGATTATTTTAAGTTATTTTTTTTTGTTTCAATAAATACTGGTCTGTTTTGCACCCAAACCACGAGTCATGTTTTCTGTCTACATCGCTACCGAATAAGTCCGGCGGTCAGAACCAGGAATAGGGGAACGCTTCGAAACCGCACGGGGGTCCCTGGAGCAGCTCAGAGGCTTCTGACTGGCCAGAGACAATAACCCCAACCCCGCTAGTAGTAATTTCTACAGATGAGGAGAGCTACCATTTTGAGATTCTGGGAAAGAATAAGCAAAGGTGTAGGACAGTGAGAAGTTACTTGATTTGAAGCCATTGAGAATGCAGGATGCCTTTCGATCACTGGAATATCATAGTTGATTTGGACTCGTATGCCTTAAAGCTGTCCTCTTGTAGATCATCTTGCCTAAACCTAAAAGTGTATTTTTGTTTTGTTTTAGGTGCTTTCAGAGCCATGGTGTCTCTCAACAAGCCAAACGCCCATCCAGCAGATTGAGCTATTCGACCTTGTAAATCATCCGGAATACGTCTCCATCGGAGGAGGTTTTGGCCCAGTGAGATATATGACCTTCATTATTATACTTAATATTTTACACTTAAGTTCTCTCTTCTCTCTTTCCCTTCGGCTTGCCCAGTTGAGAGGTGGGTGATCTTTTTTCAGGTCTGTGGCACTGGCCCTGTTGAATTGGCCTGGCTAGCAGATGTGCAAGAACAGTGCAAATTGACTCTCCTGTTGCAATTCAGGAAGTCCCAATTTGAGTGGAAATATTGCTCTTGTCTTAAATTAAACAATACTGTGTGCTTCCGGTGTGCTGTAGCATCAATAGACGGTGCTATGTGTTTAGAAGGCTGTATTTACTGCACTGCACTATAGAGCGCAGTTCTTCAATGAAAAAGTACCAAAGATACAGCTCAAATTAGTTCAATCTTAGCACCCCTGTGGTAGGGAGCAGAAAAAGTCAGCCAGGGTCCCAATTCTGGTCACAATCCTGGAATTCCTGCTGGAAAATGCATGTGTGAGGACGTCGGTTAAGACCAGGGATGGGCTTGGCTGTGATGCCCCCACCATTGAATAGCCTGTCAACACTCACTGTCTAGGCCCGCACATGAAGAATGGCCGCTTGGCCAAGCTATCAGAGCACCCGCGGAACCATGCCAGCAAATAACTGATGGGTGAGCAAGCTGTAGTGTTGGGAAATAGTGACCACAACATAGATAGGTTCAGTGTAAGAATACACAAGGCTATGAAGAGACAAAGATAAAGGTGCTGGACTGGAGAAAGGCAAAGTTCAGGGAGATAAGATTAAAATGATCAGGAAATTCAGGTGTATTTTATGAGGAAATGCAGCAACATGATAGAAAGTTGGTTGATGGACAAGAAAGAGTTAGGATAAAGGTGTGTTGCTTAGATTGGAGAAGAGGTGGAAGTGGTGTATTTCAGGGTGAGTGCTGGGCCCAATTTTGTTGTGGGTACGTATAAATGATTTGGACGGGCGAAGGGAGCACAATTTCAACATTTGGTAATGACACAAAAGTATGGAGTTTGACAAGCACCGAGGAGGACTGCAAAAGACTTCAAGAAGATATAGACAGGTATGAGGAAGGGGCAGACTGGTGGCAGATGCAGTTTAATGTAGATAAATGTGAGATAATAGCTTTTGGGGAAACAAAACAAGGAATGGCAGTGCACACAATTGAAAGACACTGAAAGGTGTAGATGAACAGAGAGAACTGGGAGTTCAAATACTTCATTGCCTGCAAGTGCAAATGAAAAGGCCAACAGCATTTGGGGTTTTAGAAATTGAGGCACAGAGCACAAGATTAATGAACTAATGATAAATTTGTACAAAGCATTGGTTAGGCTACTTTGTGCAGTTTTGGGAGCCCTGTTCTCGAAAGGTCAGAGAGGCCAGAGAATGTACAGCAAAGATTTGTTGGGATGATGCCAGGGATGAAAAACTATAGTTATGAGGAGAGACTTGAGAAACAGGAACTATTTCTACTGGAGCAAAGAAGGCTAAGAAGAGATTCAATAGAATTTTTTTTAATGATTAAGTGTTTTGATAGTGTGAATAGGAAAAGGCTATTTCCTCTGTTTGGGGATGACGGACTCATCAATTTAAAATGATCACTGAGAGTGATGAGAGAGGTTAGGAGAAATCTCTTTAGGCAAAGGGTAGTTTGGGCATGGAATGCTTTTTATGCAGGGAATGGGTGCAGCAGAGACCATGGCCTAGAAATTCAGTAGCGCCCCATTTGGGGCGCCAGCCTCGCCAGGGCGCTAAAAGTAGCGCCCCGGAAGTAGTCGCGGCCGCCCGCCGAAAATTCACTTTGCGCGCCCCAAAGGGAAGCACGGCGCTACTCGAGGCGCCCCGCATCCCTCTTGGGGCGCTGCAGCTGAAGATCGCGGCGCAACATGCCGCAGCGGCGTGCTGCGGTACTACAGGTCTTCCTCCCCTTCTTAAAGGGGAGGGGCCGTCTGCAGCGCGATCGAGGATCGCGAGTGCCAGCAAAAGAGCCCGGCACCGAGGAGAAGTGCCGGGCTCTTGGAACGCAGTCGGCACTCCGCGGGGGGTGGCGCTCAGGAGGCCGGGGACGGCAGCGCGGAGAGGTGCTGGCAGGCGGCCAGCAAAAAAAATGGCCGCCCCGCACCTCTCCTTTAATTAGCACCTCTACCGCCGCAGGTAGGCCCCCCTGAACCGGTCGCAAATAGCGTCCGGAGTTAAAGCAGGGGGCGCAACTAAATATCACGATCGGGGCGCTGCGCACACCGATGACGCCATCGGTAGCGGCGCAGCGCTAACGGCTAGCGCCGCCATTAGCGTTCCGCTAAATTTAGCGGGAGGCGTGGCCAGTGGCTTCTGACCCACTTAGCGCCCTCTTAAAGCGCTAACGGGTGGCGCAGCCCACTGAATTTCTAGGCCCATTTCTTTTAAGGGAAAATTGGATAAGTATTGAAATCAGAGAAAGCTACAGGGCTATATAGGAAGCACGGGGCAGTGATTAGATTTGGATGACTCTAGCAAAGAGACGATGGGCGGAATGGCCTCCCTAGTAAGTTTCTAGGGTTCTAACAGTCAGCATCTTCAGGCAGTGAGAGGAAAAGAATAGAAGCATAACATTGTCACAAATTGCTTCTCAATAAATACTCTGTGTCTGTTAACTATCAAAACACTTATTGTAATATCACATCCACATTGGCATGACTTCATTTGAGAATCATTTTGGAAATGGTCGCAATTTTCATAACAAAATTATGTCGGATCCTGTGGAATTATATTGCAGGTCTGCCTGGTATATATAGGAACATTGGTCTCTTGTCTAAGAGAACACTTGTTTTATATTCTCCACCCTTCTTTATTTTTTAAAGCCGGTATCTGCAGCATTACCTGGCTGGGAGGACAGACAAGTGGACTGTTTCTATGACTCTTGTCAATGTTACTCAGTACCCAGCTGTTAGGAAGTGCACGGTAGTGACTTTGCCTCCACAGGACAGATGAACTCAATTGCTGAGGCAAACCTAGGTCCCCGCAGTTGCACAGAGCCATGTGTTGGACCTTTTTAGAGGTCATTCACAGGATGTAGACGTTGCAGGCAAGGCCAGCCTTTATTGCCCTTGAGAAGATGGTATTCCAGATCGATTTAATGAACTGAATTTAAATTCCACAGCTGCCGTGGTGGGATTTCAACTCATGTCTCCAGTTCATTAGTCCAGGCCCCTGGATCACGAGTCCTGTAACATTACCACTCTGCCACCGTGTGGCTGTGACTAGAGATCTAACCCCAACATTCATAGATAGACTTCTTTTGGACAGGGCAACTGTTGAGAAAACTTGCCTGGGGCAAGAATGTGGTGTTTCCTTCCCGAGACCCCCTGAGAATATCCTGCCGACATTCGCACACGAAGAATGGCCATTTGGATGAGGTGCCATCGAATTGTACCTCAGTAAGAGTCGACTCCTTCGCAAAGAGAAAATATGAGAAGTAATTTGATTCATCACCTTCTGCTTCTTCCACAAGTCTTGGTGTGTGCTGGATTCTCTCATGGTGTGTTTATCCATCCCTCGCTCCCAACTGAGGAGCAGCATATATAAGAAATTGAACAACTTCTCCTTTAACTCCACTCATTTCCTCCAAATCAAAGGTGTTGCCATGGGTACCCGCATGGGTCCTAGCTATGCCTGCCTTTTCGTGGGCTATGTGGAACAATCTTTGTTCCAGTCCTACTCGGGTCCCCTCCCTCACCTCTTTTTCCGATACATTGATGACTGTATCGGTGCCGTTTCCTGCTCTCGCCCCGAACTTGACAATTTCATTCACTTTGCCTCCAATTTCCACCCTTCCCTCACCTTCACATGGTCCATCTCGGACTCTTCCCTTCCCTTCCTCGACTTCTCCGTCTCCATCTCTGGGGATAGGTTATCGACCAATATTTACTACAAGCCCACTGACTCCCACAGCTACCTGGACTACACTTCCTCCCACCCCGCTTCCTGTAAGGACTCTATTCCATTCTCCCAGTTTCTCCGTCTCCGCCGTATCTGCTCCGACGACGCCACCTTCCACACCAGTGCTTCAGACATGTCTTCCTTTTTCCGCAACCGAGGATTCCCCTCTACTGTGGTTGACACGGCCCTCGACCGTGTCAGTTCTATCTCCCGCACTTCTGCCCTCACCCCTGCCCCTCCCTCCCGGAACCACGATAGGGTTCCCCTTGTCCTCACCTTTCACCCCACCAGCCTCCACATTCAACGGATCATCCTCCGGCATTTCCGCTACCTCCAAAGTGATCCCACCACCAAACGTATCTTCCCCTCCCCTCCCCTTTCAGCATTCCGCAGGGACCACTCCCTCCGAGACACCCTAGTCCACTCCTCTATCACCCCAAACAGCCCTTCCTCTTCGCCTGGCACCTTCCCGTGCAAGCGGAGGAGATGTAACACCTGCCCCTATACCTCCCCCCTTCCCACTGTCCAGGGCCCCAAACACCCCTTCCAGGTGAAACAGCGATTTACTTGTACTTCTCGCAATCTAGCATACTGTATTCGCTGCTCACGATGCGGTCTCCTCTACATTGGGGAGACCAAACGCAGATTGGGTGACCGCTTTGCGGAACACCTCCGTTCAGTCCGTAAGGGTGACCCCGAGCTTCCGGTCGCCTGTCATTTTAATTCGCCGCTCCATTCCCACTCGGACCTCACCGTCCTTGGCCTCTTGTATTGTTCCACGGAAGCTCAACGTAAACTCGAGGAACAGCACCTCATCTTCCGATTAGGCAGTCTGCAGCCTTCCGGACTCAATATCGAGTTCAACAATTTCAGATCATAAGCTCGGCCCCCATTTCATTTTCTCTTGTAATTGTTCCACTCCTTTTCCCCCCCCCCCCCTTTCCTTTTGTTTCTCACACCTGGCAGCTATCTTTTGCCCTGCCAGTACACTTTACACCTAATCCCAGCCTATTACTATCTCGTCTAGCTTCTAATCTCTTTTACTTCTTTTGTTTCTTTTATTCTTTTGTCCGATCGCAGCCCTGCCTCCGATCTAGTTTCTTTTCTTTCCAGTTTTGAAGAAGGGTCCAACCCGAAACGTCAACTCAAATTTCTCTCCACGGATGTTGCCTGACCTGCTGAGTTTTTCCAGCATTTTCTGTTGTTAATAAGAATTAGGAGCAGGAGTCGGCCATATGGACCCTCGAGCCTGCTCCGCCATTCAATAAGATCATGGCTGATCATCAACCTCAACTCCACTTTCCTGCCCGATCTCCATATCCCTTGATTCCCCTAGAGTCCAAAAATCTATCGATCTCAGCCTTGAATATACTCAAAGACTCAGCATCCACAGCCCTCTGGGGCAGAGAATGCTAAAGATTCACAACCCTCTGAGTGAAGAAATTCCTCCTCATCTCAGTCTTAAATGGCCGACCCCTTATCCTGAGACTATGCCCCCTAGTTCTAGACACTCCAGCCAGGGGGAAACAACCTCTCAGCATCTACCCTGTCAATCCCCTTCAGAATCTTGTATGTTTCAATGAGATCACCTCTCGTTCTTCTAAACTTCAGAGAGTATCGGCCCATTCTACACAATCTCTCCTCATAGGACAGCCCTCTCATCCCAGGAATCAATCTAGTGAACCTTTGTTGCACCGCCTCCGAGGCAATATATCCTTCCTTAGATAAGGAGACCAGATCTGTGCACAGTACTCCAGGAGTGGTCTCACCAAAGTGCAGGCAACAGCCAAGGGGATTTTTAAAAATGTTAATAGTAAGAGATATTGCTGCTGTAATAATATGTGGCTGGGTTACTGACTTTACAACTCACTAAACTGGAGCCTGTGTGTCTCTGTTGCTCAGGTTGCAGATGATGGCTATGGTGTGTCTTACATTATCGTCGGAGACAATCTCATCAACTTCCACGTCTCCTGCAAAGTCTCCAGCCCGCTAACGGTACAGTCTCAATGCACACTCCTTACTTCCCTTTCCCTGGGTTTATTTGTGTGGGAGGAGGGGATACGCTCTCAGTAAGGTTATAGATATTTGCCTGTCCTCCAGTCCTTCATGTTACAAAGAAAGAAAGACTTGCATTTCTATAGCGCCTTTCACAACCTCAGGACATCCCAAAACGCTTTGCAGCCAATGAAGTACTTTGGAAGTGGAGTCACTGTTGTAATGTAGGAAACGCGGCAGCCAATTTGCGCACAGCAAGCTCCCACAAACAGCAATGTGATAATGACCAGATAATCTGTAGAGTTGAAAGGGATGCATTTATTGTAAGAACATAAGAATTAGGAGCAGGAGTAGGCCATTCGGCCCTTCGAGCCTGCTTTGCCATTCAATAAGATCATGGCTGAACTTTGACCTCAAATCCACTTTCCCCATATGACTTGATTCCCCTCGAGTCCAAAAATCTATCGATCTCTGTCTTGAATATACTCAACGACTGAGCCTCCACAGCCCTCTGGGGTAGAGAATTCCAAAGATTCACAACCCTGAGTGAAGAAATTTCTCTTCTCAGTCCTAAATGGCCGACCCCTTATCCTGAGACTGTGCCCCCTAGTTCTAGACTCTCCAGCCAGGGGGAAACATCTACCCTGTCAATCCCCTTCAGAATCTTATACGTTTCAATGAGATCACCTCTCATTCTTCTAACCTCCAGAGATTATAGGCTCAATCTTTCCTCGCACACAACTTGTACCTGGTGTTTTGTTCATTTTCACAGTTTTGGGTAGCTCATTTTCATCCACATCATCGCCAGTCTGAGGGAGCAGGCAGGCAGCCTCTTAATGGCAGTGCCATCCTAGCTAATTGCTGCAAGGCCTGGGTCAGGGGTTGATTCACCATCCTAGTTTTTACCTCTCTTGTATCTTTGGGAGATCACCCTAGCACCACCGACATCATTCACAATCTGATGTCTCGGGAATTTATGAAAACTGCATTGTCCCACTCTGCAGCTTGCTGTTAGTATTCCGGGTTTATGGACCAAGGCAAAAGAGTTTCCCCAAGAGCCATATCGATAAAGCGCACTGGAGCTTGTATGTGCTGCACCACAGGGTAGACGGGAGTCCGAGCTGCGCCTGGAATTCCTGTGCGCTGGGCTAGCAGTTTCAGCTGCGCTGTGGCATGCAGAGTGGAGGTAGAGCTCGTCTCAACAACAACAACTCCTTACGATTATAAAAGCTTTTAAAAGGAGGAGAAGGAGCTGGAGAGGAAGACGGATTTAGGGATGGGATTCCAGAACGTTGGGCTGGCAGCTGAAGGCACATCTGCCAGCAGTGGGACAAAGGGAAGAGGGGGGTGCACACAAGGCCAGAGTCAAGAGTTCGAGGGCTCGGGTTGTTGGGCTAGAGGTACAGAGGGGTAAGGATTTAAGCATAAGGGTGAGAATTTGAAATGTCAGTGTGACCGGACAAACAGAAGACATGTGCATCTTACATAGAAACATAGAAGATAGGAGCAGGAGTAGGCCATTCGGCCGCTCGAGCATGCTCCTCTATTCAATGCGATCATGGCTGATCATCCAAACTCAGTACCCTGTCCCTGCTTTCTCCCCATATCCCTTGATCCCTTTAGCCTTAAGAAATATATCTAACTCCTTCTTGAATATATTTAATGAATTGGCCTTAACTGTCTACTGTGGTAGAGAATTCCACAGGTTCACCACTCTCTGGGTGAAGAAATTCCTCCTCATCTCTGCCCTAAATGGCTTACCCCTTATCCTTAGACTGTGACCCCTGGTTCTGGACTCACCCGCCATCAGGAACATCCTTCCTGCATCTAGTCTGTCTAGTTCTGTTAGAATTTTATAAGTTTCAATGAGATCCCCTCTCATTCTTCTAAACTCTAGCGAATATACCTTTAATGAATTGGGTTCTGGCAGACATGATTGTCCAGGAGGACCACATCCGCTGGAAGGGGAGAGCACTGAGGCCAATTTACTTGCAGAAGGGAAAAGAAATGTACGATCCTGAAACTATACGGACTAAAATCCTTCCTCTTTTTTTACTTTCCGAAAGGACGCTCATCGTTTTGGCAAGCACATCGCCCAAGCGATGTCAGACATCCTCGGGCTCTTCAACTTGGATGCTAAAAAGCCCTAAGTGGAGTAATTCTACTTATCTGACACAGCAAAAAGGGAGGAAAAGAAAACACTGAGATCCCGCACACCCAAGGTTGCTTGAACAGTTCGTTTTGCTAAAGGACTTGGCGTGCGTATGCACTGGTTTTTTTTGTGTCAACTTTCATTATTTATTCATTTGTGTCAAGGGGGCTGATTTTAAATTAAAAAGAACAAAAAGCAACAACAATGCAAAGAAAAGGGACTTACCGTTCGAATTCTGGTATGTGTAAGAGACGGCTTGAACTTAACAAAAGCCATTTTTTTCCTGTATTACATTTGACTCTTCTAATTATTCTACATTTCCCCACATGAGCGACGCAGTGTGTGCTACCATGGCTTCGCACCTTAAACTTGGGATATGCTGCAGGGCTGCGGCGAACACCCTCGCCTAACCTGGGGACCAGGGGTGATACCAGCGTTAGGGACAAGCAGCAAATGGGGAGGGATTGACTGGCCCGTGACAGGCCGGGGAAGGGAACGCGAATCTTGGAACTTTGCAGTTGTTCTTCCCGAGTGTACCAGGCCTGGAACACGCGGGTGCGAGTGGGGTCGTGGAAAGCTTTTAAAAAAAAAAATGTTGCTGCAGCTTTCTGTTTGGCCCAAGGCGCAAAAGTAAGTGATCTCTTCACGTGCTTTAGAATCATAGAATGGTTACAGCGCAGAAGGAGGCCATTCGGCCCGTCGAGCCCGTGCCGGCTCTCTGCAAGAGCACTTCAGCTAGTCCCGCTCCCCCGCCCTTTCCCCGTAGCCCTGCAAATTTTTTTCCTTCAGGTACTTATCCAACTCCCTTTTGAAAGCCACGATTGAATCTGCCTCCGCCATCCTTTCAGGCAGCGCATTCCAGATCCTAACCACTCGCTGCATGATTCCTCCCGTCGTCTTTGGTTCTTCTGCCAATTAGATCATTATTGAGGATGAAGTGATTCATTCAAAGCCCCCTGGATAAATGGAGAGGAAGGGATCCCAGATTTGCTTGCGGCACACACCCCTTGTACCTAGTTGCACAGAGCTTTCAAAGTCTGGCAGAGGAGAGCAGAAGTGCAGAAGATCCAGACCCTTTGACTGGGCACAACGATGTATTCCCTTTATAGCTCAATTTTATAACCAGGGGTACAACTGGTACGTGTTTTAAGGACGGCATTGCTTTCCCCCCCCACTTCTACTGTCGCAGTGTCACATCCATAACACCATTGGTACCTTTGGATCAGGGAGCTGCATCTAGCACCTGATCACAATGGTCGAGACTGGTCTAGTGGGGAGGGGGATTTCATCTGGGTTAGTGAGATAACAGCAGAATTTACAAAGAGCAGCTTTAAGAAGGTGGGTACCACCGAGCAGTTTGATCCCCGTTACCACCTTGAAATGACTGCAAACTGCCTGTGAGATATCTCTCTTACCTTCGCTGGGTTTATTCAGGGTACTGAATCTGTACTGTCAGCGATTAACAAAGAACATAATAAGTCGTAGGAGCAGGAGTAGGTCACTTGGCCCCTCGGGCCTGCTCCGCCATTCAATAAGATCATGGCTGATCTGATCTTGGCCTCAACTCCACTTCCCTGCCCGCTCCCCATAACCCTCGACTCCCTTATCATTCAAAAATCTGTCTATCTCCACCTTAAATATATTCAATGGCCCAGCCTCCACAGCTCTCTGGGGAAGAGAATTCCAAAGATTCACGACCCTCTGAGAAGAAATTCCTCCTCATTTCCGATTTTAAAGGGTGCCCCCTTATTCTGAAACTATGCCCCCTAGTTCTAGATTCCCCCACGAGGGGAAACATCCTCTCTGCATCTACAAATGAGAACGTGCTTCTCCAAATTTTTATTAAAAACAAGATTCAGTTAGGGTCCAGTACCAGGTGGAAGAATCTCTATTCTTATGCAGAAAAAGCACAGCAGATCACCAGCTTAACCTTTGGCCAAACAGCAAACCAAGTTATGAGGACAATTACCCTGAGGAGAAACAGAAAGCTGCACCAAGTCCAATTATTTTTTCCAATTGTGCGAAATCCTTGCGTGACCTACCCGCACCTATTAAATATTAACCCATCTATGGCCTCCTGGCATATTTGGGTTTTTTTTTACTTCAGACTTCCAGTATTTGCGGTTAATCTGTACTCAGGTATAGTCTGAGATCACATTCCCTCCCCCGTGAGTGCCATGTTTTATCCCAACTATCACCTAGATTTTTTTTTTTAAGAAGCTGTTAAATTCAAGCTCTGTCTGTTGAAGCTGGTGCCTTAAATGCAGATATTAAAGACAGAGAACTGACTTGTTTTCATTAAACTGGACCCCTGGTTAGCCAGCGTGCCATTTCTCCACGATGCGGACAGCCCTCGCCTTTCGCAGTCTCTGCGTGTGGGAGGTTAATTGGGATGACCCGACGGGAAACCGAGTCCTTCCCACTGACCCCAATTGGAACAGAATTCACTGGGAACTGAGGGAGGGAAGTCTGTGGGGGGGTGGAGAATCTTACATTGAATAAGTTAACAGTTGTTAAGGCAAGGCTGGAGTTACATTTTCGGCGGGGGGGGGGGGGGGGTGGGGTCGAGGAATTATCTGTACGTTGCACACCCCTGATCGCCGTGTGTAGTAACATTGTAAATGTGTTTGTGACGATAATTCTCTGTTTGGTATTTTTACCCAAATTGTAGATGCTTGTTTCTCAAATCCACTTGTATTGCTACCCCATTTAAAATAAGAGGAATTCTTCCTCCCCACCACCCCACTTTATATTAACGGGGCTAAAATTCCAGCTAAAAATGATACACCCGGACCCTGCGAGACATCTCTGATAACCAACCGCTCCGCGTTGACCTCGGCGGATCTAATCTCATCGCAGCTGAGCCCCGAGGACAAAAAAACGTGCATTAGCACAGCTGTGAATAACTGGCTAACCAGAAGCAAGAGGCTGGGGGGGGGTCTAAGACCATGGTATTTATACTGTATTTGTACATGCTCGATTACACTAACAATTCCAGGAAGCCACTACCGCGCGACGTCGGCTGTCGGGCAGGAGAGCAACACCAAAAAGAAAAGAAATAGAAGCTGGGAGTTTGAACACTTCGAAATAGGTCGACACACAGTGAATTAAGAAGTGATTTTAACAATGATTAAATGACAATCACATTTAAAATAATTTATTGTGATGTTTGCAAACATTTTTATCATAGTTGATAAAATACAGAACTGAGATCCTGGATTTCAGTCTGGATTGAAAGGGCCCCTCCTTGTAATGCTTTATATGTAAAAAGAAATAAGTCGAAGGATTTGTTTTGGCGAGGGGGTATTTTCCAAAGAGCGGTGTAACCAAAGGACCACATTATATGATTGCAGTGTTCAGTCACTTGACCACACACTTACCTCCACTGTGCACCCGGGAACGAGTGTTTTTTGTGTCAAATTTCAATTCATGTTACATCAGCATTTACTGTTGTAGATTGTGCCCGTAACTCATTACAACTATTAACTTTTTGTGAGGCAGTGGTAACCTAGCTGAAGGGGTTAAATTGAGGCAGACCTTTGGCCCTGTTACAAACCTCGACATTTCCCCAGTGGACAACCAGAGCATAAAAGCGCACAACTTGAGGCTTGGCGATTGGTGATGGGCACAGAGAGTCCACAGAGTACCACAGTAGAGCACGTTCATATACCAACCCAGTTGGAAGGATTTGCAGACTGATTAACAGTCCCAGAGGTTCTCAGTCACCAGAGGCACATATTTATTTCCACTGTGCACTGATACAGCGGGAGCGTTATATGGGCTTCAGCAACCTATACCATGGGGATGGGGACTGAAGGACACGAGTATCCCTGAATTCAGAGCCACAAACCCCGGTCTCCACTCGCCGGGACTGTCTGGAGCGGCGTTAGAACGCTGCAGCTTCTGACTCCAAGGCAGGAGTGCTCCCACTCGCTCCAATTGGGGAGGTAACTTGACTGACTGACAGTTTTCAACCTATGTACATTATAGCTCTCTTGATAACTTCAACTGCAAATTTGTTTTATTAAGAGCTGCCAATCGAGGGATGAAAGGCTATTTAAAAATGACGTGCGATCAGCCCTTTCAATTGCTCAGCTAATTAAGGCCGAGAGTATCTGAGCCGTTTAGACCAGGAATGCCACAGGTATGATCCGGAGCCTGTGCTGAGATAGCAGATCTCACCCAGGGCGGTGGAACAGGGGTGGACAGTCACTGGGCTAGAGAGGGGAAAAATCCACCAGGTCGCCACTGAGGGTTACCCAGTGACTGCTGCTGGAAAGTGTGTGTGTGAGGTGTGTGTGTGTGGGGGGGTGGTGTGAGTGTGTGTGAGTGAGAGTGCGGGGTGTGTGTGTATGTGAGAGTGTGTGGGGTGTGAGAGTGTGTGTGTGTGAGGGGGGTGTGTGTGGGGGGGTGGTGTGTGTGGGGGGGGGGTGTGGGGGGGTGGGGGGTGAGTGTGTAGGGGTGTGAATGTGTGTGGGGGTGGGGGTGAGAGTGTGTGGGGTGTGAGGGGGTGGTGTGAGTGAGAGTGTGTGTGGGGGGGGTGGTGTGTGTGGGGGGGGGGTGTGTGGGGGGGTGGGGGGTGAGTGTGTAGGGGTGTGAATGTGTGTGGGGGTGTGTGTGGGGTGTGAGAGTGGGGGTGTGTGTGGGGTGTGAGAGTGTGTGTGAGGGGGGTGTGTGTGGGGGGGTGGTGTGTGTGGGGGGGTGGGGAGTGGGTGTGTAGGGGTGTGAATGTGTGTGGGGGTGTGTGTGAGAGTGTGTGGGGTGTGAGAGTGTGTGGTGTGTGTGGGGGGGTGGTGTGTGTGGGGGGGTGGTGTGTGTGTGGGGGGGTGGTGTGTGTGTGGGGGTGTGGGGTGTGTGGGGGGGGGTGTGGGGGGGGTGGGTGTGTAGGGGTGTGAATGTGTGTGGGGGTGTGTGAGAGTGTGTGGCGTTTGGGGAGTGTGTGGGGTGTGAGAGTGTGTGTGTGAGGGGGTGGTGTGTGTGTGAGGGGGTGGTGTGTGTGGGGGGGTGGTGTGTGTGGGGGGGGTGGGGGGTGAGTGTGTAGGGGTGTGAATGTGTGTGGGGGTGTGTGTGAGAGTGTGTGGCGTTTGGGGAGTGTGTGGGGTGTGAGAGAGTGTGTGTGTGTGGGGGGCGGGGGGTGTGTGTAGACATCGGGTTCAGCTGTGATGCCCTTTATAACCAAATAGTTTGTCAACGCTCACTGTCCAGGCACACACAGGTGAGCATTGGAAGGCATCTAATACCCATGGAACTGTATCCCAGCAAGGAGTCGGTGCCTTCAAGCGAGGAGGGTGGGGGTGGGGGGATAGCTTCTTTGGCCATCTTCACCCTGTTCCACTAATACATTTTTAAAACCCTGCAGATTATTGCCCCAGTGGGAGTCCAGACCTAATGCCACACGAGCTCTTGTGTTTCTTGACACATTGCCACCTGGGTGTTGAATGGGTGTCTTCGACATAAACCACTCCCCTGGGCTCCACGCTGCACAGAACAGTGAACGATCATTCACCGGTCTGCGGGTGCTGCTGGTTTGTACTGGGAACTGGGCCTAGTTCCCCAAAAGTGTGGCCCGTTCTCTCAAAACCCACAAGTTTAAAGTCCCAGGTCAGAACTTGTAGCTGCCTATTTATCTCACACACCACAACAATCTTAAAACGCAGCAAACTGCTGAAAAATAGTAAGAATTTACTTACATTGTTAAGAGTCCAGTTTGTAATATCTTCAAAAATATAAATTCCTAGATGGTAAGGTGATTTCAATATTTAAATCGTACTGAGTTTTGTTTCTATGGTTTGACGTGCTCCTCTGTAGTTCCTGGCCTCTGCTATTCCCTTGCATGTTTATCGTCACTGCTGTGAATTATTCCCAATTGCAACTCCTTTAATGTAGGAGTGAAGTGGGAACAACAGCATCGAGCGCAGAATTTTCTTTCTCAAGTGCATTTTGAGCAGAGCGCTCTTAAAATAATCCGCTGGAACATGTACGGGAAGAGGCAGCGTGCCTGTGAACATATGGCCAGGCCAGGCCAGCCTGCCCCGAGCTGCAATCGCACAAAAATCTCGTGTCATAGATGCAAAAATTGCTGATGTTGTGCATAATACCCACTCACGTTCAGTGGGAACGGGTATCTCTCTCCTTTAGGTGCTCTCGTTTTTCAGTGTCATTAGAAGAATCGTTTGTCTCCTTTTGTTAAGTCGTGTTATTTGCATCATTGTTTAATTTTTATTCTCTCACTTCTTTTGACTTTCTTTTTGTTTTTTTGTAAATGTCTACGCAGGTATCAATGCAATCAGTAAGGGACACTCAGAAGTAAAATGCCAGTTGTCTGAAACTATCTGTGTCCTGCCTTTTTATTTTTTCCGGCTGCCATCTTGTGTCTGATGACATGAAGGGACTTCTGAGTGTGTCCATTTAATGTGCGGATGGACGGATGTGAGTGTGCGTCTGTTTATGTGGGGGTAATATACTAGCATGGATTGAGAATTGGCTAACAGACAGAAAACAAAGAGTAGGGATAAACGAAATAACAACAGAAAATGCTGGAAATACTCAGCAGGCCAGGCAGCATCCGTGGAGAGAAAAACAGAGTTAACGTTTCAGGCCGATGACTTCTTTCTCTTTACAGAAATGAGATGGTTGTTGCATCTGAGAATGCAACGGCCATCTCTCATCTGCAACATGGAGGTCCGAGACTCTCCGCATACACACCGACTGAAGCCTGTAGGAAGAAACAAAGCTAAGTACACTTTTAAAAACACTTTGCACTTACCTCAGATACTCACCTCTCCACTCTTGCACCCATCACTTACCTTCACACTGTGATGAAATATATGCCTTCATCAGCCCCTGTGTTTTACCTGCATTGTATTGTGTGTACCGCCCCCTTTTTCCTATTGTGTGTATTGGCTCCGCCCCTGTCTTTTGTCATATAAAGGTCTCGAGCTGTATGAGTCATTTCTGCCAGACGAATCCGATGTGGAAAGACATGCAATGTTCTTAGTGATTAAAAGCCTTCAGTTGAATCCTTTAATTCCTTGTCTTTGAGTTATTGATGGCACATCAATTTTAATCACTAAAACACCAAGATGGATCGACTCCTGAAACCAGAGCGCTTGGATCTGGACCCCCATGCCTCAGACGCAGCCACACAGTTCGGACACTGGTTCCAATGCTTCGAATTTTTCATCAAAAGCTCAGCCACCGCCATAGCAGCCGCGACCGCCACCGGAGACGTGAAACTGGGAATCCTGCGAAACTGGGTGAGTCATCGGGTCTCCCCTCTCATCCAAGATGCCACCGGCTACGGGGATGCCTGCACCATTCTGAAGGCCCACTACGTGCGGCCAATAAACGAGGTGTACGCAAGGCATCTTCTGACTACTCGCACGCAGCGGCATGGTGAGTCATTAGAGGACTTCATGCTAAGCCTAAAAGTACTGGGCAGAGACTGTAACTGTAAGGCCGTGTCTGCCATCGTGTACACGGAGGAGCTGATCCGAGACTCCTTTATTGCGGGCCTCAGTTCAAATTACATTCGGCAGAAACTGTTTGAAAAGGAGGGACTGGACTTAAAACAGGCTATGGGCATAGCGCGATCGCTGGATATGGCCCAGAGGAACTCTGAATCCTGTTCCTCAGGCCACACGGCCCACTCCGCCTCGTGCGCGCCGTGGGGGCCGCCATCTTGGAAGCCATCTTCACCTCCCAGGTCTCAGGCCAGCCCAGCACCATCGGAGCCCCAGCCTCCACCCAGGAGCCCCACTACTGCCGCGATGCATCGGGGCCCGAAATGCTACTTCTGCGGCCAGGACAAACACTCCAGGCATCTGTGCCCAGCGAAGGGCACCACCTGTTTTAAATGCGGGAAGAAAGGACATTTCAGCAAAGTCTGCAGAGGGAACCCCGCCTCCAACTCCGCCACCGCCGCGTGCGCACCGTGGGGGCGGCCATCTTGGACGCCATCTTGTCCACCCTCATGGAGTCCACCATCTTGTCCCGACTACACGGACCTCCAGGACCCACTGGTGGCCTTGATCACGGTGGATCAATCCAGGCCGCATCCGTTGTCTAGATCGATGATGGACATGGAGGTAAACGGGAACAAGGTTAAATGCTTGATTGACTGCGGGAGCACCGAAAGCTTTATTCATCCTAGCCTGGTAAAACGACTTTCACTAACGATAGTCCCTACACAGGGCAAAATCGCCATGGCTGATAAGACCCATACCTCAAAAATTACAGGTTTCTGCGCGGTTATGTTGTCGGTAAAAGGCACTGATTACAGAGATTTTAAACTATTGATAATGCCAGATCTCTGTGTGAGCGTGATCTTGGGTCTGGATTTCCAGTGCCACCACCAAAGTATCACGCTTACCTACGGTGGGTCCCAGCCGCCCCTCACAGTGTGCGGTCTGGCTACCCTGAAGGTCAAGCCGCCCTCTCTGTTCGCCAACCTCGCACCCAACTGTCGACCCATAACGACCAAGAGTAGGCGGTACAGCTGGGAGGACAGACGGTTCATTGCGTCGGAAGTAGAAAGACTCAAGCGGGAGGGTATCATTGAATGCAGTACCAGCCCGTGGCGCGCCCAGGTAGTGGTAGTTAAGGGTAGCGAAAAGAAGCGGATGGTGATAGATTATAGCCAGACGGTTAATCTATACACCCAGCTAGACGCCTACCCTCTGCCCCGCATAGCGGATATGGTTAACCAAATCGCGCAATACCGGGTGTTTTCCACCATCGACCTAAAATCGGCATACCACCAGCTCCCCATTAGGCCGGAGGACCGTCCATACACCGCCTTCGAGGCGAACGGACGCCTCTACCACTTCCTCAGAGTCCCCTTTGGGGTAACAAATGGGGTCTCGGTCTTCCAGCGGGAGATGGACCGCATGGTCGATGAGAACCAGTTAACAGCCACCTATCCATACCTAGACAACGTCACCATCTGCGGCCATGACCAGCAAGACCACGACTCGAACCTCGCGAGATTTCTGAAAACCGCCCTCAGACTCAATCTCACCTACAACGAGGATAAGTGTGTCTTTGGCACCACGCGCCTCTGTATCCTGGGCTGCGTGGTGGAAAACGGGGAAATCGGTCCGGACCCCGACCGATTGCGCCCCCTACGGGAGCTACCCCTACCAAACACTCCCAAGGCCCTGAAAAGGTGCCTGGGGTTTTTCTCCTATTACGCCCAATGGGTCCCCAATTATTCCGACAAGGCCCGTCCCCTCCTGAAATCAACGTCCTTCCCGCTCACGGCCGAGGCCCACGCCGCCTTCAACAGCATTAAACACGACATTGAGAAGGCCGCGCTGTAGGCAGTGGACGAAAACATCACTTTCCAGGTCGAAAGCGATGCGTCCGACTTCGCTTTAGCAGCCACCCTCAACCAGGACGGGCGGCCCGTAGCCTTTTTCTCAAGAACCCTCCAAGGGCCCGAGATCAGGCACTCCTCGGTAGAGAAGGAGGCCCAGGCCATAGTGGAGGCAGTGCGGCACTGGAGGCACTACCTAGCCGGCAAACGCTTCACCCTGCTTACCGACCAGCGGTCAGTAGCCTTCATGTTTAACAACAAACAGAGGGGGAAGATCAAGAACGACAAAATTCTCAGGTGGCGGATCAAACTCTCCACGTTTGAGTACGACATAATATATAGGCCGGGGGCCCTCAACGAATCCCCCGACGCCCTATCACGAGGGATGTGTGCCAGCATCCAGGGGGACAGGCTACAGGGCCTCCACAATGGCCTCTGCCACCCGGGGGTCACCCGGCTATTCCACTTTATAAAATCCCGTAACCTGCCCTATTCCATCGAGGAGGTCCGGTCTATGACCAGGGACTGCCGCACCTGTGCGGAATGCAAGCCCCGTTTTTTTCAGGCCCGACCGAGCCCACCTGATCAAAGCTACACGGCCATTCGAGCGCCTGAGCTTAGATTTCAAGGGACCACTCCCCTCCACCAACCGCAATGTGTACTTTCTCAACATTGTGGACGAGTACTCCCGCTTCCCATTCGCCTACCCCTGCCCAGACATGACCAGTGCCACGGTCATCAAGTGCCTCGGCAGCCTGTTTTGCACGTTCAGCATGCCTAACTACATCCACACTGACAGGGGGGCGTCGTTCATGAGCGACGAACTGCGC
This sequence comes from Somniosus microcephalus, assembly GCF_052327205.1. Taxonomy (NCBI): domain Eukaryota; kingdom Metazoa; phylum Chordata; class Chondrichthyes; order Squaliformes; family Somniosidae; genus Somniosus; species Somniosus microcephalus. The sequence continues at coordinate 31,292,799 of NC_141014.1, read as the reverse complement.
CAATACCTGCTGTCGAAGGGGATAGCCACGAGTCGGACCACTAGTTATAACCCCCGGGGTAATGGGCAAGTGGAGAGGGAGAACGCACTAAGGTCTAAAGGCCTCCCTACCTCCCGCTGGCAAGAGGTCCTCCCAGACGTACTCCACTCGATAAGGTCGCTACTGTGTACTGCTACTAACGCCACTCCTCACGAGAAGATGTTTGTTTTTCCCCGCAAATCAACCTCAGGAGTGTCCCTACCTTCGTGGCTCTCCACCCCAGGGACAGTCCTATTACGGAAGCATGTGAGGGGCCACAAAATGGATCCCCTCGTGGAGGCAGTACACCTACTCCACGCAAACCCACAGTACGCGTACGTCAAGCACGCCGACGGGCGTGAGGACACCGTGTCCATAAAGGACCTCGCCTCGGCAGGAAGCGACGACGACCCACCCTCACCACCCCCAGAAGAACCTCCACCATCCCCAGAGGTATCCTCACCACCCCCAGAAGTACCTGCAACACCCCCAGCACAGGAGTATGCCCAGGAGGGCACCACGGACTCCCGGTCGGAACCCGAGGTACTGTTGCGACGTTCAGGAAGGACTATCACACCCCCGGACAGACTAAATCTGTAGAAGGGGTGAATGTGATGAAATATATGCCTTCATCAGCCCCTGTGTTTTACCTGCATTGTATTGTGTGTACCACCCCCTTTTTCCTATTGTGTGTATTGGCTCCGCCCCTGTCTTTTGTCATGTAAAGGTCTCAAGAGCTGTATGAGTCATTTCTGCCAGACGAATCCGATGTGGAAAGACATGCAATGTTCTTAGTGATTAAAAGCCTTCAGTTGAATCCTTTAATTCCTTGTCTTTGAGTTATTGATGGCACATCACACACCACACTTTTGCACCCCGACCCCTGCAGACCCAGTACTCGCCTCGCTGAGCTGGCGTGTTTTAGAGCCTTCAGGAAGCCCGCACTTGTGAGGGCAAAAAGGGGATAATCCTATTTTCTGCCTGTTAATTACCTGTTAGGGTTAGGGTTACCTAACCTAACCCTTCCCGCCTCCAAGGTGACGGGACCCGGTGCGGGACGGCTACCCGCCTTCTAGGAAGATGGCTTGGGGGCAGGTTGGGCACCCGCCCCCAAATTCTGCCATTTTCCCGGCAGTCCCGCCTCCCCAGGGCTGGCAGAATTGCTCCCTAAGAGTGTGTGGCTGGCCATGTGTCTTTAAGAGTGTGGATCTGTGCGGGAGCATTGGAATGTGTGGCTGTATTCTCGGTGTAACGATGCAGCTGTGTAAGGAATGTGTGTTTGCATCTGAGTGTGTGGGTGAGGCTGTCTGAGGAAGGATATGTGTGTTGAATATTTGTACGTGTGTGTGGCTGACTGTGTGTGTGTAGCCGTACGACGGAGGATTACAGTGCGTTTTGTCATATCCGATAAGAAGCTGATTGCTTGGAATTTTCTAATATTTAATGGGTTGGATTTGCCTGATCAATTAGACTTAATCCTGTTTATCAAAATGCACAGGATCCCTTTAGTCCCATCTACTCACAGCCATTCATCTTGTTTGCTAGGGAGATATGTAGAGACCAAAGAGAACGTTGGGAACATTACTGGACAATGCTCTGTGGAAGTGAACCTCCTCACTTTAAAAACCCACGTTTAAATAATTTATTTAGCAGCGGGAAAATGCTTACTGCAGAGAGACAAGATTTCCCGTTGCTGTATTTTCTTCCCCTTCCTAAAGCACAATCCCGAAGATTCTTGTTAGGGTTCAGTTCTCCAGGTCCTGACAGCCTCCCAATACTTTGCCCAAGTAGCCGCCCTTGTAGGAGCTGAGCCGATGAATCTGAAGGCTATTCGGCTGTGGAAGGCATGGCGGCTGAGTCCGATTCTGTCATCTAATGGCCACACGCGCACACTTTTCAGCTGGAGTCACTGTTTTATCGGAGGAGGCATCACAGCCATGTCTAGACCTGATCTAACACCACATACACACACTTACCAGAATCATAGAAATTTATGGCTCTGAAGGATTCAGCAAAGGAGGACAAATTAAGAGGGGAAAATAGAATATGAGAGTAAGCTTGTAGGGAACATAAAAACTGACTGTAAAAGCTTCTATAGATATATGAAGAGAAAAAGATTGGTGAAGTCAAGCGTAGGTCCCTTGCAGTCAGATTCAGGGGAATTTATAATGGGGAACAAAGAAATGGCAGACCAATTAATAAATACATACTTTGGTTCTGTCTTCACAAAGGAGGACACAAATAACCTTCCAGAGATGTCGGGGAACATAGGGTCTAATGAGAGGGAGGAATTGAATGAAATTAGTATTTGTAGGGAAATGGTGTTAGGGATTTTACCAGCCCTGAGGAGGCGGGACTGCTGGGAAAATCCCCCAAAATGGGAGCGGGTCCCAAACCCGCTCCCAACCCGCCTCCAACCAATCTTCCCGGGAGTCGGGTCCCCGATTTGCGCAGGGGCCCGACCCCTAGCAGCGGGAAGAGGATTATAGCCACATAACTGCCTGTTAACATGTAGTTAACAGGCAGTTAAGAGGCTTTTTCCAATTTTTTGACTGCTGCTGCGGGCTTCCCGACGTCAGGGAACCCCGCCAGGGTAAGTGAGGCGTGCTGTGGGTCTGCTGTTATGTTGGTGTTTGGATGACAGCTGCAGAAGTGGTGTGAAGGATGCAATGGGACGCTGGTGAGTATCAGAGGTAAGGAAATGTGAAAGTAATTTTTAATGTGGTTAGATGTTTCTGCAGGGACAAGCTGTGAAGTGTTTGTGTAGCCTCATCTCACCGGGAGAAGTGACAGATGGCTTCTGCAACCTCAGCTGCAGCTGCCATCTGTTTTATCCTAAGGAGAGAGTAATTGGAGATCCTGGGTGCAAGGGCTCACCTTTGGACAGTGATTGTCAGTGTTTGACAGCACCTCAATGCTGTCAGGCACTGTCAAATCATCTGTCAAACAAGTGTGGTGCATATGCCTTTAAGAAAACCGGCAGATGAAGCGTCATCAACTGACGTCATCTGACACTGGCTTTCCCTTAATAGGTCGGCAAGCCCGCATGGCGGGCTTAACGAGGCCAATCGGCAAAATAGCGTCTGTTCGTCAGACGTCGCTGGGGGCGAGACTGGAACCCAAAAACCAGCAGTCCCGCTTCGAACTCGGCCTGGAAGGTAAGATTCTGCCCATTGTGTCTGTGCCGGCCGAAAAAGAGCTCTCCAGCCTAATCGCACTTTCCAGCTCTTGTAGGTTACGGCACTTCAAGTGCATATCCAAGTACTTTTTAAATGCGATGAGGGTCTCTGCCTCTACCACCCTTTCAGGCAGTGAGTTCCAGACCCCCGCCACCCTCTGGGTGAAAAAAGTTCTCCTCAACTCCCCTCTAATCCTTCTACCAATTACTTTAAATGTATGCGTCCTGGTTATTGACCTCTATGCTAAGGGAAATAGATCCTTTTTATCCACTCTATCCAGGTCCCTCATAATTTTATACACCTCAATCAAGTCTCCCCTCAGCCTCCTCTGTTCCAAAAGAAACAACCCCAGCCTGTCCAATCTTTCCTCATAGCTAAAATTCTCCAGTCCTGGCAACATCCTCGTAAATCTCCTCTGCACCCTCTCTAGTGCAATCACGTCTTTCCTGTAATGGGGTGACGGAATAACGATCTTGACTTTACTCAGGGTGGGGTACTGAGGACAACCATCTTAGCACAGATGGACATCAAACATGCTGCAGTGAATACTGCTCTTCACAATGGAGCCACCAGGGCAGCGAACACTCCCGTATTAAAGACAAGCTCAAAGGCTTCATGGAAGAATTTCACTGCAGTTGGCACAGTGACTGAAAGCAAAGAAGACACAACTATTATAGGTACAACACCTGAAATGAAAAAGTCTTGACAGGGGAGAGGCTGGTGAATTCTTATTCCCCGTTCTCCACAGTGTGAAGCCCCCCCCCCCCCCACAGGGAATGGAGTGTGTTGGAGTGGAATCGGTGATGCAATGAGGTTTTCAGAGATTCCTCTCTGCCATTTGTATTATCCTAAGGAGAGAGTAATTGGAGATCCTGGGTACAAGGGCTCACCTTTGGACAGTGATTGTTAGTGTTTGACAGCACCTCAATGCTGGCTGAGCCCTGGACGCTGCCGGCTGTGCCATCTGACTACTTCCTCCCTGCTCCAAGCTCTGCTCCAGCACTGCTGGAACTGGACTAAAAAGCCCGGGTGGGAACACAGCTCACGGAGGGTGGACTTAAACTGGGGGAGTGCACCTTCCGCCGGACACAAGTTTGGGAGCACCCACCATCCCCCTCCCCGAATGTTCTTGGAGCCCATTCATAATCCAGCTCTGTAACAAATATCCCCTCATCATAGGATACAGCACAGAAGGAGGCCATTTGGCCCATCGTGCCTGTGATCGGCTCTCTGAAAACGCTGTCCAATTAGTCCCACTCGCCCTGCTCTTTCCCCACAGCCCTGCAAATTTTTCCCCTTCAAGTATCCATTCTCTTTTGAAAGTTACTATTGAATCTGCTTCCACCGCCCTTTCAGCCAGCACATTGCAGATCATAAACAACTCGCTGCGTAAAAAAATTCTCCTCATCTCCCCCCCTCTGGTTCTTTTGCCAATTACTTTACATCTGTGTCCTCTGGTTACCGACCCTCCTGCCACTGGAAACACTTCCTCCTTATTTACTCTACAAAACCCTTCATAATTTTGAGCACCTCCTATTAAGTACTTGCCTTAACCTTCTCTGCTCTAATGTTACCTTGATTGAGTCGGGAGCACTCTCACTTGACCAAAGGTTATGGATTCAGGTTCCTTCACTGTCCTTGAGCACCAAATCTGAGCTGGCACTCCAGTGTAGTGTTAAATTGCCGGAGGTGCCGTCTTTCAAATGAGACGTTCTTCTTCTTAGGCAGTCCCTCAGAACCGAGGATGACTTGCTTCCACACTAAAAATGAGTTCTCAGATGACTGATGAGTCCAATGCGGGACCTACAGTCTCTGTCACAGGTGGGGATAGCAGTACGGCATTCCGGTCTGTCACTGTTGGGGTTGTCCATGAGGGTCCTGACGTTCTAGGTCCCGAACTTCATTTTAAAGGGTGGAAGATGCCTGTGTGTGAATTCTTTTAACGTGGGGTGGCCGTTGCACACCAGCTACCACACGGGGCTTGACAGAGCAAGGTCTTGGTCCAATGGCAAGGGGATCCAAGATGATTGGAGACCAGACTCTGCTACATCGGCCTAGCACACACACACACATACTCCTACTGTTCTCCTTCCCTCCTGTCCTCTCTGCCTGGGTTTCATAGACTATAACCCTGTAGTAACAAAGGCATTAAACATTAAAAGATGCATCAAATGTTAAACTCAACTCGGTGCTTCCTGTGGATTAAACCGAGGCTTGTTCAGAAAGAAAGACGGACTCAGGACATCTCAAAGTGCTTTCCAACCAATGAAGTACATTTGGAAGTGTTGTAATGTGGGGAAACGCAGCAGCTAATTTGCGCACAGCAAGCTCCCACAAACAGCAATGTGCTAATAAAGATCCCATGGCAGCTGGGTGCAAATTGGTTGTGGTGTCAACCTAAATAAAACAACAGCAACAACTTGTATTTATACAGCACCTTTAATGTGGTAAAACGTCCCAAAGCGCTTCACAGGAGCGTTACAAAACAAAAAAAATTTGACACCGAGCCACATAAGGAGAAATTAGGGCAGATGACCAAAGCTTAGTCAAAGAAATAGGTTTTAAGGAGAGTCTTAAACGAGGAAAGAGAGGTTTAGGGAGGAATTCCAGAGCTTAGGGCCTTGGCAGCTGAAGACATGGCCTCCAATGGTGGAGTGATTATAATCGGGGATGCTCAAGAGGCCAGAATTAGAGGAGCGTGGGGTTGGAGGAGATTACAGAGATAGGGAGGGGCGAGGCCACGGAGGGATTTGGGAACCAGGATGAGAATTTTAAATCGAGGCGTTGCTTAACCGGGAGCCAATGTAGGTCAGCGAGCACAGGGGTGATGGGCGAACGGGACTTGGTGCGAGTTAGGATATGGGGCAGCCGAGTTTTGGATGGCCTCAAGTTTACATAGGGTAGAATGTGGGAGGCCAGCCAGGAGTGTGTTGGAATAGTCAAGTCTAAGGGTAACAAAGGCATGGATGAGGGTTTCAGCAGCGGATGAGCTGAGGCAAGGGCGGAGATGGGCGATGTTACGGAGGTGGAAATAGGCAGTCTTAGTTATGCATCAAATATGTGGTCGGAAGCTCATTTCAGGGTCAAATATGACACCAAGGTTGCGAACAGTGTGGTTCAGCCTCAGACAGATGTTAGGGAGAGGGATGGAGTCGGTGGCTAGGGAACGGAGTTTGTGGCGGGGACCGATAATAATGGCTTCCCAGTATTTAATTGGAGAACATTCTGCTCATCCAGAACTGGATATGGGACAGTCTGACAATTTAGAGACTGTGGAGGAGTCGAGAGAAGTGATGGTGAGTGAAACAACAGTGACTGCACTTCAAAAGTAATCGTATGGCAGAGGAGTGTTTTTTGGGACGTCCTGAGAATGTGAGAAGGCGCTGTCTAAATTCAAGAATTCAAGTGCAAGGGGTTTGCAGGCTGTAACATTGAAAGCGCTTCATCGACTTGCCGCTGGGGGGAGCCGGTGAGCATTCGTTTCTCCAATTTGATGGACATGCGCAGTGGGAGTAGGGTGCTGGACATGCGCAGTGGGAGTAGGGTGCTGGCCATGCGCAGAGACCTCGCCGCTGCAAACTCCAGGACAATGATCGAATTCACCACCTCAGAAGCGGCTGTGAGCTCAGATTACCCCTGCACAGACGCAGATGCTCCTTAATTTTAAAAACATAACCTCACGTCTGGCTCATTGCGGAACAAATGGCTGCGGAAATTAGAAACGAACAGATCTCGCGTGTGGTGACGGAGCCGGGGCGGTGTTGATTGACGTCCGTGCCACCCAATAGCAAGGAAGCGCGGCGCGTCAATCATTCGCGGGCAGACCAATGGGCAGCAGGCGGTGGGCGGGGCTGCTGGAACGAAGGACGTCGGACCTGGACCAATGAGATTGCGGCGGCCGGCGACCGCGCCGATTGGCGGACGATACGAGCACTGACCAATCACAGTGGAGCGGAGGGGTAGGGTTTGGTACGTCAATCAGGGAACGTGGGCCAATGGAGGGGGAGAGATTGGCGGGCGGGGGCGGGTCAGGGAGAGCGGACCAATGGCGGGGCAGAGAGTGCCGGGCGGGGGCGGGCCTTGGCGGCGCGGTCATCAGACGGCGCGGGGCGAGCCGAGCGGGTGGTCGGTCGGTGGTGTGGTGGCGGCGGGAGCGGGAGTGCGGTGGCCGGGCTTCGGGGGAGAGACACGGCGGGGTGAGCCGGGGGCTGGGGGAGGTCGGGGATGTTCAACCCCTGCTGACAGGGGCTTACCCTTCAACACAAGGCGAGGATGCATTATTAATCATATCCTGGGCCTGGAAACGTCTGGAACTTTCTAGAAACGGGCCCTGGGGTCGTTAGGGTAGCCCCCCCATCCCATGCCCTCTCTGGTTGCTATGGCTCTGCCGTTGCCCTGGTATCACCCCGCTCTCCATCCCATGCCCTCTCTGGTTGCTATGGCTCTGACGTTGCCTTGGAACCCCCCTCCCATGCCATCTCTGGTTGCTATAGCTCTGACGTTACCTTGGAACCCCCCCATCCCATGCCCTTCTGGTTGCTATGGCTCTGACGTTGCCTTGGAACCCCCCCCCCCCCCCCCCTCCCATGCCATCTCTGGTTGCTATAGCTCTGACGTTACCTTGGAACCCCCCCATCCCATGCCCTCTCTGGTTGCTATGGCTCTGACGTTGCCTTGGAACCCCCCCCCCCCCCTCCCATGCCATCTCTGGTTGCTATAGCTCTGACGTTACCTTGGAACCCCCCCCATCCCATGCCCTTCTGGTTGCTATGGCTCTGACGTTGCCTTGGTATCACCCCCCGCCCCCCCCCCCATCCCATGCCATCTCTGGTTGCTATGGCTCTGATGTTACCTTGGAACCCCCCCCCCCCCCCCCCCAAAATCCCATGCCCTCTCTGGTTGCTATGGCTCTGCTGTTGCCCTGGTATCACCCCCCTCTCCATCCCATGCCCTCTCTGGTTGCTATGGCTCTGACGTTGCCTTGGTATCACCCCCCCCCCCATCCCATGCCATCTCTGGTTGCTATGGCTCTGACGTTACCTTGGAACCCCCCCCCCCCCCATCCCATGCCCTTCTGGTTGCTATGGCTCTGATGTTGCCTTGGTATCACCCCCCCCCCCCCCCCAATCCCATGCCCTTCTGGTTGCTATGGCTCTGATGTTGCCTTGGTATCACCCCCCCACCCCCCCCATCCCATGCCCTCTCCGGTTGCCTTGGTATCACGATGCCCCAATGCTGATGAACCCTTCACTCTCCCTGCCTGGCATCCAGCAGCTGATTCCTGCCTCCAGTGCCTTTGGCTGCAGGCTCATTGGCCTCTGAAGGTGGCATTGGAGCCCTCCCTCTCAGCTAGGGCCATGATCTTAAGAATGAGGATCAGGAATAGGCCATTCGGCCCCTCAAGCCTGCTGTGCCATTCAATAAGATCATGGCTGATCCTTGAACTCAACTCCACTTTCCCGCTCGAATGCCATATCCCTCGATTTCCCTAGAGTCCAAAAATCTATCGATCTCCGCCTTGAATATACTCAACGACTACTGCCCGTGTCCTAACTCACACCAAGTCTTGCTCACTCATCACCCCCTGTGCTCGCTGACCTACACTGGCTCCCGGTCCGGCAACACCTCGATTTTTAAATTCTCATCCTTGTTTTCAAATCCCTCCCTAACTCTAACCTCCTCCAGCCCCACAACCCTCCGATCTCTGCGTTCCTCCAATTCTGCCCTCTTGAACATCCCCGATTTTAATCACTCCACCATTGGCGGCCGTGCCTTCAGCTGCCTAGGCTCTAAGCTCTGGAATTCCCTCCCTAAACCTCTCCGCCTCGCTACCTCTCTCTCCTTTAAGACGCTCCTTAAAACCTAGCTATTTGACCATCCTTTTGATCACCTGTCCTAATATCTTTTTATGTGGCTTGGTGTCAAATTTTGTTTGATAATCGCACCTGTGAAGTGCCTTGGGACGTTGAAGGCGATATATAAATGCAAGTTGTTGTTGAGCATCGACAGCACCCTGGGGTAGAGAATTTCAAAGATTCACAACTCATTTGAGTGAAGAAATTTCTCCTAATTTCTTCATACCCAGCTATGATGCTCTCTTCCCCTCCTCGTTGAAACACATGATGAATGTTGCTCTTGAGGTGCTGGAGGGCTACCGATGGAGTTCAGTGTGGCGAAGTGCGTGGTCATCCACTTTGGATCTGAACAAGACACATCTGATTTTTTGTTTCCTCAAATGGTTGGAGACTAGGAACTGTGGAGGAGCAGAGGGATTTGGGTGCAAAAAGTCATCAAAAAAAGCAAATCGAATATTGACTTTATCTCGAGGAGGCTGGAATACAAAGAGTATGATGCTTCAGTTGCACAGAGCCTTAGTCAGACCCCATCTGGAGTACTGCGTTCAGTTCTGGGCATCACACCTCAGGAAGGATATATTTACCTTGGAGCAGATAACACCAGAATGATACCAGGGATTTAAATTATAAGGGCAGGTTGCATAAACCTGGCCTGTATTGCCTTGGGCTTTAGAAGGTTGAGTGTTGATCTGATTGAGGTGTTTAAAGGATTCAATGGAGTCGATACAGAGAAGCCATTTCCTCTGGCGGGGGGAATCCAGAACAAGAGGACACAATCTTAAAGTTAGACCCAGCCCATTAAGGAGTGAAAGCATTTCTTCACAGAGGATAGTGGAAATGTGGAATTCTCTTTTCCCCCCCCCCCCCCCGGCCAAAAAAGCTGTGGATGCAACACTGAGATTGACATTTTTATTGAGTAAGGGTATCAATTGATATGGAACACACTTTGGTAAATAGAGTTGAGGTACAGATCAGCCACAGTCGGTTTGAATGGCGCAGTACATGCGAGAGACTGAATGGCGTACTCCTGTTCCTATGTTCCGTTTCCCACAGGACTGTATGTCAACAAGAGTTGGCGGGGTGAGAGGTGGAATTGGGAAATCCTGGGCTGTAGAGATTAAGTTAAGGAGTGATCTTAAGATGTTTAAAATAAGCAGAATTGGCAAGGTAGATGGGGCACGCCTCTAGTGGGGAAATCCAGAACCGGGGACGTGAGGGTGTGGAATGTAGTGCCCCTAAAGGCGCTGGATACAGAATTAATTGGGCTGTTAAAAATGGAGACAAATATTTACTTGGGCAGTTTGGATATAGAGGTGGGCCAGTGCATTAGAGAAAGTGCTGCTATGACTGACAAAATGGACTAATTGGTTTTTTTTAAAGGCCAAAGACAGGCATTCTGCCAGAATTCACAAGTATAATCTTGAGATAGGTGCAAATTATTGGGAACAATTATTGAAAGTTTCTGGGCGAAGGTAACTCCCGTCTGCTATTTATGAACGAAAGAGTTATAGGAGGCTTGTGTGACTCTGGCACACACCCAAGTGGCTAACGAAGACAGAAACCTTGAGAATACTTGCTGTAAAAGGTTGAGTCTGGGTCCTGTGTGAGTGGGATAGAGCGGGATCTGTTTCCCCTCCCCTCGAGTGGGCCTCTTGGTAGATTGTCCGTGGAGTTGCATGAACTGCATCTGTGGGATCTGGTTCCAACTGTAAGAAAGTGTTACATACCACAAAACATTCTGGTGGAGAGACAATCTTGCAAGGGAAGCAACAGCATAGCATCATGTGACAGTGCAAGGACCATGCGACGTTGTAAGGGCCACATTATATTCCGTTCTTGAAAGCCTCCTGGTTCACGTCTGGTAAAGGGGCCCTAGCTTGGATGTCTCTGTTGCTGATGCTGAATGTGCAGCTCTGGCAGTGTGAGGTGAGCATGGTGCTGTGACTGATGAGTCCAGGCAGGATGGAAATAGACCCATCAAGAGCCTCTCCAGCACCCAAGACCACCAGTGTGTGTATAGTAAATAGGACGTCAGCAGGGCATTGAATCCATTGAGTTCAGACAAGCTGTTTGGGTGGGGCGGTGTGGTTGTTGTGTTCATCAATCACAAGGAGTGATGTTAGTTGTATTTTCTTCATGATGCAGGAAAGCAAGTACCCCCTCCAACAGCCTGACGATCACCAGCTGCCCTTTGTGCGGAAGCAGTTGGTTCTGATGTGCACTCAGTGCTGTGCTGCACGTCTTCCCCCTCCTTGGATACTTCCGCCTGTGTGCTTGTGATTGGTGGGCATTTTGTGAACAGTTGCCTGGTGGCAGCGTCCAGTTGCAGGATTATTTTCATTTCTTTTGCCAGCACTCTTCCTTTGTCTTAAGACCAGCACAGGCTGTTTCGTAGCTTGCCCAAGTGACCATTCATTGTGTTGTTAGGCCGGATGGTGAGTTTCTGCGGGTTATCTGATCCCATCCTGTCCTTAACCAACACCCACACGCTTGGATAATGTCCAGCAAGTGTTTTTCTTTCCCTGTGGGACCCTGCCCCCCCCCCCCCCAAACTTGGGGTGTTAAAGCCAGCTGTACTCCCTGGCTGAGAGGAGCTAACAACGCTGAACCCAACAGGACTTGGCCTTCAGTTGCATGATCAAAGCCAACAGAAGTTACCGCTGCTTTCACACTCCGGCACTGACTCTCCGTGTACCATCCCCGTGTCACTCCCTATCTTCTGACCCTGTGGACTAAATATTGGGATTCCACTGTGAACTGCAGCCTTCCATTCTGCCTTCCCATGCCAGGCTCAAGTTGTGAAGGCACATGGAAGTCTTTTTGAGGGGGTGGGGGGACAGCTGAAGTCACAGCCCTTGTGTGCACGTTACACACAGTGACACTTGGCAGCACGTTCCCAGCTCTTTTAGGTCAAGCGTTCCATTATTTATCGGACTATAAAGAGTTTCTGTTCTGTTGGCTATTCGTGCTTTGGCACTGTGACCTTGTCAATAATTTCAGCTACGTCGACGACAGCCTTTAATAGCGACACTGATAATGGCGCTGAATTAGGAGAATGTAATTCAGTCGATGGGCTTGATAATATCATAAACCACTGACTGTCAATCGCACCTCTTGGATTGATTTGCAGCCTGGAACCAGATATTATTTCTTGTGTGTAAGGTACAGTAATCTGGTAGTGGGACCAGTCACTGACATGGGTTACTGGTCACCCCCCCCCCCCCCCCCAAAAAAACACTGCTCACTAAAACTAAATATGCTAATGCTGCGCCTGTGCAGGTAACTACACGTGGGGCCTCACTGTACCTGTGCAAATGGGGCTTCGCCGTGCGTGTATACGGTCTTGCTATACCTCTGCAGGTATGTGTGAGAGAATGTGGGGCCTCGCTGTACCTGTGCAGGCGTTTGTGGGACCCCACTGCAGATAACGACGTGCACACGGGGCTCTGCTGCACCTGGCCAGTCCCCACTGCGCCGGTGCAGGTGTGTTCAAGAGCTTTGTTATAATCACAACCGGTGTTTGGTCCCCTGGTGTATTCCTGCAGGGGTGTTTAACCTGCAGCCCCAGGGCCACCAGCGACCTGAACCCTGGAAATCCAGTCATGAAGCCAAGCAACTCGATCCTCTTTCTGCTTGTTTGCTATTTGCCGGACTGTCCTGTTTAAGTTTCCTGGCCCTGGAGGTTTAGAAAGGTTGGCTTTTAGTGCTGGCGGCTCAGTGGTGAATAAACCTTGAATCTGAACATCTGTTCTACCAGTAACTTGACATATATGCAAATTACAGGAACATGGGGTTAAGTTTTATGTGGCCCCTGAAAGAAAGACTTGCATTTATATAGTGCCTTTCATGACCACCGGACGTCCCAAAGCACTTTACAGCCAATGAGGTACTTTTTGGAGTGTAGTCACTGTTGTAATGTAGGAAACGTGGCAGACAATTTGCGCACAGCAAGCTCCCACAAACAGCAATGTGATAATGACCAGATAATCTGTTTTTAGTGATGTTGGTTGAAGGATAAATATTGGTCCAGGACACCGGGGAGAACGCCCCTGCTCTTCTTTGTAATAGTGCCAGGGGTTCTTAAACCGAGGCCCAGCCTGCCCTCTCCGGTACAACGTCTCATCCGAAAGGTGGCACCTCTGACAGTGCGGCGCTCCTTCAGCACTGCACTGGGAGTGTCAGCCTAGATTTTGTGCTCAAGTCCCTGGAGTGGGACTTGAACCCACAACCTTCTGACTCCGAGGCGAGGGGGCTACCCACTGAGCCACGGCTGACACTGAAGCTCCATGGTCCGCACCTATGTGACCCGCAAATGCTCGAATACTCGCATCTTCCTGAGTCAGGTATTGGTGTCCTGGTTGCACAGCGAGTTCATTCAGGAACAGCTGACAAGCGCGCACTTGTTTGCTTTGTTCCCTGTGTGGAGGGTGAGTCAGTCCGTTGCCAGCTTTTGCTCAGCTGCCAGAGGCCAGTTAGTGAGAGGAATCGGTACAAAGCCGGGAGAAGATCACTCCTGCACAGCACCAGTCAGGCTGGAGCATTCCGCCTGAAGGAGGAAAACGTTTGCGTTACGAGCTCGTGTAATTACCCTTTTCTGCTGTTGGATTCCAGGTCGCAGGATGGAGGGGGAGGTCAGTTTAGATTCGGTCTATCAAGCTGTTCAAGCTTTGTACCATCATCCAGACCCACAGGGTAAAGAGAGGGCCTCAGCCTGGCTGGGTGAATTCCAGAAGTCGGTAAGTAAGTGCTTCAGTGAAACAATGCATGATCATAGATACATGGTCCAGGCTTGTGTTGGGTTTGCATATAGTAAATGATCAGGACTGAAATCCTAGCTGTTTTACATTGACTTACCAGGCTTTCAACACTCTACGCTGACAGCTACAATGCCCTCTATTATTTTTTCCCCTCAGTACTGCTGAGAGGATTGTTGGGGTGGGGGGGGTGGATCTAATCGAGGTCTTCAAGATTATGAAGGTTATGATAGCTAACTAGTGATGGAATGTTTCCACTGGGCAGTGAGACAGTAACTAGAGGATATAAATTTCACAAAACAAAATAAAGTTACGGTTAGAATAAATTCTTTACACAGAGCATGGCTGGAATGTGGAATTCTCTTGCCACGGATTGTTGAAGCAGAATCTTATCAATTATTTTAAGTAAATCCGGCAGTTGCTTACTAAAAGAACATTAAAAGGTACGGGGATTGTGGGATCAGACCAGGGACGTCCAATAGAAATTGCTGACTAGCCACAGGTGGAGGCTACAGTGACACCGTTTTAGTCACAGGCACTAATTTTAATACAAAATGGCGTATGCATAATACAAGTAAATGTACTTGACGGCTATATTTACATAACAAGCATCTAACTCCATTCAATTTTGCAATCTTTCGCTTTACCGAAGATTGGAATTCTGGCATCAATTGATCAGACACGGCACATCTGAGAGCAGCTTCTAGGTTTGTCCAGCAGTTGGAGCAATACTTGGTCTTCCTCAAAGTGATTCGCACAACAAGACCCTCCCTCCCTGCTCAACCCCCCACCCCTCTCTTTCTTTCTCCCCCCTACCCCACCCCCCCGGCTTGCTCCCACTCCTCCCAGCTCGTCTTCTCTTCCACCCCCCCCCCCCCGCGCCCCGGCTTGCTCCCACCCCTCCCAGCTCATCTCTTCCACACAGCCAGCCTCTCTTCCCACCCCCCGGGCTTGCTCCCACTCCTCCCAGCTCGTCTTCTCTTACACACACACACACACACACACCGTAATTTGTTTTCTGTGTAGTGGATGAGCACCAATACATTCAATAAGCCCCGAGACAAACCTGGAATTTGTCGAGGGAATGCCCACGTTTTTTGGTTACATAGGAACACAGGAATTGCTCGGCGAAGAAAGTCCGCCGTCCATCTAGTTCGCCGCCTACCACCGCATGATGTGATAATCACAGCAATCAATCGCTATTAATTAGTCTACAAAACCCCGAGTGGTGGAGAGCTTTGGGAACCATAGGTCCAAAGTCACCTGTTCCTCCCAAGTACACTACACTCACCACACGTCATGTCTCAAATTACTTGTATAATATATCGCAAATTGTAATTTTCTGACAGAAATCTATCTAATTTACATTTGAATCAATCAGCACTAATGGCTTCCACAGTCTCCCGGGGGTCTGTTTAATTTTCAGAGTTTTGAAAAAAGTTAACCAACTTCCTGTTGCTCCTCCTTCTGGCCAGATGTTTTCGTGGCAGATTTCCGACCAGCTGCTGCGGCTCCAGCGTGACATCGAGTCGTGCTACTTCGCCGCCCAGACCATGAAGATGAAAATCCAGTACTCGTTTTACGAGCTGCCCCCCACGATGCACTCCTCGCTCCGCGACTCGCTGCTCACCCACCTGGAAAGCCTGAAGGACCTGTCCCAGGCCATCGTCACACAGGTACAGCAGGGAGTGGGCCCAGCGCTTAACAGGAGCTGGGTGCTTAAGTGAGAGTGCAGCCTTTCCACCTCTGGGTCCCAGATTCCTGTCCAGTTCACACGGAGGGCGTAAAGGATTCCGCTAAGCCGCGCAGGCCGCTTGCCAGCTTTTCCATAGATACCGCGTGATGTAATAAAACTCACTACGCACTTGGTTCGAGTATAAAGCAAGGCTTTAATCAACTTGTTTCAGAACATGGAGGTCTAGTTGTACTTCACTAGTTCCTGTCTTACAAAATGTCCCTGGAAAGCTGGGCCCACGCCCGAGTATTTATACTCCTTGGACGGCGCCACCAGCTGGCCATCCAGTGTTATTTCATGAGTCGTTTCTTCATGATGATGAGATTTATAACACTGCACATGCACAAAAACTTGATTGGGCCACGCATTGGAGGAGGCAGGCCACGCATTGGAGGAGGCAGGCCACGCAGGAGGCAGTGCAGCTTACAGGGGATGTTGAAAGGACCCCTCTTTTATCCCGCCCCTTCACCTTTCTCTCCTCTGAGGCAGTGACTCATGCTGTGCCAGTAGCCCGGCCATGTTGCTGCTGTTCCTCACGAATGAGCCTAGATAGTGTCCGCAGGTTCTGTGAGCTTGGGGGGACATTGTGGTGAGGCCCAATCCTGCACACACACACACAGTTTCCAGCAAGGATCGCTGTATTGTGTTCAGGAATGGGAACCCTGGTTGATTTCCTCCTCCCCCAGGGGCACTGTGGCTGCCCCAACTAAGATCAGCGAACTCATCGCAGACCCTGGATTGAGGCCGAGACCTTGCAATGTGTGTACACCACACAGTACCGAATTGTTTACTATGCCTCTTGTTTCAGTATCATCTGAACTTTGGGCACCGTTTCCACCTAGGCCTGTATCCAAACCATTGCAGTACACGGTGAATAAAAGCGACCCAAGAGCAGAAACCTGTGGGACGCCGCTACCCACTTCCTAACACTCTAACAACTCCAAGGAACTCCAAAACTAGGGGCCATAAATATAAGATAGCCACTAATAAATCCAATAGGGAATTCAGGCGAAACTTCTTTACCCAGAGAGGTTACAATGTGGAACTTGCTGCCACAGGGAGTGGTTGAAGCGAATAGCATCGATTCATTTAAGGGGAAGCTGGATGAGTACACGAGGGAGACAGGAATAGAAGGATATGTTGATAGGGTGAGATGAAGAGGGGTGGAAGGAGGTTTATGTGGAGCATGGACCAGTTGTGCCGATTGGCCTGTTCCTCTGCTGTAAATTCTATGTAATTCCTACACTTTGTTCTCTCCCTTCTAGCTAGATTTTAAATCCAATTTGCTAATCAACGTCCCTTAATCTTGTCTGATAGTCTCCTATGTAGTACCCAATCAAAGGCTGGAGGATCTGAGCCCTCATTTTAAGCGACCCCAATGAAGGGCACTGGTCCGTAGCAAGGAGCATCTGATAATGCAGGAAAACGTGGCATTAGTTTGAAGAGATATACACCAGAGGGTTGCTGCTTGTGCGCAGCGTTGGTGCCCTTGGGGGGGGGGGGGGGGGGGGGGGGGGGGCGCTGGGCTATCGATCAGTTCCACTATTGTTGACTGCTCGCTGTAGTGGAGGGTGTTGGTCCCAGTGATGTTCAAAGAAAAACCCAAAACGGAAAAGTGAATTACCCACGACCTCCTGCTGCCCCGAGAGCAACAAAAGTGCACTCGTGATTAACCCCAAATTTTCTCTCTCTCTCGTGCTGCTTTTATTAACAGTAATTCCTCGCTGTCTTTTCTATTTTGGATCCCAGCTGGCTCTCGCTGTTGCAGACCTGGCCATACAGATGACATCATGGAAGAGCTGTGTCCAGACGCTAATTGAGAAGTGAGTGTTTTTGTATTTTAATGGTTTGTCTCTTTCCCCCCCCCCGCGGTTGCCTGAACTGTGCACACGTGGTGAAGAAACGAGGCATGTTGGATTTTGCTATGGGGAGGCACCAGGCGGTGCTGGAAGGTGCGAGGCATCTCTCATTCTCGGCATTGATTGATACTAACTGGGCATGAATTGCTGGTCATTTGTTCATTTTCAGACAGCATTGATGCTTCTCGAGACGTGAGGAGAAAGGGACGTTTTCACACACACAGCTGACCTGAAGCACAACCATGTCAGACTCTAGCTCCCTCTATGTTGCCCCATCGAGCAGCCCTGGTTCGATGCAGAGTAAAGCTCCTCTAAAGTGGCACAGTAAAATGCTTCATCCCTAACCTCGGAGGAATTACCGTCTTCTCCCACAGCAGTAGTGGCATTTTTTATTTCCTATTCAACATCATGCAGTAAAACCGTCTGAAAAGACAAAATATCTCAACACCTTCCATTATATTGGCCTTTAACAAGGAAAAACATCCGCCGGCGTCACAGCAAGCCGTTAGGAAAGTGGACAAGGAGCCAAAGGAGAAGCTTGGAGGGGTGACCAAAAGCTTGGCTAACATCTTGGAGTTCTCTCCGATGTTCATGGCCCTCCTGTGTTTTTCGAGCACTTTCTGTTGCTCCTTTTTATCTCCTCTTTGCTAGTTTTGTGCCGTGGAACAGTGTCCACTAGGAAGTGGGTTGAGGTGTCCATGGACTCATTTCACAGAGGAGGCTCATGGCTGACGAGGGAAACGTTTGCCCCACCAGTCAATGCTGGATCCAAATCGAGGCTTCAAAAGGTGGCCTGTCAGGGTGCAACCTGCTTCTCTGCCCAGATCCCCAGACCTGCTCCTTATTGAATGGGCTGATGCGTTTTTCCTCTCTGCTGATTGCTTTTGGTGTAAAGCTGGGGCGATTGATCTCACTGCACGCGCTGTCTCCCCCAGGTACGGCAACGATGAATCGGCGCTACCGTTCCTGCTGGAGATTCTGACAGTGCTCCCGGAGGAGGTACACAGCCGCTCGCTGCGAATTGGCACCAATCGAAGGACCGAAGTGATTGAGGACTTGGCATACCACGCCAGCATGGTGATCGGCTTATTGGTGAGTCAGTCTGGGCAGTGAATTCCATCTAACTGCAGTATTTGTGCGCCCGCGTGTCCCTGTGTGCATAGAAAATAAAAGTAGCCTAAGCACTGTCCAATCAGCCAGTGGCTCAGTGGGTAGCATTCTCGCCTCTGAGTCAGAAGGTTGTGGGTTCATCGTCCCACTCCAGAGACTTGAGCAGAACAATCTATGCTGACACTCCAGTGCAGTACTGAGGGAGTGCTGCACTGTCGGAGGTGCCGTCTTTCAGATGAGACGTTAAACCGAGGCCCCATCTGCCCTCTCAGGTGGACGTAAAAGGTCCCATAGCACTATTTCGAAGAAGAGCAGGGGAGTTCTCCCCGGTGTCCTGGGACCAATATTTATCCCTCAACCAACATCACTGAAGCAGATGATCTGGCCATTGTCGCATTGCTGCTTGTGGGAGCTTGCTGTGTGCAAATTGGCTGCTGCATTTCCTACATTACAGCAGTGACTACACTTCAAAAGTACTTCATTGGCTGTATAGTGCTTTGGGACCTCAATTGAAGTTCAGTGTTTTGTGTTGGTGAGAAACTTGATTTTGTACCCGGGAATTTTTCAGACAGCCTACATGGAGCGCTGCAGTCACGATGAGAAGTTGATGATTAAAGTCTTCCGATGCCTGATGAGCTGGATTAACCTGGGCATCCTTCACACCGACCACATTGCCAACAGCCAGTTACTGGTGGCGCTCTTCCAGGTCCTTGTGAGTATGAGCGAAGCAGCTAATCGGCTTTTCCCCAGTATCTGCAACTGCACAAAGTCACCACACGAAGCCCCGGTTTTATTTGGGAGAACAATTCCAGCAGCCCCGTGACTTTTGCCTGTCCTTTATTCTACCCAGTTTCCTTGGGTCCTCTTCTGGAAGTCTCTGACCCTTGCTGGGTGTCGTTCCATGGACCGCAATTGAGAGCAGGAACCCTCTCTCATTTCCCCTCCCCACAAAGCCGAGGCCAGTGTAGCACCCCAACTTCAAGTTTATGTCGCGTGATCAGTTAACGCCGCACGGTCTGCGGATTAAACTTGGAATCTGCTGGTTGGCATGGCAGTACCCTTAACCCACAAGCAATGTTCCCGTTTAGCTGCGCGGTGCACAGCGGTCTGGTGGTCCCGTGCAGGCTTTTGAATGGAAAAATCGCACATGTGTGGAAATTTGAATGGGTAAAAGGGGCCACACACCCAAAAACAAATGAGGAACAATGCCCAGAAGGCCAACATTTGCCATTTCTTCCACTTGGCGTTGTGCCATCCTTGTTCTGCCAACTTGGGGAACTCCTGCCCTTTGTCATCATACCATTCTTATCCTTATCAGTATTTGCTTGGCCTCTATTGTAACTTTTAATCCTATTTTATTGTAACTGTGCTCAGGTTTGTTTATGGCCACATTGACTGTACCTGCATTGATGTTGCCTTGAACCATTAGCTGCTTGCTCTACATTAGATGAACTCCCCTGTCTAAGGATTTGAACAAGAACAATTGAGTTAAATTCTGGCTAGCGAGGATCCCATGGTGGGCTAGAACGCGGGCTGGATGAGCCACTCGGCTGTGTCGGCCTAGGGAGGCATTGAACGAATGTCCAGTGATTCCCCCATGTAAAGCGAGAGTCATTCCCAAGCTGCTGCTGTTCACCTCCCATTGCACAATGTGCTTGGCTAGCTGAGCTCAGTCAGTGTAGTGGGTGGGGCAACCAATCTCGGTGCCCCAGGCAGGGATCAGTCCCGATAAACTATCCAGTGACTGCTGCTGCTGGAAGGCGAGCGTGCATAGACATTGGGTGAGGATTGGGCTTAACCGGGGTGCCCACTGTAGTCAAATAGCTTGCTAACGTTCAGTCACGCTTGAAGCGTAGACACTGGTGAAGTGTAGGAGGGAGGGGACAATCAGTACTTGGGGACCAAACTCGAGGGGAATCAAGGGATATGGGGATCGGGCGGGAAAGTGGAGTTGAGGTGAAAGATTAGCCATGATCTTATTGAATGGTGGAGCAGGCTCGAGGGGCCATATGGCCTACTCCTGCTCCTGATTCTTATGTCCTTACGCAAATTCCCAAGAATCGACATACTGAGGATGAGAGAAAATTGGGAGAAAGTGAATTGAACTGTTTTGGGAGGAAAAACTGCCGCAGATGGCTTTTTATTATTTTTTAACTGAAATGGGAAGTGCTGTGGTATCTTTTGGGGGTTAGTGGTGGGGGAGCTAATTGCGAATTTGCTGAACCTGACTCTGTGAGGGAGCAGAGCTGTCAGAGGTAGAATCATTAGCCCCAGTGGCTCCAGTTTTAAGAACTACCTTTTCTTCCACTCCTGTAGGCCCCGCTCTTTGCTAGGGTGCTGGCCATTGTGCCATAGCTCATCTATGGGCCCATTCTTCACGTGTGAGCCTAAGCTGGTTATTGTCGGCTGGCTATTTGACCGAGGAGTGCACCACAGCAAAGCCTGATGCTATTGTCACCTAGCATCCACCCACTCCGAAGCAGAACGAACCCCAGCCAGAGATTCGAGCCCCACCCATGGCGCTGAAACCAGTGTCGCATTCCAACTACAGGTGAAATCAGCCAACTCTGCACAGACTGGGAATCGAACCTGGGACCTTGTGTTCTATGTGGCACAATGCTGCAGCTGGCAGTTTAACATGGCTTCAAGGCCAGCCTTTGTTTTTTCTGTTAATAACACCTCTCCAGTTGGCCTTGTGTTGTTTTTTGTCCTGTCAACCCGGGAAACTGGTGCCCATTGACATCATATCATCCTCACCCTTTGCCTGGCCTCTGTAATGTTTAATCCCAGTTGATTTTATCCGTGCTGGGGTTTGTTTGCGGTCTTGTTGACTGCGCCTGTATTGACATTGCCTCCAACAGAACTTGGCTTTGTCCTCTTATTAAAGAAACTCACCCTGTCCGATCATTTGAAAGGGAATGCGTGGGTTTAATTCTGGTTAGAGAGGGGGCCCGTTGCAGGATGTGACACAAATTGGATGAGCCTCTTGGCAGTGTCACTGGTGGGGGTGGCAGCGGAGGCGTTGATCAACGGTCAGGTGGTTTCACCATGCGGGTGGAGGATTGTCCTCCGGTTGTTCTGGTTCACATCCCAGTGGCCTGTGTAAAACTCCATTGCTGGGGGGGGAGGCAGGGAGCAGTCAGCTGCAGTTACTCGATGGTCCAGGGAATCGAGGAAGAATCGCTCTCAAATACTAATGGAGGCAAAATAGGGACTCCGTATTGGGACTCCATTTGAAAATTAGTCACGGAGCTCCTCCAGTGTCCTGGAGCGGTTGAAGGCACCGTTCACTGTAGCACTAAAACCATACAGGTTAGAAGGCTTCTTGTTCAATCCCTGGTTTGTGCTGAGATAACCGATCTCAACCCAGGGTTACCCCAGTGCCCCAGGTTAGCGAGGGGAAAAATCAGCCAGGGTTCCTGCGATCTAGTAACCCCTCCAGGAGAGTGCGTGTGTTGTGAATACCAGGTCTGGGATGTTCCCCCGCGTGCTCGCACAAGGAACAAGCTCTTGGGTGAGTTGCGGGAGGCCTGTTGGTTGAATAGACACCCCAGCAGGAATCGGCGCCTTACAAGAGGAGGAGAATACATTGGGAGAGGGCGGGGAGAGTAATTAACAGTTTGAAGAATCATTAACATCTTTTTCTTGTATTTTTTTTGTACTATTTTTGTTGAAATGGTGAGTGTTGACGTCTTTTAGGGATGGAAGCTGATAGGAAAACTGCTGAGCCTGACTGTTAGACACTTATCAGAGATGATCGTTAACCCTGGGCATAGGGGGAGGGGGGCGGTAGTTACATAGAAGATTCTTTGGATGAGTCATTAAACCTGACCCGGAGTAGGCCATTTAGCCCCTCGAGCCTGCTCCACCATTCAATGAGATCATGGCTGATCAAAGTTAGCCTGGGTCAAACAGCCACCTCCCTCCTGCCGGTCGGTGAGATCCTCAACCACGGGGGCTGCTACAGCTGAGGCCGTGAGACAGCACTCCGAGCAGACATCACTGGATGATGATCGGACGCAGGAGCCTTGGCCGTCAAATTAGTTTAGCAGTACAGGACGAGAGTTAAACCAGTGGCCCTCCCGGTTGGTGCGTCACCATCACGTGCCACAGAAAGTGCTTACCCACAATGGTCCCCCTAAGGTGCGTGGCCGCACATCAATCACGAGGTCCCACACACGCAGCTCACCAGCTGCTGCCGCTGGAGGAGATACCGCCCATGCGCGGCCACGCAGCAAATTTAAAGGGCATGGGGGAAAAAATTAGAGGGAACATTGCTTACCCGCTAAACCATCGAGGAGCTGCTGTTAGTATTTTCTTAATGCTGATGTGGTGACGCACTGGGAACTTAACCTGGAGCTAACTTGGTCTCCTTTGGAAACCCCACGTCAGGATCTAAGCACACAATCCAGACTGACGACTGACACTCCAATTCAGTACTGAGGGATTGCTGCATTCTTTGGGTGAGTCGATAAACCTGACTGCCTGCTCTCCCGGGTCAGTGGGTATTAAAACTGCCAGGGTGCTTTTCTAAGAAGAACGGGCAGTTCTCCTGGTGTCGTGGCCAACGTTCCTCCCTTAACCAGTACCACCAAAAGCAGATTAACTGTGCCATTCACCTCACTGTTGATTTGTGGGGTCTTGTTCTCCACAAATGTTTGCCTGCTTAACAGTGACTGCACTTCAGAGCAATTGTTTGTCTGTGAAATGCTTTGGAATGTTTCCGAGATGCGATCAGGCATCTTTGTGTATTTTTTCTGAACGGGATATAATATTCAAGAGAATAATGAAACTGTAATGCCTGCGAATGTACAGAAATAATGAAAGAAAAACTGTCCCTGCGTTTCAGAGGCACAACCAGACCTCCTCAAACCTGCACGAGGTGGCTAGCGACTGCGTGTGTGCAGCACTGTATGCAGTCGAAGGCTTGCAGGAGAGTCTACGGCTGGCACTACAGCTACAGGAAGGTGTGACGGCACTGGAGGAGGCTTACCATACTGCGGTCGCCTGTGAGGACATGGACAAGTACGTATAGTAAGGTTTCACGCTTGACCGAGCCACAGCTTATGGCTGCCAATCGGTTACATGGCCTTGGGTATTTCATGGTGTTGAAATTGCTTTGAGGATCCCCTTGAGGCATCTGCTGGTCAAGGCAGGTTTGATCACTGATCTGTGCTGGGTAAGCTGATCTCATCCAGGGCAGTATTTAGGCAGAGTATCTATTGACACCACTGTCAGCCGATGAGTTGGAAGCAGGGCGGGACTTACGGCAGGACTCCCAGCAAACAGTCTATTTTACAGCAAACAGAGTCTATTTAAACGGCGCACTATAGCAAACAGTCTACAGAGTCTATTTAAGGAGAGTCTCCACAAACTACAGCAAGCAAAACTCATGACCGAAACTACAGCAACGTCTCCCGATAAAAGCTGGATTATTTCTCCAGCGAAATGCACTGAGTGGAGGATAATTACATAATACAAATTTTGTGCGTGAAATCAATCCCAGTCACTTACAGCAGTGTGGTCTCCAGGCGTGGTTGACGGGGAATTACCCAATCACGTCCATTCTGGCGGGAATAGTGGTGTCACTATATGCAGCTATATTTAGGGGCCTCAATGTCCCTGTGGCCAGGGAAAGATCAGTTGGGCTTCCCGCTCCCAATCTCTAGGCAGTAATTCCTGCTGGAAAGTCCACACGTCTGGCGATTGGAGGAAGCCTGGATTGGGTGTTACTGTGATGCCAATGTGAGTGAATAGCTTCACAGTCAGGGATTGCACGTGAAGACTGGCCGTGTGCCGGGGTGAGGTACTGAGCACTACAAACGCTCATGGAACCATACACCCAGCGCAAATCACTGCCTTCAGAAACAAAGTGCTCAAACCTCCCGTGAAGCATCGCTCGTCACTCTGGGTCTTTCACACTTAAGAAATAATTACTATAATTGAAATTTTTTAATTCGAATGCTCTGATAATTCTATTTTAAAGCACTAAGTTGCTGGTTTGCCCTGTTATTTATTTTGGTTAATTCAAATTATCGGGTAATTCCATTTTTTTTTACCGCACAAAAGGTGACTTTGAAATATCAGGAGTAGTCTCTAGTTCACCATCAGCGATTAAACCTTCCACCACAGGCTCAACCATAGTGCTGGAGATTGTAGAGAGGGAGAGTCACCCTGCTCTCTATTCTGTCATTCAATGGACTGTGTGCCAAAACCTTCCAGAGTCACCTCGGGGTGGCACTGACTGAGGCTCAGCCCATCTATCTCAGCACATTTAAAATAAAAAGGGGAGATATATTAAATAATCTAATCAAACTCAAAGAGGAAAAAAAACCCCGGTCTGGATGGATTACATCCACCATTTTAAAAGAATCTAGGGAAGAGATGGCAGAGGCATTACTACACATATTTAATAATTCATTAGAAAAAGGTGTAGTGCCAGAGGACTGGCGGATAGCTAACATAATACCTATATTTAAGAAGGGAGATAGAACATGTCTAGGGAACTATAGACCAGCCAGCTTAACATCGGTGGTAGGAAAAATAATGGAATCCCTACTAAAGGAGAAAATAGAAGCCAAAAATATAATAATGAATAGTCAGCATGGATTTCAAAAGGGAAAGTCTTGCTTGACCAACCTCATTGAATTTTTTGAAGAGGTAACGGAGAGAACAGACAAGGGTAATGCAGTAGATGTAATTGATCTAGGTTTTCAAAAGAGTTCGATAAGCTACCACATAATAGACTGATGAACAAGGTCAGAGGATGCAGAGTCAGGGGACAAGTAGCAGAATGGATTGCTGGCTGGCTTCAAGACAGAAAGCAGAGAGTAGGGGTAAAGGGTAGCTATTCACAGTGGCAGAAGGTGGGTAGTGGTGTTCCACAAGGATCAGTGCTGGGACCACTGCTGTTCACAATTTATATCAACAATTTAGACTTTGGAATCAAAAACACTTTCTCTAAATTTGCAGATGACACCAAATTTGGGGGGGGGGGCCGGGGGGGATAGTCAATACTGAGGAGGACTGCAACAAATTACAGGAGGACATTAATAAACTTGCAGAATGGGCATATAATTGGCAAATGAAATTCAACACATAAATGTGAGTTATTACATTTTGATAGGAAGAATAGGGAGGTCACTTATTACTTGGGTGTGAATCTGGGTGGGGTAGAGGAGCAAAGAGATTTGAATACAAATACACAAATCACAAAAAGTAGCAACACAGGTTAACAAGACCATAAAAAAGGCAAACCAAGTAATGGGGTTTATTTCTAGAGGGATAGAATTGAAAAATAATGAAGTTATGCTAAACTTATATCGAACCTTGGTTAGACCACACGAGTACTGCGTACAATTCTGGTCGTCATATTATAAAAAGGATATAAAGGCACTGGAGAGGGTGTAGCGAAGATTTACAAGGATACCAGAAATGCGAGAGTATACCGATCAGGAAAGGATGAACAGGCTGGGTCTCTTTTCGCTTGAAAAAAGAAGGCTGAGGGGTGACCTAATAGAGGTCTTTAAAATTATGAAAGATTTTGATAGAGTGGATACAGAGAGAGTGTTTCCACTTGTGGGGAAGAGCAAAACTAGAGGCCATCAATATAAGATAGTCACCAAGAAATCCAATAGGGAATTCAGAAGAAACTTCTTTACCCAGAGAGTGGTGAGAATGTGGAACAGGGTGTGGTTGAAGCGAATAGTATAGATGCATTTAAGGGGAGGCTTGATAAGCATATGAGGGAGAAGGGAATAGAGGGTTACGCTGACAAAGTTAGATGAGGAAAGACAGGAGGAGGCTCGAGTGGAGCATAAATGCCGGCATGGACTGGTTGGGCCGAATGGCCTGTTTCTGTGCCGTGTATCCTATGTAGTGGCAGCTAATGCACTTATTTACCCAGACAGAGAATGTGAAACATGCTACCACATTGAGTAGTTGAGGTGAATGGCAGAGAAGCATTTGAGGGGAAGCTAGATAAGTACATGACGGAGAAAGGAATAGAAAGTTATGCTGGTAGGGTTAGAGCAAAAACACCAGCACAGACCAGTTGGGCCGAATGGCCTGTTTCTGACTAACCTCTGTGTATTTGTACAGGCCTTAGTAGGTAAAGATGATTCCATTTTGTCTCAAGCTGTACTGGTTGTGTTCAACACCTGTTCAGGTATGTTTTAAACTCCATAATTCAAGATGAAATAACACTCAGATGGCTAGTGAGTTAAATGGAAATATCACTTTGGATCGCATAGTCAATGGAGTGAAGGCACATTTCTGGGGGCAGAGCAAAGGGAGCTTTACTCTGCATCTAACCAATGTTGTACCTGATGAGACAGTATAGAGGGAGCTTTATTGTGTATCTAACCCGTGCTGTACCTGACCTGGGAGTGCTTAAGGGACAGTAGAGGGAGCTTTGATACCAGCTGTATCATTTTTGACCTGAGCCCTTTGTGTATTCCAGGGCACTGAACTATTGTCGGATTTTCACTGAGCTGGCGGAAACGCTGTTGGAGATGGTTATCCGTTCACCGGGACAGGGACTGGGCGACCTCAAAACACTCAACCTCATCTTAAACTGTGTTGGACACGAGCAGTACGAGGTGAGTTAACGCTCTCCTTCAGCTCGATTAGTGTAGGTAGCAGTGCCCAGGAGCTGGGACTGCCTGTTACTTGGACGCTCCGCTCCTGGGTGAGTTTCAGGCTCTGCCCATTCCATTACTTCCGAACCAAAGTGCTGAATGGAACACCAAGTGGAAATGGGATCGGTCATAAAGAGCAGGACCAGGAACTGACCTGTCCGGTTCATTACGTCTTGAATTGTGCTGCTGCTTGGCCCTTGAACCAACCTTTCCCACTGAGCGGGGGGAGGCCTGTCTCAACATTAAGCTGCAATCACTAAATTAAATCAAACCCAGGAAAGCTGCTGTAGCACTCTCGCTTCTGGGTCAGAAGGTTATGGGTTCAAGTCCCACTCCAGAGACTTAAGCACGTAATCTAGGCTAGGCAGTACTGAGGGAGTGCTGCACTGTCTGAGGTGCCGTCTTTCAGATGAGACGTTAAACCGAGGCCCCGTCTGCTCTCTCAGGTGGATGTAAAAGATCCCATAGCACTATTTCAAAGAAGAGCAGGGGAGTTATCCCTGGTGTCCTGGCCAATATTTATCCACCAACCAACAGATTATCTGGTCATTATCACATTGCTGTGTGTGGGAGCTTGCTGTGCGCAAATTGGCTGTCACTTTTCCTACATTACAACAGTGACTACACTCCAAAAGTACATCATTGGCTGAAAAGCACTTTGGGACGTCCTGAGGTTGTGAAAGGCGCTGTATAAATTTATGTTTTTCTTAATGTAGGGTGGGCTTTATACTGTATCTAACCTGTTACGTGCCTGACCCTGGGAGTGCTTGATGCTCGCACTGAATAACAAAAATGAGACGTGTTCTGTTTTCTAGTAGCTAAAACCATAAAAATTTCTCTGGAAATTATATGCCAAGAGTTTGGCCTCGATTGCTGTCATATTTCCTGGTGATCTGGCTGTGTTTGTGCAGGTGGCAGAGATCACGTTCAACTTCTGGTATCGGCTGGCCGAAACACTCCACAAGATGAAGGATCCCTCGGTGAACCAGATCTTCCGACCGTATTTCCAGAGACTCACTCAGTCTCTCACCTTCCACTCGCAGATGGACCCCGATCACGTACGTCGTCCTGGGCAAACAGGCATGCAAGTTGGTTTGTGCACAACAAGCCCTGAGCAGTGGGAAAGGGGTGAAGAGCATCATTCCCAAAAAATGGAGAATCTTGTGTAAAAATGAAAAATTAATTGCCTCTCCCGAGACTGCCCACAACACCCCCTCTGCCCTTGTCTGTGGAAAGGACTTAAAGTTTCCGTTGTTTGCATAGACAGAGCTTGGGGAAGGGGGTGAGGTGGTCTAGCGAGAACTACTGGCAGGAACTGGCATCAGGTCAGCATTACTTGTCCTTTCGATGAGTAAATGTGCATTGTTAGTGGTGAAGTGGACACTAGTCTTTCCCTTCACGTATGTGGCTTCAAATCCAGCCCAGACTGAAGGCATGGAAGTCTCCTGTACAATGTTCCCGCTAAATTTTTTTGGGGGTGCACGGCCCCTTTAAGGGGCTGCGTGGCTATTCAAATTTCCACGCAAGCGCATTTTTTTTTTCATTTAAAAGCTGGCGAGCGGCCTGCGCGGGACCTCCAGACTGCCACACGGCTGGGCAGCTTAACAGGAACGTTGCTCCTGTATCCTGCTAGCTGTATGAGTTTGGGTGTCTCAACCAAGTTCCTTAGACTCTGGGGGGGCCCACTGCACAAAACTACCTCTAAATTGGCAAACTTGCTTAAGGGCCACAGGATGGCTGGTGTGGGAAATGGAAAAATATCACAGTGGTACAGCAGGGGGCCATTCTGCTGGGTCTGTGCTGAGGTGCATTGTTGAGACTTGTGTTGGAGAAAGCTTTGCTTTGTGTCTATCGGTGCCATACCTACCTGGGATTGTTCGATACTGACGTTGGATTCATGAAAATGGAAATTGCACTATTCTCCAATGTCAGCACTTTTTGAGAAGGAAATTCACACTTTTTTTTTGAAAAATCTCAATGTACAAACCAACAATGAAAAGACTATCCGAGGTTCAAAGGTTAGTTTTTCTCGATTGAGATGGTTCCCGAGTAGTCGGGAGGGTGTGAGGTCCAGAATGACGTGCATCATTATCTCCGTGCAAACTCTGGGAATGCCACTGACTGAATGAATTGTTTCTGTAACAGGAGGGAGTTCTGGATGAGACGGATGATTTTTTTGAGTTCAGACTACGGGTTTCCGACCTGCTGAAAGATGTTATATTCCTCATTGGAGCTTCGGAGTTTTTCTCGCGGGTAAGTCAGGATCAACCCTCCCAACTAGGGGGCATAGTTTTAAAGTATTTGGTAGAAGGTTCAAAGGGGAGTTGAGAAGAACTTCTTTCACCCAGAGGGTGGTGGGGGTCTGGAACTCACTGCCTGAAAGGGTGGTAGAGGCAGAAATCCTCATGGTATTTAAAAAGTACTTGGATATGCACTTGAAGTGCTGCAACCTACAGGGCTACGGTCCAAGAGCTGGAAAGTGGGATTAGGGTGAATAGCTCTTTTTCGGCCGGCACAGACACGGTGGGCCGAATGGCCTCCTGTGCCGTAAATTTCTATGACTCTATGAACTGTTGGTCCATGCAAGCCAGGACACGATGAGAAAATGTAGTCACCAAATGGATAAGGAGACCCATTCAACTCCTCCATTCAGACACCCGCAGTCCTGTGTCCTCTTTTCCCCCCCCCCCCCCCCCCCCCTTGCAGCCTCCCACTGTTAAATGCCTGGACTATCCTGTTTGGATGTTCATTCCACATGCTGACGACTCTCTTTGTTTAAGCAACTTCCTGGCATTAGTTCAAAATGTGCCTTACATCACTTGGAATCCTTGTCCTTCTGTCAGTTTAGTTTGGAGTAATTTTGGGACTGAAGGGTGTCAACTTTGGGCCCTCAATCGCATTGTTCTTTTCCAGTTATATTCGACGCTGAAGGAGGGCAGCCCGGCCTGGGAGGAGACGGAAGCTGTGCTGTTCATCATGACGGCGTTGGTCAAAAACCTAAACCCGTGAGTGCCAAATCAGCTTGAGATTGGATCGGTTTTACCCGCGGCCCATCCTGGGAGGGAGGAGCAGGCAGTTAGCGATGGGTTTAATTCAGAAGTAAAACCCACCCTCCTCATTCCATCAGGTCATTCAAACGTTGCTGAAAGTGATGCACCTTTTTTTGTGGGATACAGTTCTGTAGCCACTGACAGCCGTCAAACATATGCAAGCCCCCAGATAGTGACTGTCCGCAGGGTATCCAAGTGTGGTGGGGGGGGTGGTCACAGCTGAGCCTAGGTCCGTCCTCGCCTAACATCCACACAAACGTGCATTCTGGCACGGGTCACAGGCACAGGTCCTTGTGAGCAAGCACCTTTCAGATGGCATGAACATTGACGAGATTGGGAACTCACTGTGTGGGGAGTTGTCTTGACAGAAACACCAACCATCAGGAGACATTTACTATCTTCATCCTTTGATCAGTGGGTGAATGAGCCCAGGTCACAGACCTGCTTGGAGCAAGCCTCCTGGCTAGGGAATGGTGCATCATTTGGGGGGGACAGAGTGTGGCAAGGCACAGTGGGGGCGGGGGGGGGGGGGGGGGAGAAGGCAAGTTTCTTTAAGGTGGAGGAGGGAGATAGAGGTTTGATTTTAGGCATGTGTTAATTAGAGGGAATAAGCTGACTTTCCTCCGTTTTCTCCATTTACATCATTCAGTGCAGTACTGATCCATATGGATTAGAATGTCTTTGCTGTGATCCCGAATGCATGTAACACTAAGTTGGCCACTGAGCTTGGGAAGGGAAACCATCAATTCTGTTTCTCGCTTCTGATTGCTATCCAGTGACCCTGCAAAAAAAAAAAAAAAAGTACTTGTATATGGATGTTGGGCGCGAAGTGAATCTGGCTCGGCTGTGGGACTACCCGTGATCAAATATCCTGCCGACACTCACTGTCCAGGGTGGCTACGTGGGTGGAATACTGAAGGGCTGTAAGCGCTTGTGGAACAACACCCCAGTAAGAGTCAATGCCTTCAGGAAAATCTGAGGGATGGGAAGTTGAAGGGAAAAGACATTGGGAGGCCGCAGAGCGTAAAGTTAAAATCTGCTTGAGGGAGTTGTTTTGGCTTCAGTGGAAGCTGTGAGTGTAAATTGCAGCTGAAAGGACAAACTGGCTCTACATGTATCCCGCTGATCTCGTGCAAGCGTCCATAGTTGGTGACCTCAACTGTTGTGCCCAGTGAGCTTAAAGAATTTAAGAAAATCTTTCAAATGAAAAAAGCACTGTCTTTTTGTTTTCATTTAGGGAAAAGGAGCAAAGGCTGGGAGATGTCGTTCAGGCAGTGATCAGCCTCCCCGACAATACACACCTAGCGGTGCAGCATTCTGGAGTCCAACTGTTGGGGGAGGTGGGAGAATACATCAACAACAACGTGCAATGCCTAGGTCAGTACCGAGTGGGAAAGGTGCGCAGGTATTTTTTTTCCTTTCGATTGTCCTTGAGTCAAGCACAACCAGGAGCATATCATGTCATGGTGACTCTTGCATCATCCTCTCTGCCTCCCTAAGCATCCCTGATGACGCATGGTGGGGCAGGAAATTGCCAGGTGGAGAATTATTGGGGCTGTATCCGCTTGCTGCCCCTTGATTCAGTGCATGGTATACCAACGCTCAGAGTTACCGGGCTTCCCTTTGTGTGTATTTTAGTTATATGCCAAATTAATGGTCTTGAGTTCCTCTGAGGCCATTCCCAGCCCTACTGATTAAGGCAGTGACTAACTGAGCCATGAAGACAAGGAAGATCCCAGGTTCGATAACTGATTTGTGCCAAGTTACCAGATCTTAGCCAGGATGGCGGTAGGATGTTACAGTTGGTCTCAGCGCTCCTGACTTGAGGACAATTCACCAGAGTTTCCGCAGAGTCGGCTCACTGTCCAGAAAATTGGGTATGTGCATACAAGGATCGGATCAGGTTTGGCTTTGATTTCTTCGCCGCCCCACCCCACCCCCGCCATTGTCAAATAGCATGCTGGCTATTCCATCCATGAAGGAATGGCTAAGGCACTTGAGCATGATTGGCACCTGTGGGACTGTATACCAGCCAAGATTAATGTCTTCGGGTGGTAAGGGGAGAAAATTCAGTGTTAGTTAAATTGGTGTCTTGGTTCAAGTCCAAAATTCTGAGCAATATTCATCTTAAGGTGTTCCGTGACATGCTGGCTTTGAGTTTTGGCTGATATGTCTAAAGAAGGCAGATTATTACTTCCTGCATCCTTTAAGCAATCAATTAGATGGACCAAAGCCCTTGGTTAGAGTGTCCTGTCGTCTACAGTCAGCCACAATCTCATCATCACGTAGTGTTTACACTTTCTTCTCAGTGAGTCGTGATCAAGAGTAGGGAGTTCTTGGCTATGGGGTTTTCTTCCCTCCAAGAGCAGGGAGTTCTCAATGTTCCGGCCAATATTCTGCTCTCAACCCAAAAAAAAACAAATTTAACTGGTCAGTCACCTTGCTGCCTTTGTTGTCCCTAAAAGCTGCTAAATTTTCCTACATAACTGAAGTCATAACTTCCAGCAATTAATTGTATGTGACACGCTTTAGACGTCCCAAGAGAAGTGATGAGACACTATATAAATTGCACGTTATCTCTTTCTATCCCTCCCCTTTCACTCCTCGCGGCCTAGGAACACTGAGGTCATTTGCATCACTCTGACTTCTTCACTGATTCATTTATGACAGCACAGACTGAATCTGGGACTTGCTGGCTCTGGCTCAGTACTGCACTATACAATGCATGCTGCCTCTAGCCCTAAAATCCTTCCTTTTCAAAAAGAAAGAAAGACTTGCATTTCTAGAGCGCCTTTCATGACCACCGGACGTCCCAAAGAGCTTTACAGACAATTTTTGAAGTGTAGTCACTGTTGTAATGTAGGAAACACAGCAGCCAATTTGCACACAGCAAGCTCCCACAAACAGCAATGTGATGATGACCAGATAATCTGTTTTTAGTGATGTAGATTGATGCGCCATCAATTACTCAAAAGACTGAGGTTAAGCGAGTAACAACCAGGCTTTTATTAACTACAGAATGAAGGTCTTGTCTCGAGTGGTCGACCTGTCCAGAATACTAAGGGACTGGGAGGTAGTCACTTATATACCTGGAATAGTGGGAGGAGTCAGCCGAGGCATGTCCAGACCTGTACCTAGTGGAATACACATACACGTACAGACAGGTATAACAGTGGTTTACCACATTCACCCCTTGTTTAAAAATGAGTCCGGCGGGGTGAAGTGTATTTAAAAGTTCGTGTATTGGAGTCTCTCCGGAGGTCTTGTCTGCCGCTGTGATCGACGTGGCGACGGCAGGGGTGGTGGAGCTTCCGGCGTCGCGTCCCGTGTAGGCTGGGGCCCTGGAGTGTAGCCCTCGTGGGTGACGGTCCGAGGCGAGCCGGCTGCTGGGGTTGGATATCGGGTCGTGTGGGGGGGGGGGGGGGGGGGTGGTAATGGGTAGTGGGTTACAGCGGTCCCCGAGGGTGCGAGGTCTCATATGGAGACTGTGTCCTCCCACCCTACAGCGGTCCCCGAGGGTGCAAGGTCTCGTATGGAGACTGTGTCCTCCCGCCCGTCCGGGTATGCAATGTAAGCGTACTGGGGGTTGGCGTGGAGGAGGTCGACCCTCTCGACCAGGGGGTCCGTTTTATTGGCCCTCACGTGTCTTCTCAGTAGTACCGGCCCTGGGGACGTCAGCCATGGCGGTAACGATGTCCCCGATGTGGACTTCCTTGGGAAGACAAACATTTTCTCGTGAGGGGTGGCATTGGTGGCAGTACAGAGCAGTGACTGAATCGAGTGGAGCGCATCGGGGAGCACCTCCTGCCAGCGGGAGGTCGGAAGGCCCCTAGACTTTAAGGCTAGTAGGGCGGCCTTCCAAACTGTTGCATTCTCTCTTTCCACCTGTCCGTTCCCCCGGGGGCTGTAACTGGTGGTCCTGCTTGTGGCTATACCCCTAGCGAGCAGGTACTGGCGGAGTTCGTCGCTCATAAATGATGAGCCCCGGTCGCTATGGATATAGCTGGGGAAACCGAACAGGGTGAAGAGGCTGTTCAGAGATTTAATGACCGTGGCACTGGTCATGTCCGAGCAGGGGATAGCGAACGGGAAACGGGAGTACTCGTCAATGATGTTGAGGAAGTACACATTGCGGTCGGAGGAGGGGAGAGGCCCTTTAAAATCGACGCTCAGGCGTTCGAAAGGGCGAGTGGCTTTTATCAGGTGGGCTCTGTCTGGTCTATAAAAGTGCGGTTTGCACTCAGCGCAGACTTGACAGTTCTTGGTCATGGTCCTGACCTCCTCGATGGAGTAAGGCAGGTTGCGGGCCTTGATGAAGTGGAAGAACCTGGTGACCCCCGGGTGGCAGAGGTCATTGTGGAGGGCCCTCAGCCTATCGATCGCGCTGGCGCAGGTGCCACGCGATAGGGCATCTGGGGGTTCATTGAGCTTCCCAGGCCGGTACAAGATCTCGTAGTTGTAGGTGGAAAGTTCGATTCTCCACCTCAAGATCTTGTCATTTTTGATTTTGCCCCTCTGCTTGTTGTTGAACATAAAAGCAACTGAACGCTGGTCAGTGAGCAGGGTAAATCGTTTTCCGGCCAGGTAGTGCCTCCAATGACGCACAGCCTCCACAATAGCCTGGGCCTCCTTCTCGACCGCGGAGTGTCTGGTCTCCGGGCCCTGGAGGGTTCGTGAGAAGAATGCCACAGGTCTCCCCGCCTGATTAAGGGTGGCAGCCAGAGCGAAGTCGGATGCATCGCTTTCCACCTGGAAGGGGATGGATTCGTCTACTGCGTGCATGGTGGCTTTGGCAATGTCCTCCTTGATACGGTGGAAGGCCAAGCGGGCCTCTGCCATCAGGGGAAAGAGGTGGATTTGATCAGCGGACGGGCTTTGTCTGCATAGTAGGGGACCCACTGAGCGTAGTAGGAAAAAAACCCTAGGCACCTCTTCAGGGCTTTTAGGCAGTGGGGCAGTGGGAGTTCCATAAGGGGACGCATCCGGTCCGGGTCGGGACCGATGACCCCGTGTTCCACAACACAGCCAAGGATGGCGAGGCGGTCTGTGCGGAATATGCACTTCTCCTTGTTATATGTCAGGTTCAGGAGTTGGGCGGTGCGGAGGAATTTCTCGAGGTTTGCGTCATGGTCCTGCAAGTCATGGCCGCAGATGGTCACATTGTCTAGGTAAGGGAAAGTGGCCTGCAGTGCGTTTTGATCGACCATCCGGTCCATCTCCCTTTGGAAGACGGAGACCCCGTTGGTAACGCCGAAGGGAACCCTAAGGAAGTGATAGAGGCGGCCGTTTGCCTCAAAAGCAGTATACTGGCGGTCTTCAGGGCGGATGGGGAGCTGGTGGTACGCTGATTTCAGGTCAATGGTCGAAAAGACGCGGTACTGCGCGATCTGGTTGACCATGTCAGCTATGCGGGGGAGTGGGTAGGCGTCCAGCAGGGTGTAGCGGTTTATTGTTTGGCTGTAGTCGATGACCAGGCGTCGTTTCTCGCCGGTCTTAACGACCACAACCTGGGCTCACCAGGGGCTGGAGCTGCCCTCAATAATCCCCTCCTTCAGGAGCCGCTCCACTTCGGTTTTGATGAAAACCCTGTCCCCGGCACTGTATTGCCTGCTCTTTGTGGCGATGGGCTTACAGTCGGGGGTGAGGTTAGCAAACAGTGGGGGGGTTGGGACTCAGTGTGGAGAGGTTGCATCTGGTGCGCGGCGGGCAATTTGGAGGCTGCTGGCTGCGGACTGTGAGTGGGGGGAGGGGGCCACCGTACGCCATCGTAACGCTTTTGAGGTGGCACTGGAAATCCAACCCCAGTAGGACGGCAGCGCAGAGGTCGGGCAGGACCAGGAGTTTAAAATTATTGAACACAGTCCCGTCTACTACTAGTGTCACCACGCAGTAGCCGCCAATGTCCGCTGACTGGGACTCGGAGGCCATAGAAATCCGCTGGTGCGCAGGCAGGACTGGGAGAGAGCAACGCCGCACCGTGTCGGGGTGGATGAAGCTCTCTGTGCTCCCGGAGTCAAAAAGGCAGTTTATTGCATGGCCGTTTACCTTAACGTCCATTTTGGACCGAGCTAGTTGGTGCGGTCTCGTTTGGTCCAGCGTAACGGAGGCCAGCGTAGGGGTCGGTGTGTCGCTGCGGGTATCAGATGGGGGGGGGGGTTGGCGGTCTGCTGCGTCCCGGCTGGTGTCCAAGATGGCGGCGTCCATGATTCCCATGTGGCTGGAGTCGTCCAAGATGGCTGCTGCTGCGGTGGTTCACACATGGCTGGGGAGGCCCAAGATGGCAGCCCGCGCGGCCCACCCGCGGCGCTGTTGGGGGCCCAAGATGGTGGCTCGCCCGGCCCACACGCGGCGCTGCTGGCGTTCGGGGTGGCTTTGGCCTTGCAGACGCTGGCGTAGTGTCCCTTTTTCCCGCAGCCCGAGCAGGTCGCATTCTTCGCCGGGCAGCACGCTCTGGGGTGTTTGGCCTGGCCACAGAAGTAGCATTTCTGGCCTTGGGATACTGCTGTCTGGCCTTGGGACACTGCTGCGGTAGTTGGGCCGTTGTTGGGCTGTGGCTGGGGTGGCACGGTGCTATGGGGCTGTCCTACCGTGTCCCAGGTTGTCGTTCCCCGTGGCGTCCACGGTGCAGAGGAGTAGGCATCCATGCCCCGGTAGGCTGCGTCCAGCGTTAGTGCGATTTCGGAGGCTTTGTCGAGGGTGAGGTCACTCTGCTCCAGTAGTCGCTGTCGGGTGTAGTTGGACCTGTGGCCCGCTACGAAGGCATCCCGGATCAGTTCCTCCGTGTACTTAGCGGGCGTTACTGCCTTACACCCACAGGCCCAGCCAAGCACGGACAGTGCTTGGAGGTATTCCTCAGTCGATTCCCCAGGTTGTTGCTTGCGACTCCCCAGAAGGTGCCTGGCGTATACTTCGTTCACAGGGCGCGTGTACTGGGTCTTGAGGAGCTGGAGGGCGGCTGTGTACGAGGTCGCGTCCCGGATGACTGAGTACGCTCGGTGGTTCACCTTGGAGATCAGGACAGACAGTTTGTCCGCATCCGTTACGACCGCAGTGGAGGCAGTCAGGAATGTCTCGAAGCACGTGAGCCAGTGAGCAAATTTGGTGGAAGCGTCCGCTTCCCGACTGTCCAGGTCCAGGCATGCTGGTGTGAGGATCTTCTCCATTATAAAAATGTAGTTAATAAAATTGATGCGCCATCAATTACTCAAAAGACTGAGGTTAAGCGAGTAACAACCAGGCTTTTATTAACTACAGAATGAAGGTCTTGTCTCGAGTGGTCGACCCGTCCAGAATACTAAGGGACTGGGAGGTAGTCACTTATATACCTGGAATAGTGGGAGGAGTCAGCCGAGGCATGTCCAGACCTGTACCTAGTGGAATACACATACACATACAGACAGGTATAACAGTGGTTTACCACATAGATTGAAGGATAAATATTGGCCCAGGACACCAAGGATAACTCCCCTGCTCGTCTTCGAAATAGAGCCATTGGATCTTTTATGTCCACCTGAGAGAGCAGACGGGGCCTCGGTTTAACGTCTCATCTGAAAGACGGCACCTCCGACAGTGCAGCACTCCCTCAGTACTGCACTGGGAGGGTCAGCCTAGATTTTTGTGCTCCAGTGTCCTTGAACCCGCGACCTTCTGACTTAGGCGAGAGTGCTACCCACTGAGCCACGGCTGACAGCGTTGCTAAAGATTGAGGTTGCTGATCCGGGCTAGGAGGAAAGCATTCCGAGATGGCGTTTTATTGTTTTCTTTGTTTTCATCTTTCAGAGCTGGTGCTGAATTTCCTGACCCAACGTTTGAAGCAGAAGGAGCTAGCGAACGCCGCGGCCAATTCGATCCAGAACATCTGCGCCATGTGCAGCGACGCTATGACGCAGCACTTCGAGGGGCTGCTGCAGGTCGCCTCGTCCCTGGACGCCCTCCCCATTTCGCACGACTCCTCCATCGGACTTCTCCGAGGTACAGTAAGCGCTGGAGTTCGCTCTCTGTACAACAGCCGAGCCTGCCACCAGTTGGTGCAGCGAGGTTTTGCTCGTGCGAGCACAGCCGTGGGTGGTGTGAGCCAGTTGCATTTGTCCACGAAGAGGCGTTTTTTTAGATAATCAGAACAAATGCAAAATACCGCTGTTCAATGTTCCCCCCGTTTCTTTTTGGGTGCGCGGTCCCTTTAACGGGCTGCGTGGCCCATTCAAAAGTTTGTGCGCAAAATCTCCCATTTGAAAAGCCGGTCCTGGGCTGCGCCAGAGCTCCAGGCGGCTGCGCCAGAGCTCCAGGCAGCTGCGCAGCTTAGCGGGAACGTTTTCTGCTGTTGCTGGAAATATGAAATAAATCAGAAAATGCTAGAAATGTTCAGCCAGTTGGGCAGCATCTGTGGAGAGAGAGAGGAAGAAACGTTTCAGGTCAAAGACTGAACTGGATGAAATCCTGGTCACTGACCTGAAACGTTAACTCTGTTTCTCTCTCCACTGATGCTGCCTGACCAGCTGAATGTTTCCAGCATTTTCAGTTTAAATAAAAAAAATGTATTTACCTCTTTGACCAAGCTTTTGGTCACCTGCCCTAATTTCTCCTTATGTGGATCGTTGTGAAATGTTTTTGTCTTCTAATACTCCTGTGAAGCGCCTTGGGACGTTTTACTACGTTAAAGGCACTATATAAATACAAGTTGTTGTAATCATTCCCTCAATCCATTTGGTAAATATTTTCTGCCCTTTTTCAGTTTCCTTAGCGCTGTTGACTCTAGACTCGGATTGCTGTGCTGATGTTATACATTATGGGGCAAAACTGCACTTAAGCCCATACAGCGTGCCGCACATAATTCATTGTCTGAGGGGATGGCATTAAAAGGGAAATTAGAGAAGCGTGCAATAAGGGCACAGCAGTCATCATGGGTGACTTTAATCTACATATAGATTGGGCTAACCAAATTAGTAACAATACTGTGGAGGAGGAATTCCTGGAGTGTATACGGGATGGTTTCCTGGACCAATATGTCGAGGAACCAACTAGGGATCAGGCCATCTTAGACTGGGTATTATGCAATGAGAAAGGATTAATTAGCAATCTTGTTGTGCGAGGCCCCTTGGGTCGGAGCGATCATAATATGATAGAATTCTTCATTTAAGATGGAGAGTGAAGTAGTTGACTCAGAGACTAAGGTCCTGAATTTAAATAAAGGGAACTATGATGGTATGAGACGCGAGTTGGGTAGGATTGATTGGGTACTGTCACTCAAAGGGTTGACGGTGGATAGGCAATGGCAAACATTCAAAGATCGCATGGATGAACTACAGAATTTGTTTATCCCAGTTTGGCATAAAAATAAATCAAAAAAGGTGACTCAACCGTGGCTAACAAGGGAAATTAGGGAATAACAAGATCCAAAGAGAGGACATATAAATTGGCCAAAAAAAGCAGCAAACCTGAGGATTGGGAGCAGTTTAGGATTCAGCAAAGGAGGACAAAGGGATTAATTAAGAGGGGGAAAATAGATTATGAAAGTAAGCTTGCAGGGAACATAAAAACTGACTGTAAAAGCTTTTATAGATATGTGAAGAGAAAAAGATTGGTGAAGTCAAGCTTAGGTCCCTTACAGTCAGAATCAGGGGAATTTATAATGGGGAACAAAGAAATGGCAGACCAATTAAATACATATTTTGGTTCTGTCTTCACAAAGGAGGACACAAATAACCTCCCAGAGATGTCGGGGAACATAGGGACTAATGAGAGGGAGGAACTGAAAGAAATCAGTATTTGTAGGGAAATGGTGTTGGGGAAGTTGACGGGATTGAAGGCCGATAAATCCCCAGGGCCTGATAATCTACATCCTAGGGTACTTAAGGAAGTGGCCCTGGAGATAGTAGATGCATTGCTGGTCATCTTCCAGAACTCGATAGACTCTGGAACAGTACCCATGGATTG
Organism: Somniosus microcephalus; assembly: GCF_052327205.1. Classification (NCBI taxonomy): domain Eukaryota; kingdom Metazoa; phylum Chordata; class Chondrichthyes; order Squaliformes; family Somniosidae; genus Somniosus; species Somniosus microcephalus. Next base: position 31,252,667 of record NC_141014.1, on the reverse strand, counting down.
GAGGGTAGCTAATGTTACCCCACTATTCAAAAAAGGTGGTAGAGAAAAAGCAGGGAATTACAGACCGGTAAGCCTGACATCGGTAGTGGGGAAAATGCTAGAGTCCATTATAAAAGATGTAATAGCAGAGCACTTGGAAAGCAGTGACGGGATCGGACAAAGTCAACATGGATTTACAAAAGGTAAATCGTGCTTGACTAATCTACTGGAATTTTTTGAGGATGTAACTGGTAAAATAGATAAAGGAGAACCAGTGGATGTGGTGTATTTGGACTTTCAGAAGGCTTTCGATAAGGTCCCGCATAAGAGATTAGCGTGCAAAATTAAGGCACATGGGATTGGGGGAAAGGTATTGACTTGGATAGAGAACTGGTTGGCAGACAGAAAGCAAAGAGTTGGAATAAACGGGTCGTTTTCCGAGTGGCAGGCAGTGACTAGTGGGGTACCGCAAGGATTGGTCCTAGGACCCCAGCTGTTCACAATATATATTAATGATCTGGACGAGGGAATTGGATGTAATATCTCCAAATTTGCAGATGACACAAAGCTGGGTGGGAGGGTATGCTGTGAGGAGGATGTTGTGAAACTCCAGTGTGATTTGGACAGGTTGGGTGATTGGGCAGAAACATGGCAAATGCACTATAATGTGGATAAATGTGAGGTTATCCACTTTGGTGGCAAAAACAGGAAGGCAGATTATTATTTGAATGGCAATAGATTGGGAGAAGGGGAAGTGCAAAGATACCTGGGTGTTCTTGTGCACCAGTCGCTGAAGGTAAGCATGCAGGTGCAGCAGGCGGTTAAGAAGGCAAATGGTATGTTGGCCTTCGTAGCGAGAGGGTTCGAGTACAGGAGCTAGGATGTCTTGCTGCAGTTGTACAGGGCCTTGGTGAGACCACACCTTGAGTATTGTGTGCAGTTTTGGTCACCTTATCTGAGGAAGGATGTTCTTGCCATGGAGGGAGTGCAGCGAAGATTCACCAGGCTGATACCTGGGATGGCAGGAATGACATATGAGGAGAGATTGTGTTGATTGGGCTTATACTCACTGGAGTTTAGAAGATTGAGAGGGGATCTCATCGAAACCTCAAATTCTGTCAGGCCTGGACAGACTAGATGTAGGAAGGATGTTTCCGATGGTCGGGGAGTCCAGAACCAGGGGTCACAGTCTAAGGATAAGGGGTAAGCCATTTAGGACTGAGATGAGGAGGAATTTCTTCACCCAGAGAGTGGTGAACCTGTGGAATTCTCTACCACAGAAGGCAGTTGAGGCCAATTCATTAAATATATTCAAGAAGGAGTTGGATATATTTCTTGAGGCTAAAGGGATCAAGGGATATGGGGAGAAAGCAGGGACAGGGTACTGAATTTGGATGATCAGCCATGATCTCATTGAATGGCGGAGCAGGCTCGAGGGACCGAATGGCCTACTCCTGCTCCTATCTTCTATGTTTCTATGTCTCAAGCTGCTCACAGCACCACCTGTGACAGATGTGTAACCATCAGTCCTTCACCCTAGTGCTGTGTACAGCTCAAGGTGCTCTCTCCAGACACTGCTCAGGTTCAGAAGAACAAAGTCTAATCACTGCTGGGTGTTTCTTTCCATTGAGGCGGACAGTGAAAACTTCACACGCACACTTCATTGAAATCCTAGCTGCTGCTCCGGCCCTCCTTTACCCTGCCACCTGCTATAGCTCAACCTCTCGGGGTCTGCCCCCAAGGGTTGCCTTGATGCCAGCTTGGAGAGCCAAGGTTCACCTCTCTTGCCCCTGACATCTCCACATAGGGAAGGAAAGCCCGCTGCCTCCGAGAGTCTTGAATCCAAAAGGTAGCTGGAACAGGATTGGAATCTATCGTCCCATTTATGAAAACATCCCCCATTAAGCAAAATTCTTCAGCATTGAATTAAATCAGGGCTACGGTAGCATAGTGGTTATGTTACTGGACTAATGATCCAGAGGCCTGGATTAATGATCCAGAGACATGAGTTCAAATCCCACCACGGCATCTGGGGAATTTAAATTCAGTTAATTAAATAAATCTGGAATAAAAAAACTGGGATCAGTTACCATGAAACTGCCGGATTGTCGTAAAAACCCCTCTGGTTCACTAATGTCCTTTAGGGAAGGAAATCTGCCATCCTTACCTGGTCTGGCCGATATGTGACTCCAGACCCCCAGCAATGTGGGTGACTCTTAACTGCCCTCTGCGGTTTCAGAAGGCGGCTCACCACCACCTTCTCGAGGGCAATTGGGGATGCCGGCCTCACCAGCAAAGAATAAAAAAAAAATTGGAAATTGAGTTTGACATTATTTCTGAATTGACAGTGTTCCCATTTTTAAGGCTCCATACCTCATGAAAAATCTGTTAAAAATGTGGAGACAATGAAATTCAGTGTAACTGTATGTTAATCGCATTCCTATTTCAGTTTTCGGACCTGATAAGCTATTGCCTGGGCTTAAGACTGAAATACCACTTTTTCCCCTCCCCCTCACATTCCCCCTCCCCAGCTCCATTTTTCCACTTCTTCCCTGCATGCCTCCCTCTGTTCTTTGCTGGTATTTTTTTCCTCTGTGTCCTGGGCCAATAATTATTCCTCAATCAACATCACTGAAACAGATGATCTGGTCATTATCACATTGCTGTTTGCGGGAGCTTGCTGTGCGCAAATTGGCTGCCGCGTTTCCTACATTACAACAGTGACTACACTTCAAAAAGAATTGGCTGTAAAGCGCTTTGGGACGTCTGGTGGCCATGAAAGGCGCTATATAAATGCAAGTCTGTCTTTTTGTAATTTACAACTTTTGATATTGCTTTCAAACTTATAGTTGAGGTAAAGATTGTTAACTGGCTGCCTCGATGTCAGTGCATTACTAAGCCACATGGATGCAGGTTTGAATGCTGGATTGAGTTGACTGATCTTGGCTGGCCCAGCACTGCCTCAGTTAGCCTCCGCACCCTTGGGCGAGGAAGGGGGGAAATCCAGCTCCTGATCAATAGCTGCTGAACCCTGCTGGAGGACCTGTGTGCTGCCCAATGATTAAGTAGCCTACTGACCCTTGCTGTCCAGTCTCGCACATGAAGAATGGCCAGCTGGGTGGGGCACCAGACGGCTGAAGGTGCCTCTTGAAGCAAAGCCCAGTTTGAGTCAACACCTTTTTGGGGGGAGGGCCAAGATTGATTTTAAAAAGAAAGTTAACGTGACCTTTTTGTCTCGAGTGGAATACTCTGCTCGGAGGTGGTAATGTCAGCTGCTCTATTGTAAAGTGACGAGCACTTGGAATAAACGGGTCTTTTTCCGAATGGCAGGCAGTGACTAGTGGGGTACCGCAGGGATCGGTGCTAGGACCCCAGCTATTCACAATATATATTAATGATCTAGACAAGGGAACTAGATGTAATATCTCCAAGTTTGCAGACGACACAAAGCTGGGTGGGCGTGTGTGCTGTGAGGAGGATGCCGAGAAACTCCAGTATGATTTGGACAGGCTGGGTGATTGGGCAGATGCAGTATAATGTGGATAAATGCGAGGTTATCCACTTTGGTGGCAAAAACAGGAAGGCAGATTATTATCTGAACGGCAATAGATTGGGAGAAGGGGAAGTGCAACGAGACCTGGGTGTCCTTGTGCACCAGTTGCTGAAGGTAAGCATGCAGTGCAGCAGGCGGTTAAGAAGGCAAATTATATGTTGGCCTTCGTAGCGAGAGGATTTGAGTACAGGAGCAAGGATGTCTTGCTGCAGTTGTACAGGGCCTTGGTGAGACCACACCTTGAGTATTGTGTGCAGTTTTGGTCACCTTATCTGAGGAATGATGTTCTTGCCATGGAGGGAGTGTAGTGAAGATTCACCAGACTGATACCTGGGATGGCAGGAATGACGTATGAGGAGAGATTGGGTCAATTAGGCTTATACTCGCTGGAGTTTAGAAGAATGAGAGGGGATCTCATTGAAACTTATAAAATTCTAACAGGATTAGACAGACTAGATGCAGGAAGGATGTTCCTGATGGCGGGGGAGTCCAGAACCAGGGGGCACAGTCTAAGGATAAGGGGTAAGCCATTTAGGACAGATGAGGAGGAATTTCTTCACCCAGAGAGTGGTGAACCTGTGGAATTCTCTACCACACAAGGCAGTTGAGGCCAATTCATTAAATATATTCAAGAAGGAGTTAGATATATTTCTTAAGGCTAAAGGGATCAAGGGATATGGGGAGAAGGCAGGGACAGGGTACTGAATTTGGATGATCAGCCATGATCTCATTGAATGGTGGAGCAGGCTCGAGGGGCCGAATGGCCGACTCCTGCTCCTATCTTCTGTTTTTTTTTTAAGCACTGTTTCATTCTCACCAGGCATCTCTCTGGTGTTGGCTCGGATGCCGTCTGAGAAGATCGGCGCGACCTTCCAGCGCCTCTGTTCCATGCAGGTCACCGCTCTGAAGAAAGTAAGAAATGCTATAATGTTCAGCGGTTTATTAAACGGCGGGTAAGATAACTTGACACAAAAGCAAAATACTGCGAATGCTGGAAATCTGAAATAAAAACAGAAAATGGTGTAAATACTCAGCAGGTCCGGCAGCATCTGTGGCGAGCAAAACAGAGTTAACGTTTCAGGTTGATGACTTTTCATCAGAACTGGAAAAAGTTAGAGATGGAACAGGTTTTAAGCAAGTGCAGGGGCAGGGAAAGGGAGGAAAGAACAAACGGGAAGGTCTGTGATGGGGTGAAAGGCAGGAGAGATTAGATGACAAAAGGTATGATTGTACAAAGGTGATGGGACATGTAAAGAAACAAAAGATGGGTCTAGAAGAGGGGTAAATGGGTATAGCAGAATCAACAGCTGCCACCTGAAAAAATAGGGCGAGATAACTCCCTCTCCTCGATCGAGGAGATACACCTCGGAGACTGGCCAGCCCTAACTGACTCTCACCTGTACCACCCTGGGGAACAAGTTCCTTCGGTTTGTGGGCCGCTTGTCTTGGATGGAGAGGGTGTGTTTCCCAGTGCTTCCTGTTTTCTCCCCCCCCCCCCCCCCCAGCCCCAGGCTCACCTGGAGAGAACGAGGAAGTGGGATTAACTGTGTGAAGGGAAAGGCTGGGCTCTGCCACGTTTCTGACCTGGGAGGGTGGCGTATCTTTGTGAGGGAGTTCTATCAGCGACTCCCGAGGACTGGGATTGAGTAATGTTGTAATGCCTCTGTTGTGCTGTTGCTGCAGTGAGTGTTGATCCTCCCACTTTTGTGTCTCTTTAAAGCTGTTGACATCTGAGCTGACCAATGGCATCTCGGCAGACCCAGCGGTGTGGTTGGATAGACTGGCGGCTATATTCAGGTACAACCACTTCGCATTTTGCTGTCCGTACACATGAGTCTAGTTAGTGCATCTGACTAAATTAATCCTTTAACCATTGAGTCTTGGGTGAAAGCATTTTACTGGCTACCAAAGTGTGATGCCCTAGGGGTTTCTATCTGGCTTTGTGTCAGCTGTGGCTCAGTGGGTAGCATTCTCGCCTCTGAGTCAGAAGGTTGTGGATTCAAGTCCCACTCCAGAGACTTGAGCACAAAAATCTAGGCCGACACTCCAGTACAGTACTGAGGGGGTGCTGCACTGTCGGAGGTGCCGTCTTTCAGATGAGACGTTAAACCGAGGCCCCGTCTGCGCTCTCAGGTGGACGTAAAAGATCCCATGGCCACTATTTCGAAGAAGAGCAGGGGAGTTATCCCCGGTGTCCTGGCCAATATTTATCCCTCAACCAACATAACAAAAACAGATTTATTATCACATTGCTGTTTGTGGGAGCTTGCTGTGCGCAAATTGGCTGCCACGTTTCCTACATTACAACAGTAACTACACTTCAAAAGTATTTCATTGGCTGTAAAGCGCTTTGAAACATCCGGTGGTCGTGAAAGGCGCTGTATAAATGCAAGTCTTTCTTTGCCTTATTACTGATGTGGAGCTACACTGAGCTCCCAATACATTGAGGAGCAGGTAGACATCTCGAAAATTTCATGAGGAGAAGATTGGCCTTCACTAGTTGTATGTTGGCTCTCCACACTTACACGGGGATCAAATCAAAAAGTTTGCTGCCAATCCAACGCCCTCAACTCCAGTATAACTAGATTGCCAGTGCTTAATTTTTTTTTTTTTAATGACATTTTGCCTTTTCAATCTCAAGACATCCCCTCCTTCACCTCACTCCCCTTCTCCTCTTGTACCAACAGACACACAAACGCTACTGTGGGAGAAGGGCGGCCGCACCCCTGTCAGAAAGTCATCCAGGAGGTAAGAAAATCGCTCGCTGACCACGGCCCGAAGGTCTCAAAGAGGAGTGTGTGTAAATTGGAATGGAGGGGGTTTCACTGCCAGGAAACACATTTTGACAGAAATAAAAAGAGAGAACTGCTGGAAACACATGGCAGGTCGATCAGCAGCTGAAAGATGGTCATGTTCTGGGTGGGGCCCTTCATCAGAACATGGGCCAATTCTCAAGTGGCCCACCTGACGTGCTAATCCGTCTTTCCTCAGATGCTGATAGACCTGCTGTGCTTTTCCAGCGTTTTCTGTTTATTTTTCACGTTTCGGACTCGCCCTGTTTGTTCCCATCTCCACTTTGAGTCAGTAGCTGTAGGGAGGAGGGGGCTCATTTCACAGTTGCAGTGAGTTCTGGTTAACTTCTGTTTATTCCTTTTAAATTAAATTAAAAAGTTCTGGGGACAGACCTTCCCTGAAACAGGGAATGAAGCCGTGGCTAATGTAGTCCTGTATGGCAGGGCTGGGCGCAAGCTGTACTTTCACTTCTTGGATTCAGTTTTGCATTCAGCCAGACTAGTGGAATAAAAGTCCCCTCTTTTGCTGAGTCCTAGATGTGATGAGCTCCCAGTGAGTATGGGCCTACAACACACAATTGCCCCATTATTCAGCACCGAATTTGACAATCTTCACCTGAGCTATAAGGATGGAAAGGTTACAAATGCATTAGGGAGGGCTCTTCTGAGGCGTGGGCAGGTTAGAGGGGTGTTCATTCTGCATCTAACCTTTGCTGTTCCAGAACTGGGAGTGCATAATAGTGTAGATGGAGCTGCATCTGATTTAGAGCTGCTTAATGGTGCAGTGTAGAGAGAGTTTTATCTCTGCACCTAACACATGCTGTACAGCACCTGGGAGTACTTAGTACTGCCGGGGGCTTGGCAAGGGCTCCTTAGCTCTCAATCTCTCAAATTCTCAAAAAGTTTTTTTTTAAATATTTGGTTTTGTGAACAGACTGAGGATTGGAGAATTGGATTGTGATTCCCAATAAAACACATGTTTTTTAAACTAACTTTCATCAAGCCTTTTTCATTGCAGATCTGGCCAGTGATTTCTGAAACTCTATACAGGCACCAGGCGGATAATCGGATGGCGGAGCGTTGCTGCCGTTGCCTGCGCTTTGCGATCAGATGTGTGGGTAAAGGATCTGCTATGTTGATTCAGCCCCTGGTGTCTCAGGTGTGTGCATGCGCGCGTATAGGTCTGCCTGTTTGGTTCTATATCCTGTGTGGGATGAATAACTGGGGGAGTAGGTGATGGTTGTTGACCGAGAGAGAGAGACACAAGCTACCTCCCAAACAGGCACTACAAATCTTAGACCTGTTTGAACATTAAGTAGCATAACTACAGGGTGCATCTGTAGACGGTTGTCACAAGAACTGATGTGCTGCAAATTGCAGAGCAGAAAGAGGGATTTGGACTGAATGGGGTTTTAGAGATGGGGAGGAGTAAGGTCATGGGGGTGGGGGGGGGGGAGAAAGTCAATAGAAGAACAAGCATTTTAAAGAAAGACTTTATTTATACAGCGCCTTTCATGACCACCAGGCGTCCCAAAGCACTTTACAGCCAATGAAGTACTTTTTGAAGTGTAGTCACTGTTGTAATGTGGGAAACGCAGCAGCCAATTTGCACACAGCAAGATCCCACAAACAGCAGTGTGATAATGACCAGATAATCTGGGTTTTTTTTTTAGTGATGTTGATTTGAGGGATAAATATTGGCCCAGACACCAGGGAGAACTCCCCCTGCTCTTCTTCAAAATAATGGCCATTGGATCTTTTACATCCACCTGAGGGAGCAGACAGGGCCTCGGTTTAACGCCTCATCCGAAACTATCAAACCGATGGGTCTGAAACTAAGCTGGAAAAGTGTTGCTCTGTTGTGGTTCTTTCTTTCAAAATAGAACCTGAAAGTTGGTTCGGCTGTTTCCATGCTGGTTATCTATCCTCGTCAAGTGGGGGTTTGGAGGTTGCCAGCTTCCTGCTTAGCTCCTTCCCATTTTAGGTGCAGCACCAGGGCTTTCCCTCAGCCGGATACCTGGTCTGTGCTCATTTTACTCGTCCTCCAATCGATGTAACAACCTGCGATCTAATAGGTGGTTGCTCCGACTTCTGCCTAAGTGGCAGGTGGACTCAGCGGCCGGGAGAGGCTTCTTCGGAGTGCCTTCCTCCCTTCCCTTGTTGTGCAAGTTCAAGAAACCCCCGCCCTTTGCAGCTAGCACTGGTTCAATTTGTGCACGGGATTGGGAGAACCTTATTCAGCCCGGGTGCTGCAAAGTGCCCCGTGCTGCACTGAACAAAACTCTCTGAAAGGCGCCGTGATGAAGCTGCCATTCTGAAATGCCAACTGTGTCTGTGCCGCTCTGTGATGGAGAGGTCATGTGTCACAAAATAGGACACTGGAATCATTAAAGAGACAGTGAGATGAAGGGGGGGGGGGTGTAAAGTCACTATTGCCATGTTCTGGATGAACTGTAATTATCTTGTGCCTGTCTCTCTCTCCCCCCCAGATGGTAAGCGTGTACCAGTCCCACCAGCACTCCTGTTTCCTATACCTGGGCAGTATTCTAGTGGATGAGTACGGCAATGAGGAGAGCTGCACGCAGGGTCTGCTCGAGATGATGCAGGTTAGTTGACGGCCTTTTGTGTACATACTTTTATTGGGAGTGCCTTGCAGGTCTCCCGATCTATCCTGGCGGATCCTAGCTCAATTGAGCTGTCTTTTAGGTGGTTCCAAAATATCACCAGCGATTTATTGTCTTCAGATCCTAGTCCTGCTGGTCTAAATGTGGAATTCCGATTAAGATGTGACCAGGAGTCTGAGAGTCTGGACATTCCATGTAAAAACACAGAGGACTCGAGGTGACCCAGTTGGTCAACCTCTCAGCAAAAGATGTGTGACCATTAGGTGTCACTACCACATTTAGGAAATACCGTATTGTGCCATCGCACTAAATATATGTAGGGTCAGGGCATTATTGAAGCAACCATTAGCTACCCTGATCTTCAAATGTATGGTTATTTAAATAGACTCCTAGTTTCAAGATCACAGATCTGACCATGCTTCCAGTGGAACCAAGCTATTTCCCATTCACTTCCAATTATTACTGTTTTTAATATCAGCTATCTCCCTCTGAAGCCACTGACCGTTTCCTGGGATATAGTTTTGTAAGCATTCAGCAGCTCTCTCTCGCCTCCTTCAGGTGGCGAGTCATCATTTGTGACCCCAATCGATGTGCCTCGGCTTGCTGTTTTCCCATAGGGAACATCGCAACCAAGCTCGATCAACGCCTCCTCTGATGTCCACATATAGATATGTTCCAGCAGGAGTTACTGGACAGCAGTCAGGAGCCCTGGCTGACTTTATTTCCCCCCTCCCTAGTTCAAGGGCGTTGAAGCCAACTGCTGACTTCAGCTAACTCGACACCTACTGGGAATCAAACTGGGACTCGCTGCTCTGTACGTCCTCCGGCTACACAGGACAGTACAATTATCCACAAATCCATCGGTAGAGCTCTCTCATTGTTACTGCTCTCAATTAAATGGTTTTAAAATGGCTTATTGCAATTCTTTTCTTCAGGCGTTTTGTGGGCCAACATTCCAGCTTCTAGAGCAACCTAGAGGTTTCCAGAATCACCCTGACACTGTGGACGATCTTTTTCGTTTGGCAACAAGGTAATGAAAGCATTGCTGTGAAGTGCCAACTTTCAGTGTGGCCGAGATAGAGGGATGTTTTGCTTTTAGCCACTTTTACACTTTCCATATTGTAGGTGCCTGACTAAATATATTGCAAACCGAGAATTACATTGCTCGAAGTATTGATGCAGTATTGCTAAGAAGTGACAAGTGTTCACACATTTGAGACGGTTTATAAGTATTTGGGAACGTTACAGGGTATTGTGGGAAGAGGTCCCTGTAATGGCCCCTTGATTGTATCAGATGTGTTCGGTAAAGTGTAATGGTAGGTGAGTGAAATTTTCAAACTAGGTCCCATTAAACTGAAAGCACCCAGTAATATAATTATAGGCCTGGTTGGGTGGGGGAAGACAGGCAAGTTGTTGCTGAGACCAAGTTCAACAGTTTGATAAGCATTCAAATTTGGATTCTGGTTCCAGAGAGGTAAGGGGAGCGAGAGTGTGAGAGGAGTCAGCTGCAGAATGTGCGTCACGTTTATATTTTTAAAAAATTCCTGGGATGTGGGCGTCGCAGGCAAGGCCAGCATTTATTGCCCATCCCTAATTGCCCTTGAGAAGGTGGTGGTGAGCCTCCTTCTTGAACCGCTGCAGTCCGTGTGGTGGAGGTGCTCCCACAGTGCCGTTAGGGAGAGAGTTCCAGGATTTTGACCCAGCAACGATGAAGGAACGGTGATATATTTCCAAGTCAGGATGGTGTGTGACTTGAAAAGAAAGAAAGACTTGCATTTCTATAGCGCCTTTCACGACCACCGGACGTCTCAAAGCGCTTTACAGCCAATGAGGTACTATTTGAAGTGGAGTCACTGTTGTAATGTGGGAAATGCGGCAGCCAATTTTGCACACAGCAAGCTCCCACAAACAGCAATGTGATAATGACTAGATAATCTGTTTTGGTTATGTTGGTTGAGGGATAAATGTTGGCCAAAACCTGGAGGTGATGGTATTCCCATGCGCCTGCTGCCCTTGTCTTTCTAGGCAGTGGAGGTGCTGTCGAAGAGAGTGCGTCCCTGATGTAGGTGCCGGTTTTGCTTGTTGCATGGCAGATATCGCATCTCCTGTTTCGCATTAGCTAATTTGCAGCACATTGCTTATGGTGCATTTATAATTTGGATCCACTCAGAATTTCTGTGTTGAAACTTGTATGTGCCGTTCTCCTTACTTTAAATGAGACGGCCTCAGAGGAGCTCTGAAAATGAAAGGCGTTCAACTCTCGGAAAGTGTTATCACATTGTCGGTATGGTGCCAGGAAAGCGGTGCTGATAGGCGGAAATCCCCAATCCCCAAGTGTTTCTCTTCCCTTTAATTCCTCTTCACAATTAGCTGCTGGACCTTATCGGCCCTTTGGGGAGCAAACAGGGTGGAGGCAACTTTTTGGAATCCACCGCCAGTCAGATCCTGGACAACTTTGGAGCTGTAAAAGTTGCCCTCTTTTATATTGATAAAGTGCAGGCAGCAGGGGCAGTAAATAACTTATCAAAAGAAACGCTCCTCTAGGGACAGTTTAGATACAGGCTCCACAAAGCGCAGATTTTCTTCACACCTGCATTTCAACTTATTCCTCACTCAAAGTCAGAAGGAGATTAAAAAATCTGATAACGTCAATCATTTATACAAGTAGATTCCTTCCCTGCCTCTGATCTCCTGCACTTCAAAGCGATTCGCCAGAATTGTACCAGGGGAGCGGATGAGGAATAATAACTTTCCACCCATGCTCAAGGGTCGCAATGATAAATTCCCACGTTGACATCTGCTGCCTTACTAATATTTTTCTTCTAAAAATAATCAGAGTTTCTGCGTCGCAGTAACAAATCCCATAATTATGGTTTTCCCGAGAAGTGTATGCTGCTGGGAAACTCTTAAACGTCAACCTCTGTGGGATCATGGGTCACTGAAGGGGCCAAATTCTGTTGATGTTGTTTTATCTACTAGCACTGATGGAGGAGCCTCTTGAGAGGATTATGTTTTTAACCCTTAGCATAGTCTGAAATTGCGTCCTGTTGAATAATATGCAGCATTTTTGGTAGGTTTCAAATACTTAGGGGGAGAAATTGGGTGGAGCCGCAAACGGGGCGCCGAGCTCGCCTGGGCGCCAGATTTTGCGCTGCGATCGGAGCAGCAGCGATCGCCGGAAATTCAGCTTGAGCGCCCCAAGAGGGACACGGGGCGAGGCTCGAGGCGCTCCGCATCCCTCTTAGGGCGCTGAAACTGAATATCGCAGCACAACGTGACGCTGCGGCACGGCGCGCTGCGGTACTGCAGACCTTCCTCCCATTCTTAAGGGGGAGGGGCCTGCACCAGCGCGATGAGAGATCGCGAGTACCGGCAAAAGAGCCCGGCACCGAGGAGAAGTGCCGGGCTCTCGGAAAGCAGCCGGCAATGCCACAGGGGGAGAACAGGAGGCCGGGGATGGAGGTGCTGGCAGGCGGCCGCCGAAAAAAATGGCCGCCCCGCACCTCCACCTTAATTTGCGCCACTGCCGCCACAGGTAGGCCCCGTGAACCGGGTGCGATTAGCGAGCGGCGCTACAGAGGCGGTTGCTACCAAATATTGCGATCGGGGTGGTAGCGGGGCGCTGCGCAAACCAGTGACGTCATCGGTGGCGGCGCAGCGCAACAGGCTAACGTCGCCATTAGCGCCCCAGCTAAATATAACGGGAGGCGTGGCCAGTGGCACTAAAGCCACTGAGTGCCCTCTTTAGGCGCTAACTGGTGGCGCAGCCCACCGAATTTCTCCCCCTTAGTCTTACCTAGAATTAGAAAATGGATCGAATCTAGTACTTTACCTCTAGAGCCTTTGGGTCCTTTGAATCGGTGTCCAAAGCTCTGCCTTTTGGCTTCATTGGTTCTGAGCAGTGAAGGACCCCAGGTGTTTGTCTTTCCCAGTTTTCTCCTCTTGCACCTCAAGACATTAAGTCTTGTAGATCTGTACCACAGCAAGCGGCAGCAGCCTATTGTACATAGAAACATAGAAGATAGGAGCAGGAGTAGGCCATTCAGCCCCTCGAGCCTGCTCCGCCATTCAATGAGATCATGGCTGATCATCCAAATTCAGTACCGTGTCCCTGCCTTCTCTCCATATCCCTTGATCCCTTTAGCCTTAAGAAATATATCCAACTCCTTCTTGAATATATTTAATGAATTGGCCTCCACTGCCTTCTGTGGTAGAGAATTCTACAGGTTCACCACTCTCTGGGTGAAGAAATTCCTCCTCATCTCTGTCCTAAATGGCCTACCCCTTATCCTTAGACTGTGACCCCTGGTTCTGGACTCCCCCGCCATCGGGAACATCCTTACTGCATCTAGTCTGTCTAGTCCTGTTAGAATTTTATAAGTTCCAATGAGATCCCCTCTCATTCTTTTAAACTCCAGCGAGTATAAGCCCAATCGACCCACTCTCTCCTCATATGTCATTCCTGCCATCCCAGGTATCAGTCTGGTGAATCTTCGCGGCACTCCCTCCACGGCAAGAACATCCTTCCTCAGCAAGCACTCGCTGTGTGAGCCAGGCTACCATGTGAACATCACAGTGGAGCCCAATCCTATCCTCACCGAATGTCCACACACACACTTTCCCATGGGGGTTACTGGATGACAATTGGAAATCCTGGTTGGATTTCCCTCCTTTTGTTTCGTCCCTGCCAACTCCCTCGCCAACCCGTCCCAGACTGTAGGGGTGATGAGGCCAATTGTAGTGCAATCAGCACAGACCACAGATCAAACCTGGGACCTTCCTTGGCCGTGGGGTTCAGTACCACAGCACACAATGCAGGGATCCCATGGGGAGCAGTCAGTAAGATGTTTTAACAAAATTCACCTTGTTAAACTTTTGATCCTGAAGTTTTCTCACTAACATCTTGTCAAAGTCATCCTTTAATCACAGGTTCACAACAACAGCAATAACTTCTATTTATATAGCACCTTTAACGTAGTATAACGTCCCAAGGTGCTTCACAGGAAAGTTATCAAACAAAATTTGACACCGAGCCACATAAGGAGAAATTAGGGCAGATCACCCAAGAGCTTGGTCAAAGAGGTAGGTTTTAAGGAGCGTTTTAAAGGAGGAAAGAGAGGTTTAGGGAGGGAATTCCAGAGCTTAGGGCCTTGGTAGCAGAAGGCACGGCCGCCAGTGGTGGAGCGATGGAAATCGGGACACTTGAGGGCAGAATTGGAGGAGCGCTGGGAGCTCGGGGTGGGGGAGGGGGGGAGTTGTAGGGCTGGAGGAGGTTACAGAGATAGGGAGGGGCGAGTCCTTGGAGGGATCTGAAAACAAGGATGAGAATTTTAAAATCGAAGCGTTGCTTAACCGGGAGCCATTGTAGGTCAGTGAGCACAGGGGGCGATGGAGAACAGGAGCTGGTGCAAGTTAGGACAGTAAGATAATAATGGGTGATGTTTAATTTATTGATGTATAACTCCCTTGATGGCTCGGAGGTTAAATATGCTGCCCAGAATGGTACTGAGCCGTATAGAGCAGTAAGCCATGCGCTCGCTCGATCCCTGGTCTGCGCTGAGTTAGTTGGCCCCTGCCAGGGCAGCGGTAGGTCACTGCGGTTGGCCATGCTACTCCTGGGCTAAGGAGGTGGAAGGTCAGCTCGGGTTCGTGCTCCTTGTGTGAGAGGACATCGGGTGAGGGGCAGGGACACGTTGTCCCCTACAGTTAAATAAACTGCTGATAGTCACTACCTAAAGACACGCCTGCAATAATGACTTGGGCGAGGTAGTGGAGGACATTCTGCACCTTTGAACCGGGGCCTCACGGAGCTGCTAACACCAGCAGCAAGACAATGGAGAACATGCGAAGAACAAAAAAAAAAGGTCATTAAAACGAACGTGTATCTCTCTTTCCAGATTCATTCAGCGTAGTCCAATTGTTTTAATCCAAAGCCCAGTGATGTCGTTAATCATCCGATGTGCGTTAGCGGCGACGACGCTGAACCACCGCGACGCAAACTCCAGCGTAATGAAGTTCCTGCAGGATCTAGTTCACGTGGCGACAATCAATGAGGTGAGAACACGGGTCCGAGCAGCCGCCCAAATCCATGCATTGAATCGCGTTTGAAAAGAAAATCTGAGGTAGCTGTGATCTCCTCACTGGTTTTAGAAGCAGCCTTTGTGTCCGTTCAGCTTGGCTCAGTGCCCGCATTCTCTTTCGAGTAGCCAGCAGGCAAACTCCCTCCCTTCAAGGCTTGAGCACATAACCGAAGCTGACACGAGTACAGTACTGAGGAAGCATTGCATTGTTAAACCCGGCTGCCTGTTGAGGTGGGCGTAAAAATATTCCAAGGCACCATTTGAAGATAAACAGGGGAGTTCTCCTGGTCTCCAGCCAACATTTGTCCCTCAACCAACACCACCGAAAATCGATTTAGCTGGTAATTTATTTCATTGCTGTTTGTGGGACCTTGCTGCCACATTTGCCTATATTAATTACAGCAATGAGTCATTAGCTGTGAAGCACTTTGGGATGTCCGGAAAGGAACTCTATAAATGCAAGTTTGTTTTAAGAGAAAACCAGTCATTTCCTGCTAATTTTTCTGATATCGCTGATCCCTAAACATCTCCGCCTCTCAATTCACACTCTCTCCTTCAAGACGCTCCTTAAAACCTACCACTGTCTCAATATCTCCTTATGTGGCTCGGAGTCAAATTTTGTTTGTGAAGCGCCTTGGGATGTTTTACTACATTAAAGGCGCTATATAAAGGCAAGTTGTTGATGACCTCGGTGTTCCTATTTAAGAATATAAGACATAGGAGCAGGAGTAGGCCTAATGGCCCCTTGAGCCTGCTCCGCCATTCAATAAGAACATGGCGGATCTTTGACCTCAACTCCACTTTCCCACCTGATCTCCATATCCCTTGATTCCCCTCGAGTCCAAAAATGTATAACAATTAAAGTTTGTGTCCTTAAAGGGGCAACTCATGTTACATACCGTTCCCTAGCGGCAGAATAATGCATTGCGTCTAAGGTGGTATAATGCAGTCCTTGTATATCAGCAATTCCTTTGACTTGGCCTGAGCATTGCCAGATGTCCGTGAATGCTGCCTTTAATCATCAGACTGTGCGGTACCTTTGTCTGATCTGTACCTGTTGTCACGTTTCAGCACAAAGAAGATTTTGAGCTACGGAAGAACCTGGTCCACGGATTCCTCCGGGAGAGCGGAGCGCTGCTCGTTACGCAGCTCGTGCAGGCATGCTGCTTCTACCTTGTGCCGAGCATGTTGGGAAACGTGGCAGACGTCATGTGGGAACTCCGTATTTTTGACCGGAAGGTGAGTGATGGGAACCGGGGGGGGGGGGTGGCCTTAATAATTCCGTAATTTTTCCTGACCTCTCCTCATGGTTTGGCGGGTAAACGCACGATATAGTTCGGTACTGAGGCACGCAATCTAGATCTATGCCGCATTTGCATCCACTAGCGGTGCCCAGATTTGACCGCGGGGAAGGGGAGAAAATCCGCCAGAATGCTCCCTCCTGATTGCCACCTGATGCTCCCTGCTGTAAGTCCATTCGCCTGGCTTGCGGGTAAAGATAGCAGTGCAAGGTCCTCCTGCGCAGCCTGCCTCCCCCAGTGTGCGCCCATTCACATTTTTGCGCCTGCGCGGCACCTACAGTGTAAAAGCCGGTGAGCGGCCTGTGCGGGAACCTTGCGGATGGCTGCACAGCCATGCAGCTTAACGGGAATGTTGCTGAGGTGTGATGCTCCGCTTGGTTGAATATCCTGCAAATGCTCACTACCTTCTTGTGCGGGTCAGTAGCCACTTGGACGAGGTGCCAGAGGACAGCCAGTGCCCAATTGCCTGCACTCCAGCAAAAGTTAGCACGTTTTAGGAGAGATGGGTGTTTTTAAAAAAAAAAAAAAAAAATTAAAAATTGGTAAAAGGGAAAAAAAAAACCTCGAGATAATATCCAGCAAGAAGTAACACAGGTGGTTTGCAGAGAGATAAAGGGGAAGAATCCTGAATGCTGGAAATGCACAGCAAGTCAGCCAGCATAGGAAGGGGGAAAGGCGGCATCTGTGCAGAGAGGACCACAGATGCAGCCTGGCCCGCCGAGTATTTCCAGCATTTTCTGTTTCTATTTCAGATTTCGAGCGTCCGTGTTATTTTGCCTTTGTGTCTGAAGGAGAAAGGGCTGGTTAATGTTTCCGCTGCGGTCTTCAATGGGACTGTTCTGAAGAGTTCTATTCGGAACATCAAGCTCCTTTTCTCTATTAGATGAGCAAGCTGCTGTGCATTTCTTGTTTTTTTATTTTTGGTTTATTCAAGGAGCTGGCTGGGGCAGTGAATTAGACGCTGAATTCACCTCTGGGACTGGGGTTGAAAACGATGGTAATGAATTGATGCGCTATCAATTACTCATAAAAGACTGAGAGTTAGAAGAGTAACTAAAGGCTTTTTATTAACAACAGAATGGAGGTCTGCCTCGAGTGGTCGACCGGTCCAGGATACCAAGGGCTGGGGAGCAGTCACCTTTATACTAGGACCTGTGGGAGGAGTCAGCCGAGGCATGTCCAGGCATGTACACAGTGGAATACAAACAGGAATACAAACAGTGGTTTACCACATTCACCCCTTGTTTAAAATTGAGTCCGGCGGGGTGAAGTGCATTAAAAGTTAGTGTATTGGAGTCTCTCCGGAGGTCTTGTCTGCCGCTGTGATCGGCGTGGCGACGGCAGGGGTAGTGACGCTTCCGGCGTCGAGTCCAGCGTAGGCTGTGGCACAGGCGTGTCGTCCTCGTAGATGTCGAGCGGGTCGCGGGGCCCAGGCCTGCCGTCTGCTGGGGCTGGATATCGGATCGTGGGGGGGGGTGGTAGTGGGTAGTGGGTTACTGTGGTCCCCGAGGGTGCAAGGTCTCTTATGGAGACTGTGTCCTCCCGCCCGTCCGGGTATGTGATGTAAGCATACTGGGGGTTGGCGTGGAGGAGGTCGACCCTCTCGACCAGGGGGTCCGTTTTATGGGTCCTCACGTGTCTTCTCAGTAGGACCGGCCCTGGGGACGTCAGCCATGGCGGTAGCGATGTCCCTGATGTGGACTTCCTTGGGAAGACAAACATTTTCTCATGAGGGGTGGCGTTAGTGGCAGTGCAGAGCAGTGACCGAATAGAGTGGAGCGCATCGGGGAGCACATCCTGCCAGCGGGAGGTTGGAAGGCCCCTAGACTTTAAGGCTAGCAGGACGGCCTTCCAAACTGTCGCATTTTCTCTTTCCACCTGTCCGTTCCCCCGGGGGTTGTAACTGGTGGTCCTGCTTGTGGCAATACCCCTAGTTAGCAGGTACTGACGGAGTTCGTCGCTCATAAACGATGAGCCCCGGTCGCTATGGATATAGCTGGGGAAGCCGAACAGGGTGAAGAGGTTGTTCAGACATTTAATGACCGTGGCACTGGTCATGTCCGGGCAGGGGAAGGCGAACGGGAAACGGGAGTACTCATCAATAATATTGAGGAAGTACACATTGCGGTCGGAGGAGGGGAGAGGCCCTTTAAAATCAACGCTCAGGCGCTCGAAGGGGCGAGTGGCTTTTATCAGGTGGGCCCTGTCTGGTCTATAAAAGTGTGGTTTGCACTCAGCGCAGACTTGGCAGTTCCTGGTCATGGTCCTGACCTCCTCAATAGAGTAAGGCAGGTTGCGGGCCTTGATGAGGTGGAAGAACCTGGTGACCCCCGGGTGGCAGAGGTCATTGTGGAGGACCCGTAGTCTATCGATCTGCGCGCTGGCGCAGGTGCCACGCGATAGCGCATCCGGGGGTTCATTTAGCTTCCCTGGCCGGTACAAGATCTCGTAGTTGTAGGTGGAAAGTTCGATTCTCCACCTCAAGATCTTGTCATTTTTGATTTTGCCCCTCTGCTTGTTGTTAAACATAAAAGCAACTGAACGCTGGTCAGTGAGCAGGGTAAATCGTTTTCCGGCCAGGTAGTGCCTCCAATGACGCACAGCCTCCACAATCGCCTGGGCCTCCTTCTCAACAGCGGAGTGTCTGGTCTCCGGGCCTTGGAGGGTTCGTGAAAAGAAGGCCACGGGTCTCCCCGCCTGATTGAGGGTAGCGGCCAGGGCAAAGTCGGACGCGTCGCTTTCCACCTGGAAGGGGATGGATTCATCCACTGCGTGCATGGTGGCTTTGGCAATGTCCTCCTTGATACGGTGGAAGGCTAAGCGGGCCTCTGCCGTCAAGGGAAAAGAGGTGGACTTGATCAGCGGACGGGCCTTGTCCGCATAGTAGGGGACCCACTGGGCGTAATAGGAGAAAAACCCTAGGCACCTCTTCAGGGCCTTGAGGCAGTGGGGCAGTGGAAGTTCCATAAGGGGACGCATCCGGTCGGGGTCGGGGCCGATGACTCCGTGTTCCACAACACAGCCAAGGATGGCGAGGCGGTTTGTGCGGAATATGCACTTCTCCTTGTTATATGTCAGGTTTAGGAGTTGGGCGGTGCGGAGGAATTTTTCGAGGTTTGCGTCATGGTCCTGCAAGTCACGGCCGCAGATGGTCACATTGTCCAGATATGGGAAAGTGGCCTGCAACGCATTTTGATCTACCATCCGGTCCATCTCCCTTTGGAAGATGGAGACCCCGTTGTTGACGCCAAAGGGTACCCTAAGGAAGTGATAGAGACGGCCGTTTGCCTCAAAAGCAGTGTACTGGCGGTCCTCAGGGCGGATGGGGAGCTGGTGGTACGCTGATTTCAGGTCAATGGTCGAGAAGACGCGGTACTGCGCGATCTGGTTGACCATATCAGCTATACGGGGGAGTGGGTAGGCGTCCAGCAGGGTGTAGCGATTTATTGTCTGGCTGTAGTCGATGACCAGGCGCTGCTTCTCGCTGGTCTTAACGACCACAACCTGGGCTCGCCAGGGGCTGGTGCTGCCCTCAATAATCCCTTCTTTCAGGAGCCGCTCCACTTCGGTTTTAATGAAAACCCTGTCCCCGGCACTGTATCGCCTGCTCTTTGTGGCGATGGGCTTACAGTCGGGGGTGAGGTTAGCAAACAGTGGTGGGGGGGTGACTCTGAGTGTGGAGAGGTTGCACCTGGTGCGCGGCGGGCAATTTGGAAGCTGCTGGCTGCGGACTGTGAGTGGGGGTAGGGGTCCACCGTACGCCATCGTAACACTTTTAAGGTGGCACTGAAAATCTAACCCCAGCAGGACGGCAGCGCAGAGGTCAGGCAGGACCAGAAGTTTAAAATGATCGTACACGGTCCCGTCTACTACGAGTGTCACCACGCAGTAGCCGCCGATGTCCGCCGACTGGGACTCGGAGGCCATAGAAATCCGCTGTTGCGCAGGCAGGACTGGGAGAGAGCAACGCCGCACCGTGTCGGGGTGGATGAAGCTCTCCGTGCTCCCAGAGTCAAAAAGGCAGATTGTATCGTGACCATTTACCTTAATGTCCATTGTGGAACTGGCCAGTTGGTGCGGTCTCGCTTGGTCCAGTGTAACGGATGCCAGCGTAGGGGTCGGTGTGTCGCTGCGGGTATCAGATGAGGCGGTGTCGGGGGCCTGCTGCGTCCTGGCTGTCGTCCCAGATGGCGGCGTCCATGATCCCCATGTGGCTGGAGGCGTCCAAAATGGCTGCTGTACCGGTGATTCGCACACGGCCGGGGAGGTCCAAAATGGCGGCCCCCATGGCCCACACGCGGCGCTGCTGGGGTTCGGGGTGGCTTTGGCCCTGCAGACGCTAGCGTAGTGTCCCTTCTTCCCGCAGCCCGAGCAGATCGCGTTTTTCGCCGGGCAGCGCGCTCTGGGGTGTTTTGCCTGGCCACAGAAGTAGCATTTCTGGCCTTGGGGCACTGCTGTCTGGCCTTGGGACACTGCTGCGGTAGTTGGGCCGTTGTTGGGGTGTGGCTGGGGTGGCACGGCGCTATGAGGCGGTCCTACCGTGTCCCAGGCTGTCATTCCCCGCGGCGTCCACGGTGCAGAGGAGTAGGCATCCATGCCCTGGTAGGCTGCATCCAACGATAGTGTGAGTTCAGAGGCCTTGTTGAGGTCGAGGTTACTCTGCTCCAACAGTCGCTGTCGTGTGTAATTGGATCTGTGGCCCGCTACAAAAGCGTCCCGGATAAGTTCCTCTGTGTACACGGCGGCCTTTACATCCTTACAACCACAGGCCCGGCCAAGCACAGACAGTGCCTGAAGGTATTCCACGGTCGATTCCCCAGGTTGTTGTTTACGACTCCCCAGGAGGTGCCTGGCGTACACTTCGTTCACTGGGCGCGTGTACTGGTCCTTGAGGAGCTTGATAGCATCCGCGTACGAGGTCGCGTCTTGGATGACCGAGTACACTCGGTGGTTCACTTTGGAGGTCAGGACATCCAGTTTGTCCTCGTCCGATTTGATTGCTTCGGAGGCGGTCAGGAATTTTTCGAAACACTTAAGCCAGTGAGTAAACTTGGTGGATGAGTCCGCCTCCCGATGATCTAAGTCCAGGCATGCTGGTGTGAGGATCTTCTCCATTATAAAAATGTTGTTAATAAAATTGATGCGCTATCAATTACTCATAAAAGACTGAGAGTTAGAAGAGTAACTAAAGGCTTTTATTAACAACAGAATGGAGGTCTGCCTCGAGTGGTCGACCGGTCCAGGATACCAAGGGCTGGGGAGCAGTCACCTTTATACTAGGACCTGTGGGAGGAGTCAGCCGAGGCATGTCCAGGCATGTACACAGTGGAATACAAACAGGACAAACAGGAATACAAACAGTGGTTTACCACATGAATGTCTTCTCCCCGTGTCCTTCTCTTGCACGTACTCTCTCTCACTCTCATATTCACTCAGGGTGCAGTGGTTAGTTACATTTGAAGTAGGCCCAGCAATAGCGTGCTGATAGTGTACTACCCTGTAACCAAACAGTATCAGCGGCCGCATGCGATTTCCCCCACATGAGCAGTGGGCTGGTCCCCAGTGAGTGAGGGAGAGTCAGAAAGCCTGCTTTTTGCTAGGCAATGGTATTAAGGGTTACGGAACCAATGCAGGTGGATGGAGTGGAGATACAGACCCGCCATGATCTAATTGAATGGCGGAACAGGCTCGAGGGGCTGAATGGCCCATCTATATTCTTATGCACGCTGTGAACTGGTCAAGAATATAGGTGGAGGTCTGGATACAAGCCAGGCCACTTATGCTGTTGGTAAAGTGACTAACGTCGTCTGAGACCTGCAAGAAATAACTGAAAGCTATTTAGGTGGTTGGGCTTGTATATTAAAGTGGGAACACGCAGCGGCGCAGTGCTGTGATCTGCATGTCTGATTTCTCTCACCCACCCCCAATTCCACCAAATTGTTGGCCGCAGTAGTGATGCTGTGGAGAGATGCTGGGTACAGGCTAGACCCAACCGCAGACGAGCAGGCAGGTGTAACTCTCACCACCTCACGGCCAGCTCAGGCTGGGGTACCCGGTGTTAGATAGACGTTTGTTCGCTCATCTCCTTGCTCCCTCCCTCATCATAGAGTTTCACAGCAGCTTGTATTGCTAGAACGCGCCCCCTGACTGCAGACACCGCGCAGCTCCTGCACAATACCCAGCCAGAACATTGCAACTACCCCATGACCCCTATCTGAAATGCTATTTGCACCTGTCCCTCCGAACTCCTGCTCGGGTGTCAATAACGTGCCTTGTTTGTTTGCTATGTTTATGAAACCAGACGTTCTGTCAGTGGCTGGAGGATGCTCTCAAGGGCCTCCCGAAGGAGCTGTCGGCTGGGGCTATTACAGCTACAGAGAAGCAAGTGACCGAGTTCCACAAACAGGTCATGTGGTACGTGCAAGTCTTACTAACCAGTTGTGTATTACATTTGAGCGTCGATGTGATTGTCACAGGCAGGTCCTGCGGTAGGCAACGAAAGAATGAACTTGCATTTATATAGCACATTTCATCTCCGAGTATCCCAAAACCAAATGTAGTGTCGCCCCTGTTGGGAAACATGGCAGCCAATTTTCAGCCAGCGAGGTCCCACAAACAGCAATGTGATAAATGACCAGATAATCTGATTTAGTGGTGGCTGATGGATAAATATTGGCCAGGACACCAGCAATATTCACTGCTCTTCAAGTAGCAGCAAGAGATCTTTTACATCCACCTGGCAGCTTAGTTTAGCGTCTCATCCAAGAGGTATAGCAGTAGCGCACTGGCGTAGCAGTACACATTTTGGTATCCTCGGGGCTCCCTGTTAGCTCATTTGAAATGATTCAGTAAGTAGCTGAGTAACACAGACCTGGAAGAATGCCGGCTTCGATCCCCGGTCTGTGCCGAGACATCAGCCAGGGTGACATAAAGGGTTTTACAGTGCGCCACTGTGCCTCTGGGTTTGGGAGGGGAAAATCGGCGAATGCTTTCCAGCAACTAAGTGTCAGCCGCGGCTCAGTGGGCAGCCCACTCGCCTCTGAGTCAGAAGGTTGTGGATTCAAGTCCCACTCCAGAGACTTGAGCACAAAAATCTAGGCTGTCACTCCCAGGGCAGTGCTGAGGGAGTGCTGCACTGTCGGAGGTGCCGTCTTTCGGATGAGACGTTAAACCGAGGCCCCGTCTTCCCTCTCAGGTAGTCGTAAAAGATCCCATGGCACTATTTTGAAGAAGAGCAGGGGAGTTCTCCCCGGTGTCCTGGGGCCAATATTTATCCTTCAATCAACATAACATAAAACAGATTATCTGGTCATTATCACATTGCTGTTTGTGGGAGCTTGCTGTGTGCAAACTGGCTGCCGCGTTTCCTACATTACAACAGTGACTACACTTCAAAAAGTACTTCATTGGCTGTAAAGCGCTTTGGAACATCTGGTAATCATGAAAGGCGCTATATAAATGCAAGTCTTTCTTGCGTTCGTTCTTTCTGGGGCCAATTAAATTTTCATGACTGAGATTGATAGATTTTTGTCGGGTAAGAGTGTCAAGGGATAGGGATCAAAGGCAGGTAAATGGAGCTGAGTTACAGATCAGCCATGATCTAATCGAATGGTGGAACAGGCTCGAGGGATTGAATGGCCTCCTCCTATTCCTATGGCTGAGGTACCAGACGAGATTTGGCACTGGTGGTTGCGTACCTCGGCAAGATCCAGCGCCTTCAGGAAAATTATCAGGAGATAAAAATTCTAATATCTGGTATTTTCAGATGTCAACTCTGATCCAACACCCAGGAGACCCTGTCGCACCAGTAGTAGCAAGGCTCCCTCTGACTAAAAGGGCACTGTCCTTAGGTTGTATTCTGCACCGGCTCCAGCTCTGGTTACGTGTCATTATTTCTAATGGTGTGGTAACCGTACGATAAAGCTGCCGAACTTGGTGCCATCCTGGGTGGCAGCGCTGGAAGGTGATCGGGGCAACGCTGCTGTATCTGGAGGATGTTTTTAATCGTCTATTCAGACTGGGCATCCAACCCACTCCTAGAGCTCACAAACTGACCTGATGACAGGAGATGACCATAGTTACCTCTTTCAAATGACGGCAGAGTTGTCCGCTGCTCCTGTGAAATCCGTCCCCCGTATTAATGGGCGGATTCCTTAGACTGAGAGCCATGGCTGTTGCTGAGCTGCTTCCTGTTGCGGCAGTGTTGTAATCCAAGCACATCCTAAGTCAGGTACCGCTGTCGTTTAGAGAAAGACAGCTGTCCCCACCTTCTCTTCCCCATAGGCCAGATGATTTAGCGTGGTGATATCTCTCTCGGCCAATCCTGCCCTTACTGTGGGTAACATGACTTTCTGCCCAGTGCATCACGAAGTCTGGAGGGTGGTGAAAGTGCCGGTATCTGGACAATGGATCACTTGTCCTAGCACTAAAATACTCATTGGCTCTTGCTGTGTAAAAAAAAAACAAAAAAAAAAACACCTGGGCCTTTTACCATCAGCTCACCTGATGTGAGGGCCCATAAACACCTGCCTGTAACTTCTCATAAGAACATAAGAAATAGGAGCAGGAGTAGGCCAATCGGCCCCTCGAGCCTGCTCCACCATTTAATAAGATCATGGCTGATCTGATCCTAACCGCCAATCGACTATCACAGAACCATCTCCTGAATCTAACAGAATTAGACACACGAAATAGGAGCAGGATCAGGCTACACGGCTCCTGGGCCCGCTCCGCTACCCACAGGGCCATGTCCGATCCGAACCTAGACTCATGTCCAAATTCCTGCCCGCTCCCCGTAACCCTTAATTCCCTTTACTTCTAGGAAACTGTCTCTTTCTGTTTTAAATTTATGTAATGATGTAGCTTCTACAGCTTTTTGGGGCAGCATATTCCATGGACCTACTACCCTCTGAGTGAAGTAGTTCCTCCTCATCTCAGTTTTGAAAGAGCAGCCCCTTATTCTAAGACTATGCCCCCTAGTTCTAGTTTCACCCATCATCGGGAACATCTTCCCCGCATCCACCCGATCCAACCCCTTCACAATCTTATATGTTTCAATAAGATCGCCTCTCATTCTTCTGAACTCCAATGAGTAGAGTCCCAATCTACTCAACCTCTCCTCATATGTCCATCCCCTCATCCCCGGGATTAACCGAGTGAACCTTCTTTGTACTGACTCGAGAGCAAGTATGTCTTTTCTTAAGTATGGACACCAAAACTGTACGCAGTATTCCAGGTGCGGTCTCACCAATACCTTGTACAACTGAAGCAATACCTCCCTATTTTTATATTCTATCCCCCTAGCAATGAAAGCCAACATTCCATTGGCCTTCTTAATCACTTGCTGCACCTGCATACTAACCTTTTGAGTTTCGTGCACCAGGACCCCCAGATCCCTTTGTACTTCAGTACTTTCCAGTTTCTTGCCATCCTTCTTTCCTCCCTATTTACCCCAATGTGTTGATTTAAAAATCCATATACTTGCCCTCTCCTTACTGCTGCAACCTTCTCTAAATCCCTGCTTGCCTATTTTGCTCTCCTGACTGTGGCCATTTGCCACCAGCAATGGCAGAAACCAGTCACCATGCCCCAAGGCCCTGGAGCTCCCTTTCTATACCCCTTCCTCCCCTTTGCTATACACTTTCAGTAGTCTCCTTAAAAACCACCTCTTCAACCATCGATTGTACAGCACAGAAACAGGCCATTCGGCCCAACTGGTCCGTGCCAGTGTTTATGCTCCATGCCTTCAGTCACCAGCCAAACTCCCGCACGGTATCCAGTCCCACTTGGCAAACCACCCGGGGACATTTCATTACAGTAAAGATGCTGTACGAGTGCAAGTTGTTAAGAGTTTCGATAATTGGATTTTAGAGAAGAAAGCTTTATTAAAAAATAAAAACCTCACCGGCCATCTTTTCCTTTTGCCCCTGTAGTGCCGAAGATGTCACAATGATAGGTTGGTCTCTCATGGAATTCGCCGGGTTCTACAGATAGCGTCAGCGAGTTACCAAGGAGATATAATGTAAGTTTCTTTGCCACGGCCTGCTGTCGTGCTTTTCCAACTTTGCCTGTAGAAACTGTCCACACACACACACACCCCACAAGTGGCGAAATGGTTGCAACCAATGTTGCCTTTCATTTTTTTTGGAGGGGGTGCACGGCCCCGTCAAAAAACCGCGCGTGCTCGGTTTTGCCTTGAAAACCTGCTAAGCCGGCCGCGCGGGAGGTCCAGAGCGCTGCAAGGCCGCACAGCTTAAAGGGAGCATTGGCCCGAGAAATACTCGGAAGTCAGCCGAGCTGGGAAATTTAGATCTTCCTTCCTTCCTTCTTGGCCAGTCCCTCGGAACCGAGGATGACTTGCTTCCACACTAAAAATTAGTTCTCAGGTGACTGATGAGTCCAATGTGGGACCTACCGTCTCTGTCACAGGCGGGGCAGACGGTGGTTGAAGGGGCGGGTGGGTGGGGTGCTTGGGTTGACTTGCGCTGCCTGCGCTTGGCTTCCGCTTGCTCCCGGCGAAGAGACTCGAGGTATTCGGCGCCTTCCCGGATGCTTCTCCTCCACTTTGTGCGGTCTTGGGCCAGGGTTTCCCAGGGGTCGGTGGGGGATGTTGCACTTTTTCAAGGAGGCTTTGAGGGTGTCCTTGAAGCGTTTCCTTTGTCCACCTGGGGCTCTCTTGCCGTGCTGGAGCTCCGAGTAGAGCGCTTGCTTTGGGAGTCTCGTATCGGGCATGCGGACAATGTGACCCGTCCATCGGAGCTGATCGAGCGTGGTCAAAGCTTCAATGCTGGGGATGTTGGCCTGAGCGAGAACACTGACGCTGGTGTGCCTATCCTGCCAATCTAATTCTCCTTCCTAGTGAGGCTTTGTGGGTTTAGGCAGCTCCCCTGGCTGCTGTCGGACTGTGTTGAAGTCGTGCCTTCTCACTGTTGGCACTGAAGCCACTCCGGAACGTTTTGTGTAGGTTATATCACCAGCGTGGTCGAGCAGCAAGGTACTTGAAAGTCTCCATATCGGCAGGAAATGTAAGTTTTTTTTTAAGTAGAATAATTTAAAAATGAGCTTAGCATTATTCTTCTATAAAGAGGGGAATTGCTTTGAATAAATGTTCTTTAAACCACCTTTCTCCCTTATTGTGTCAGGACGTGACCATGCTATGCTGCTTTTACTGCCCTGTCCTTATTAGCGCGCAAACTCCGATGACCCGAGTGTGTGGTGACTACATCCCAGCATCATTCTGGCCACAACCAGCCAAGGCATTCCTGCCGGGTGACTCGGTCCTTTTGTGTCGTCGCGGCCGACCAGGGGCTGCCCCTGGAGAGCCGCGTAGTCTGCGGCTCCCCTTGGCCAAGTGTTCTGTGCCAACTGGCTTGTTTTCTTTTGCTCCTCGGAGACGCCTCGCAGATGGAGGTTTCACCGTCCCCTGTGGCCCCACCGGGTGGGGAGCAGCACTGTTCCGCATCGGAGGCTTGACCACCTCCCAAGTAAATGGTGCTGCCTTCCTGTCTTCTAACTCGTTTGGCAGTTAACGGCGCCGAGGTACAAACACAGGCGGCGTCCAGGGAGCTTAATAAAAATTTAACTCCAGAAATAGCCAGTTGGTTTTTCTGGTCAAAGCCACTTCCAGAAGTTCAAGGGTCGCAAGAGGAGAAAAGTCTCCCAGCCCGAGCTCAGAATTGCAGGCTGTCTGGTTTTAATATGGGAGGGAGATCAGACAATCTTCCTTTTGTTTGCTGACTCACAAATCGAGGGCAGCTGTGATGTACGTGGATAAATCCACTGCTTGGCGTGGCTCGAGGCCACAGACTAGGAGAGTCCCAGTTCACTCTCTGGGTCCGGGCCAAGTCAGATAAAGCTCGGTAGAAGAGGTGGCAGAGATGCTGTAATCGAATTCAGTGCCTTGAGGTTAGGGAGAGGTAAAGTCGGCCATGGTTCCTGTACCTGATTACTATCCTATTAGAAAGTGTGTGTCTGTCTGTGTGTGTCTGTCTGTGTGTGTCTGTCTGTGTGTGTCTGTCTGTGTGTCTGTCTGTGTGTGTCTGTCTGTGTGTGTCTGTCTGTGTGTGTCTGTCTGTGTGTGTCTGTCTGTGTGTCTGTCTGTGTGTGTCTGTCTGTGTGTGTCTGTCTGTGTGTGTCTGTCTGTGTGTGTCTGTCTGTGTGTGTCTGTCTGTGTGTGTCTGTGTGTGTCTGTCTGTGTGTGTCTGTCTGTGTGTGTCTGTCTGTGTGTGTCTGTCTGTGTGTGTCTGTCTGTGTGTGTCTGTCTGTGTGTGTCTGTCTGTGTGTGTCTGTCTGTGTGTGTCTGTCTGTGTGTGTCTGTCTGTGTGTGTCTGTCTGTGTGTGTCTGTCTGTGTGTGTCTGTCTGTGTGTGTCTGTCTGTGTGTGTCTGTGTGTGTCTGTGTGTGTCTGTCTGTGTGTGTCTGTCTGTGTGTGTCTGTGTGTGTCTGTCTGTGTGTGTCTGTCTGTGTGTGTCTGTCTGTGTGTGTCTGTCTGTGTGTGTCTGTCTGTGTGTGTCTGTCTGTGTGTGTCTGTCTGTGTGTGTCTGTCTGTGTGTGTCTGTCTGTGTGTGTCTGTCTGTGTGTGTCTGTCTGTGTGTGTCTGTCTGTGTGTGTCTGTCTGTGTGTGTCTGTCTGTGTGTGTCTGTCTGTGTGTGTCTGTCTGTGTGTGTGTGTCTGTCTGTGTGTGTCTGTCTGTGTGTGTCTGTCTGTGTGTGTCTGTCTGTGTGTGTCTGTCTGTGTGTGTCTGTCTGTGTGTGTCTGTCTGTGTGTGTCTGTCTGTGTCTGTGTGTGTCTGTCTGTGTGTCTGTCTGTGTGTGTCTGTCTGTGTGTGTCTGTCTGTGTGTGTCTGTCTGTGTGTGTCTGTCTGTGTGTCTGTCTGTGTGTCTGTCTGTGTGTCTGTCTGTGTGTGTCTGTCTGTGTGTGTCTGTCTGTGTGTCTGTCTGTGTGTGTCTGTCTGTGTGTGTCTGTCTGTGTGTGTCTGTCTGTGTGTGTCTGTCTGTGTGTGTCTGTCTGTGTGTGTCTGTCTGTGTGTGTCTGTGTGTGTGTGTCTGTGTGTGTCTGTCTGTGTGTGTCTGTCTCTGTGTGTCTGTCTGTGTGTCTGTCTGTCTGTGTCTGTCTGTGTCTGTGTGTGTCTGTCTG